>NW_011494609.1:4745033-4745908 GCF_000754665.1 Bison bison bison
GCTGGAATCAAGATTTCCAGGAGAAATATCAATAACCTCATATATGCAGATGACACCACCCTTATGGCACAAAGTGAAGAGGAACTCAGAAACCTCTTGATGAAAGTGAAAGTGGAGGGTGAAAAAGTTGGCTTAAAGCTCAACATTCAGAAAACAAAGATCATGGCATCTGTGAAAGGTTGTTGTTGAATCACGCGACTACACCGGGATTCTTGGCCCCCGGAGGAGAAGAATTCAATCCGGGGCCAGAGATGAGGCTTGATCGCTCAGAGCTTTTGTGTAATAAAGTTTTATTAAAGTATAAAGGAGATAGAAAAAGCTTCTGACATAGGCATCAGAAGGGGGCAGAAAGAGTACCCACTTGCTAGTGTTAACAATGAAGTTATATAATCCAAAGAATGTCTGGAGGTTGTAAAGACCTCATCAGACCTACTCCCATAATTTACATTTTAAGATAACACTGTCCTCAGGCAAGATACATCCTTGTAAAGACCAGGTCTACTCCCATAATTAACATTTTAAGATAACAGAAGGTTGAATCCAAAGACTGTCCTTAGGCAGGATACATTATTGTTATATAATCCTCCTAAGGAATGTGGAGAAAGAAAAAAAGTTTGTCCTTTCTTCCTCCTTGAGAATTCCAGACCCCTCTCTCCTTGGGGACCCCTAGACTCCCTATCAACCTGCCTAGGAAATGACTCTTTCATCTGGTCCCATCACTTCATGGGAAATAGATGGGGAAACATGGAAACAGTGTCAGACTTTATTTTCTTGGGCTCCAAAATTACTGCAGATGGTGACTGCAGCCATGAAATTAAAAGACGCTTACTCCTTGGAAGGAAAGTTATGACCAACCTAGATAGCATATTCAAAAG
>NW_011494609.1:4746008-4796526 GCF_000754665.1 Bison bison bison
AACAAAGGTCCGTCTAGTTAAGGCTATGGTTTTTCCTGTGGTCATGTATGGATGTGAGAGTTGGACTGTGAAGAAAGCTGAGCGCCGAAGAATTGATGCTTTTGAACTGTGGTGTTGGAGAAGACTCTTGAGAGTCCCTTGGACTGCAAGGAGATCCAACCAGTCCATTCTGAAGGAGATCAGCCCTGGGATTTCTTTGGAAGGAATAATGCTAAAGCTGAAACTCCAGTACTTTGGCCACCTCATGCGAAGAGTTGACTCATTGGAAAAGACTCTGATGCTGGGAGGGATTGGGGGCACGAGAAGGGGACGGCAGAGGATGAGATGGCTGGATGGCATCACTGACTCGATGGACGTGAGTCTGAGTGAACTCCGGGAGTTGGTGATGGACAGGGAGGCCTAACGTGCTGCGATTCATGGGGTCGCAAAGAGTCGGACACAACTGAGCGACTGAACTGTACCTTCTTTGGCACTGCCTTCTTTGTAATTGGAATGAAAACTGACCTTTTTCCAGTCCTGTGGCCACTGCTGAGTTTTGCAAATTTGCTGACATATTGAGTACAGCGCAGTAATAGCCTCATCTTTCAGGATTTTAAATAGCTCAACTTGAATTCTGTCACCTCCACTAGCCTTGTTTGTAGTAATGCCTCCCAAGGCCCACTTGACTTCAGCTTCCAGGATGTCAGGCTCTAGGTGAGTGACCACACCATTGTGGCTATCCAGGACATTTTGTATAGCTCTTCTATATATTCTTGCCACCTCTTTTTAATTTCTTCTACTTCTGTTAGGTCCTTACCATTTCTGTTCTTTATCGTGCTGATCCTTGCTTGAAATGTTTCCTTGATAGCTCCAATTTTCTTGAAGAGATGTCTAGTTTTTCTCATTCTGTTGTTTTCTACTTCCTTGAACTATTCTTTGAAGAAGACCTTCTTATCCTTGCTGTTCTCTATAACTCTGCATTCAGTAGGGAATATCTTTCCCTTTTTCCCTTTCCTTTTGCTTCTCTTCTTTCCTCAGCTATTTGTAAAGCCTTCTCAGACAACTCTTTTGCCTTCTTGCATTTCTTTTTCACTGGTTTTTGTCACTGACTGCTGTGCCATGTTACAAACCTCCAGTCCATAGTTCTTTGGGCATTCTGTCTTCCAGATCTGATCCTTTGAATCTGTTAGACACCTCCACTGTATTATAATCATAAGGGCTTTGAGTTAGGTCATACCTGAATTGTCTAGTGGTTTTCCCTGCTTTTTTCTATTTAAGCATAAATTTTCCAATAAGGAGCTGATGATCTGAGCTACAGTCAGTGCCTGGTCTTGTTTTTGCTGACTGTATAGAGCGTCTCCATCTTCAGCTGCAAAGAGTGTAACAAGTCTGATTTTGGTATTGACTATCTGGTGAGTCCATGTGTAAAGTCATCTCTTCTATTGTTGGAAGAGGGTGTTTGCTATGACCAGTGCGTTCTCTTAGCAAAACTCTGTTAGTGTTTGCCCTGCTTCATTTTGTACTCCAAGGCCAAACTTTCTTGTTACTCCAGCTATCTCTTGCATCCTACTTTTGCATTCCAATCCTCTATGATGAAAAGGTGTTAGTTCTAGAAGGTCTTGCGGGTCTTCACAGAACCAGTCACCTTCAGCTTCTTTGGCTTCAGTGGTTGGGCATAGACTTGGAATACTGTGATGTTGAATGATTGGCCTGGGAAACGAACCAAGATCATTCTGTTGTTTTTGATATTGCACTCAAGTACTGCATTTTAGACTCTTGTTGACCATGAGGGCTATTGCATTTCTTCTAAGGGATTTTTGCCCACAGTAGTAGATATAATGGTCATCTGAATTAAATTCACCCATTTCCCTAAGATGTCAGTGTTCACTCTTGACAACTGCTGCTTGAGCATGTCCTACTTACCTTGATTCATGGACCTAACTTTCCAGGTTCCTATGCAGTATTGTTCTATATAGCATCGGACTTCACTTTTACCACCAGATGCATCCACAACTCAGCGTTGTTTCTGCTTTGGCCCAGCCACTTCATTTCTTCTGGAGCTATTTCTCTGGTCTTCCCCAGTAGCATACTAGACACCTTCTGACCTGCAGGGCTCATCTCCCAGTGTCATATCTTTTTGCTTTATCATGGGGGTTCTTAGTGGTTTGCCATTCCCTTCTTCAGTGAACCATATTTTGTCAGAACTTTTAACTATAACCCATCCATCTTGGATGGCCCTGCACAGCATGGCTCATAGCTTCATTGAGTTATGCAAGACTCTTTGCCATGACAAGGTTGTGTGTGAGCCATGAAGGGGGGACTTTATAGTTAGAGTATATTTATTTGCATAAGAAACTGCCAAACTCTTCCAAAGTGACTTTTCCAGTTTGCATTACTACCAGCAGTGAATGAGTCATTTGGTGGTGTCAGGATTTTGTGTGTTTTGGACAGTATCTTAATACCTGATAGGTGTGTCTTTTGCAGATGTTTTCTTCAAGTCTGGATTTTCTTCTCTCTAGAATTTTCGCTGTTTTCGTTGTACTCCACACTCCTGAGGGCTGTGATGTGGTGCCAGTGGGGGCGGCGGCTCACTGCCTGAAGGGACTCAGGGAGAAGCCCGGGGCTGAGACTTTGTTCTCTGACTCTGCCCCGCTCCATGTGGAAAGCATACTACCAGACCTGTATCTGAGAAGAAATTAATATTCCCTAATATTTATTCTTGCCATTTAGGTAATTTTTTTTTTAGGTAATGATTTTTTTTATTTTCATTTATTCAAGTTTTTAAATATAATCAGTCAAGGTAACATGTAAAAGTTTTTTCTGGACATTTTAAATGTTCTCTCGAGAACAGCATTTATTCTATTGTCTTTAATTGCAATAAAGCTATTTAGTTTTGTACATTTATTTTATATTTAGCCATTTCATTAGGTCTAATGGTTCTTCATTTGATGCTTTTTCCATCTTCTAGTTATATGATCTTTGCCTAAATAATAGTAATTGTATTTTCCTTCCCAGTAGTTCTCTTTTCTGTTTTATGCCTTGTACTGATTAGAAGTTACAGAATAATACTGAGTAATAATGTGGGAGGGTGGACATATCTTTTTTCTGACTTTTTTCAAACTGGGTTATGCTGGGTA
Organism: Bison bison bison; assembly: GCF_000754665.1. Classification (NCBI taxonomy): domain Eukaryota; kingdom Metazoa; phylum Chordata; class Mammalia; order Artiodactyla; family Bovidae; genus Bison; species Bison bison. The sequence goes on from NW_011494609.1 coordinate 4,749,125, forward strand.
GAATATCATTTATTTTGAAAGTACTGTAAGCATTTTCATACATACACTGTTTTGAATGCCTGTATTTGTAAGTTTAATCAGAGGTAGGTTTCATAGATACAATTTTTTGTCTGGCCAAGAGATTGATTATTGAGCATTTAAAAATCATCAAAAATGTAGATCAGCAACTATATTTAAAGAGGGTGGAGGAGGGACCTAAGATCCAGTCCCATGGCTGTCTCTTCAGGCGGAGGTCAGCATTTGCGAGGTTTAATGAGTTTTTGGCTGAGTACGTGCTGCTTTTCTGGTCAACTGCAGATGTATGTGGGGCCCTGACCTGATCTGCATTCCCAGTATTTATGATATCTTTATTCAGAAATATTAGTTGAAGTGTAGGAAAATCTGAATTGCAAAATGTTTCCCTTCCTAAATTTTTTTTCCCAGGATTGAGTCCATCAAGGTCTAGTTCCTCTGATTTGTGAGATGAGGATCTTTATTTTAGGTGGTCCTTCAAGGGCTGAAACAAATATTATTAGCCTGCTGGCGGCAGCCTCTGGTTGGGGTTTGGGGAGCGTGGGTGGTGGCCCATGAGAGCTGCCAGTGGTCTCTCCCAGCTCGTGTCCCCGTGGTCTGGTGGGACTCCTGCCCCTGGAGCAGGAAAACTGAGTTTGCCATTTCCCAGTGCCTGTGAGGCCTGTCCATCCCTGCAGCCACTTACAGAGAACCACCCATGTGCTGATATGGAGCTTCTAGTCCAGGTGGTGTCCCGTGTCGACATGTGTGCACTGAGGAGTCAGCAGGGTAGGCAGAGGCTTGCTGGCCACTGGGTTTCTGCTGAGCATGTTGGTCTAGAGGAGCTTAATGTGACTGCGGCCAGCGTGTCCTTGGCAGGTCCGCTCTGGTCCAGTTTCCTGGGGGTCGTTCGTGCAGGCTCTGTGTGGAGTCCCATCCCTCAGTCTTCATGCCGTTGGATGTATTTTTCTGTTAAATTTATGAGTGTGTTAAATGGTGGCTGGTGTTAGCTGTCTGTGCCAGGACTCAGGCACGTCAAGAGCATCACGGCTGTTGGAGTCGTGTTCGGGCATCTTCACAGAGGAGCGAGAAGGCTAGTGCGTGCCGTGCTTCTGTTGTGCACTGCTGCACCTGTGAGCCTGCTGTTAATGTGATGTGACCAGATATCCCCAGCATCGTCCTCTGTTGTTGGCCAAGGCTGGTGGAGGTGGGAAGAGGCTTTCTGACTTCTGGGTGTGTCTTGCACGCCTTTCACAGCATGTTAAAGTACAACCATCTCCCTTAATTCATTCACTCAAATGGTACAACTAAATGATTCTTAGTGTCACAGATATGTGACTACAACCTACCAATTTTAGGACATTTTCAGGACCTCAGGAAGAAACCCTGTGGCTCTTCACCCCCCGTTTCCCCTCCCCAAGCAGCTGCTGGTCCGTTTGTGTCACTGCATCTTCACTGCTCTGAACTTTTATTTGAACAGAAGATCATGTAATGTGTGGACTTTTGTGACCGACTGCTTTCACTGAGCATAGTGTTTTAAAAGGTTCATCTATGCTATAGCTTATGTCAGTACTTAGTTACTTTTTTTGACTGACTCATGCTCCATTTTAGGAGAAGGCAATGGCACCCCACTCCAGTACTCTTGCCTGGAAAATCCCATGGACGGAGGAGCGTGGTAGGCTGCAGTCCATGGGGTTGCTAAGAGTCGGACACGACTGAGTGACTTCACTTTCACTTTTCACTTTCATGCACTGGAGAAGGAAATGGCAACCCACTCCAGTGTTCTTGCCTGGAGAATCCCAGGGACGAGGGAGCCTGGTGGGCTGCTGTCTATGGGGTCCCACAGAGTCGGGCACGACTGAAGTGACTTAGCAACAGCAGCAGTAGATGCTCCATTTTATCAATTTATCACAAATGTTTGGTTGTTTCCACTTTTTGGCTATTTTGAATAACGTTGCTATAAACATTTGTGTAGAGTATTTTGTGGGGCCGTGGCCTTGTTTTCATTTCTGATGGGTATATATCTAGGAATGGAATTTCTAGGTGCCTCAGACTGAATGTTTATTCTCCCAGATTCATATGTTAAATCCTACCCTATGTGATGGGGGCTACGCAGTGGGGCCTTTGGGAGGTAGTTAGGTGATGTGCCAGAACCCTCGTGAACGGGACCCCCGAGAGCTCCCTGCCTCTCACACCACATGGAAGTACACCAAGCGCAGCCAGCCCTCACCACTCAGCCGCTGTGAGCACCGCATCTTGGACTGCCCACCCTCTGGGCTGTAAGGAGTACACTTCCACTGTTTATAAGCCACCCAGTCCATGGTCTTCTGTTAACAGCAGCGCAGATGGACTGAGACACTGGGTCACAGGGTCTCTCTGCATGTAATCATTTTAGAGACCTGCTGGCTGTTTCCTCCACGTGATGGCATCGTTTTTCATACCCCCAGTAGTGTGTTAGGGTGTGATTTCTCCACTTCCTCACATATGTATTGCTCTGATGTCTTGATTCTAGCCATCCTTGTGGGTGTAAAGTAGTATTTCACTGTGGTTTGACTTGTATTTCTCTGATGACACATGTATTGAGCATCTTGTGTACTTCCAAGCTGTTTGTATAACTTCCTGAAGAAGTGTCTATTCTGATGCTTTGTTCATGTAAAAAATTTTAGTTATCTCTTTATTATTGAGTTGTAAAGTTCCTTTCTATGTTCTAGATACATATAAGGACTTTGTCAGACATATGATAAAGTATCAGTTCAGTTCAATCACTCAATCATGTATGACTCTTTGCGACCCCATGAACTGCAGCACACCAGGCCTCCCTGTCCATCACCAACTCCCAGAGTCCACCCAAACCCATGTCCATCATGTCAATGATGCCATCCAACCATCTCATCCTCTGTTGTCCCCTTCTCCTCCTGCCCTCAATCTTTCCCAGCATCAGGGTCTTTTCAAATGAGTCAGCTCTTCACATCAGGTGGCCAAAGTATTGGAGTTTCAGCTTCAACATCGGTCCTTCCAATGAACACCTAGGACTGATCTCCTTTAGGATGGACTGGCTGGATCTCCTTGCAGTCCAAGGGACTCTCAAGAGTCTTCTCCAACACCACAGTTCAAAAGCATCAATTCTTCGGCACTCAGCTTTCTTCACAGTCCAACTCTAACATCCATACATGACCACTGGAAAAACCAGAGCCTTGACCAGACAGACCTTTGTTGGCAAAGTAATATCTCTGCTTTTTAATATGCTGTCTAGGTTGGTCATAACTTTCCTTCCAAGGAGTAAGCATCTTTCAATTTCATGGCTGCAATCACCATCTGCAGTGATTTTGGAGCCCCCCCCCCCACCAAAATAAAGTCAGCCACTGTTTCCACTGTTTCCCCATCTATTTGCCATGAAGTGATGGGACCAGATGCCATGATCTTCGTTTTCTGAATGTTGAGCTTTAAGCCAACTTTTTCACTCTCCTCTTTCACTTGTATCAAGAGGCTCTTTAGTTCTTCACTTTCTGCCATAAGGGTGGTATCATCTGCATATCTGAGGTTATTGATATTTCTCCCAGCAATCTTGATTCCAGCTTGTGCTTCCTCCAGCCCAGCATTTCTCATGATGTACTCTGCATAGAAGTTAAATAAGCAGGGTGACAATATACAGCCTTGACGTACTTCTTTTCCTGTCTGGAACCAGTCTGTTGTTCCATGTCCAGTTCTAACTGTTGCTTCCTGACAGGATTCTTAAGAGGTAGGTCAGGTGGTCTGGTATTCCCATCTCTTTCAGAATTCTCCACGGTTTATTGTGATCCACACAGTCAAAGGCTTTGGCATAGTCAATAAAGCAGAAATAGATGTTTTTCTGGAACTCTTGCTTTTTTGATGATCAGTGGATGTTGGCACTTTGATCTCTGGTTCCTCTGCCTTTTCTAAAACCAGCTTGAACATCTGGAAGTTCACGGTTCACGTTCTGCTGAAGCCTGGCTTGGAGAATTTTAAGCATTACTTTACTACCGTGTGAGATGAGTGCAATTGTGCAGTAGTTTGAGCATTCTTTGGCATTGCCTTTCTTTGGGACTGAAATGAAAACTGACCTTTTCTAGTCCTGTGGCCACTGCTGAGTTTTCCAAATTTGCTGGCACAATGAGTGCAGCACTTTCACAGCATCATCTTTTAGGACTTGAAATAGCTCCACTGGAATTCCATCACCTCCACTAGCTTTGTTCATAGTGATGCTTTCTAAGGACCACTTCACTTCATATTCCAGGATGTCTGGCTGTAGGTGAGTGATCACACTATCCTGATTATCTGGGTCATGAAAACCTTTTTTGTACAGTTCTTCTGTGTATTCTTGCCACCTCTTCTTAATAGCTTCTGCTTCTCTTAGCTGTGAAAATAGCTGTGAAAAGAAGGGAAGTGAAAAGCAAAGGAGAAAAGGAAAGATATACTCATTTGAATGCAGAATTTCAAAGAATAGTAAGGAGAGATAAGAAAGCCTTCCTCAGCAATCAATGCAAAGAAATAGAGGAAAACAATGGAATGGGAAAGAACTAGAGATCTCTTCAAGAAAATTAGAGATCCCAAGGGAACATTTCATGCAAAGATGATAAAGTCTATATTTGTAAATTTCGTTCTGTGGATTGTCTTCACTTTTTTGCTAGTGTCCTTTGAAGCACAAAAGTTTTAAATTTTGATTAAGTTCACTTTATTTTTTCTTTTGTTGCTCATGGTTTCAGCATTTTATCTAAGAATATCCAAATCTAAGGTCATAAAGATTACCCCTGTGTTTTCTTTAAAGTTTTATAATTTGAGCTCTTCTGTTTGTTGTTTTTTTTTACCTGTTTTGTGTTAGTATTTGTATATGATGTGAGATGACGGCCCAGTTTTGTTCTTTTTCCTGTTATTACGCAGTTGTCACAGCGCCACTTATTGAAAAGACGATTCTTTTCCTATTTGTCTTGGCACCTTTTCAAGGAAATTAGTTGGCCTTGGAGGTGTGGGTTTGTTTCTGGATTCACAGTCCTGTTTCATTGATCTGTTTATTTTTCCACTTGCCAGTAGTGTCTTGATTGCTGTTGCTTGGTAGAATGTTCTGAAATGGTAAGAGATAGTTCTTTTTCAAGATCATTTTGACTATTTGAGTCTCTTGTGAGTCCATATGAATTTTAGAATCAGCTTAACAATTTCTACAAAGAAGTCAGAATTGCAATGCACTGAATCTGTAGATCTGTTTAGGGGGAGAATTGCTGTCTTAATAGTGTTATGTTTTCTGATCCATGAACGTTGTATGATTGTCTCATTTATTCAGACCTTTTAAAGTTTATTTCAATAATATTTTGTAGTTTTCAGGAAAAAAAAACTTTGAACTTTTGTAAGCGGTATTCCTAAGTATTCTTTTTGATGTGTTTGTAAATGGCACTTTTCTTTCTTTGATTGCTCATTGTTGGTATATATTGACAACTGATTTTTGTTTATTGATCATGTATCCTGTCACCTCATTGAACTGGTTAATTCTAGTAGGTTTTTAGGGGATTCCTTAGGATTTTCTCTGTAAAATATGTCATCTACAAATAGAAGTATTGTACTTTTTCCTTTCCACTTTTTCCTTTCCAATCTGGATCTTTTTTATTTCTTTTTCCTTTGCCTCATTCTTCATTAGGGGGAAAGCTTTCAGTATTTTACCATACAGTCTGATGTTAGCTGTGAGTTTCTCATAGATGCTCATTATCAGATTGAGGGAGCTCTCCTTAAAAAAATATATATATATACTAATTGATTTTTTTAAATAGCATAACAAGCCAAAGAAACACTGAAAACTTATTGCTGCTATACTTAGCACATACAGTGACAGTTTTATTATAACCATGCAATGTGTGTAAGTTACACTTAAAACTTGAATGTTTGTGTCTTTACTTTGATTCATTTCAAACTATTTCTCATTTCCTTTTTGAGTTCTTGTTTGACTCCTTGGTTATTTAGGCATGCATTGTTTAACTTCCACCCAGTTGTGAGTTTTTCCTGCTACTGATGTTTAATTCCTCTGTGTCAGAGGAATGATCTGACAACTATGAACCATTTTATCCTATTAAAAGTATTAAATGTTTATTTTATGGACTAGCATATGGTCGGAGCCAGGTAGGCTGCAGTCCATGGGCTCGTGAAGAGTCGGACACGACTAAGCAACTTCATTTTCACTTTTCACTTTCATGCATTGGAGAAGGAAATGGCACCCCACTCCAGTGTTCTTGCCTGGAGAATCCCAGGGCCGGGGGAGCCTGGTGGCTGCCATCTGTGGGGTCGCACAGAGTCGGACACGACTGAGCGACTTAGCAGCAGCAGCAGCATGTGGTCCGTGTTCCATGTGCACTGAGAAGAATGTGTGTTCTACTGCTGGACAGGGTGTTTTATTGATACCTACTAGGTCTCCTTAGTTTGTAGTGGTTTCCATGTCCTCTGTTTCTTTTCCGTCTAGTTCTATCCAGTGTTGATACTGAAGTCTCTTCTCTTGTTGGGTTGTCTAGTTTGCTTTTAATTTCTCCACATTTTTCCTTTCTGTATTTTTTCTGTTATTATATGCCTATATGTTTTGTTATATACTTCTGATGGTAAGATATAACAGTTTCTGTTTATCCAACTTACATTTCTTCCATTTATCATAGCATATGGTTGGAGCCAGGTAGGCTGCAGTGAAATAATCTCTTTATCTTTAGTAAGTTTAAAAATTCTAACGTTTCTTTTATTGATATAGCCACTCCAGCTTTTTTTGTGGTTGCTGTTTGAGTGATTTATCTTTTCCCTCCCTTTTACATTTAATCTTTTTTATCTCTGAATCTCAAGTAGTCTCCTGTAGGCAACATTTAGTTGGATCAGTTTTTAAACACAGTATGACAATCTCTGCCTTTGATTGGATTGTTTAGTCAGTTTACATTTAATAGTATTATTGCTTAGTTGAAATCATATTGCCATATTTTGTTTTCTTTATGTCTCGTGTCTTTTTTGTTCAGTGATTCCTCCTTTAGTGCTTTCTTTTGTATTACATGTATATTTTCTAATGTAGGACTTTGCTGGTGGCTCAGATGGTAAAGAATCCACCTGCAGTGCAGAAGACCTGGGTTCGATCTCTGGGTTGGGAAGATTTCTAATGTAACATCGTAGTATCTTATTGTTTTACCATCTGTAGTCCAATATTCCCACCCACCTCTTTTATGCTGTTATTGGCAAATATATTACACCTATGTTACATAGGCCCAGCATTACGTTGAATATATATTAGTGTATATACCTCCTTAAGTTAGTTATAAGAAGTAAAATCTATGCATTTTTACTGTGTTTTACGTTGCTAATTACATAATTACTTTTATCAGCGACCTTTGTTTTCTCATGTGGTTTTGAATTACTGTTTGGAGTTACTTGCTTAAGTCTAGACCATTATTTAGTGTTTCTTATAAGACAGATTTGCTAGCAACAAATTCTTTCAGATTTGCTTATATGGGGAAACCTTATTTCATCTTCCTTTCTGAGAGATGGCTTTGTTGGGCTCAGGATTCTCGTTTTTCAGTGTTTTCATGCAGCGCTTTGAGTATGTTGTCTTACTCCCTTCCGGCCTTCATTAGTTCTCTGAGAGTCAGCTCCTACTCTGACTGCAGCTTCCTTGGTAAGTGACCAGATGTTTTTCTCTTGTAGTTTTTAAGACTTTCTCTTTGTATGCTGTGGTAAAGAAGATGTCTGGTCTTCTCTCCAACCCCCATTCCTAGCACAGAGGTTCTAAACCCTTGGGATTCCTGAGGGTCAGGAGTCATTGTTATGCCAGGGATATGACTCCCCTGTGCCCCTCCATTAGCATAAGGATGGGGCTTGGTTCTGGTACCAAAGACTAGGCATAGGAATAGAGGTTTGGGGTTTTCAGCCATGTCACCCCCAGGGAAGAGAGAGGGCTAGAGACTGAGTTCTTTCACATAGTCAATGATTTAATCAGTCATGCCGACATAATGAAATTCCAATACAGACTCAGTAGAGCTTTATGGTTGGTGAACATGTTGATGTGTGTGTGAGAGACAGAGGCAGACAAGCTGACTCTGAGTTCACAGGGAGACTGCAGGAAGCTCTGCATTCCCCACCCTCTGAATTTATATCCCTTTGATCAGAAGTCCAGGTTAAGTGAGCCCCTGAAGTGAGGCTGGTGACTTCCATAAAGACAGTCTTGAGGACGATTGAGCCTTGAACTTGTTGAGTCCAAGACAGACTCCAGGTGGTTAGCCTCAGGATTGATGTTGACTCTGACTTTGCTTTACAACAGTCTGTGTGTTTGTGGGTCTCAGCATTGATGTTGACTCTGGCTGTGTGTTACTACAGTGTGTGCGTTGTGGGTCTCAGCATTGATGTTGACTCTGACTCTGTGTTACTACAGTGTGTGTGCTTGTGGGTCGCTGTGGTCATCCTACTTGGAGTTTCTTGAGCTTCCTGTTGTATGGATTTCTGGTTTTCAAGAAATTTGGTAATGTTCTGTTATTTCTTTGATTTTTTTTTTTTTTGCTAATTTCTCTCTTCTTCTGGTACTCTATTTTGCATATGTTGATGCGCTTAATGGTATGATGCATTTTTCTGAGGTCATCTTTTTCATTTTTTCTCTCTGGTTTTTGGCTTCAAGTTCAGTAATTCTTTATTCTCCAAATTAAGACCTACTTTTGAGCCCCTGTAGTGAATTTTTAATTTTGTTTATTGTACTTTTCGCCCTCAGAATTTCTGCCTGGTTCTCTTTGGTTGCCACTGCCTTTGCTCTTTTTTATTGGGTGCCGCAGTGCTGGCATGCCTCCTTTTGCTTCTTTAATGGCACTTCCTTCTGTCCTGTGAATGTGTTTATGATGGCTGTTTTGTCAAATCAAACATCTGGTTTGCTCTCAGAGTCAGTTTGTTTGTCCACTTTCTTTTGGTCTATAGGTTTTCCTTTGCTCCTTTTTTGGCTGCTTCAGAATTTTTCATTAGAAAATGGACATTTTATTCTATTTAAATTTTTTAAAACTAAGGTATAACTAGGATATAATAGTATATTAGTTTCAGGTGTACAGCATAAAGATTTGATATGTATACTGCAGAATGAGCCACGACAATAAGTCTAGTTAATATCCATCACTGTAGGCAGTTAAAGTTTTCTCTTGTGATGATAACTTACATGTATGTATCATTAGCTGTAGTCACTACACTGTGCATCACACCACCATGCCCATGACTTATGTGTTTTATAACTGGAAGTTTGTGCCTTTTCCCCTTCTGCCTCTGACAACCGCGGTCTGTTCTGTGTCTGTGAGTACTGTGTATACATGCTAAGTTGCTTCAACTCTGTGGGGACTGTAGCCCACCAGGCTCCTCTATCCATGGGATTCTCCAGTACTGGAGTGGGTTGCTGTGTCCTCCCTCCAGGGGCTATTTCTAACCGTATCTCTAGCCTCCTGCACTGTCAGGCAGGTTCCTCACCACTGGCACCACCCGGGAAGCCGTGTGTGCCGGGTTCTTTTTGGTTTTGCTTTGGTTTTGATTCCACATATAAGTGAGATCACACAGTATTGGTCCTGATCTGTCTGACATTTCACTGAACATAATGTCCCCAAGGTCCATCCATGGTGCAAACAGCAAGATTTCATTTTCTATGGCTGTATAATAAACCATGTGTGTGCGTGTGTGCACATCACATTATCTTTATTCATTCATCTGTTGATGGACATTTAGGTTGTTTTCACATCTTGGCTATTGGGAATAGCACTGCAATGAACATGAACTACATATATTTTTCCATATATCTTTTCCAGTTAGTGTTTTCATTTCCTTTGGATCAATACACAGAGGGAGAATTGCTATGTCATTCTATTTTTAATTTTTTGTGAAATTCCTATGCTGTTTTTTATAATGTCTACACCAATTTACATTCCCAAAAGCCATGCACAAGGGTTCCCTTCTCTTCACATCCTTACCAATACTTGTTATTTTTTGTCTACTGAGCGTATTTTTCTGTTTCCAATAACTTTCAAAGGGAACAAGGGATTAAGATGTGAGTTTATTTTCCTTATTGATTGTTATTTCCAGCTCTTACATATACCCATCAATCTTTTTAAGTTTATTTTTGCAGTAGTAACTTAGAATACTGCCGTGACCTGTAATTACTGGCTTCCTTTGGTCTGAGTTTTATATGTTTGTTTTGTTTGTTTTATATGTTTGTTTATGCAATTTGGAATTTCTCTGTTTTGACACTTAGAACAAATTAGTTTAGGTTCTTACTACTATTTTTAGTTGTATCATTGCAGATACTTAAAATTTTAGTATTGCTCATGATTATATGGTTGTTATATACAGTTAATGATTAGCTTGTCATCTCACTGTGGGAATGGAGCTGCTGCTGCTAAGTCACTTCAGTCGTGTCTGACTCTGTGCGACCCCATAGACGGCAGCCCACCAGGCTCCCCCGTCCCTGGGATTCTCCAGGCAAGAACACTGGAGTGGAGAATGGAACCTAAATTTCTGGTAGGATTGTGGACTGTTCTGAGGGGCACCTGGTGGGTGCTCCACCAGCTTCCCTTCCTGCTCCACCCACTGCCGCCGGCTCACTGGCACCCCTTCTGACTGTGAGAGCTCAGCGGCTTGCCTTTGGAGGCCATGGCCGAGCTGGCCTTTTCTTGGGACAGAGGCCCATGGTGGCTGGGCAAGACGGGCCAGGACAGTGGTGGTGGTGGTGGTGCCACGGGCTCAAGAGGGAGGTGCAAACAGCCCAGAACCCAGTGCAAAGGTGGGGCTCCAGCCATCCCACTTCGGCAGGGCCCCAGAGCTGCCCCCTCCCGGGTGGGCCAGGGAAAAGGGGGGATTGCTCACAGGAAGCAGGAAGGCCAGCTGGAGGAGAGCAGGAGCTAGCGCCCCAGGTGCCCTTGGGCCCAGGGCCCACCTGGCTGTGCTGCTCCCTGGCGGCCACCTCCTTCCAGGGCTGCCCCCTGGAGGGCGTACACACTGCACAGCATGAAGTCTGGGCTCTGAGAAGAGCTGTTTTTGCTTTCTCTCTGCCTAAGCCTTGTTGATGTATTGGTTATCTGATAATGTTGGGTTTTGTCAGCTTTTTATTCCCATTGCTGTGACTGCAGAGGGTATTCAGAGGCTGCAGAAGTGGGGGGAGCAGATGGGATTTTCCTTTGGCTTCTCGCAACAGGTTAAGTTCATCTGTCTAAAATATTTCTAGCAAAAAAACCCACATATTTTGGATTTCGGTTGGCAAAGTGAAGGCCTGTGTTTCTTCATCAGGATTGCTTTTTCCAGTTTCTTTGTGGCACCTTTGTGTTCATGGGATCGGGCTGCTGTAACATAACACCAGGGACTGAGATTCAAATGGCTATGGTGAGACCAGCAGGACACTTCCTGCCAGGCTGCATCCCATCCCATCGCAGGGCTCCACCTACAGGGCCTGATCCCCCTCACCCCCACATACCATCATGTCCCAGGTTAGGGTTCCAGCAGGGGAATTCTGGGGAGAGACATCCATTTAGACCATTGCCTTCGATGAGCCAAAGACCAACGTTTCTCCCTTTGGCAGGCCCCCTGGCCCCAGAGTTTACCTGTTATTAAAGCCGTCAGGCACTCTGTGACCAGTGTGCATTCACATGGGCAGCTAACGCTCCTGCTGGATGGGTCCTTTCCAACACTTGGCAGACCTGCTGCACAGTTTGTATCGAGGAAGGTTGTAGTGGGCAGTGTGTAGAGGTTCTGGTTTTCAGTTCCATAAGTACGTCACATGTATAAATGATGTTTGTTTTCATCAGGCCTACAAGATTATGTGAAGGTTGTAATTTATACTAGTTACATAAATTAAGTCATCATTTAGGGTTAATTTTTATTTCGGCTAAACAGTTTGTTAAAAAATTTGGTGTGGAAAGGAAAAATTTGCTTTTCCCCACTGCAATCCTACTCTGAATAAGTAATTGCCACAATTAATTACCACTACAGTTAGCCAGTTTTCAAATAGCTCTTAAAAGGACACAAAGTGGAAGTTTTTTAGAAATGAAATGATTGAAAATGCAGTTTAAAACTCTGAATGAACGTATTATGTTTGGTTCCCAAATGTGCAAAAGCAGAGGACAAGTTGTTTTGTTTTACGTCTCATCACTGTCTCTGAATAGCTTCTGGTGTGTTAGATTCTAAATGCACCAAGATCTCTGTGTTCGCTTCCTGAGACAGTGAAGCACAAAGAAGTCGGGGACCCGGAGTGTAGGCGGGCAGTGCTTGCAGGGAACTGGGAATATAGAGGGCCAAGTGCTTGCGGGAGACTGGGAGCGTAGACGGCCAAGTGCTCCTGAGGAACCAGGCATGTAGAGGGCTGAATGCTCACAGGGAACCGAGCGTGCAGGCGGCTGAGTGCTGACGGGGCAGCCAAGCAATGGCCTTCTCCCCGCTGAGGTGCTGGGTGCTGACAAGGTGGTGGTGCCCAAGCGGGTGCAGAGACCCACCCACCTCTCTGGGGACAGTGCCTGCTACCCTGTGCCTCCTGGAGATCTCAGTTCACACCTCATGTGGTAAACAGATCTGCTGGGGACTTTTTACCAGCTTCAAGACTCTTAATAACACTTTCTGACTGCACCCCAAAGCTAAACAAGAGAAAGAAAACCAATGGAAAAAAGGGCATGTTACCGAGCAGTGTCCTGGTCAGCAGGGCGTGCAGAGCTGCTGGATGCTGTCTGTGACAGAAGATCCAAGTCCTTTCAGGCCCAGAGCCCACCCTTCTCCAGAACCAGAAGGCTCACCTGACAGGGTCTCCTCCTGAGACACCGGGGTGAAGACCTAGTCACATGACTGGCTTCTCCCACATACTCAGAGAGCCTTCCCAAGTCAAAAGATTCTGTTTTGTTTTGCCCATTTTCCTACTAGGTCGTTTGATTTTTTTTTAATTGTTCTATAAAATTCTTTATATTGAAGACATTAGATTTTTATCATTATACATTACAATCTTTCCTAGCAAAGTAGCTTGTCTTTTTGTTTTTCAAATTCAGAAAGAACTGTGAAGTTTATAATTAAAAGAAGAGTACCCATTTCTCCCCTCCCCACCATGAATTCTGCTCTCAGAAGTTACCACTGTTAATGTTGAAGCTCTTTCTCAAGATACTTGCGAGCAGGTTTGCAAGCTCAGTGCCTGTCTCATGTTGCAGTGGGACCCTGTGGAAAGCTGTCTCCCTAGAGACTGAGCCCTGTGCCTGTGGACTCTTTGCTCTTTGCTACTGTGTTTCAGAGGAGCGCGCTATTCAGAGTAGTCTTTTCCATTCCATCAGAGAGGTGTTTCCCAGGGCGCAGGGGGAGGTGTGTTTTATTGGACTAGTTAGATTTCTGGGTACGCACTTACCTGCCCTCAGCCCCTGGAAAACACCACTTGTCAAGGCCTCTGTTGTGGGTCAGAGGCTGACATCTGCCGACATCTGAGGCTGCATTGCTGGACATGGGCCTCTCTGCAGTGTCCAGGCGGGCAGTGTCCTCCAGTGGCTGAGGGGAGCTTTGTTCTGAACTGGGGGCTGCTTCTTGTGCCCACTGCGCATCTGCCTTTTATTGATTTTCCTCACGAAACTCCTCTTAACTGCATTTATATCTTGAGTGTCTGAGCTCTGTCCTGTACCAGTTTCTATCTGGTGGCTTTCCCTGTTCTCCTCCTCCCAGAAAACTCAGTATCTGCCTGGCAACACCTCATGCTCTTTCTGCCCACCATCTGTCGTTTAGTTTCCTGGGGCCACCTCCTCCCGTGGCCAGTCCACCACTCCAGGATGCCCTGTTTCCTGCTCCTTCCAGCAGGGACACATGATCTAAGACTGAAAATGGACTGAAGGGGATGTGGTAAGTCTCATCTCTGCCTGCCACCCAGTTCTCCAGTTGACAGCTCTTGCTCCTCCCTCTAGAGGTCTTGTCTGCATATAATGTATAAACACAGGACGTGTCAATATGCACACATGTACACAGATGTCACATGTACAAAAAGTGAGCGTGTGAGTCCCCAGATATGCACGGACAGCTGGTAGCACGTTGGGGTCTAGCTGGTGGGCTTGGGTTAGTCCCCAAAGCCCCTTCTGCCTGCCTAAAGAGGCCTCAGCTGACAGACGTTCGGGTCACCCCCTCGGGATTCCACAGTGCATTTTCCTGCTCAATGCTTTTGGCACACAGATGCACTTGGCTTTGAATCAGGAACCTCTCTCTTCTCTTCTATTAGCATGAATAATTGAGTTGACTGCCAACTGATTTGGGTATTGAAAAGATACAAACATTGTTGCACAAGTGACCAAACAAACCAAGAACTCAAAGTTTAATTGGTGGTTGATCAGGAACATTTTTCACATTTTAGGACTACTACATGTATTTGTTACTATTAGTAAATGCATTTGTAGCATCACACACTCTACAACAACTGCATGTCTTCTTGTGCTCTGCTGGTGAGTCACTTTGATCTGTGCATTCCCACTGAGGAGCAGGTCCACAGCAGACCATTGTACAGTATGTAGTTTTCAGAGCAAGCCACGTGAAGCCTTAGCTGTTTCTCTACTTAGTCTAAGGAGTTTCTGTAGAGTTTACTGCTGAGTGTCATCCTAACAGATTAAAAGGGTCAGCCGGATGAATGCAGAGCCCCCATCTGGGGAGCAGGGTAATATCAATTGTAATCTCACAGTAACTTCTAATGATCCTTATTTTACATGGTATCAATTGTAATGTTTCTTTCATTTAGAATTTTAAGTTGGTTCTTTGTTTTCCTTGGTGAGTCTAGCTAAAGGTTTGTCAATTTTGTTTTCGTTTTCAAAGAACCAACTCTTAGTTTTATAACTCTTCTGTCATTTTCGTGTCTCTGTTTCTCCTCTTTATCACTCCATTTTACTTTGTGCTCAGTTTGTTCTTTTTCTCACGCATGTGCTCAGTTTGTTCTTTTTCTCACGCTTAAGGCATAGAGTTATGTTATTCAGGATTGTTATTTTGTCTTGTGAACTTCTTTCTTAGAACTGCTTTAGTTGCATCCTGTAAGTTTTAGTATGTTGTATTTTTTTGTCTGTCTCAAGATACAGTTTTGTTTCCTCTTTGATGTTGTTCAGGAGAGTATTGTTTAGTTTGCATGCAGTTTCCACTTTTCCTCCTCTGATGGTATATGTTGCAGTCAAAAAAGATACTATGCTTACAGTCTCCTAAGTTTGCTCAGACTTGTTTTGTGGCCTAATATATGGTCTATCATAGAAAAGGTTCCATGTGTGCTTAAATGAATGTGTATTTTATATATATATATAAATGTATAATGCAGTCACATTATAGAATATTCTATATGTGTTTGTGAGGTTCATTTCATCTGTAATGTTGTTCAGACTGTTTCCATATTGATTCTGTCTGATCTCTATCCATTGTTGAGAGTGTGGTATTAAATTCGCTAGCTATTATTATTGTACTGCAGTTTCTCTTTTTAGCTGTTAGCAGTAGTTGAGAAGGCAATGGCACCCCACTTCAGTACTCTTGCCTGGAAAATCCCACGGACGGAGGAGCCTGGTGGGCTGCAGTCCGTGGGGTCGCTGAGAGTCGGACACGACTGAGCGACTTCACTTTCACTTTTCACTTTCATGCATTGGAGAAGGAAATGGCAACCCACTCCAGTGTTCTTGCCTGGAGAATCCCAGGGACGGGGGAGCCTGGTGGGCGGCCGTCTATGGGGTCACACAGAGTCAGACATGACTGAAGCGACTTAGCACAGTAGCAGCAGTAGTTTTGGCTGCACCATGCAGTTTGTGGGATCTTAGTTCCCCAACGAGGGATCAAACCCAGGCCCTCAGCAGTGAGAAGGCTAAGTCCTAACCACTGGACCACCAGGGAATTCTGTTAATTTCTGCTTTATACATTTACTTGTTCCAGTATTGGGTGCATAAATATTTAATAACTGGATCTTCTTGATAGAACTGACCCCTTTATCATTATATAGTGACCTTTGTCCCTCTTCACCATTTGTAAAGTCTGTTTTGTGTTACATAAGTATAGCTATCCCTACTGTTTTTGGTTCACCATTTGCTTGATGTTAGTTTTACATCCATTCACTCAGGCTATGTGTGTCTTTAAAGCTAAAGTGAGACTCTTTGTAGGAAGCTTATAGTTGGGTCTTGTTAACCCATTACAGTTTACATATATTTTTGTGTATCCAAGGACAGATTACTGTAGTTGGAATTATTTTTAGTACTTTTTTTATACTTTTAAATTAGAATTATAAGTGATTTATGTACCACGATTACTGTATTACTCTTGAGTATAAATTTACCTGTCCTAGTGAGTTGTACTCTAGCTTTGTGTTTATTTTCACTCACAGAACTCCTTTAAGCATTTTTTGTTAGGCAGGTCTAGTGCTGACAAACTCCCTTCACTTTTGTTTGTTTGGGAGAGTCTTTATCTTCCCTCATTTCTGAAGAACAGTTTTGCTGATATAGAAATCTTGGTTGATAGGGTTTTTTTCTTTTGTTATAATGAGTGTGAGTGTAAAGTCGCTCAGTCATGTCCGACTCTTTGCAACCCCATGGACTGTAGCCTGCCAGGCTCCTCTGTCAATGGGATTCTCCAAGCAAGAATACTGGAGTGGGTTGCCATTTCCTTCTCCATATCCTATGGTAATTATAATTCAGTAAGTAAATTAAGAAAATGCTTAGTAGTTAAAATATCTTTTGACTATATCATCTCATCCTCTCCTGGCCTGACAAGTTTCTCTTGAGAAATCTCTCCATATTGGGGTGAAGGGTTCCTTTGTATGTAAGTAGTCTCCTTCACTACTTTCAAAATTCTTTCTTTTTGAACAATTTAATTATGTGTCTTGGTGCCGATCTACGTGGGTTCAACTTATCTGGGGTCCTTTGGTCTCATGGATCTGGATATCCATTTCTCCCCCCAGGTTTGAGACATTTTCAGTCCTTATTGTTTTAAGTATACTTTCTGTCCCTTTCTCTTTTATTCTGTACCGATTGTGTTCCACAAGTCCCTTTGACTTTCTTCATTCTCTGTCATTCTTTTTTTCTTTTTCTCTTACTGGATACTTTCAGATGTCTTTGTTTCTCTGCACTGTCAAGTCTATTTTTGACCCTATTAAAATTTTTGTTTTGTGTTTTCAGTTCTAAGATTTTTTCTTTATGGTTCCTATTTGTTCCATGTGTTGTTTTCCTAATTTCATTTAGTTACCTTTGTGTTGTGGTTCACTAAACTTCAATAGGGTTATTTTGAATTCTCTGATAAAACGTTTATAGGTACCACATTTCTTTAGGGTCAGTTACTGAAGTTTTATCCCTTAGGTGCCATGAAATTAAAAGATGTTTACTCCTTGGAAAAAAAGTTATGACCAAGCAAGACAGCATATTAAAAACCAGAGACATTACTTTGCTAACAAAGGTCCATCTAGTCAAGGCTATGGTTTTTCCTGTGGTCATGTATGGAGAGAGAAGGGGATGACAGAGGATGAGATGGTTGGATGGCATCACCAACACAACGGACATGAGTTTGAGTGAACTCTGGGAGTTGGTGATGGACAGGGAGGCCTGGTGTGCTGCATTCCATGGGGTCACAAAAAGTTGGACACGACTGAGCGACTGAACTAGGTGGTGTCACATTTGCCTGCTGTTTTGTGATTTCAGGCTCCAGAGCCATCAGTGACTCCAGGAAAAGGCACTTGACAGGAGAGCCCTGCAGATGCACTTCCTTTTCTCCATCCCTGCCTTCTTATTACTGTATTTCTTTGAATCTAAGGTGCCAGGCGTTAATTATATCCTGATTTCAGAAATGAAAAAGTAACAAAATCATTTCTAAGAATCTACAAAATGTGTGGTGGTGCAGCCTCCCCACCCCTCAGTACCCCTCCGCCCTCGGTTGGGAGCCCCGTCAACCTGATCTCGTTTGGCTGAAGTTACTAAACGCGGGTGACTGTCTTCAGCCGCATGGAGGTTGCCTGCAGCTGATGGGAGAACTCGCTGTGCAGACACACAGATAAGGCGGTGTGGGCCAGCTTCTCTGCTGAAGTGTCAGCTTCATGACCACTGGGTGACACGACTCGGACCTGTGTATTCACTGCGTCAGGTCTGATCTTCTCTTAACCTTTCATTAGGTTCCAGGAGCAACTTTCCGAGGCTGGAAAGAAGTGACTTCTCTATTTAACAAGGATGACGAGCAGCAGCTGCTGGAAGGGCGAAAATCCCCCAAGTCCAGAGCGTGAGTAGCCGCTGTCAGGGGAGCAGGCATTCCAGAGACAGAGGGCAGGGCCATGAGAGGGGACAAGAGGGGCTTCCTCCCTTGTGAGGAGATGGAAATGAGTTGTTCTAAGTATAAGCACTTTGAAAGACTATGGAAAAATGGAAAAAAATTTTAAAAGCTTCTCAGACCAGCTCTTGAACTTCCAGCTGTAAACTGAACTTACAAGCCTTAAAGCAGATGGTAGCCACATGTTTAAGGTGGGCAGGTGGCAGCTGTTCTAGAGAATCAAGGAAAAACCCAGTTAAAAATGCAAAGATTGCCTGTAAACTATACTTACGTGCTGACAATGCTGCTAGTTAAATATTTTGAATTTAAAAAATATATATTTAGGGAATTCCCTGGTAGTCCAGTGGTTTAAACTTGGTGCTTTCACTGCTGTGGACCTGGCTTTGATCCCTGGTGGGTGAACTAACATCTCACAAGCTGTGTGGCATGGCCAACAAAAAAATGTACTTAAAGATGAAAATATAAATTTAAATCTGAAAATATAAATGGTGTTGCCAACAGCAGGTGAATCCTGGGGAATCTGACCATAGAGAGGCTGCTCCTCCGTGGACAGGGCACCTTGGCAGCACTCAGGACCCATCAGAGCCATCCAGTCCTCCCCCTCCTCTGACCACGTGATTGTGACCTCCCCACCCTCTCCTTGAGGACTGTGTAAGTCAGTCCTCTGGGCTGTCTGGGTAGCAGCTAACAGGCCAGCATCTCCTGGGGGCCTTGAACTTGTGCCTGTGTTCTGCCCCTCAGTCCAGTTAAACAAGACTTGGAAGTTTGGGCCTATGTTCTGGGGATGCTCTCCGCAGCTAGGCCAGGGGACTCTCGGCCAGGGTGCTGTGTCGTTTGTGGGGACCCACTCCAGTTGGCTGCATTTTCCTCAGGGCACACAGTGCTCTGAGCTCTGAACATCTGAGGCTGCAGCTGAATAAGCCTGTGGCAAACCGACTTGGTACAGGGAATAATCTCTTTTTCTGAATCTGGGATCTGGGGCCTCTTTTCTCACGTATCTTCAGAGACAGGCTCAGCCTTCTGTGTGCCTTGAGACAGTTTGCTTTTCTGTCTTCTCCCTGAGGCTGACATTGCTTGAGTTTTGCCAAGTGGTGGTACCTTAAATATGGCATTCACAAATTTTATTAATCACGTGTACTGACTGATTTTTCCATATTAATATTCAGGTTTTACACATCTATCTGTTTATTTATAAAATAAACACAACTTGACATCCTAAGATGACTGATCACCAACACTTAACTCTTTCATCTCCTGTAGCACTAACTTACGATTAAAAGAAGAGTTGAAGACAGAGAAGAAGTCTGGATTTTGGGACAATTTGGTTTTGAAACAGAACATACAGTCCAAGAAACCAGATGAGATAGAAGGTTGGGAACCTCCGAAACTTGCCCTTGAAGACGTGGCGGCAGACTCAGGCGGCCCTGTGAGTGACCGTGTGTCTCGGCCGGGCTGGCAGGAGGACACCAAGGGCTCTAGCAAGTACACCAGCCTGGCCGGCGCAGGGAGCAGCTCGCGCTGGAGCCTCAGGTCGGCCGGGAAGCTGGTCAGCATCCGCCGGCAGAGCAGAGGCCACCTGACGGACGACTGGGAGGAGCTTGAGTGACCGCCCAGCCCCCGCGTGTCCTCACACCAAAGTCTGCCTGATCGTGCACCTTTGTATCTCATCTCCCTCACATTCCTAGAGTCTGCGGTGTCGTGGTGTTTATTAGTATAGTGTTCCGTTTGGTCTTTCCCAGATGAAAATCACAGAGGATCTGCTCTGTGCGGTTTCATTTGGCTTTCCTCTTCAAAAGCCAAGTGAGGAAATTCCAGGCGTCCTGTGATTTCTCAGTGGACACGCACAGGGTCCACCTGTCATCCGTGTGCTGCTGACCTTAGATGGGAAGTTCACCGCAGTGGGGATTTGCTTTTTGCCACAAAACTGTCTTTCTGTGTCCTGAGTTGCGGTTCTGTGTTCTGTGACTTGATCCCTGTCTCTGCATGTAGCACATACCTGTATCCTATGACACAAGAATGTAGCGGCCACACACTTCTGTTGTCAGAAACCTGCAATCCAGGTGTAACGTGAATCTTCCAAAGGTCACGTCACATTGTGCTAGCTCTTTGTTTGTATTAAACCGTAAAATATGCAAGCAAATTAAACGCTGGAGAAGTGAAGGCTGTTATCTGATCCCCAGAAATACACTGTCTGCAAACACAGCTTCACCTCCCACAAGCATATGAGATGGTGACAGTGTTCCCATCTTGAGGTTCCTGAACTTTTAAATACTGATGTTTCTTTTCTTCTAAAGTTTGTTCTTATTTTGATTGCAGACTAAAGAATGATATAAAGCATGGATCAGTTTTAATAACTTGACACTTAAATTTGTTTGGAAAATATTAACTTGCTAGTTAAGAGTTGAAATTGTAGGTAAAATGCTGAAAGTGCCTCTTTTCTGTAACACCCAGGGTTTTGTTTTTTCAAATGAGACTGTTGGACCCTGAG
This sequence comes from Bison bison bison, assembly GCF_000754665.1. Taxonomy (NCBI): domain Eukaryota; kingdom Metazoa; phylum Chordata; class Mammalia; order Artiodactyla; family Bovidae; genus Bison; species Bison bison. Next base: position 4,769,847 of record NW_011494609.1, read on the forward strand.
AAGCTGTGTGTTGTGGCTGGTTCGGGAGCGTCACTGAGCATCTCTTGTGTCTCTGAACTTGCTTGTCGTCTCCTTGACAGGTGGGCCCCAGGTCAGGTACACAGCACGTGTATCCTCAGCAAGACAGACCCAACCCACAGGAGGACCACGTGTCTCTGAGGTCAGAACAGATATAGGGGTTTTTGGTTAAAAAGAAAAACCTCCAGTTACACTGTGCATTCCTGTCTTGTGAGAGCCACTATCTTCAAGGTATTCAGTGAGCAGTTCTGTGCTGTTCCACACAAGGGGTGCCATTTAGCATTTCCATGGACTCCGAGGGGTGAAGGGGGTGACAGAGTGCCTGCCTGCCACCTGCCATTTCTCGGTCGCTCAGTCTGTGTACACCCTGTCATCTGACTACCAGCCGTCTAGCCACAATCCACATGTGTCACCTAACCATCTGTGTCTGTCATCTGTGTAGCGTCTGTCAAAATCACCCATGTCCCTCTCTCTCTAATAGACAAGTTTACTTCACCGAGCCTTGAAAGGGGGACATGTGAGTGGTGGTAAAATCCTGTTTGTGTTAGAACCTTGAAGTGGTTAATAGCGGAGTTGAAAACCGTGTTTCCTCAGGTAAACAGTTCAGCTCATTGACTGGAGTCCTTCTCCCTAGAGACACTTGCTGTGACTGAGATGAGCTGTCTGAAGCAGGAGCTTCGGGCTCATCTTGGGCTAATCCTGTGATGAGGTGCAGGGAAGGGACTTGTGTGTTTGAGGTTCTGGGCAGAGTGCTCGGGGTGGGGGGCAGGTGGGACAGCCTCCAGCTCGGGGAGCCTGTGCCAGTGTGCTATGATGCTAAGTGCCTGTGATCCCCTTGGGGACACACGTGATGCACAGCTGGCAGAACGGCCCCTCATACCCCTCATTCCTCACAACCGAATGCAAGCCAGAGTGGGGTTGGATTATGCACGTGAATAATACTTTTCTTATCTACAAACATTAATGTAAAAATGAATTTTTCTTCTGTTGTATCTGATTAAAATAACTCTGTGGATTTTAATATAAATATTTATTGGTGTGCTTTGGGGGAAAGATATTTTTTTCTTGATGGAATTTACCAAAGCAACTTTATTTTGTTCACTGGCTGACAAGAGAGCGGGTCTGTCTAAATTCTGTAAACTGCACAGCTTCTCTGAAGAGTGACGTGTCTGCTCTTTTGCCTGTTGTTTTGTCATTAACAGGAAAGTGACTGGTTTTAAAGGAAGTTGAATTCATCCATAATGCTGAAGTTTTTTAAAAATAAAAACATGGTTTATATCCTGTTAGTTTGCATGGTTATTGACATCTGCTTCTGACGACTTAGAGCTGATGACATCTTCTCAACAGTTTCAGTGTCTTTCAAGATGCCAACGAAATGTGTAGATTCATGGATAAATGACCAACTTCAACCTCAGTCATCAGGATGTAGCTTTTACATATGAACGGCCTTCGGATGCTGTTTGGAGTAATAGGCACTGCCAGCTATGGGGTCGCACAGAGTCAGACATGACTGAAGCGACTTAGCAGCAGCAGCAGCAGAGCCCCACGTCTGAGCCACCCGCCCTGGGCCCTGCTTTTTCCCCGTCACTTGAGGAGGGGGAGCCTGAAGCAAGCCTCCCCTTCAACCGCCAGCCTGAGTAGGTTCTTTAATAGTCTTTTAAGGTTTCATCTCTTCTTTCCAAACAGTAGCCTCTTGGAGAGATACGCTGACTCCCGTTAGGACCTGGGTAGCACCTGCAGTGCTGTCTCGAGCCAGGTGGTGAGTGCGCATCCCACCAAACTCCTTCCCAGTGGTGTGTGTCCCGGGCAGCCTTGTCCTCACCAGTCTCGTGGCCCGTGCCCTCCCCCAGGTCCTGCTCTGCACCCTCCCCTGGGGGCCTGTGGCTCTGTGGTAGCTTCATACCCCGACCCTCGGGTTCTCACTCACTTCACCAGATGCTCCGACTCTTGTGCAGGCAAAGGGCCTTCTCTTCACTCTCCCAGTTTACTTCTAGCCATTTAGCTTATTTCCAGATTTTATGGTTAAGTCTCAATTGATACTTGACTGAACAAAAGACAGGCAGGACACTATAAGAAGCTTGAAGACAGGAACTGGCTAAAATTTTTGTAACGGATAAAATAGCCCACAGGGGGTGCAGATGGTGCTGAATGACTGACCAAGGCAGTGGCTGCCACTTGCTGTATGGCAGAAGTGTGGTTCTGGTGGTGAGTGTGAGGCAAGGAACCCTCTGAGGGGCTTCCATGGCACCATGCCCCAAAGACAGATACCACCACTTCCTGTAGTTGCTGCTTCCCCACGAGTGTCTGAGGGGACTGCACCTGATGCTGTTGTGGTGAGTGCACGTCCCCACACCTGTGTTCTATGGTTTGTAACTGTGTTGCGTCCCAGCCCAGCCCAGCCCAGCCCAGTCCAGTTGGTGCTGGCCAGCTGCCAGACTGTTCAGCCAGCTGAATGCACTTAAGTTTGCAGAAAAAGCACTGCTCTAACCTAAATGTCTTTCAGTTCATATTGTGAAGAGTCTGTGCCCCCAAAGAACACAATCAATAGAGTGAAAAAGGCAACCTAGAGAATCAGAACATTTTCAAGTCATCTAGCTGATAAGGCCTTAAGTGTCCAGCTATAATAGTTCCTTCTACATTCAACAACAAAACCACATACAACTCAATTAAAAGGCAGGCAAGTTCTTGAACAAGCGTAGAAAAAGATGCTCACCATCACAAGAAATGCAAATCAAAGCCACAATGAAATACCACCTCCCACCCATTTGGATGACGACTATCAAACCAAAAACTCAATGCCACAACCTAACAAGTGTTGGCGAGGACAAGGATGGCGAGAAATGGAACTATTCCACACTATCAGAGGCAGCACCATTTTACATTCCCACCATGGAAAATAGTATGGTGGTTCTTCAAAATATTAAACATGTATTTACCACACGGTCCTGCAATCCCACTTGTGGGTATATCTCCAAAGAGAGATTTGTATAGCATGTTCACAGCAGCTCAAAGTAGGGGAGCACCTCCACATCAGTGGTGATGAAGAAGCAGAATGTGGAGGACAGGAAAGCCCACAAGGGAGGGAAAGCCTAAGCCATGCTACAACGTGAATGAGACAGATACTAAAAGATGCCAATTACGCAGCGTATCTTCAGCAGTCCGATCCAGAGAAACAAACTAAAACCACCAAGTGCAAGGCTGGTTCAGCCAACAAGTCAACACGTGACCACCTCTGTGGATGCAGAAAGGGAACTCAACAAAACCCAACACCCCTCCATGTAAAATGCCCCCAACAACATGGGGCTGGAAGGGAGCACCTCACCCTGAGGCGCCCAGAGACGCCCAGCTTGCAGCACACCGACAGGTGAAGGACAGACAGCCCCCAGGGACTGCCGTCCTCACCCATGGGGATCTGGCATTAAAGCTGGCGAGGAAGGAAAAAAGAGTATCCCGCTGAAAGAAAGTGATGAGCCTCCTTCATGTGCAGACCTCACAATGTACATCCGCATCCCAGGGAGTCTACAAACTACCACCAGATCCATTTAGTGATTTCAGCAAAGTTCAGTTCACTCAATCGTGTCCAACTCTTTGCCACCCCATGAACCACAGCGTGCCAGGCCTCCTGTTCATCACCAACTCCCGGAGTCCACCCAAACCCATGTCCATTGAATCAGTGATGCCATCCAACCATCTCATCCTCTGTTGTCCCCTTCTCCTGCCTTCATTCTTTCCCAGCATCAGGGTCTTTTCAAATGAGTCAGCTCTTCACATTGGGTGGCCAAAGTATTGGAGTTTCAGCTTCAAAAGCAGCAAAGTTAAGAGGACTTCACTGGTGGCTCAGACGATAAAGCGTCTGGCTACCATGCGGGAGACGTGGGTTCAATCCCTGAGTCGGGAAGATCTCCTAGAGAAGGAAATGGCAACCCACTCCAGTACTCTTGCTTGGAAAATCCCATGGACAGAGGAGCCTGGTAGGCTACAGTCCACGGGGTCGCAGAGAGTCAGACATGACTGAGTGACTTCACTTTCTTTCTGAAGAGGATACAGGATCAGTCTACAAATACCTTACATCTTGTTTGTGTATGATTCTAAAAGTGGCATTTACAGCAAAACTAACACCAAACCCTTCAATACTGTCCCAAAAAGAGACGTGGTTCTCTGTGGACAGCCCTGACCATGCACAGCCAACTCTGTGAAGCCCCAAAAGCAGCTCCTGTGTCAGCTGCAGAACCTACCGTGGCTCCTCCTGACCCACAAGTCACAACCCGGGTGGGAAAATGTACCTCAACGCCAAGACGGACACCATGGATGTGCTGATGGCACTTCCCGGGGGCCAGGCTTCCCACAGGGGTGCTGCGGGTCCCCTGCAGCTGTCCAGCGAGCACAGAGGACATGCAGGTGCCACATCATGGGCATGGAACCATGCTCAGGAATGCCACAAAAAGCTGCGGCCCAGGACAACACCCCTCTTCCTGATCTATGCCGTTCGATCATGGGGAAACGACTGGTCGGGGCCCAGGGACAGTGTGCATGGTCTGTCTGCCCCTCCCCAACTGTACCCCAGTCACATCCCCGCCCCACACAATTGCTGGAAATCCTGCCGACCCCTGTATGTGGGTTCCGGTCCAAGCACATCTACAGCCTGTGGAGATGGGCTGATTAATGGGGGACAGCTACACACGTCTCCTAAGACTTTTCATGTTGTTGAGGGGGAAGAACTCACTTCAAGAGGTTAATGTCTTCTTAAGAAATTAACACAAAAAAGACCAACACCCCAAAAGTAAACACACATTAGGTAATTTGCCAAAAGTAGAACAGAGATAAAAGTGATCAGGAAGCTTTCAGGAGGAACACCCCCACCTCACAGCCTCTTCACACATCCGTCTTCAGGGGAGAAAGATGCCACCACCCACTCTCGCCACTGCTCTGGGAATGTCCCTGCAGATTTCTGACTTGCTTCCCGGGCTCTGCTGCTTGTCTGACGTGAGGAGAGCATCATCAGATGGATGGAAGCACCTGTGCAGTGTTGCTGATCACAGAGTGATTCTTTCCAGCTGCATGGTACCGTGTCACCAATAAAAACCGTTATTTCTACAAACTCTTGTGAAAAAAAGAGCTGGTTGTAAAATGAAAACAATATATATGCCGTTGATGGTTTTATGAAAAGCTTCCACCTGATTCACACACAGGGTAACTATCATCTGACAACTAAGCATAGTTTTGGCTACACCAGTTTGGCACAGAACGTGTGCTGAAAGCACAGACTCTTTATTTACAAATACGCAAGACTGCACATTTCCACCTGCTAAGAAGGAAGCAGGAGTGCCTGGGCTCGGGTCCCTGACCTTGTTCATTTCTCCCCTGTATCTGCCGGGGCCATTCCAAGCACACATATTCTGGGTGCCAGGGTTATGCACCAGTTTTATTCTTTTATAAACCTTTATTTTCAAAATTTTCTAAAATGTACATGCAATATTTTTAAAATAAAATTATCTTTGAGAGGTTTCAATACATGATTATCAAAATCATTGACACTACTTTTTTCAGTAAGATGCAAAATTGACAAAATAGGTAGACAAACATGATTTATTACTTTGCTAGAAGAGGATTCCAAGCAGTGTGGTGCAGGCCACACCAGGCTCCCCCAGGTCAGGGCCCTGTCAGTCTTCGGCACGAGCCCAGGACCACAGCCCCAGACTGAGGCCCTTGTGGGTCTCAGCCATCTGCACAATTCACAACCCACTGCTGAGCATCCAGGAGACAGGCACATACTTCCCTGGATCCTTCTGTATCTGAGAAGACTCGTGCAGACACAACCAAAACTGTTAATATACATCTTAAGAAAAATAAATATTCTGTACAATGTCATTACAAGGATCCGTGATCTACCCTCACCCCAATCACTACAAAATCGGGAAACCATCATTTGAGTTAAGAGGCAGTCTTCTTGGCTGTTAGTGTCAGTTCAGCACAGGATGTGGTGCTGAAAACACACTCTTTTTGAACCATATTTACAAATACACAAAGTTCCAAATTTTAATGTGCTTAGAAGAATTTTTTAAAGAGAGAAGCAGAAATGATTTTGCTGGGGTTCCTTGACCCTATTTCAAAGGTGGATTTTTGCTGGGGTTCCCTGACCCGGTTTCAGAGGTGGAAGCCACAGGCACCCTGCCCACAGGCCCTTTTCACGTTGCCTCCAACGCAGACTCCAGGTCATGGTGGGCCTGGCTAGGCCCTCAGTACTTGAAAAGGTCGATGAAGTGCTGCGGGGACACAGGCGTGAAGCAGCTGTCCGGGTCGGCAGCCGTGCAGGGGTGGCCCGAGTCCTGTGGGAAGGGCAGGGCGTTACAGCATGTGCTGGGAAGGAAGACAGCTCAGAAGTCACCAGGCATTCACTTAAATGCACCTGGACCCCACCACACAGGTATGTGGACAGCAAGCAAGAATTAGGAACACGTGGCTGCTCAGCGGGGAGAGTTTCTCTGCCAGTGCATGGGGTACAGGCGGCCCTGAGTCAGGGGGCCGGGAGGAGCCTGCGCTTCCCTCCTCCCCACCCCCAACCCTGCCCTGGTCATGCTGCCCCCTCCCCTGGCGGTGGGTCAGGATCCACTCTGGAACTGCTCTGGGCACCACCCACCCACGTTCACCCGAGGGCCCAGCACCACGCCCCACGGCAGAAACACCCAGGGCTCGCTTGTGTCAGCAGACAGAACAGCCTCAGGACCTGGGGGCCAGTTAGGCCAGTGTCTGGAGACAGGACCCCCCCCCAACCCAGCCAAGCCTACACCCCTGGTCTAAAGGCAGCTTGTGGGACCCCGATGGTGGCCAAGTAGGAAGGCCAGTCACACGTCAGCAGAGGCTGCGGCCTCAATGGCCCAGCCCCAGACAGGGGACGCGCACAGACACGGGCATAGAGGAGGTACCTCGAGTAATAAAGCAAGGCGGCAGTCCTGGAGGTGGCGGAGGAGGAGAGCAGTGAAGGGAGGAAAAAAGGGAAAACAGGGTTAGGAAGAGCCAGGCCACACCAGGACTCAGGCTGAACATGAATCATTTATGAAAATGACCAACATCACTGGGCAGTGAAACCGAGGGGAGAGCTGCCCCCGAGGCCCCACGCAGCAGCCGGAAGCCAGAGGACCCGCAGGCCGTGTGGGGCCGACCTGGCTTCCGCCTCCTCCAGTCTCGGGCCCACAGCTGGTGAGACAGCGGAGCCAAATGACCGTCACGACTTCACTGAGAACATGCAGAGCAGCGGGCCACACTGGAACGTTTCTAGCAGGTTTCCCTGAAGCCCACTCACTCCCTCTGAGTCAGCTCGGTGGAATTAAGTGAACAATGTAGGTTCCATGGGAGCCAGCTCCTTCCTGCTCACCCACGGTTTTCAACTCGAGGTCAGCACCAACTTGCCCCTCTCACCACCGGCTGGCTGCTCCCCCTCACCACAGCCCAGGGGTCTGCAGGGCTGGCTGTCGGCACAGGCCCAGACCAGCGGCCTCCTGGCCCCCGCTGCACACTGCAGTGTGGGCCTGGCAGTGGACACACAGTCCTGATCCCTGCCTTTGACTGCATTCACTCTGTCGGGCTTCCAGCCCACTCCACACCTGGCTTTAGCTGAAGTTCCTGAAAAGCAGCTAGAGGATGGGGTGAGCACAGTGGCCTCACAGGAGGGCCACCCCACGGAAGGCAGACAGGCCTGAGCTGGGCCTGTGTGCAACTCCAAGACCTCCTTTCACCTTGCCAACGTTCCCCAAAGGCAAAGCAGAAAAACCGACACAGTGTCCAGACAGTGAAGCCAGGTCAGACAGGACGGCTTGGGGCAGCTGGGGCGGCTGCATGAGCTCGCGGCAGAGCCCCAGCCTGTGTGTGTGGAAGAGGACAGGTCCGGTGGGACGCGGGCAGCACGGGCACAGTGGGGTATCGCCCCACATGGGGCTGAGCACCATGCAGCCTCCACGCAGCAGGCCTGCCCTCACGGAGGCGCCACGAAACTGGGCTGAGGCCTGCGGGGGCCAAGCTGTGTGTGGGGGTGCGGTGGCCAGCCAGGGGGCTTGCTCAGGAGCTGACACAGGCAGCAGGGTCCACCACAAATTCCAGACACTCGTTTTTTCTTTATATTTCCACCCGCAGACTCAGAAGAAAGTGGAAGGGCCTCTGGGAGAAAAAGCTGCCATGTGACCCCACAGATGGACAGAGCCAGTCCCCAAGGCTGCACAGAGGTCAAGGCGCCCGGCCTTCAAGGCAAGGCTGTGAACAACATTTCACAGCCCAAAGGCCAGCAAGACACTTGTTCTGAATTTTCATAAATAGAAGAATCTGTAGGCAAATTCTTCTGGAAACCCAAAAAATTACCTCTCAATTTTTAAAAATCCAGAATGCCCCTATTTCTTGGTACTTCACCTGAACACGCTGTATGCCAACACAGAAAGCAGCAAGGGTGCCTCTCTGTTCGCTACATCAGAAACAGTGTCCTCAGACGGTCTAAGACAGTCTGCCACATGCAAAGACGAGACGTCTGTCCCAGGGGGACACACCACTGCTCCCAGTGTCTCTGGAATAAACCTTCAGCTCGGGGGAAGCGTCGTTCAGAGCAGCGACCAGATCATCTCATCTGCTGACTCGGCCCTGAAGCTGCCACATGTCTGGGACTACCCTCTGTGTGCTGTGGCAGACTGGCTCACCCGTGTCCCGCTAGCACCCTGGCAAGACTGAGCGTGAGGTGCCCTGGCCTGGAGGAAGAGGTTGCACAGAACCACCACTGCAGCCGTGCAACACCTTTCCTCGTTAACTGTGCAGAACAAGCCGTGCCAGACTCCAGAACAAGTCAGAAACAAAGTGGTCTCCGGCTGGCCCCCTGCAGCACCAGCAGTAAAGCCTTGTTAACACGGGGACTCCCACCGTACAACCACAGGGGTACAGGTTAAAAAAAAGCCCACGTTATCATGTATATAACCTGAAATGAAAACAATTTAAAGTGGTCATTTGTTTTTTAGCAGTTTAGAGTTGGCCTCATAATCCAGCCAACAAATTACAGATAAACAGAAAACAAAAAACAGCCATGGTGCTTCAGACCAGGCAGAAGGCACGTGGCCCATGGCCCCAAGGGAGGACCCCGAGCAGCAGGGGCAGACCGCCTGGCACCCTCCTCCCCAGTGAAATCTCACAACATTAAACAAATTCAGACTCAAGGCCAACTACGGAAATGGTCTTTCTAAGAGGAGGTGAATAGAAGCACCCGTATCTCCCCCAGAAACTTGTTTTTATCAGAGTCTGGACGGGAGAAGAAGGGGCCAGAGAGGAAGAGGATGGGGCTGACAACTGCGGACACAGCTCAGTCTTCACAAGGACCAGACATGCTAAGTTTGGCTCAAAAAAACAGGAGGAGCCCGGGCGCTTTCACGGGCCTCTCCTCTGCTCCAGGGCTGTGCTGTGAGGAAAGCCCCTGGAGGCACCATTGCTGGGGTCCTGACAGTGGAGCTGAGGCCAAGTGTGGAAAATGGGGGTTGGGGGTGGCCTCCCTTGACTTCCAGAAGAGGCGGGGATCCTGACCCTCCTCTCAAGCTGAGCCATGAGAACAGGGGGAAGCAGCCCGCCGGGACTCAGGCCGCAGCAGTCAGCGTGCTCACAGCCAGGGACCAGATCACGCCCTAACATCCTGCACCAGACGAGGTTGGGTGGCCCCAATTTCAGGTCCAACCATGTTCTGCTTTGGTGAACCTGTCCCTGGCCCCAGTCCCTGGGGAGACGCCGTCGTGTCATCACACTCTACACTCGGGTGGACAGTCCCTGCTGAGACACCATCATGTCATCACACTCTACACTCAGGTGGACAGTCCCTGGTGAGACCCCATCATGTCATCACACTCTACACTCGGGTGGACATCCCTGGGGAGACGCCGTCATGTCATCACACTCTACACTCGGGTGGACAGTCCCTGGTGAGACCCCATCATGTCATCACACTCTACACTCGGGTGGACAGTCTCTGGTGAGACCCCATCATGTCATCACACTCTACACTCGGGTGGACAGTCCCTGGGGAGACGCCGTCATGTCACCACACTCTACACTCGGGTGGACAGTCCCTGGTGAGACCCCATCATGTCATCACACTCTACACTCGGGTGGACAGTCCCTAGTGAGACACGATCATGTTGTCACACACTACACTCGGGTGGACAGTCCCTAGTAGACACCATGTCATCACTCACTACTCTCAGCTGGACAGGATGTCTCTCCAGGAGCACAGGTGCTATCCTTACCTTCCAGAAGAGGATGCTGCAGTGCCGGCAGAAGTGCAGGGTGTCTCCATACTGCTCCTTGGTGGGGTAGTGCTTCTGAAGTGCAAAATACATCAGCTTCCACTCCACATGGCCTTTTTCTGAAAGGATCAAGTGTCTACAAAACTAGACAAACAGACTTCTGTTCAGACGCAGATGACTTTCATAGCAACGTCATTTGTACAACAACTTTAAAAGGCAACACACTGCAGGAAACATTTAATTATGTGAAATTAAATTTGAGCTGAATCCATACAATGGAATACCATGCAGCTGTTCAAGAGACTTAAAGGTTTTTATCCGGAGTGATGTCCATGATGTCTATTAAGCTAAAAATAAGTTATATGCTATCGAGTCTGACGGGGACTGGTAACTAGAATGCAGAAAGTATCCAAATACAAAATGGGCAAAGGATTTGGAGAGACACACAAGCAGGCAACAAGCACGTGAACAGATGCTCAGTGTCTTGGACCCCAGAGATGGCAGGAGGCGGCACCTCACACCCTATGGGGCAGCGACCACACCCTCAGAGGAACAGGCACGGATGGGATGCTGAGCAGGCGGGCTTGGGCGTGGCCAGGGGCTGCCCGACGCAGCAGCATCTTCACAGTTCCTCACAATGTTACCCTCCGCTCATGAGCCCCGTGCCCCCAGGAGAAGGTGACCATGGTGGCCCCACGGCCTGGCTGTGCCCAATCCTCACCCTCTGATTCAGGCAGGAACCTGCTTGCTGCCTCCACCACCTGACTTTCTCCTGGATAGGTACGTGACCCCTGAGGTCTGCGAGCCTGTGTCTGAGGAGACACATGACATCTGGTCCTCCCTGGGGCCTCCCTAGGGCAAGACTGTGTCTGCTTTGGCCCTGCACACTGCTGTGTATGTCATGGGCACCCAGCTGGCGGAGCTGTGCTCCAAAAACCACGCAGGGTGGGGGTGGCAGGGAGGGGCAGCGATAAGCGGAGACACACAGCATCCACCAGATCCCAAGGCTGGTCCCATCCTGGGAGGGCAAGGTGCAGGGAGCAGGCGCCTACCCGTGAGTCTCTGAGGGGACACGCCGCCTGGAGAGGGGCCTCCAGTTACAGGAAAGACTAATGGCCCATCCTTGACAGGAAGAAACTGCCCTGGTTCTGCTGCTCTGTTCTGGATCATTTTTAAAATTATGACTTTCTCCACATGAAAAGCAGGCTTTCCCGTAGTGATTCTAGTCCACTCCCTGAAGCGGCCAGGCTCGGCCATCAGGGCCACAACCCCCACTCACCTGCTTCTCCCCAAAGTGGTACTGGCAGAGCTTCTTCCACAGCTGCCGGTCCTCGCTGAGCGCGGACAGTGTCGGGGTCACCTGACCCAGGGTGACGATGTCCCACCCATCTGAGAACCTGTACAGGATGTTGCTGAGCATGTGCACAGGAAGGTCGCTGAGCGTCAGGCCACTGTCCACCTGCTGGGAGGGCCCGCACACTTACTCCAGCGGGAACACAGGAGCTCATCGGTCACAGTGACGTCTCCCTCCTCCCCACTCCTCCCAGATGACACCCTGCAGCGGCCCTGGCTGAACCTGGGGCCCCGGACACTGAAACCCTAGTCCCAGCGTTCGCCGGGTGATGTGGCGTCACTGCACATCAGGGACTTGGGGACAGTGGCATCTGGGGCACGTGGCCTGGTCACGGTCTGGAAAGCAGACACACCCCACATGTAAATGTCTTACAGGCGAGTGGCCCTCACAGCGCAAGCCCCTGAACACGGGAATGAGGCTGCCTGGACACGGAATGTCAGAGCACCCCTGCTAACTGCAGGGCCTTAACTAGGGAATCATGACTCCCTATAAATCTCGCATTTACACGACAAATACTGGCCCAAGGTCACCTCTGAACCCAACCAGAGATAAACCAAACACAGCGTAAGACACTTTAGTGAATGGGGTCAACATTTCTCTTGGTGAAACCAGTTATCAGAATAAACACAAAACATCAAAGACAGCAAGAAATGGAGATGAAAACACCAACCCCGAGAAGCAACAGCAGGTGAACAGTCACCACTACATGGTGCAGTCTTAATTTATCGAATATCATTCTAGTCTAAAATATCTAATCAGCTGTCAAGGTAAATTAATTTACCACCTCATCACCCACAGGACCAGCTGTTTTTAATAATTACCATCCCCACTGTCTTTCCAATGACACCTATAAGCCATTAAAGAGTCTTCTGGCCTGAATCCATCTTACGACAGTTTAATACGTATTCAGGAAATGTAAACAGAAAAAGCCTTTGGAAAAGCTGTGATAGTCTTCCACATACACTCAGAAGTAGCAATGGCTTCTGTGATGTAACATCAGAGACTACTCACGTGCAGGCCAGAAAGCACATACCTCCGTCATCTGAAGATTCTGCAGCTGCTGCTGCCAGCGGAGAACGGTCTCTAATCGGCAAATCCAGATGTTGATGTTTCCCACCAGCACAGACTTCCCTACTCCTCGGATCAAAATGCACAGGGTGGAGCTGAGGTCTTGGAGAAGATCCTTGATCAGGCGAGGGTTTTGGTGGTCACCGAGAACTGGAATAAACAAAAACGAAACAATCCAACAATCCCATCAGCCCCCATTGTTAAAAATGACCTGCTTTCGGGCTTCCCTGGGGGCTCAGTGAAGGATCCATCTGCCCATGCAGGAGAGCCACGGGTTTGCTCCTGGATCCGGGAAGATTCCACATGCCTCAGAGCAACTAAGCCTGTGAGCCACAACTATGAAGCCTGTGCTCCAGAGCCTGGGAGCCGCAACTACTGAGCTCATGAGCTGCAACTATTGAGGCCTGAGAGCCCTAGAGCCTGTGCTCGCCAACAAGAGAAGCCGCCACGATGAGAAGCCCGTGCACCACGACTGGAGAGGAGCCCCCACTCTCCGCAACCAGAGAAAGGCCCGGGCGGCAACGAGGACCCAGCACAGCCGACAGAGAAAAGAAGCAAAATGGGTTTTAAAATGGCCTGCTTTCACAACCCAAGGGCCTCTAACAGACAGCACAGGTGAACAGAATGTGACTTATACACACAGGGGAGTGTCACTCAGCCTTAAACAGGGCAGAAATGCTGACATGCATCGCATGAAACCTGAAGACCTTAAGATAAGAACCAGTCACAGATGGACAAGTGTTGTTTGATGCTCCTGATGAGGTCCTTGGAATAGTCAAGTTCACAGAGCGCGTAGATGGCGGGTGCTGGGGAGGCGGCATTAGTGTGTATGCGGACAGTGTGTCAGTTCTGCGGACAGCGTGTCGCCGCTGTGGTGGCCACAGCCGCAGTGATGCGTGTGTCAGTCTGTGGACAGCGTGTCTCCGCTGTGGTGGCCACAGCCACAGCGATGAGTGTGTCAGTTCTGCAGACAGCGTGTCACCGCTGTGGTGGCCACAGCCGCAGGGATGTGACCGCTCAGTGCCACTGAGCTGTGCACTCAAGATGCACAGGAAAGATGGTATTTTATGTATATTTCACGACAAAAGGAAAATAATGATCTAATTTCACTGCATATCCAAAGTGGCATCATTTTTGAGGTATCACAAGTATGATGAGATTCGAAAACTTCCAAATGCTGTCTGATAGTGTATTTGTGGTTGAGTCTACAATTTTGTCTTTAAATCCATCTCTACTTTCTTTTATACTTAATCATAAAGAGAATTGATAGTTAAAATGGCATATTTATACATAAACTCTTAAAGTTCTATTTATTATTGGCCATTAACTAATCGAGACAAACATTAAGTTAAAAAGAAAATTACAGGCTTGTCTGATGCATAAGAACTAAGTCACAACCTTGGTAATTACAGAATCACTATATAGCAAAAGTGAGCTATGAGTAGTTAACCATGAAGGAGAACGTGTCCGTTTAAAACTCAGGGATACTTTCTCAGGGACTTCCCTGCCAGCCCGGTGGTTAAGACTGCACTTCCACTGCAGGAAGCATGGGTTCAATCCCTGGTGAGGGATCTAAGATCCCACATGCCTCACGGTGTGCCCCCCAACCTGTCTTTCTCATTACAATATATTCTTCTGTGTCCAAAAGCATCTTTTAAAGAACACCACCAAGAACATCAAGTACCAAGCGGCCAACCGGAGCCCATCACATTATCTGACACCATTAATACTGGGGGTAAATGAAAGAAAAATCTAATCTCCTTGTACTAAGTTAACTAAGACTGAGATCAGTAAAAACACCAGTGCTCGCCTTACCCTTCTGAACGATCTTATCCAGGATGTTGAAGTAGTTCTTCTGGGCCACACCACTCAGCGAGGTCAGCTGGGACTTTGCAATCAGCTGCAACAGCTTGAGAGGGGGAGGGGTTACAGGTGAGCATTGCCTCTGAAGGGAAGCCCACCTCCCCACCCCAGTCACCCGAGAAGAAAGCAAAGGATGCAGGTAGGGCTGCTGCTCAACCTCCGCCCTCCAGCCCCGGCCAGTATCCCGGCCACCCCTGCTGCAATCTGTGCCCCCTCCTCTGACCGCCCCAGCCTCACATGAGCCAGGACTTCCCTGATGGCCCCCCAGCACATCTGTCCCTCTGTCTGTCCCTCCAGCTTCCTTGCCAGTGCTGCCCTCCCACCACTCCTGCAGGTCCATCGGGCCCCAATATCCACCTGCCTCCCAGGCTCCCCCTCCGTCAGAGGCTGGCTGCTCTCAGCACATGGAAGCCATTGCAGCCCTCCTCGGCTCTGCAGGAGGAGCGGTCCTGGTGGCCAGCAGGGAGGCCAGCGGGGAGGACCCGGGGGGACCCAGCAGCAGGGCCGGCTTCTCGGACACAGAGCTGCCCCTCCACTCCGCACGTCAGGGACACCGGTCATCACAAACACCGCTCATCTGTAGGAGTCTCCAGTGACCCACTCCCAGCTCTGTGCACACCGGTTCAGGAGCCCTGGGTCAGCCCATCCCCACTGCCTCACGTCCTGTGACTGCTGTGCCCACGCAGGCCCTCACTGTGGCCACGCCTGTCTGTGGTGCTGGTCAGACCCATGCCTGCACACACCCGTTCACTGCGGCCCGTACTGTTCCTGAGCAATCTGAGCCCCTCTGGGTGAGCCGCAAACACATTCCCGAACCCAGATCACATCTGCTCCTGTGTCTCTGAAAAGGGATTCTTCATCCCTCCTCTCCAGCCCTCCCTGCTGCCTCTGTCAGTTGCAGAGGGAGGAGAGAAAAGTGCCAACTCACACACACTCACACACTCTCGCACACACTCTGTGTTGACTGTGGAGGCCAGAACGACAAACATGACAATCACACGCTAACTGCTGGGGAGGATCACGCCACTAATTCTAGTGTGTCTACACACATGTGTCCTGTGCTGCAGTGATTACAGAAACCACACCCCAGCCCGGCTGGGGTCACGTAACCAGCCAGCGCTCTGTCCTTGCAGGAGCGCTCCTACAGGCCGCTACGGGGAGTACGTACAGCCTCGTGGCCCTGTTAAAAATCCCAACTAACAGTTTCATGACTCATCACTTAGTCTTGGCTTAGGACAGTCAGGTGAGTAAACTTGCTAGGCAAATAAAAACAATAAATGGAATATATAGTGAGATCCCTTATTTTCTGAATGCAGGAAAAGGTAAAAATTTCTTCTAAAAATGTATCATTAACACAATAAGGCTTCTATGCAGCTCTGTTTTGTATCAATTCCCTTCTCTCCACTAGCTTGCTCCCCTCTATGGAGCAGGGCTCATGCTCTGGGAAAAACAAAGTAGAAAATGCATATGAAACCACCGGGCAAGAAACCCTGAGAGAAACTCCCGCTTCTCCCTCTGTCTCCAACATGACACGTGAGGTGGGCTGGAGGGAGCTTCAGTCCTCCTCCTCCTGACCCCACCCCCCATCCCATGGTTCTCCACCAGGAACAAGCACAGCTTCACGCGGCTGCCAAAAGGATCTTAAACACGTGACATGATCATCTTTAGGGCGCAACCACTCCACGTGTCCTCTGGTGGCTCTGAAATGAATACTCACCCTGACCACATAATTGAACCTTCGGATGTCCTGGATCGCACTCGAGAAGTCTAAGCGATTAAAAGCTTCTCCCAAAGTACAGTAGCCATGTCTCTGGAAAAACAGACACAAGTTACGATACCTCAAATCAGCCAACCAGGCAAAATGAACGGACAGCCAACGGGAATTAGTCTGTACAACTTTTTTAATTTTCGCAAAGGATATTCATTTTCACTATGATTTATTCCATATTTAATTTTAGAGTAAAATTAAAGCCATTCTAAATCTGTCATTTATGTATAATCAATTATGTATATGCACTGACACTCTACACCACTACAGATACAAAGATAAATACTGATTAAATACTTGTCAATTTCTTTTGTTGACATGCATTTGGGGAGGCCCAAATTAAGCCTAAAATAACAAAATAACCAGATGTACTCTAGGCTGTGCAACTACAAATACGTAAATCATGCTTGGCCACTACAAAAGGCATCTTCCATGAACACACATGTTGCCATTCAGTTCCTCTGCAGGCAGTCCTGCGTTCGTCCAGCCACTCAGGATCAAGGCCGAGACGCACCTGAGTGGGGCAGGAGGTTTGAATACCAGTGGTTAGGTGGAAAGGGCTGGAGGCAATGGGATATGACAATGGGCAGTGTTCAGGCTGGGAACAGGGAACCGAGCACCCCAAAACCCAAGTATGTGGTAATAAGGCTTACAGGTTCGAGGGTCAAAGACCACGAAGGAAACGTGACTTTTTTTTCATTACCAGAAACACTGCTATTTCAGATGTTTTTCCTTAATGATATGCCCCACGTTCTATATTGAGTGCTGTACAGATCTGAACCCTAGGTTTCAGAGACATTTTAAACTCTATCTCTGTTTTTGAACACTTAGAACACAGAGAGGTTTTCAGTTCAGCGTTGTGAGGATAAAGCGTGTGAATAATCACAGAAAACATGAGGAGACAGACGCGCCTCGTGTTTCAAACAGAGACAGGAGCGGGCCCAGCGGGGCGGGAGGTGCAGGGGACGCCTGGTCTCCGACACGAGACACACCCCCAAACCGCAGCAGCCTCGAGGTGCACAGAAGTCAGCAAGATACACTCGTCGCAAATGCTCAACACCACTAGCTGCAGAATGCTTCCCTGGGAGCTGTGGAGGCAGCATCGGTCATAACATGAAACCTATCACAGCCGGTAACGTTTCTCTCTCTCAGTGAACAGCATCCAGACACTGGTGTGACAGACCCTTCCCGGGCAGCAGACACTTGGTGGACCCAGAGGAGAAGACCAAAGGTGCGATGCTCCACGGAGAGAGGCCCTCCCGACTCCCGCCTGCACCCCTGCCCCGTGGACCCAGCACCGTCTGAGGCCTCGAGGCCCCTCCCCTGCTGCCTCGTGTGCACCAAAGCAGGACCCTGCTCTGTCTCGGAGTCTTTCATGAGCTCACACAGGTTCTCCCGGCGGCACATCCATTTAACAACAGCAACTACTGCCAAACAGCTCAGAGTAACTCCGTCTCAGGATCTAACCCTTAAGCTTCTAGGAAACGCGGCTGGTTTCAGAACATCCACTACCAACACTGCCAGAGCACTTCACTCACGCTAACATAGTCTAAACACATGCTGAACGACTCCTCCCAAATCATTTCCCCCAATTGTCGCAAAATAAGGCAAAAGCAAAAGGGTCTTTCAGGTTACAGATGGAAGCAAGCTTCCCCAGATACCAAGCAGAGAAAAAGGAAACAGACAGCTGACGTGAACAGACCAGACCTTCTGCCAAGAAAGGGCGATGGCAGGGCTTGAACTGCATGCTCTTTGCAGATTCCAACTTAACTACCAACACCACCTTCACTACTCTACAAATAAACGAGGGTTTACAAGCTGTTCCCACCCTCCCAGGACACACAGGGGCCGAGAAACAGCCCCACCAGCAACAGCAGCTCACTGTGAACAGCTCGGGGAGGGCGGGGAGAAATATCAAAGTACTTGCAGGCCCATACTTGTTCTGAAACAGCCCTCAGCTGAATCAGATCTGTACGGGGCACTGACATGCACCACACACACACACACACATACTCACACCACACACACACACACAGGCACATACACCACACACACACACACACACACGCACATTCACCACACACACAGGCACATATACCACACATGCGCACACGCACACTCACACCACACACACACAGGCACATACACCACAGAGGCACACACACGCACACTCACACCACACACACACACACACACAGGCACATACACCACACACGCGCACACACACACTCACACCACACATACACACACACCCCACACACACAGGCACATGCACCACACAGGCGCACACACACACCCATGCACATGCAAACACTGTCTGAAAGACCCTCGTAAAGCTTTCACCCGTCAGAATTTGGACACTGATTTGATATTGCAAAAGAAACAATTTACTTAATGTGACATCACACAACCAACAGAAACAATACAAAATATACTCTTATTTATAACAGAATACTTACTTCTCTTGTGCTTTCTTTATGGACATAGATCCAGTTTTCACGATAAAAACCTAGGATAAAAATTTGTTTTTAACATCTGGTGACTCATTACCAAATGAGGATTTTGAGGAGCTTCAAAAGCTGCACGTGTAACACTGTCTGCTGCCGTGTGGACAGGAGACCCCCGGACTCGGCCACGTGCTTCACGTTCCAACATCAGTTTACAAAGTGCTGAAACGTCATTGCATGAAAGACGTCATGGCACGGCCACATCTTGGTGACTTAGAAGAAAATAGTGTCACCAGCGACTTCAGCCATCTCCAAACATAAATGGCTATAAATGTGCATTTTGTATATACCCTAATAAAAATTATCTTCCTCTTTCATTGTCCCTATATGGTATTCCATTTAAATACACTTTCCACGTAACTCCTGTCCCAGAGCTTCAAGGATCGAGACTACACTGTCCATGGGAGCCTCCAGGGGGCGCACGACTGATCACACTAACAGGCCCTCAGTGGCTCAGGGCTGAGCACATGCACAGGCGCCCTCTCAGAGCTGCCCCATCTCCAGGTGCTCACCCACCCTGCCTACAGGCTCCAGCTCTGACCACAACTATCTCCTGTTCCGAACCAGCAGTGTCTCCTGCACCAAAGCAGTGTCAAGGCCTCTAAAGGTCAGTTTCACTGCTTGGGAGTGAACAGACCTGAATTCAGGACTGCTACTGTGACTCAGTGGTAAAAAACCCACCTGCAACGCAGGAGACACATTCAGGGTTCAATCCCTGGGTTGGGAAGATCCCCTGCAGGAGGAAATGGCAACCTGCTCCAGTATTATTGCCTGGAGAATTCCATGGGCAGAAGAGCCTGGGCAGGCTCGCAAGGAGTAGGACATAGCAACTAAACACACATAATTCAACATTCAGACAGGCTGTTCTGTGGGTTTTCCTGTCCTTTATTTCATTGCTGTAAATCTTACTGATGACTTAGTCAAGCAAACGGCAGAGCTGCGAGACTCTGACCACCAAGTCTGACCTCTGGACACACTATTGCTTATGTAACTGGATCAGCATTTCTGCCCTAGAAAAGCACTGTCAACACAATCCAATTTATCAAAACAGTCCACAAGCAAACATGAGATTATTAACATAAATGATCTTACACTGAGTATTTGTGTCATTTCTAAAATGGTCCTTTTTCCTTTTTTTGGATGCAAATTCGTGCTCTTCATTACTGAATATTTCTTCATCTTCACTATTTAAGATACTGAAACAAAGATACATTTTATTAAAATATTTTTACAAGGATTTCTTCATTTGGATTTTCTTTTGTAAAATAAATAAATAAATTTTGGTTTATTTGGACAATAAATACTTTTACAATTCAGGAGCCCAAAATAAAAATCATGTTAAAATCTGAAGGCAATCACTTAATTTTCAAAGCAATAAATCACACGTTTGAAATCACAAGGCTAATATCTAAGTTTTTTGTTTGTTCTGAGAAATATGAGGTTTATCCTGGTTATCAGAAAGTTGCATCAGGAACTGATGTACATGTTTTAGAATCTCCTAAGGATTTTGACATGCTCAACCAAGGTCATTTCAGACTTTAAAACTTATATTTATAATCTATACACTGGAAAAAAGTACCTGATACTAATGGTCTGCTGTCTCCCTGATCCAATGCTGAGGAAACACCCGACATTTCTGCTTGTCCCCACATTTCCAAAGCCTCAACTAGAATTATTACTGCACTGGCACGTATTCTTACAAAGCATCAATCAAATAATGCTGCCTATTAAGGCCTTTAACTGAAGCCAGATGAGGTAAAACATGTCTTTTATCCACTGAAATACATGTAATTTAAAGCTTTCCCATTTTTTTTCTTTTGGATGATACAAGATAATAAAATCATAAGGTGATAACTAAACAATTTGAAAACACTTTCTTTAGAAAAAAAAATCTTCCTTGTAGTTAAAAAAAAAACAAACAAAAAAAGACTAGGCAAAATGCAGCCCACCCCCTTCCAAAGTGAAGACGCACGCAATGGTTACTCTCAGCACACTGACCCTGGACAGCTTTCCAGCTGGTGGCAAAGAGGGGCTCCCTGGAGATTCTGGCCAGCAGAGGTCCAAGCACCGATGCTCAAAACCAAGGAGGTCACACCGCTGGCTTCCTCGCCACCACTCTCTGACAAGAAAATTGTACACAGGCGCCATCCACTAACCCGAATTCACTTTTAATAAAAGCAGCTGAATTTGCCAAATGAATGCATTCATCACTGTCAGAACAGACTTAAACACTGGCAAGAACTGTAAATCATCAAGACAGGCAAAAGAGCACTTACCCAAAACAAACAACTTAACATCCAGTGACAGGCGCTAAATAACACCAATTCATAGAGATCGGATGATCCTGTCTGTATCTCATACCTAGTCACACACGAGTTTGCTGTCATGGATTCAAGCACTAAAGGCAGACGCTCTCAAACCTGAACAGCTTTGCTAATGACAATCACAAAGGTATCCAGGAGGAGCAGAACCACACTGCTCCCCAGAAGGACATCAGAGAAGCAGAACCCAGCACGGGGGATGAGGGAGCTGCCCGGCACCTCCCTCCACGCCCTGCCCCCGGAAAGGCAGGCTCAGACACGTCTGATTGGCCGAGAGCAGTGAGGGGCACTGGGGAGACACGCCCACGTGTGCTCTGCCACACTCTGCCCTGGGCGGGCCAGGCCGCCAGACTGCCCCTCATCTGAAGAGAGGGAATGGTATGGGGACAAACGTACAGGAGAAAGTACAGACACCTAGGCACTTACGCTGTCTGACCTAGTTGAGAGTTAGGTCAATGTGAGATAAAGATATGCAGTATGATCCACGCCAAGACCCGTGACTCTCTGGAGGAAGAGGTCTCCAGACCTCCCACTCCCCAAATGCTGCAGGACACTGGTGACACAGATGGTGAGTGACATGCCACGGCCCGCCAGCCTGCTCCTGTGTCTGCAACCCTCCACTTCCATCTGGAGAGGCCCACGGCCCCCAGAGCCCCCTGCCGCTCACACACCAGCTCGTGAGGTGGGGACAGGCGTCTCCCTCCTCCCTTCTCCCACCAGGAGGAAGGCAGCCCTGGGGTGAAGCTGCACCCTGAACCACACAGGTGAGGCCGCACGCTGGGACCCGCAGAGCAACGAGACGCGTTACTTCAGCCCCCAGCAAAGTCACAGCGCCATTCAGGCCTCCAAGAAAGACCTCTCCCGTCTGGTGCAAGCCATTATTATGGGCCTCAGACGTAGGCCACCAGCACTGCGTCTTTCCATTTCTTCTCCTTCCTCAGCTATGCGTGCATCTTTAATCGCTTCAGTCGTGTCTGATTCTTTGTGACCCCATGGACTGTAGCCTGCCAGGCTCCTCTGTCCGTGGGGTTTTCCAGGCAAGAATACTGGAGTGGGTCGCCATTCCCTTCCCCATCCTCAGCTATAATGGGAGGTTAATAACAACAACACCTATCTCTCAGAAAGCTATAAGGAGTAAACGCTTTAAATAAAAAGAAGACAGCAGCATCTGTGTGTGGGCACCAGGCACTCCACCAGGCTGAGACTCTGGCTAATAACTTGTCTCCTCACACCAGCCTGTCTGGGGGCGATTCTCAGCCAATTGGTAAGTCACGGGGCTTCAGCAGATGTGACATCAATGTTGGATGGGACACGCCGTGGCTCTGCTGAGCTAGACTCACATGCCATGGCCTATGTCACACTGGCTGTTCTCCCCCTCAAGCTCCTGGCTCCACGCATCACATCTTTTCCAGCCGTCTTCTGTTTTCATCCAACTCCATCCAGGAGATCTCCAGTCCTGGCCCAAAAATGGCATGGTTCACCTATAAAACATGGTTACTTCATGTTAAAAATGTGTAACTGATACGGTTCTTTTCATTTAGAACATGTGTTCATTAATTTTAATGAATACAATCCTATTTAAATGTCTATATGTGCCCTACATGCCAGCTACACACAAGGATAAGACAGTGAAGATAATACAGTACCTCAGTTGTCCTAACAGGGTCAGACAGATGAGGACTGGTGGCTTTACTAGCCCAATCCTGCATGTGTCATGAAAGGTGTCCTAGGGCTGACATCCCAGGTCATGCCTGAAGAAGCAGCACTCAGAGAGTAAGGAAGAAAGGGGGAAATGACACTAAACAGAAAATCCACTCAGAAGTTAGAAGCAAAGGACACAAGACACTGATGCTCAGCCCTGCACACAGTCAAGTTTGGTGAGGCTGACCACGTAAGGGGAGGAGCGGGGAGTGCCTGACATGAGAACGAAGAGGCCACCGCTGCAAATGACTCAGGAGCTGGACTGCATTTTGAGGACACAGAGTGGCCAACAAAGGGACCTCTGCAGAGAGGCGACTCAACCAGATCTGAGCTTCCCAAAGACCTCAGGCTACTCGGTCTCTCTGCCAGCACCTCACGTCTTCCCAGTAATAAGTGTCCTCTGAAATTACATGGCTGCTGCCTGCCTTTCTCAAGAAAATATCATGTCTTGTTCAACTCTGTATCCCAATACCTGGAATGATGCCAGGCACACAGGGAGCTCACCAATCACTGAATGAATGGAAGAATGAATGAAACACAAGCAGATCCATGACTCAGAGGAGAGGGTGAGGCAAGAGAGTAAGGTAGGAAAACCATCAGCATCCAGACATGACCACAGGAACCGTCTCTCAGACAGAGACCAGACAGAGTAGGGCAAGGAGAGAGTCAAGCCACAAGCTCTAAGACTCACTGACATCTAAGGGACAGGCAGATGAAGAGGAGCCAAGAAAGGACACCAAAAAGGAAGAGCCACAGATGTAGTGGAAATGGGAAGGCAAGACAAGAATGGATTCAAGAAAGAAACCATCGACAGGGAGGTAAGTGTGATAAAGAAGCCAGTACGGTAAGAACTTAAAAGTATACATTGTATTCAGCTGTACAAAAGGTATTTCATAATCCAACAGAAAGTTTCAATAGAGTAACTGTGTTATACTAACCTCATGTCCAAAGTAAATCTGGGGTATTTCCCTAATATCACACATCATATCACAGAGTACACAGGAGATTAAAGTGTTTAAATACTATCTCCCAAATATATTTAATATAACTCACAAAAAATAAGCTATTAAATAGGCATTTATACAGGCTTAAAAAAGACAAAAATATTTCAGAGAGAAATGATAAGCCTTCAACAATATTCCTGAGTTAAGTACAAGTGCCCAACATGAAACGCATGAAGTAATTTTCTGCCATACCAAGAGGATCTCAAAACCTTGTTAAACTAATTCATCAGAACACATCTTTTTTAGTCATATATTATTTAAATCCTTGCTTTAGAAAATAATTAAAAACAATTACTTAAATCTCAACAGTACATCAATAAAGCTCATATTACACTCTTGTTTCACAACTACAGATCACCCTGAAATGCAAAAGCTGCCACCCGTGTCCAGTCAATCCAGATAAAACACAAACAAGAGAAAAATGTCTGTTAGGACTACTCTGACAATTGCCAAAGTATCTTTCAATATCATATTTAAACTGAATTTTAGAAGAATCAAATGGCAACCATACAGAATATTGCCAATAGGTCCAAGATACGATTTCTTCAATGACAAATATATAAACACAGACTAAATGTATTGTTCCAATCCCAAAGAAAGGCAATGCCAAAGAATGCTCAAACTACTAAACAACTGCACTCATCTCACATGCTATCAAAGTAATATTCAAAATTCTCCAAGCCAGGCTTCAACAGTACGTGAACCGTGAACCTCCACATGTTCAAGCTGGAAAAGGCAGAGAAACCAGAGACCCAACTGCCAACATCCAGTGCATCATCAAAAATGCAAGAGACTTCCAGAAAAACATCTACTTCTGCTTTACTGACTATGCCAAAACCTTGCATGTGTGGATCACAACAAACTGTGGGAAAATTCTTCAAGAGATGGGAATATCAGACCACCTGACCTGCCTCCTGAGAAATCAGTAAGCAGGTCAAGAAGCAACAGTTAGAAGTGGACCCGGAACAACAGACTGGTTTCAAATCAAGAAAGGAGTATGTCAAGGCTGTAAATTGTGGCTGACCTTATTTTGGGGGGCTCCAAAATCACTGCAGATGGTGACTGCAGCCATGAAATTAAAAGACGTTTGCCCCATGGAAGAAAAGTTATGACCAACCTAGACAGCTTATTAAAAAGCAGAGACATTACTTTGCCAACAAAGGTCTGTCTAGTCAAAGCTATGGTTTTTCCAGTAGTCATGTATGGATGTGAGAGTTGGACTATAAAGAAAGCTGAGCGCAGAAGAATTGGTGCTTTTGAACTGTGGTGTTGGAGAAGACTCTTGAGAGTCCCTTGGACAGCAGGGAGATCCAGCCAGTCCATCCTAAAGGAAATCAGTCCTGAATACTCATTGGAAGGACTGATGCTGAAGCTGAAACTCCAATACTTTGGCTACCTGATGAGAAGATCTGACTCATTTGAAAAGACCCTAATACTGGGAAAGATTGAAGGCAGGAAGACAAGGGGACGACAGAGGATGAGATGGTTGTATGGCACCACTGACTCAATGGACATGAGTTTGAACAAGCTCAGGGAGTTGGTGATGGACAGGGAGGCCTGGTGTGCTGCAGTCCATGGGGTCGCAAAGAGTCGGACATGACTGAGAGACTGAACTGAACTGGTTGTTACATTACGCATCCCTTCCCTAAAGGTATACCAGTATACTCCTTTGACGAAATGAAAAAAACAAATGGAAGCCCCCTCCACATACAGTATATGTAAATACATTTATACATAATTGCAGATGAAGGTAGTCAAAATGCACAAACTTATAGAATAAACAGGTACTATGGATGTACTGTACAAGCTAGTTAAAACTGCTGTACATTATATATGAATGTTACAAAAACAGTAAATCTTATGACTTCTCATCATGAGGAAAAATACTTTTTTTTCCTATTTCTTTAGTGTTGTATCTATATGAGATAATAGATGTTCACTAAACCTACTGTGATACTCATTTCGTGATGTATGTAAATCAGATCATCATGCTCTACATGTAACATTTGGTTTAAAAAACTGAAAATAAAAGCTACCATATGATTCTGCAATCCTACTCCTGGGCATATATTTGGATAAAAACACAATCTGAAAAAATACATGCACCCGAATGCTGACTGCAGCAGTGCTTACAACAGCCATGACATGGAAGCAATGGACAGAGGCCTGGATAAAGAAGACGTGGCACATACATACAGTGGAATATTACTCAGCCACTAGAAAGAACGAAATCATTCCATCTGTAGCAACATGGGTGGACCTGGAGATTGTCATACTGAGTGAAGTGAGTCAAAGAAGGAGGAGTATCACGTGACATCCCTGATGTGTGGAATCCTAAAAGAAATGCTGCAAACAGTAAGACTCAAAGACTTAGAAAACAAAGGGAAGACACAGTTTTGGAGTTTGGGACGGACATGTACACTCTGCTATATTTAAAATGGACAACTGCAGAGAGAAGTGGGAGGGGGGTTCAGGATGGGGAACACGTGTACACCCGTGGTGGATTCATGTTGATGTATGGCAAAACCAATACAATACTGTAAAGTAAAAAAAAAAAAAGAAAGAAAGAAATGCTCAAAATATAAGAGTTTTCCAATCTCAAAAAAAAAAAAAAAAATGGACAACTAACAAGGACCTAGTGTACAGCACATGGAACTCTGCTCAATGTTATGTGCCAGCCTGGATGGAAGGGGGGTTGGGGGAGAATGGATACATGTATATGTATGGCTGAGTTCACCTGATACTTTCACTGTTCACTGGATACTATCACAACATTGTGAATCAGCTATACCCCAATACAAAATAAAAAATTTTAAA
>NW_011494609.1:4796626-4808979 GCF_000754665.1 Bison bison bison
TTTCTCAAACTCATGTCCACTGAGTCACTGATGCCATCCAACCATCTCATCCTCTGTTGTCCCCTTCTCTTCCTGCCTTCAGTCTTTCCCAGCATCAGGGTCTTTTCAAATGACTCAGTTCTTCTCATCAGGTAGCTAAAGCATTGGAGCTTCTGCTTCAGCAGCAGTCCTTCCAATGAATATTCAGGACTGATTTCCTTTACAATTGGCTTTGCAGCCCAAGGGACTCTCAAGTCTTCTCCTACATCACAGTTCAAAAGCATCAATTCTTCAGCACTTAGCTTTCTTTATGGTCCAACTCCTATATCCATACATGACTAATGGAAAAATCATAGCTTTGACTATATGGACCTTTGTCAGCAAAGTAATGTCTCTGCTTTGTAACATGCTCTCTAGGTTGGCCACAGCTTTTCTTTCAAGGAACAGGCATCTTTTAATGTCATGGCTGCAGTCACCATCTGCAGTGATTTTGGAGCCCCCAAAAATAAAGTCTGTCACTGTTTCCATTGTTTCCCCATCTATTTGCCATGAAGTGATGGGACCAGATGCCATGTTCTTAGTTTTCTGAATGTTTAGCTTTAAGTCAGCTTTTTCATTCTCCTCTTTCACTTTCATCAAGAGGCTCTTTAGTTCCTCTTCACTTTCTGCCATAAGGGTGGTGTCATCTGCACATCTGAGATTCTTAATATTTCTACCAGCAATCTTGATTCCAGCTTGTGCTTCATCCAGCCCAGCGTTTCACATGATGTACTTTGCATATAAGTTAAATAGGCAGGGTGACAAAATACAGACTTGTCATACTGCTTTCCCAACTTGGAACCAGTCTGTTGTTCCATGTCCGATTCTAACTGCTGCTTCTTGAACTCCACACAGATTTCTCAGAAGGCAGGTCAGGTGGTCTGGTATTCCCATCTCTTGAAGAATTTTCCACAGTTTGGTATGATCCAAACAGTCAAGGCTTTGGCGTAGTCAATAAAGCAGAAGTAGACGTTTTTCTGGAATTCTCTTGCTTTTTCTATGATCTAATGGATGTTGGCAACTTGATTTCTGGTTCCTCTGCCTTTTCTAAATTCAGCTTGAACATCTATAAGTTCTCAGTTCCTGGACTGCTGAAGCCTGGCTTGGAGAATTTGACCATTACTTTGCTAGCATGTGAGATGAGTGCAATTGTGTGGTAGTTTGAACATTCTTTGGCATTGCCTTTCTTTGGGATTGGAATGAAAACTGACCTTTTCCACTCCTGTGGCCGCTGCTGAGTTTTCCAAATTTGCTGGCATATTGAGTGCAGCACTTTCACGGCACTTTTATATATAGTGCTATATGTCACTAACGTCTCAGTAAAACTGGGAGGGGAGATGTTATGTAGAAAAATGCCCCTTGAAGAATTCTTTTTAACAGGAACAAACTGTAACAATTAAAATATCTAAAAGAGGCTTTGTTAAATATATGTTATTACACCAGGGATATAAGTGACTGTAAATAATAATTGTGTGAATATTTATTATCATAAAAAGATATTCATAGTATATTAAGTAGAAGAAGTTTTAGGAAAATATATGCAATACTTCTGTGTATTTCTACATCTGAGCACAAGTTTATACATGTGTGCACAGAAAAAAGTCTAAAAGCAGATAAAGCAAAATGTAAACAGTGAATACCTCTGTATGTTTCAATTTCAAGTGATTTCACGTTTGAATTTCAAGTACATTACTTTTTCTTTGAGATATTTTTATTTTTAATATTTATTTTCTTAGGTGAACATGTATTAACCATGTGACAATTTTTATAGAACACAATTTGCTGATGTGAAAGACAGAAATGGTGACATTGTTAACCTATATTATTTGATTCCTAATGTAGGTGAAGAATTATCCCCAGTATTTGTTTCTTTTTTTCTTTTATGATTTGTAAGCTCACAGGTTTAATAAATTTATTATTTTAGTTTTTTCCTTTCTTGTAGAATTTAGAAGTTTTTGTATAGTTAAATTAATAAACTTGGTTTCTCATTTAAATATATATATGTATGTATAATGCACTCTTGTACTGAGTGAGTGAAGAGAGAATGATTAAAAGAAATTCTGTGCACAAAGCAAACCATCTGGGAAATGCGTGAAGAAAAATGAGGACATGAGCTTAGCCTTGGAGCATGGTTAGACCTTAAGTGAATGGAGAGGAAAGAAAAAACACCAATCACAGAAATGATGGGTGAGAAAAATATGAAGACAGGAATACATGTGACATGATTGAGAATAAACAGAACAGGCCGGCTGAAATAGAGAAATTTACAGCAAGGCTGGCAGGTATGTTGAAAAAGAGACTAGGAGAATGTTGCCTATCAGAGATATTGGACTTTATTCTCTAAGTAATTCAAAGTTTCGAGCAATCCAGCAATGTGAGCAACACTATTTTGAGAATCATTTGCCAGGGTCTGAAGGATAAATTGAAGGGGAGAACAGAGGCAGAAAGAACAACTACTTAAGCCGTAGAAACCTCTTGTCGACACGTCAGCTAACAAAATCATTTAAGACTTTATGACACGCATTGTACTTGCCTCTGTGAACACCATGCCCACTCACCACTTAATGCATTTATATTCAGGCCTCACAAGCAATCCCTATAACATTTACACCAAGTTTCTACTGTAAAGTTAAGAGTCATCTTGGGGTTTCCAGTAAGATAATTGATTGCTTTACAACTACCAAAACTCGACAGATAATCACGGTGACTTCAACAACTCTGTGAGAAACAAATTTATTTGGCCTTAATTTTTCAGCTGCTAGGGAGTGAAATGCAGCTAAATGGGCCATGGAAATAATAATAGTACATTTCCAAAGGTTTTATTTTCAACACAGAGTAAAAGATTTGTTTCAAAACAAATGTGTATATTCCATCCTATAAATGTGAATAATCTTTATACTTATGCTTTATACTTGCATATAACCTTTTTTTAAAAATTGATGTATAGTTGATTTACAATGTTGTGTTAGCTAAGTAATTCAGTCATATACATATTTTTCACATCCTTTTCCATCATAGGTTATTACAATATGTAACCTTATATAATACTCAAATGTAATCTTTATGCTTTAGTTCATAAACTAAAGCAGAGATTCTGGAACCACAGTGATCACAAACAGTAAACTGCCCTCCCCCCAAAAAAGAGCCATCACAGAAAAGAAAAATAAGAAAACACATGACTTGCAATGTGAAAGACTTGGCTCTCAAATTTTCAAAACTGTTCCCAGTGTGAGACATCTAACAAATCTGCATACTGAAAAACAGTATTACTAAAGTTTTGGAATGATGACAACCATCATCTTGTATGGAAATGTATCTATCTGTTCTACTAAAAGATCTGAACTGCTAGCATTTTACAAATTTACTTAAAATCACTATTTTTTTTTAAATTTCCAAATACAAAAATAAAAACTAGAAACTACTCCTGAAAATTATTAAATGTGTAAGAGTAACGACTCAAAGTGTGGCTACTCTTGTGAAGTAGCTGGTACAATCTGCAATATTATGCACATTTTACCAACTAATGTCAGAGAGCATATGGGGCTATCTATTGTAAACCTTTCCTTGATGTCTATTCTATACAGCAGGACATGGAGGTGAAGCACTGCAACAGAACAGGACTTCGTGAACTTCATTTACCAGCTCAAATTCCTGCACAAGCGAATCAGAAGTAACCAAAAAATGTCTTTCCTTCAAAAAGTTAACTTTCTGTTAACTAATGATAACAGAAGCAAACATTTACTAGATCTCAGTATGGGGTAGGCATTACTCTAGACAATCTACCTCTACTATCTTTTAGTCCTTACACTACCCTACAAGGCAGGAAATGTTACAATCCCCTTTTAAGAGTTTAAATCTGTATTTTACAGATGAAGGAACTGAGGCCCCAAGGTTGGTGGAGCTGGGATTTACAGCCATGGAATCTCAATCTACGATCCATCTCTAGCACAACACTGTTATGACGGCAATTCCTGGATACCACCATCCATCTCTATCACAACACTTTTATAACAGCAATTCCAGGACACCGTATAAAAACAGATGTCATAAAACTGCAGGGTTTTTTTCCCTTATTTTTTTTGGCTCATATGTCATACATCAGATATGATCTAAAGTAATGCCATAAACTTATAGCAGAAAGGCAAAGAAGAACTAAAGAGCCTCTTGATGAAAGTGAAAGAGGAGAGTGAAAAAGTTGGCTTAAAACTCAACATTCAGAAAACTAAGATCATGGCATCCAGTCCCATCACTTCATGGCAAATAGACGGCGAAACAGTGGAAACAGTGGCTGATCTTATTTGGGGGGGGCTCCAAAATCACTGCAGATGGTGACTGCAGCCATGAAATTAAAAGACGTTTGCTCCTTGGAAGAAAAGTTATGACCAACCTAAACAGCTTATTAAAAAGCAGAGACATTACTTTGCCAACAAAGGTCTGTCTAGTCAAAGCTATGGTTTTTCCAGTAGTCATGTATGGATGTGAGAGTTGGACTATAAGAAAGCTGAGCGCAGAAGAATTGGTGCTTTTTAACTGTGGTGTTGGAAAAGACTCTTGAGAGTCCCTTGGACTGCAAGGAGATCCAGCCAGTCCATTCTAAAGGAAATCAGTCCTGAATATTCATTGGAAGGACTGATGCTGAAGCTCAAAGTCCAATACTTTGGCCACCTGATGCAAAGAACTGACTCATTAGAAAAGACCCTGATGCTGAGAAAGACTGAAGGCGGGAGAAGGGAACGACTGAGGATGAGGTGGTTGGATGGCATCAGTGACTCAGTGGACATGAGTTTAAGTAAACTTCGGGAGTTGGTGATGGACAGGGAGGCCTGGTATGCTGCAGTCCATGGGGTCGCAAAGAGTCGGATACCACTGAGCAACTGAACTGAAAGTAATGGTTGATCTAAATATAAAACACAAGACAAGGAAAACATATGAAAGGAAACAGAGCTAATAAGTTTAAAAAGGCTATATATACCTTGCTTTTTTAAAGTCAGATGGAAAGTAAATGGAGTAACAGTACTTATCTCAATCACTAAACTGATTTTCAAAACAATAAAAACTATAACTGTAGAGCAAGAGCTATTGCTATATATACTAGGAACAAGCACAAGTTACAACGAAAATAAAAGGCAGTTTCGTATTTAGACAAAAAGCTGGCAAAGGAGTTTCTTCTCCAGTATTTATCTTTCATCATCAATTTTGAGAAAATAATTTCCATTGTTCTGAGATAAGAATGACTGATTCTTCATTTGATAAGCATTTGACTTTTTCTGTTGCTTTCTTTTCCTTACAAGACTTCCAAACAATGTTGACAGATAAAACATGAATATGGCTTCTAAGTGTGGAAGAATCTTATCCAGAGAGATCAAGCAGGGGTAAATCGAGGGCTGGAAATCAGAAATGGGGTTTACCATACGAAGGCCTGAAAGATAATCACAGATGCCATAAGGAAACGGAAAACAGTCCCGAAAGAGGGGAAGTGGAATAGGAAAGAAAAGAGAACGCGAGTTATTTGAGATTAGGGCTGGAGGGAAGGGTTTGCGAGAGGCAGGAAAGGAAGGTTTCTCAGGACTCCTTTCAGATGAGTCTTAGCAGGCCAGGGCTGGGAGAATGGGCAAAGCGGAGCTTACCGCGAAGAGAAGGATGCAAAATGCAGAGGCGTCAGCTCAAGAAAAACAAGGAAGGCAACCGCAGAGGGGCCGGAGCCGAGTGAGGGGAGACGACTGACGCCGGGAGGACGGCTCTGGCCTGGGGAGGGCGGAGCCGGAGGGCGGACTCACAAGACGCCAGGCCGAGGGACGGGGATCCCGGAGACGGCGGGCGGGGGGCGGGGGGCACGGGGGCCAACCTGGCGGGGGCGGGAGGCGGTTAAGGACCGGGCGGGGTCGTGAAGGAAGCTGGACGGCGTGTCGCGGAAGGTGGGCGCGGGGTTGAGGCCGGAAGGCTGCCTCGGTCCCCACCTGACGCGCGAACGCCTACAGTCCCCACCTGGCGCGCGCAGCATCGCACTCCTTACCTAGCGCGCCGACGATCCCGGCCCCACCTGGCGCTCAGAAGCCCACAGCCCGCACCTGACGGCGGAGCGTCAGGCTTTATTGCCGGAAGTTGCCCACCGCCTACCCGGGAGCGCCACGGGAAAGCCCCGCCCCCGGCCGCGCTGATTGGCCGGCGCGGCTCCTCGAGGCCGTGTTGCTACCCTGATCTAGGAGTCGGCAATCCGCGCGTGCGCAGTGGGCGTCGCCTGCCCTAACCTACTGTGCTGCTGACTGCCAGTTCGCAGTGGGTGCGGCCCGGGCCGGAGGGTCCCAGCGCTGCGGAGTCCTAGGTAAACTGAAGAATGTGGGTACCTGGGTCCTGACTGCCGTGTGGACTGCAGATCTGATCACCCCCGTCTGCTCAACTTTCCAACCCAACCGCTGCCCGGAAACCATATGAAATTCCTGGTTGTAGCTTCACTTTAAGCCCAATTACCCTGTGTACCTAGTTACTTTGTATATTGAGCTTAATATTAATATATTAAGATCGCACAGAATATTCACTGAAAGTACTGATACGAAGAGCTGATTCATTGGAGAAGACCTGATGCTGGGAAAGATTGAGGGCAGGAGGAGAAGGGGGCGACAGAGAAGGAGATGGTTGGATGGCATCGACTACTCAATGGACATGAGTTTGAACAAGCTCCTGGAGATAGTGGAGTAAGGGAAGCCTGGCATGCTGCAGTCTATGGAGTTGCAAAGAGTCGGACAAGACTTAGCGACTGAGCAAGGACAACTACTGAGCTTAAGGCCCAAGTCCTTTGTATTTATAAACGGTTTAGAGTACTGCTCATTTTTTGGAGGTGGAAGTGTCAGCCTGTGGGGTTTTCCCAGTAAGGAGACAAGAATGTGGGGTACTGGGGCAGGGGAGGAGCGGAGTCCTGGTTGTGACCAGTCTCCCCCATCTGTGGAGAGGACCGGAGGCAGGAGGCTGGGGATTGACTGAGGCCAGAACCTCTCTCTGCTTTGCTTTCTCCACAAGTAAAATGGAGCCGGTAGAGGCACTCACCTCTGGGATCTTGATAAGAATTGAGTTAACATGCTCAAAACATTCAGGACAGGGCCTAGTGTACAGTCAGCAGTATGGTACATGCTCCTCATGGCCATGTTTTCATTTATCTTTGCTAAATACTGAGTGTGGACTCTGCTGGGGCATGTGTATGCAGATAAACATATCTGCGAGTGGAGTTAGAGAGAGCCTTGCTGCTCAAAAATAATGTGTGTATCCTCTGACTGGGAACCAGGACCCTGCTTCAAAGATACTCTATTGTTTCTTCTGACAGTACCTCTCCTGTCTCCGCATCCACTCCCTTCCCTAATTAACAGCTGCTTGAACCTGCCTGTTGGAACTCGGAGAAGGTCATGGAGGCTGAATGCAGCCCATTTCCAAGGATTCTGTGCCCAGGAGCTTCATGGGGTCCTGCTTGGTATCAAGGCATGTACAATAATGCTCATAGTGGTTTATTGGTTGGAACAACCTATATACCTGTCTGCAAGGAAGTGGACTAACAGGTGGGAATATTCAAGCAGTCAACCACTACCCAGTGGAAGAGAATGAGCCTCTGATACATGCGACAATGTGGATGCTTATTAGGGATAGTATGTTAGTGAAGGAATGCAGACACGGAAGTGTATGCCATGTGATTCCATGTGATTCATGTGAAATTCTAGAACAGACAGAGCTAACGTGGTGATAGAATGACACCTGTGGTGGCTTTGTGGTGCCAGAGGAGGGCAGGGCAACTTTCTGGGGTGGTTTGGAATGAGAATATGAATGTGTTAAATATCACAGAACATGTCACTGGAAGTATGTTAAACCTCAATAAACCAATACATATTTTTCATTGGCAGAAACATTTCTATCTGACTTTTCCTGATCGAATTTTATGCAACATGTTGAATTTAAAAAATCAAACAACCAGCAAATATGTTGAGTGCTTACCCCACACCCAGAATCACATTAAGAGTTGTGGGAAGTGCAGAGACACATAGAAACAACTAGGAGTTTGTGCTCTACAATCCAGGCAGGAAATATATGTAACAACAATTGAGGCAGGGAATACATGTTAGAGAGCAATCAAAAATTTAAATAAAAATTCAAAAGAACCCAAGGAAGGGCCAAAACAGTCGCACAAATGACTAGTAAACTTTGATGAGGGGGTCATAGATGCAGAGAAATCACTTTAGTGTGAGCAGTCAAAGAAGATACTAAAATACACTTTGGCAGGTGAGGAGGGAAAGCATAGTCTCCTAACTTAGTAGGGAATCTGACAGGGCACATGTTTTTGGCAACATCCCGTACAGCCATGCTCCCTTTCCTCAAATGTAAAGCCCAGATAGGAGGTACTCCAATCTAGAAACAAAAAATGCTAGGTCTCTAAGTCTCTCCCAGTCCTGGATCTTGAAATTCCATCCACAAGTTCAAGGGAGCATCTGTCCACACAATCCTGTTCCTCAAGGCTCACACCAACCTTTTCCTTATATGGTGATGACAAGGACAGTTCTGATCATGACAATGGTGACATGAGTGGCTGACCTTTACCTACTGCTCACTGCACAGCAGGCTTTGTGCCAGATGCTCTGCTTGCCTTATGTCCAAGATTACCCTAGAAGGTCAGTCCTATGTGTCTTGAAGATGAAGCCCCGTGGCTTCCAGAAAGCTCAGCGACCTTGTTGGAACCCCACAAGTAGGCTGATTCCAGGGTATGGCTTGGTTAGGCTGACACCGTCATTGTGTGTCCATCCTCCCCGGGAGGCACCCCACTGGGCAGGGGCTCCTTCCCCTAGCCCTCCAGTGCTTATAGTCTTTACCAGTCCCTAGAAAATCACAGAGGCTTCCCAGATAGCTCAGTGGTGAAGAATCCTCCTGGCCAATGCAGGGGACTGGGGTTTGATCCCTAGGTCGAGAAGATCCCCAGGAGTAGGAAATGGCAACCTACTCCAGTATTCTTGCCTGGAGAATCCTATGGGCAGAGGAGCCTGGCGGGCTACAGTCCATGGGGTCACAAAGAATTGAACAAGTTTAGCAGCTACCCAACAAAAGACAACCCAAGTTTCTTGTAAATTCTTTCAGTCTCCTAAATCCCAGCCCTGCCCTGCCTCGAGCTTTGCATGAAGACTGTAAGCTCTCTGAAGGCAGGGACTAGGGCCTGATACTTTACAGAGCCCTGAAAGCCTAGTTCTCTGTAGAGAAGGCAGAGAGAGGCTAGCTACCCATCTAGCAGACACCACTGGATCTCACAACACGAGGACCAGGAACAAGTCCGCCTTCAGAGTCACCTCATATATGGTACTGAGAGCTGGCTTGGCATCTGCATGGTTGGGGCTTCTCTGGTGGCTCAGATGGTAAAGACTCTGCCTGCCAATGCAAGAGACCCGGTTTGATCGCTGGGTCAGGAAGATCCTCTGGAGAAGGGAATGGCAATCCATTCTGGTATTTGTGCCTCGAGAGTTCCATGGACAGAGGAGCCTGGCGGGCTACAGTCTGTAGGGTTGCAAAGAGTCAGACACGGCTGAGTGATTAACACTTTCACTTTCTGCATGGTTAGTTCCATGCTAGCATGTACTTCTTTTATTTCTATGCTGCTTTATTTGAGATCCAAGCCATAGATTAAACTTCCATAGATTGTTAGAACCAAGAGAGAACTGTGCATGGAGCCTAATCTTGTAGTTAAGGCCACACTTTCATGACTCAGCTGGTCCACCAGAGCAGCAGAGCTGGGCCCAACCTCCCACTGCAAACATGGCAGATGGGTTTCTGTGTCTGCTGTCCTCTGAGCCTGGAATTCTTGATTCTTCGCCCTACATCCATCAAATGGGAGACCACCATGGGTTGGGTGCAGTTGGTAAGGTGTCTGCAGCCTTTTATCAACCAACCAACAGGGATGTGTGCAAGGGCAAAGTTTGTTTCTATGCACACCAGAACTCACGCTCACAGGGACATGTAAGCAGGGGAAGTACTTCCTGGCCCCGTGACGGCTCACCCATTGGTTGGTAAAGGTTGGTAGCGGTTGGTAAGGTGTTAGCAGCCTTAGCATTGCTAAGCTGCCCTCTGATTGCCCCAGACTTCACCAATGGTCACCCTGGTCTCCTGTCCTCTGCTGAGTAGGGGGACAACTGACCATATCCTCCTGGGAGGAGCACAGAGGCACAGCCTCCAGGAGATGAGCAAAGTCTACTAAGGGGATCCTTCTTTGTGAAGAAATGCATGAACGGAGCCTCTCCTGTCCAGTCGTGAGAATTTTCTGAGTTTCTGATCAAGTCACTAATTGTACAAATGAAGGCAACTGTACAGATGCCCAGTCACCCGGGCTACGGTAAAAACCTGTAAATGAAAACAGCAACATTGCCTGCTAAACAGTTGGGTTTTTCCAAGCAATTTTGCCAGCAGAAGTTTACTGCTTTTTGATAGAATTGAAAATAAACAGAAACAATAGAAAGGCAGTATTTTACATGCATCTGGGTTTTAGTAAATCTTTACAGTAATGTGCCACATAATTTTGGAAAATTAATTCTAGTTTGAGGATGAGCAATAAAATGGTTAATGAGCTGCATTAATCATTCTTCCAATATCTGGGGAAAAATGAAGTTAAAGCAAATCCAAATAATTTAGAAAAGCAAGGGGAAATGAATGGGTGAAAATGTCGACAGAAAGGAGCCTCATCTTTTGGAGACAAGTATCTAATGCACACATGGAAATATACAACCAGAACACAGAAATTTAGCTTCTCTGTTCACATGGAAATCTCATCGTCCTCGGAAGTACTGGGAATGGCAGGATGAGAAAAGGGTGAATTTGTGTCATCAAGGAGTCTGGATCGGCTGGATGAAGGCGACCGCAGCCAGCGGAGGGGATGTGTGCAAGGGCAAAGTTTGTTTCTGTGCACACCAGAACGCACGCTCACAGGGACATGTAAGCAGGGGAAGTACTTCCTGGCCCTGTGACGGCTCACCTTTCCTCCACGTGCTGACCCACAGAGCATCATTCCAGGTGTCTTCACCCAACCCAAGGTCAGGGGAAGTGAAGGACGGCAAAAATACAAAAATTTTGCTCAGTCTTTCAACAAACACTTTTTTCTTTTACTCCAGCCTGAAACCTGGGGCAATGTAAGTGACCTAAGCCTCTGGCAGGTATAGTGTCACTGAAAGGACTACGTAGAGTGCAGTGCGTACTGCCTACAGCGTCTCTGCTCAAGTCATTCTTCCTAGAGAACTTCTCTGATCTGTCTGAGTGGAAAGAAGCAAGGAGAAGCAAATGCCGATGCTAGGAACATGCTTAGGCAGGGAGCCTGACTCCAGATGCCTGGTTTATAGATATCCTGCCGAAACCTTGAGACACAGCCAAACTGGGACGGAACTTCCACTTGTCCTATGTCCTGGGTCGCAGTAAGAGTGGGTCCCCAGTGTAGCCTCTCAGTTGGGACTCAGGGAGGTTTTGTGCACAGTCAGTGTCTCATCATCATGATCCATGAGTCTGACACGTAGGCAGCTGTTGATGGAAATTTCAGGGATTAGTTGGCTGCTCTGCTTAAGTGACTCAATCAAGTTGCCCCAGTAGTATAGCAAAACCTGGAGACAGTAGCCTAGCTCCTGTCTGTTGGCCCTCCTGACTCAGGTTGGCGAGTTGCTGTTGCCCTCCTGACTCAGGTTGGCGAGTTGCAGTAAAATAAATCAAACACCTTCCCTTCCTTCTGCTTCTCATTCCAGCTCCAGAACTCCTACTTCTTTTCAAGGCAACGTAGATGTTCTAACCCATGCAAAGTCATGTAAAAGGGAGTCGATAAAAGAAAGTCACGGAGATTAATGTTTCAAGATACTGTCCTTACCAGCCAGGAGAATACGTGCGGTGGTAGGAAATATTTGCCCAGCATTCTGTTTGCCAGAGAGCCTCAGAGTCCCATGGAAACAGTATGTATTTTAAAGAAAGATGTTGAGAGGAAAATAAATACGCAATTTATACAGACATGTCTCCATTGAACAAGGACAATTGAGCTGTCCACAGTAGCTCTTAGAGCGATGAGACCTTCAGTTCAGTTCAATTCAGTCACTCAGTCATATCCGACTCTTTTCGACCCCATGAATCGCAGCATGCCAGGCCTCCCTGTCCATCACCAACTCCCGGAGTTCACTCAGACTCACGTCCATCGAGTCAGTGATGCCATCCAGCCTCTCACCCTCTATCGTCCCCTTCTCCTCCTGCCCCCAATCCCTCCCAGCATCAGAGTCTTTTCCAATGAGTCAACTCTTCCCATGAGGTGGCCAAAGTACTGGAGTTTCAGCTTTAGCATCATTCCTTCCAAAGAA
>NW_011494609.1:4809754-4810609 GCF_000754665.1 Bison bison bison
TATAATCATAAGGGATTTGATTTAGGCCATACCTGAATGGTCTAGTGGTTTTCCCTACTTTCTTCAATTTCAGTCTGAATTTGGCAATAAGGAGTTCATGATCTGAGCCACAGTCAGCTCCCCGTCTTGTTTTTGCTGACTGTATAGAACTTCTCCATCTTTGGCTGCAAAGAATATAATCAATCTGATTTTGGTGTTGACGATCTGGTGATGTCCATGTGTAGAGTCTTCTCTTGTGTTCTTGGAAGAGGGGGTTTGCTATGACCAGTGCATTTTCTTGGCCAAACTCTATTAGTCTTTGCCCTGCTTCATTCCGTATTCCAAGGCCAAATTTGCCGGTTACTCCAGGTGTTTCTTGACTTCCTACTTTTACATTCCAGTCCCCTATAATGAAAAGGACATCTTTTTTGGTTGTTAGTTCTAAAAGGTCTAGAACTTTGATGAGACCTTAGGGCATTTATAAGAAGGAAGCACAGCTTTGCCATGATCCCTGCTGTCAGAAGTGAAGGGCCTCGTGCTCTGCATTTTATTATTCGAGTATGGAAGGGGCTAAGCCTTTGACTGTGTGGATCACAATAAACTGTGAAAAATTCTGAAAGAGGTGGGAATACCAGAGCACCTGACCTGCCTCTTGAGAAATCTGTATGCAGATCAGGAAGCAACAGTTAGAACTGGACATGGAACAACAGACTGATTCCAAATAGGAAAAGGAGTACGTCAGGGCTGTATATTGTCACCCTGCTTATTTACCTTATTTACAGAGTACATCATGAGAAACACTGGGATGGATGAAGCACAAGCTGGAATCAAGATTGCCGGGAGAAATATCAATAACATCAGATATGCAGATGACAC
>NW_011494609.1:4810709-4811413 GCF_000754665.1 Bison bison bison
TATCAAACCCATCTTTGCATGAAATGTTCCCTTGGTATCTCTCATTTTCTTGAAGAGATCGCTAGTCTTTCCCAGTCTGTTGTTTTCCTCTATTTCTTTGCACTGATTGCTGAGGAGGGCTTTCTTATCTCTTCTTGCTGTTCTTTGGAACTCTGCATTCAGATGCTTATATCTTTCCTTTTCTCCTTTGCTTTTCACTTCTCTTCTTTTCACAGCTATTTGTAAGGCCTCCTCAGACAGTCATTTTGCTTTTTTGCATTTCTTTTCCATGGAGATGGTCTTGATCCCTGTCTCCTGTACAGTGTCACGAACCTCCGTCCATAGTTTATCAGGCACTCTATCTATCAGATCTGCTGCTGCTGCTGCTGCTAAGTCACTTCAGTCGTGTCCGACTCTGTGGGACCCCATAGACGGCCTCCTACCAGGCTCCTCTGTCCCTAGGATTCTCCAGGCAAGAACACTGGAGTGGGTTGCCATTTCCTTCTCCAATGAATGAAAGTGAAAAGCGAAAGTGAAGTCGTTCAGTTGTGTCCGACTCTTAGCAACCTCATGGACTGCAGCCTACCAGGCTCCTCTGTCCATGGGATTTTCCAGGCAAGAGTACTGGAGTGCGGTGCCATTGCCTTCTCCAATCTATCAGATCTAGTCCCTTAAATCTATTTCTCACTTCCACTGTATAATCATAAGGGATTTGATTTAGGCCT
>NW_011494609.1:4811890-4814169 GCF_000754665.1 Bison bison bison
AACAAAGGTCTTTCTAGTCAAAGCTATGGTTTTAGTCATGTATGGATGTGAGAGTTGGACTATAAAAAAAGCTGAGCGCTGAAGAATTGATGCTTTTAATCTGTCATGTTGGAGAAGACTCTTGAGAGTCCCTTGTACTTCAAGGAGATCCAACCAGTCCATCTTAAAGGAGATCAGTCCTGGGTGTTCATTGGAAGGACTGATGTTGAAGCTGAAACTCCAATACTTTGGCCACCTGATGCGAAGAGCTGACTCATTGGAAAAGACCCTGATGCTGGGAAAGATTGAGGGCAGGAGGAGAAGGGGAGGACAGAGGATGAGATGGTTGGATGGCATCACTGACTCAGTGGACATGGGTTTGGGTGGACTCCGGGAGTTGGTGATGGACAGGGATGCCTGGCATGCTGTGGTCCATGGGGTTGCAAAGAGTCGGACACGACTGAGTGACTGAACTGAACTGAACTGATGGAAGGGAAATTGTCTGGTAGACAGTGTCCGCACAGGGTCTTGTGGACACTGGGCCTTCAGGTGGCCTGCACATCATAGGTTTGCAAACGATGACTTCCTGCCTTAGCAAGGCTCGGTTCCTATGTCACCTTCTCACTAGACCTACCTGCAGCATGTCAGTTAAAATTGTAACCGCCTTCAGGCACTCAGAGACCCCTTCACACTGGTCTATTTTTCATCTTTATTAATTTGTTAATTAATTTATTAATTACAAGGATAGGGCTTCCCAGATGGCACTAGTGGTAACAAACCCGCCTGCCAGTGCAGTAGACATAGGAAACACTGGTTTGATCCCTGGGTTGGGAAGATCCCCCAGAGGAGGGCATGGCAACCCACTCCAGTATTCTTGCTGGAGAATCGCATGGACAGAGGAACCTGACAGGCTATAGCCCATGGGGTCACAAAGAGTCCAACACGATTGAAGCGACTGAGCTAGGACCCGCAGGATGTAAGCTTCACCAAAACAAAAAAGATTTTTTTTCCTCTTATCCACCAATGTACCCCAGCTTCCAAGACAATACCTTATCTGTACTAGACACGAAACAGATACTTGCTGAATAAGTAAATGAGCAAATGAATGATACACATCCTTCATATGAAAAATGTTCGATATACATGTTCTTGTTCTAGACTTGAAGATTCTATTGAACCCAATTGAAAAACTATACCAGGAGGATTGGTAAATTGAGATATTTCCAGATTATGTTGCTTATTTACTTGATGAAGTTTGATGTCACTATGGCCCGAATTAAAACGTGATTGGTCCTGCTCTGTGAATACTGTGTGTGTGGAAAACATTTGCTCAACGTCCTATGCGACGCTGGTCTCTGAGTTGCAGCAAGTGAGGACTTTTCCAGTGAGTGGTGTCAAGAGCAGAGAACCGAAATTTCTAAAACAAAACCAAATGCTAAATTACCTCTGCCCGCTTAACTCAGTGTCGGTTCCCCAACAGGACTTTTCACAGTGGCAACAGGAAAATGGTAACAGTATTTCAGACAGCCCTCCAGTTAAGAAAAGTGCAAAAGTAAAAAGAAAATAGGGTTCTATTGCAGATATCTGCCTAGGTAATGGCACCCCACTCCAGTATTCTTGCTTGGAGAATCCCATGGATGGAGGAGCCTGGTGGGCTGCCATCTATGGGGTCGCACAGAGTCGGACACGACTGAAGCGACTTAGCAGCAGCAGCCTAGAGTGCAGCAAATAGAACTCTGGGGCTCTTCCAGCTTCTGAGGGTTTATTTTGAGCTGTCCTCTGATGTCCCGTCTACCTGCAGCCTCCCGTCTACCTGCAGCCTCCCCAGAGGAAGAGGGATGACTCGATGAAATGTCACACATTTACACCATCTGGGTTAAGTTACAGAACACAATATGCTTTTTCTCAAAACTACAGGCATTTATTTTGCCAAAGCAAGTGGAAAGAGGTCTGTGTTACCTAGTAGGTCCCTGGTTCCATCCTCAGGAGTAGCAGGAGCCCTGTGGGGGACGATGGAACCTTCACACAGGGGTAGCTTAAGGTGGGTTTAACACAGGGACAATGTACACATGTGTGGGCAGGGTTTTGGACACCCAGGAGAATAGTGCAGTGCCTGGGGCTTGGGAACGTGTTGTCCCCTGTTGTCCTTGGGTGAGCAGAGTCAATGTCCAGGACAAAAGCTGCAGAGATCCGACCATCTGAGGGAAGACCTCCTGATAACCCAGGACAAGAGATTTATGGTTATGGAAACAGAGCAACTTTTCCTTATTGCTGATAAGTAGATACCATGATGCTGTTCC
>NW_011494609.1:4814269-4815081 GCF_000754665.1 Bison bison bison
ATGCTGTTCCAGTGGATCTGCACGTGAACTTTGGTTCTTTTTATGGCTCTTGCGAGGTGGTTTGTTACATGTGTAACTGAACAATTTAGTGTTTAGAAGTGAAACTTAGGAGAGGCAGGTCCCCGTCAACAAGGGCTGAGACGTGCAGTGTTTTCCATGGGAATTCCCTGTTGTTTGGAACCCTGCTGATGGGCTGTGGGGGGGTGGTGAGGCAGGGAATGTGGATGTGGGGAATGGGGGTGTGGGCGTGGGTGGGGCGGGAGGTGGACAGGGTCCCAGCTGAGCAGCTGGAGTTTGTCCCCTGTGGACAGAGACTCGCAGATGAAGGTGATGGCAGAAGGGAGGAGGAGCTGAGCCCTGCCCAGATAAGAGCCAAGGAGATCACATGTTCCTCCTTCTCAAGGTCAAGGAGACCTTCCTAACTACACAGGTGCAGAAAGACTCCTTGAAGGTCAAAGAGAGGTGGCCCCACCCCACAGCAGGTGCTATCAACCTACCCACAGGCCTCTGTGCAGGAATCTGTCTCAGCTTAGAGACATGCATATACACAAGGAAGGACCCCAAGATACTCCAGACAAGAACTCAGAG
The DNA here is from genome assembly GCF_000754665.1 of Bison bison bison. Classification (NCBI taxonomy): domain Eukaryota; kingdom Metazoa; phylum Chordata; class Mammalia; order Artiodactyla; family Bovidae; genus Bison; species Bison bison. The sequence continues at coordinate 4,814,858 of NW_011494609.1, forward strand.
TCAGACAGAGCCAGGTGATTGGTCAGAGAAAACTGGGAGAAATGCCTGGGTAAGCGATTCAGACCACCCCGAGGGCATGACTCCCTCTCTGAGCCCACTGGGGGTCTATCTGCTGCTGCTGCTGCTGCTAAGTCGCTTCAGTCGTGTCCGACTCTGTGCGACCCCATAGATGGCAGCCCACCAGGCTCCGCCGTCCCTGGGATTCTCCAAGCAAGAACACTGGA
>NW_011494609.1:4815181-4819292 GCF_000754665.1 Bison bison bison
AATGCGTGAAAGCGAAAAGTGAAAGTGAAGTCACTTAGTCGTGTCCGACTCTTTGCAACCCCATGGACTGCAGCCTACCAGGCTGCTCCATCCATGGGACTTTCCAGGCAAGAGTACTGGAGTGGGGTGCCATTGCCTTCTCCACGGGGGTCTATCTGCACATATTCTTTTTCCTCCTAGTATACTTTACTCCTTTCACTACTTCTGTCTCTTTGTGGAAATTCACTTTCACAAAGCCGACAGGCCAGGGCCTTGTCACTGTCCCCAGTGGTCTAGTGGCCAGGATTCAGCACTCTCACCACTATGGCCCGACCTCAGTCTCTGGCTGGGAGCTGAATCCTGCAGCAGGCCGAGGCCCACTGAGGCCACGGCGACGTGGGTGTCAGGAGTGGAGGCTGGGCTTGGGGGTTGGGGGTGTGCCTGCATCTCAGGCTTGAAGGCGCCTGTGCCTGGTGTATGACCTTCACAAGAGCCCCCTCCCCACTGCAGGTGAGACCTTCATTTGCCCTGTGATCGCAGTTCTCTTGCAGATCTAAGAAGCACTGTTGGTTTTCAACTTGTTGGCTTCTTAAACTTGTAAAACCATAGGCGTGGTGACATCCAGGCTCTTTGAGTGCCAACTGGGAGCCTAGAGGCTGGAAGGCCACGTTGTGAGCTCAGGGCTCTCAGCTCTTGCCCCGGGAACCTTCTGGACAGCACAGGAACTATACTCAATATTCTGTGATAACCTATATGGGAACAGAATTTGAAAAGCAATATATATTCAGTTATATGCTTATAACTGAATCACTACGCTGTACAACTGAAACTAACATGACATTGTAAACCAACTATACTTACTTCAATAAAAAATAAACTAATAGGGACTTCTCTGGTGGTCCAGTGGCTAAGATTCCACACGTCCAACCCAAGGGGCCTGGGTTTGATCCCTGGTCAGGGGAACTAGATCCCACACATCATAACTAAGAGTCTGCATGCTGCAGTGAAGATTGAAGACCCCACATGCCACAACTAAGACCCAGCACAGCCAAATAAGTAATAAAGCTCTCATTCCAGATGACGCTCGACGCTGAGGGCTTGTATACAAGGCTCGGCAGTAAAATGCATTTTGGATGCTGCAGGCTTGGCTGGGGGTCTTGGGACCCTTGGCAGTGTGTGTCACAGGGACCCTCTACTCAGCGTGGTCCAAAAAGCACACGTCTTTCACCGTGGCTCCTTGTCTACATATGTACTTAGATGTGTTTGTGATTAATAACACATTTGTTAAATGTTACTGAACAAATAGTACCCTTTTGGCATTATACCCTTTCCCAAAAAACAAAAATTCTGAGTACAATAATACCAAGTATGTGTGCATGGAGGTAAAGTTGGGTTTTCGTACCTTCATTTGGGAACCTTGAGGGAGGCAGCTGGCAGACTGGACAGCCAGCCAGTCTGGTGTGGCCACTGCTTCCAGGAGGAGCCCCAGCCGAGTGGGAAGGCCGAGGGCCCAGGAGGAACTCCTGGGAGGCACCTCCTCCAGCGCCTTCAGGCGAGGCTGGTTAAGTCTGCTCACTTGGCAGACATCTCACCCACGAGAGCCTGGAGCTCACTCAGAAAAGAGGGGGTTGCTGTTGTTCAGTCGCTAAATTGTGTCCGATTTTGTGACACCATGGACTGCAGCATGCCAAGTTTCCCTGTCCTCCACTGTCTCCCGGAGTTTGTTCAAACTCATGTCCATTGAGTCTGTGATGCCATCCAACCATCTCATCCTCTGTTGCCCCCTTCTCCTCCTGCCCTCAATCTTTCTGAGCAATAGGGTCTTTTCCAATGAGTCGGCTCTTTCCATCAGGTGGCCAGAGTATTGGAGCTTCAGCATGAGTCCTTCCAATTCAGGGTTGATTTCCTTTAGGATCGACTGGTTTCATCTTGTTGTCCAAGGGACTCTCAAGAGTCTTCTCCAGCACTACAACTTGAAAGCATCAATTCTTCGGTGCTCAGCCTTCTTTTAAAGCAAGTCAATGTCATTTATATAATGTTACTTTGCAACCCCGTGGACTGTAGCTTACCAGGCTCCTCCATCCATGGGATTCTCCAGGCAAGAATACTGGAGTGGGTTGCCATTTCCTTCTCCAGGGAATCTTCCCAACCCAGGGAATGAACCCAGGTCTCCCGCATTGCAGGCAGATGCTTTACCGTCTGAGACACCAGGGAAGCCCATAACATCAATTAACTCTTCAAAAAAATGACCTAATGCCAGGAATCTAAATTGACCTCTAGTGGTCACTATTGAGCAAAAGGAAACTAGAGGACATGGTACCTAATTAGTCTTTGCTCCTCCACCTCACTTTGCTCACCAGTGACCATTAGAGGTTTAGGAACCATTCACCCTGACGCAAGGTCCACTTCAATAGTAGTAATAAGTTGTCAAGAGCAACAATCTGTTATTTCAAGAGAGGCCTTAGCAAATGTCCTGAGTGGAAATGAACTTATTAAATCATCAGTCCTGAGGGCGTAATGGTCTGCCCAGGGCCAGGGGAGCAGGAGCCACAGGGCTGTCCACTCCCTGTGGCAGGTCACAGGGGCCTTGGGCAGGAGTAGCAAAGAACTCCATTCTACTGGAAAAGCATCAGATGAAATGGGCTTCCCAGGAGATACAGTGGTAAAAATTCCACCTGCAATGCAGGAGACACAAAAGACACAGGTTCAATCCCTATGTTGGGAAGATCCCCTGGAGAAGGGCATGGCAACCCACTCCAGTATTCTTGCCTGGAGAATTCCATGGACAAAGAAGTTGGGCGGGCTGAAGTGCATGGGTTCGCACAGAGTTGGACACGACTGAACATGCACGCACTCACATATGAGATGAAATGGTTCTAGTTACTAATAGAAAAGAACAAAATGTTGAGGGTCCAACATGCTACAAGATACTGCATGTAGGATAATTATGCTTTGAAGAATTCACCATCAAAGCAGGCAGGGCTGCTGCCACAATAATCATCTCTGACTCTAATTGGAGAATGACCCTTTGGAAGCAGAGCTCAGAGAAACTATTTGCAGATAACATCAAAAGAGATTTAATCATATGTCTTCCTGTTTGAAAATGTTAGATGCTGCCGTGTAGCCATATAATCGTTAATCCACCAGGTGAAAGATAGAAAACTTGGCCCACCCACTAAATCTTCTTTTTTTAAAATACGTTTTCTCTGATGGCTTGTTTTTTGACTGAGAAACATTCTGCTTATACGGTGGCTTATTTCCTGTTGCTAAACTACTCGATGTCCAAATGTCCTGAGGTGAAATATGGAAAAACAGGCTCTTGGGTCTTCCTTGACATGACCATACAGGAGGCTGGAAGTAGAGCCTCGTTTTGCAGTCTTGGGAATCAGGTGCAGGAGGGGAGGGAGCAAAGAAAGCCTGAGTGCCCAGGGCCTCCTGCACCGCAGGGTCGCCTGTCCCCCCACCCATCCTCACGTCCTGTCCCTGACTCACACCCAAGGCAAAGAACAGAGCCAGGGAGAGAAAGCAGTGGGTCTCAAGGACACATTAGGGTGGAGGTGCTCGGCCACTGGGGGTTCTTGCCCCATTCGACCTGCTTCTGGAGCTTAGCTATACCCCAGAGGTGGGGGTGCAGGAGAATTCCCAGATTTATGGGCCTGAGAAGAGGGAACTGAGATCCATCTCCAAGGCAGGAGGTAAAACTGAAGGCCAGAGCCTTCCCTGGCAGCTCAGTGGTAAAGAATCTGCCTACTGATGTAGGAGACACAGGTTCGGTCCCTGGTCTGGGAAGATCCCGCCTGCTGTGGAGCAACTGAGCCTGTGCACCACAACTACCGAGCCATGCCCCCAGAGCCCTCAGGCTGCAACTACTGAAGCTGGCATGCTCTAGAGCCTGCACACCATGAGAGAAGCCACCACAGCGAGAAGCCTGAGCACTGCAGCCAGAGAGCAGCCCTTGCTTGACAGCTAGAGAAAAGCCCGCACAGCAACAAAGACCCAGTACAGCCAAAATTAAATAAATAAAATTACATGAAAACAAAAACTGAAGGCCAGCCTGCACCGGAACTCTACTGCCCACAAGTCAGCCTTTTAGCTGAGGAAGTTGGCCAAGGGGAGGTGGCGGGGTGGGGGT
>NW_011494609.1:4819434-4821502 GCF_000754665.1 Bison bison bison
GCCCAGGTGGCAGTCACAGTCTCTCTGCAGTTCAGCCCATCCCTCCCTCCATGGGCCTTCAGGACTAGGCTGGCTCAGCCCATCCACTGCCCCAAAGATGAATGATAACCGGTCAGAGTCACCCTGGGGCTGGGTTGAGACCTGGAAACAAGTCAAACAGCTGGGCAGGAAGCTGTTTGGGGAAACTTCGTGACCCACGGATGTGAGGGCCAAACTCGAAGGCGAGTTAGCACTCCCTTCTCAACCATGTGCTGGAGCAACAAGCCTTTGCAGCAAAACGAAAAATAGAAACAATGAGTGTTCAGGAATAGTTAAGAGCAAAATGATCATTTCCTTGCAGATGATATGACTGTATATAAAATCCAATAAAATACCCTGATTAATAAAATTTCAGTAAGATTTGCAGAGAATAAGAGCAATGCACGAAGTTCATAGTATTTCTTTACAATAGCAATAACAAGTGAGAATTATAAAATATTTATAGCCACAGTAAAATCAATGACATTCATAGTTGTGGCAAAAGCTAACAAGTATGCAAGCTCTTGACAGAGAAAACAACAAATGGGTTATTGAAAGATATAAAGAAAGCATTCAATATATGGGGAGAAGGGCCAATTTCATAGATAGAAATATTCAATTGTGCAAGCGAGCTCTCCAAAATCTTTAAATTCAATGATAATTCAATCAAAGCTCCATCAAAATTGTGGAGAACTTAACAAGCTGATTTTAAAGAATATGTGTAAAGAAATAGCTTAAGAAATGCTTGGAATGATACAGTACCTGGTTGGGGGATCAGGGGGTAGGCATAGATGAAACATACTGGGCAGGAGTTGATTATCACTGAAGCTGGGAATGGGTTACACTACTGGGCCCGACTCTTGAGAGTCTCTTGGATAGCGAGGAGATCAAACCAGTCAATCCTAAAAGAAATCAACTCTGAATATTCATTGGAAGGCCTGATGCTGAAGCTGAAGCTCCAAATACTTTGGCCACAAGATGTGAAGAGACAACTCATTGGAAAAGACCCTGATGCTAAGAAAGATTGAAGGCAGGAGGAGAAAAGGGGCAACAAAGGATAAGATGGGTGGATGGCATCACTGACGCAGTGGACATGAGTTTGAGCAAACTCCAGGAAATAGTGAAGGACAGGAAAGACTGGTGTGCTGCAATCCATGGGGTTGCAAAGAGCTGGATAAGACTTAGCCTCTGAACAACAACAACTACTTTTGCATGTTTAAAATTTATAATTTTATAATTTATATTATAAATTTATAATATAAGGTGTAAAAAGTTTGAGAAGAAAAACTACCTGAAACTTTTTTTTTTTTTAGAAAAAGCCAAGTTGGGATTACTTTTAAGAAAGTGAATATATCAAAGGTACAATAATAAAGAGTGTGACAACAACACAGCAGTAGAAAAGCAGGCCAACAGAGAAACGCTCAGACAGTCCTGTACGTATTTGAGGATTTAGGGATCTGACAATGTCAGCATCCCCAGACGTTCAGTATGGAATATGGGGAGACTAGATTTCTCGGTCAGGAAAATCATTCAGGGAGACTCCTGCTTTAAGAATAAGATGAATTAAAGCCTAAATGTGACAACCCAAACACAAGTAGGATGAAATATGGATAATAAGGATTTTGTGATCATGACATGGTGTGAGAAGAGGAAAGGACAGAATAATTACTGCAGCATGGTGCCATTTGTGTAAAGTAACACTTTCAAAAACAAGTTTGTGTAATATATACATGTACATTCAGTTCAGCGCAGTCACTCAGTCGTGTCCGACTCTTTGCAACCCCATGGACTGCAGAATGCCAGGCATCCCTGTCCATCACCAACTCCCGGAGTTTACCCAAGTTCATGTTCATTCAGTCGGTGACGCCATCCAACCATCTCAGCCTGTATCGTGCCTTCTCCTCCTGCCCTCAATCTTTCTCAGCATCAGGGTCGTTTCAAATGAGTTAGCTCTTCGCATCAGGTGGCCAAAGTATTGGAGTTTCAGCTTCAACATCAGTCCTTTCAATGAACACTCAGGACTAATCTCCTTTAGGATGGACTGGCTGTC
>NW_011494609.1:4821602-4831837 GCF_000754665.1 Bison bison bison
AAAAATAAAGTCTGACACTATTTCCACTGTTTCCCCATCTATTTGCCATGAAGTGATGGGACCAGATGCCATGATCTTAGTTTTATGAATGTTGAGTTTTAAGCCAACTTTTTCACTCTCCTCTTTCACTTTCATCAAGAGGCTCTTTAGTTCCTCTTCACTTTCTGCCATTAAGTGTGGTGTCATTTGCATATCTGAGGTTATTGATATTTCTCCCGGCAATCTTGATTCCAGTTTGTGCCTCTTCCAGCCCAGCATTTCTCATGATGTACTCTGCATAGAAGTTATATAAGCAGGATGACAATATACAGCCTTGACATACTCCTTTCCCAATTTGGAACCAGTCTGTTGTTCCATGTGCAGTTCTAACTGTTGCTTCCTGACCTGCATATAGGTTTCTCAAGAGGCAGGTCAAGTGGCCTGGTATCTCCATCCCTTTCAGAATTTTCCACGGTTTATTGTGATCCACACAGTCAAAGGCTTTGGCATAGTCAATAAAGCAGAACTAAATGTTTTTCTGGAACTCTCTTGCTTTTTCAATGATCCAGCGAATGTTGGCACTTTGATCTCTGGTCCCTCTGCCTTTTCTAAAACCAGCTTGAACATCTGGAAGTTCACAATTTATGTATTGTTGAAGCCTGGCTTGGAGAATTTTGAGCATCACTTTACTAGCATGTGAGATGAGTGCAGTTGTGTGGTAGTTGGAGCATTCTTTGGCATTGCCTTTCTTTGGGATCAGAATGAAAACTGACCTTTTCCAGTCCTGTGGCCACTGCTGAGTTTCCAAATTTGCTGGCATATTGAGTGCAGCACTTTCACAGCATCATCTTTCAGAATTTGAAATAGCTTAACTGGAATTCCATCACCTCCACTAGCTTTGTTCGTAGTGATGCTTTCTAAGGCCCACTTGACTTCGCATTCCAGGCTGTCTGGCTCTAGGTGAGTGATCACAGCATCATGATTATCTGGGTCATGAAGATCTTTTTTGTACAGTTCTTCTGTGTATTCTTGCCACCTCTTCTTGATAGCTTCTGCTTCTGTTAGGTCCATGCCATTGCTGTCCTTTATTGAGCCCATCTTTGCACGAAATGTTCCCTTGGTCTCTAATTTTCTTAAAGAGATCTCTAGTCTTTCCCATTCTGTCATTTTCCTCTATTTCCTTTCATTGATTGCTGAGGAAGGCTTTCTTATCTCTCCTTGCTATTCTTTGGAACTCTGCATTCAAACAGGTATATCTTTCCTTTTCTCCTTTTCTTTTTACTTGTCTTCTTTTCACAGCTATTTTTAAGGCCTCCTCAGATAGCCATTTTGCTTTTTTGCATTTCTTTTTCTTGAGAATGGTCTTGATCTCTGTCTCCTATACAATGTCACAAACCTCTGTCTATAGTTCATCAGGCACTCTATCAGATCTAGTCCCTTAAATCTATTTCTCACTTCCACTGTATAATCACAAGGGATTTGATTTAGGTCATACCTGAGTGGCCTAGTGGTTTTCTCCACTTTCTTCAATTTAAGTCTGAATTTGGCAATAAGGAGGTCATGATCTGAGCCACAGTCAGCTCCTGGTGTTGCTTTTGCTGACTGTATAGAGCTTCTCCATCTTTGGCTGCAAAGAATATAATCAATCTAATTTCAGTGTTGGCTATCTGGTGATGTCCATGTGTAGAGTCTTCTCTTGTGTTCTTGGAAGAGGGGTTTTGCTATGACCAGTGCGTTCTCTTGGCAAAACTCTATTAGTCTTTGCCCTGCTTCATTCCGTATTCCAAGGCCAAATTTGCCTGTTACTCCAGGTGTTTCTTGACTTCCTACTTTTGCATTCCAGTCCCCTATAATGAAAAGGACATCTTTTTTGGGTGTTAGTTCTAAAAGGTCTTTTAGGTCTTCATAGAACCGTTCAGCTTCTTCAGTGTCACTGGTTGGGGCATAGACTTGGTTTACCGTGATATTGAATGGTTTGCCTTGGAAACGAAAAGAGATCATTCTGTCATTTTTGAGATTGCATCCAAGTACTGCATTTCAGACTCTTTTGTTGACTATGATAGCTGTGTACTATTATGACTATGTACATATGTAAATGTTTTTAAAGTAATATAATAATACAAACCACCAAACTGTTTACCAGTGGATCACTGAGAACAGGCCTGTGTGTTGTTTGTAAAGGATTCCTAAGCTGTATCTATTATGTCTTTTTTTAAGAGATTAGAAACAAATATGACAAAATGTATAGCTAAATTTGGGTTACGGGAACACAATATGTTTTGAAAAATTTCTCTGTACTTTTCCTATATCTTTAAATTTTTTAAAAATTGCAAAAAAGCAAAGAAATAAGAAATAACAATGGTTCAGGATGGATTTTCTTTTAAAAAAAAAAAAAAAAGAAATAACAATATCAGTGAACAAAATGAGAGCCCAGACAAGCTCTCTTAGGAAAAGAGAAGAAGGAAGAGATATAAGGCCTCAAGGAGAGCTCTGTCCTGGGCACAGGGAGTAAACCTGGGGTCACTCAGGATGCCACGTGTGCATCTGCAAAGCCGTCTAGAGACTCGGAGGCCGAGGTGGAAGCCATGGGAAATGACCTGTGTATAATTGGTGCTCTTAAAGATAAAAACAGAAGAAATAAAGGGGGGAATTCAAGATGTGAGTGCATAAACATATCTCTTAAAAAATGAAAACTTTTTATCTGTTGGTCGTGTGTTCTGGGAATAAGATGATACAAAAGGATGGATATAAAACACCTTGATTAAGTAACTCAAACTTCAAGGATAGAGAAAGCCCCCTGGGGTCTAAAAGGAAAAGTATCAAAGGCAGGAAGAGGCTCAGACACCAGGACCAGAGGAGGGGCCGGATCACCAGGCAGTTGGAGGGCTGTCTCCCAGCCTGCGGCGGCTCCCACACAACGTATGTCATATGCTCTATATGTGGCGCTCCCCTGCCTCCCCTGGTCTCCCATGCCCCTGAAAAACAAATGCCAGGCCCTGGTCCTTGGAACGTGTGAGTGCCATCTTGTGTCTGTCCTGGGACCGCTTGTGTCCCTGAGTGTGCATCCTCCAGACTCACCATTCTGTTGCACACTGGGAATTCCCTTCTTTTCCAGCAGCCTTGGCATGTGACGAAACCTCCTCGCTCCCCACTTATCACCAGTGTAGCTTCTTGCTTGGTTGTATTGATCAAACATGTGTCTTTGACTCCACTACCTTAAATGGTGCTCTAGAGCATGACCATGAGCATTGGGCGGGGGACTCAGAAAGAGCTGCAGGATCCAGAGGGCATGGTGTGGGGAGAGTCAGCTGTCTGCCCTTCTCACCTTCAGCAGCAGAGCTCCAGGGCTGATAGTTTCACGGCACCTCAGCCTTCCAGACTCCAGTGTGGTAACTGACTGGAAGCTGCTGAGCAAGGAATTTTCCTGACTCTGTAACTTTGTGGACATGCAGAAGGCCCTGCAGAGTCACTTGAAGTGAACATATGGGCTGTGACATCTCATTTATGAATTTTGTCAGCAGAAAACACATGGCTTCATTAATGACACGGCATTTGATTAAGTTTAATCATGTAAAGTTATTACCACCATTAGGCCAGACAAAGTCACCAATAAGTGCTTTACTGAATTCATTAGAAGATGTGAAAAGTCGATGGGGAACATGTCATCTTGAAAGCTCAGCAAATTGGCAAATAAAATGACAGAGACTCTCACACTCGGGTGGCTCTTCAAAAACCAAAATGTACCTTGTCCTCTGGGACAGGCTCCGTTGGAGACCCGAAACCCCGCTGTTCCATGGGCAGCTGGTGGATCCGAACTCCTGCCTGGGTGTGTCCAGCTCTGCAGACCATGAGACCCCCAGGATCTGGAGCCCTGCAGCCCAAACAAGACGAGCCCATGGGGAGGCAAGGAAAGTCATTCCTCTTGCCCGTCACTGTGACTTCCCCCTGGTTTGTCACCATGGCTCAGTCTAGCTGGTCTTGATTCATGCCTCCATCTCTCGTTCCAAGAAGTAAGACCAATTTCTTGTGACGTTGCCTGTCTGACCGCCGTGTGCATTTCAGTAGCATGTGAGAACCAGTGATCATCTCAGGCTCTGGTCACTCATACCCCAGCCAGCTGCTCCCCAGCCTCTGTGCCAAGGCCTTGGCTGATCGCCTGCAGTCAGGTATGTTTTGAGGGCTGGGCCTTTGCACCGCCTAGGCAGTGAGGTAAGGGCAGCGTGGTCTTGGCAATGATGTTCCAGGCAGTGATGGCAGAGCCCCAGGATCTCTGAAGAGCTGAGGGTTGGCATCATTTCCAGAAGAAATTGGAACCCTGGTCCTGCACTGCCAAGACCTAGGGTCGGCCACTCCCTTTCGAGGGCATCAGCTCCCCTGGACCTGGAAGACCCATGACCAGGAGGGGTCAGAACCCTTCAGATGAGAACCTACCTGCACTTGTCTCAGGAAAGCAAAGAGGCCAGGAAACAGTGGGCGAGCCCAGAGGAGAGTCCGCCTACCACTGGCCCCCAGCATCAGGCAACGGTCTGGGACGGGGGGGCACTGTGGTGCTGAGGCCCCCTTCCCCTGCTGGTGCTTGAACCATCCAGACCTTGGTGTCCATCCTCTTTAATCCTCCTGTCCCTGGGTGTCCACATCCCCAGGGGGAGGCCAGAGTGGCTTCAGGGCATCACTCTTCCCTTGGCTGAGCTTCTCCCAGTAAATGGTTACCAGTGCTCCTCTGCTTGGTTTATAAGCACGCTGACCACATTGTGGAGGAAGGAAGTTTTATATTGAAACAAACCCAATAAACACTCCAGATCCAACGGTCATTCAGTCACAGCAGTGCCAGCTTCCCCTTGTCAGGCTTCTGCAGGAATGTTGTCCCACAGAACTGATTTCCGAGGTGCCCACACCTTCTCCATCAATTTGAATTCTTCGTGAAGAGGCTCTCTGACCTGCCTAAGTTCAGACACTACAGAGCCTGAGCCCACCCCGTCCCCACCATAGACTGTCCTCAGGAACCGAAGTCCCCAGAGCCCGTCCTAATACTGCTCTCCCTGCACCGCCCACTGCAGACGCCTCCCACCTCTGAGTCCTGCAGACAGCCCCCTGTCTTCCCAGAAAGAGCAGGGTGCCACCTTCGCTCGCTTCCATGCCCACTCTGCCCCTTCACCTGCACCCCCGCCCTGTCCTCTCTCCAGACACCAGATAGAGTCCCCAGACCCAGAGCAACATGAACCACGTCTTCACTTTGATTTCACTTAATTTCAACCTCAGTTAAAAGGCATCACCCTGACACAGGCAGGAACAGGAGCCTGTGAAACAGGTAATCCCTTCAGAGGAGAGTGCTCATGGCTAACACAGTCTTGCTGGGGAAATAAAGATAAATCTACCTGCCACAACTACTTTGGACCTGGCACACTGAAGGAGGAGGATTTGCTTTGCAAAGATCTGTGAGCTGACTGATAAGAAGAGTCCCCAGGTGGCTGATGAGAGGAGAGGAACGGGAAACACCATCCGGTCTTTAAGGAAGGCTGCTGTGGGAGGGCGCCCCTGCTCCATACCCCGCTCCTCAAGCAGCAGCCCCAGCCCCTTGTCTCCCTCCCATAATGTCCCAGCCATTTCTCCCCAGCTCCGCCCACCCCGGCAGACCCTAAACCCTAGGTTCTCACCTCATGGTGCCAATCTGCACAGTCCACACTTTCAGACTGGGTCGTGGCTGCTGTGATGGTCTGAGTCCCATTACCACCCCGCAGTGGGTGTCCTTGAGGGCTGGGAAGTTTCTTGCTTTTGTTTTGATAACATCCCCTTACACAGTCTTTCCATTGTCCTCTCTCTGCTGTTAACCATCTCTTTGTCTCCCTGCTCTACACTTCTAAGCTTTGTCTTCTGACCATTCCACTGCATTGTTACCTCCGTTTTTTTTTTTGGTGTTAAGTCACCCAGTCATGTCTGACTCTTTGTGACTCCATAGACTGCAGAATACCAGGCCTCCCTGTCCCTCACCATCTCTGGGAGTTTGCCCAAGTTCATGTCCATTGCATCGGTGATGCTATCCAACCATCTCATCCTCTGTTGTCCCCTTTTCCTCTTGCTCTCAATTTTTCCCAGCATCAGGGACTTTTTAAATGAGTTAGCTGTTCACATCATGTGGCCAAAGTATTGGAGCTTCAGCATCAGTCCTTTCAGTGAGCATTCAGGGTTGATTTCCCTTAAGATTCACTGGTTTGATCTTCTCACTGTCCAAGAGACTCTAGGAGTCCTCTCCAGCACCATAGTTTGAAGACATCAATTCTTTGGTGTTCTGCCTTCTTTACGGTCCAGTTCTCACAACCATACGTGACCACTGGGAAGACCATAGCCTTGACTATAGGGACTTGTGTTGGCACAGTGATGCCTCTGATTTTCAACACACTGTCTAGGTTTGTCATAACTTTCTTGCCAGGAAACAATTGTCTTCTGATTGCATGACTGCAGTCACCATCCACAGTGATTTTAGAGCCCAAGAAGAGGAAATCTGTCACTTCTTCCACCTTTTCCCCTTCTATTCTCCATGAAATAAAGGGGAAAGATGTCACGATCTTAGTCTTTTTTTAATATTTAGTTTTAAGCTGGCTTTTTACTCTCCTCCTTCATCCTCATCAAGAAGTTAAGCTCCTCTTCGCTTTCTGTGATTAGAGTTGTTGATGTTTCTCCCACCTGTCTTGATTCCAGCTTGTAACTCATCCAGCCCAGCATTTCTCATGATGTGCTCAGCGTATAGATTAAATAAACAGGGTGACAGCAGACAGCCCTGTGGTACTCTTTCAATCCTGAGCCAATCAGTTGTTCCATACAGGGTTTCAACTGTTGCTTCTTGACCTACATACATGTTTCTCAGGAGACAGGTAAGATGGTTTGGTATTCTCATCTCTTTAAGAGCTTTCCACAATTTATTATGATGCACACAGTCAAAGGCTTTAGTGTAGCTGATGAAACACAGGTAGATGCTTTTCTGGCATTCCTTTGTTTTCTCTATGATCCATTCCCACTAAAGCATGGCTACTATATGTGGCCTGCTACCCCCACATCCTTTATCAGGGACCCACACCCCAGCTCCCCGACTGCCAGCCTGAGCCTCACCCACATCCACACTCATCAATGGACGCTGCTGTTGGGTGGACTGCGTCTCAGAGCCTGCGGGGCTTCAGAAAAGCTCCTGCACGCTGCTTGGAAAATCAGAAGGAGGACAGCGATAATTTTATCCTCCTGCTCCTCATCTTGTGGATATTTAAAAATGCTGCCCAGAGCATGAAAATTAACTCAAAATGGGTTGAGGACTTGAACGTAAGACCTAAAACCACAAACTTCCAGAAAGAAAATGTAGGCTGGGGGCATCTGGCAAGTGCTCCTTTTGCCACCCTCATCTGGCACTGAGTCTCTGCTGTGGCCAGGAGTCCCACACCTTGCTCCTCTGCCCAGGCCCTTTCTTGGGTCTGAATTTCACCTGCAATCTGATGGTGGCTGAGGAGGCAGGAAGGCCAGAACCAGAGGAAGAGGACGTGAGAGTGGAAGCAGAGTCCAGAAAAGAAGCTGTTCTTAGGCCTGGAGGGCAGAGGAGGGGCAGAGCCTCGAAGGCAGGGGGAGAGAAGGAGCTTCACCCATGAGAAGGTAGAGGAATATCGACCACGTTTTCTTAGTGGCCGAGAAAATTATTTCATAACCTCGAGAGAAGCGTACAGACCAGAACCTTTGGAGACAACCTTCCAGAGGAAGCACACCAAATTTGAATTTCAGTGAATGATTATACTGTCCACAAGAATAATGATGTATTCTTTTCTATCAACCCTGTTCTGAGTTCCACTGGTGAGTCGAAAGCCCATTTAAGGAGTCTGGGAAGATGGTGCCAATTTACTGTTTTTGTATTTTCTCCAAATGCTCCCAGATAGACATACACTAGATTTGAAAAGCAAAACTAGCAACCTAGTCGTTCAGTTCAGTCCCTCGGTCGTATCTGACTCTTTGTGACCCCATAGACCACAGCACAACAGGCTTCCCGGTCCTTCACCAACTCCCAGAACTTGCTAAAACTCATGTCCATAGAGTTGGTGATGCTGTTCAACCATCTCATCCTCTGTTGTCCCCTTCTCTTCCCGCCTTCAATCTTCCCCAGCATCAGAGTGTTTTCCAATAGATCAGTTCTTCTCATCAGGTGGCCAAAGTATTGGATTTTCAGCATCAGTCCTTCCAATGAATATTCAGTACTGATTTCCTTTAGGATGGACTGGCTGGATCTCCTTGCAGTCCAGGGGACTCTCAAAGAGTCTTTTCCAACACCACAGTTCAAAAGGATCAATTCTTCGGTGCTCAGCTTTCTTTATAGTCCAACTCTCACATCCAAACATGACTACTAGAAAAACCATCAGTTCAGTTCAGTTCAGTTCAGCTCAGTTTAGTCGCTCAGTCATGTCCGACTCTGCGACCCCATGAATCACAGCACGCCAGGCCTCCCGGTCCATCACCAACTCCCGGAGTTCATTCAAACTCATGTCCATCAAGTCGGTGATGCCATCCAGCCATCTCATCCTCTGTCATCCCCTTCTCCTCCTGCCCCCAATCCCTCCCACTATCAGGGTCTTTTCCAATGAGTCAACTTTTCGCATGAGGTAGCCAAAGTACTGGAGTTTCAGCTTCAGTATCAGTCCTTCCAATGAACACCCAGGACTGATCTCCTTTAGAATGGACTGCTGGATCTCCTTGCAGTCCAAGGGACTCTCAAGAGTCTTCTCCAACACCACAGTTCAAAAGCATCAATTCTTCGGCACTCAGCTTTCTTTACAGTCCAACTCTCGCATCCATACATGACCACTGGAAAAACCATAGCCTTGACTAGACGGACCTTTGTTGGCAAAGTAATATCTCTGCTTTTCAATATACTATCTAGGTTGGTCATAACTGTCCTTCCAAGGAGTAAGCATCTTTTAATTTCGCTTTGACTATATGAACCTTTGTCAGTAAAGTATGTCTCTGCTTTTTAGTATGCTGTCTAGGTTGGTCATAGCTTTTCTAAGGAGCTAGTTCTTTTTAATTTCATGTCTACAGTCACCATCTGCAGTGATTTTGGAGCCCAAGAAAATAAAGTTTATCACTGTTTTCATTGTTTCCCCATTTATTTGCCGTGAAGTGATGGGACTGGATGCCATGATCTTCGTTTTTTGCATGCTGAGTTTTAAGCCAGGTTTTCACTCTCCTCTTTCACTTTCATCAAGAGGCTCTTTAGTTCCTCTTTGCTTTCTACCATAAGGTGGTGTCATCTGCATATTTGAGGTTATTGATATTTCTCTGGGCAATCTTGATTCCAGCTTGTGCTTCATCCAGTCTGGCATTTCACATGATGTACTCTGTATATAAGTTAAATAAGCAAGGTAACAATATACAGCTTTGACATACTACTTTCCCATTTGGAACCAGTCTGATGTTCCATGTCTGGTTCTAACTGTTGCTTCTTGACCTGCATACAGATTTCTCAGGAGGTAGGTCAGGTGGTCTGGTATTCATTTCCATCTCTTTAATTATTTTCCACAGTTTGTGGTGATCCACACAGTCAAAGACTTTGGCGTAGTCAATGAAGCAGAAGTAGATGTTTTTCTGGAATTCTCTTGCTTTTTCTATGATTCAGTGGGTGTTGTCGATTTGATCTCTGGTTTCTCTGCTTTTCTAAATCCAGCTTGAACATCTGGAAGTTCTCAGTTCATGGACTGTTGTTGGGGGCCAGCATGAGGCACTCCGCCCGTGGCAAAGGTTATGAGGAAGGAGGCTCGACATACGCAAAGGCAGGATTGAGCCTCAGGAGTCCCCCTGGAAATCCTCAAGCATCTACCCCCATAACCAGAGCCTGCCTACTTTACTACTTTGTGCTCTCACCTACACCTCTGACTTTACGGGGGGCTGTCCCCCACCACCTCTTTCGGAGAAGGAGTTAACTTAGAGCTCCAGTTAATAAAAACTCGTGGGCGTGACAAGAGTGTTTTAACCTACAAACTCCTCTGAAGGTTCTCTAGCCTGCCTGACAGGCTTGTCCGGCCACATGTGATTGCTCACAGCCTCCCAACCATGAGAGCCACGAGATGCTTTAAACCTTCTAAAAACAGGTTCTTTAGAAAAGTTAGAAAACTATTAGTGTAAGTATAATGGGCTGATTAGAAATTGTATTGGTGAAGGGTTTGTCTGGGTTCAAATTCTGAAAGAGATGGGAATACCAGAGCACCTGACCTGCCTCTTGAGAAATCTCAAGG
>NW_011494609.1:4831937-4835257 GCF_000754665.1 Bison bison bison
CCCCTGCCCTTACACACATTAATGAATATATAGAAGAAATAAGTATTAACCTTTGATATAAATCACATTAGACCTTAGGCTAAGTAAATTCTTTCCTTAACTAAAACCCACTACACCCTCACCCTATAGGAATGTAACTTTATTTGGGTGGCGTCTGTTTTAAGAATAATCACCCCTGGAGAAAGAAGTGTCCTGGTTGACTGACCACTGTCACAAGGAGAGGATCATAAATTGTCAGCAGGCCCCCTGGCCAGAAGATGATGTAACACCCCTAAGACCTCTGTATACATTTGTATGAAGCACCTGACTTTGATAAAAGTCAGGACTGCTGACCCCACGTGACTTTTGCATAACATCTCAGTGTATAAAAGTAGACCATGGAAAATAAAGAATTGGGATCAGTTCCT
This sequence comes from Bison bison bison, assembly GCF_000754665.1. Lineage (NCBI taxonomy): Eukaryota > Metazoa > Chordata > Mammalia > Artiodactyla > Bovidae > Bison > Bison bison. The sequence continues at coordinate 4,832,345 of NW_011494609.1, forward strand.
CGAAAGACTGGTCTCCCCATGTCGCTCTCTCTCTCACTCTGGTTGAGTCTCCATCTGGAGCGTGGAACCCGCCATGCTTACCAATTATGCCTGGGCTTCTAAGATCCAACCGGGGAGGCCTCAGTGTGTCCTCTCCTTCGGGAGAACGGAAGGATGCCTGCAGCCTACGTAAGTGGTGCAAACTTCTTGTATTGAAGTTTTATTGGTCTCCCCTGTAAACCAAGCTATTCAGCCTCTTTTCTCCACTGAATTTTCCTACTGAGCCATCCTCATTCTATTACTCTTTATATCTCTAATTAATATCTAATTGAAGCTATTGTATCCTGATCTTCGCCGACGCCGTCCCCGCTTTGAACTCCCTGGATCAGCCAGGGCTGGACCCCGGCAGACTGTTGAAGCCTGTCTTGGAGAATTTTGAGCATTACTTTATTAGAGTGTGAGATAAGTGCAATTGTGAGGTAGAATTTGAGCATTCTTTGGCATTGCCTTTCTTTGGAGTTGGAATGAAAACAACTTTTCTAGTCCTGTGGCCACTGCTGAGTTTTCCAAATTTGCTGACTTATTGAGTTCAGCACTTTAACAGCATCATCTTTGAGGATTTGAAATAGCTCAGCTGGAATTCCGTCACCTCCACTAGCTTTGTTGGTAGTGATGCTTCCAAAGGCCCATTTGACTTCACATTCCAGGATGTCTGGCTCTAGGTGAGTGATCACACCATCATGGTTATCTGGGTCATTAAGATGTTTTCTGTATAGTTCTGTGTATTCTTGCCACCTCTTCTTAATACCTTCTGTTTCTGTTAGGTCCATACCGTTTCTGTCCTTTATTGTGCCCATCTTAATATCCACCCAATACCCAACGATTGCACAGCTCTGGAACAATCTGAACCCTATAAACTCAAAACTAACAGAGCTCCCCCAGCACCCAGATTCCTCCTCTCAGAAGAAATGCCTGAGTCCGACCAAATCGAGCAGATCGCACAGTAGGGGCACGAGGAGAAGAGCAGAGGGGGTTGATTTCTTAACGTCCCAGGCCAGACTGTTCATCGCTTTGTGAAAACAGCAAAAGAGGAGGCACTAGGGCTATGAAGTTAAAGCGCTATGCCTGCCCACTGCTGCTTGCCAGATTCAGGAGAAGCTTTCATTTGTCTTGCTTTTTACAATAAGCAGCAGTGGACAATCACAAGGGAAATCTACACAAGCATTATCAAATCCCTGCCTACAATATCTGGGTGCCAGGAAAATGCAGGCCTTCCTGCATATTGAAACATTCCCATAATGGCACGACTATCACAACACTAACAGGAGGAAACCACCAGTCCCGGGAGTATGGGCACCGGCACCGTTCTGAGACTAATGTTTTTACGTTGTGGTCAGATTGAGTGAGTCAATACTCTGATATCATTGAGAATCAATTGTCTGAGTGAAAGGAGATGTTTATACGGTGGGTGAGGTTAAGTAAAAACACTGTATTCCTAAATTCAAATGGTATAAATACAAAATGATGAGCTTTGTACACAAAAGGACTGAAAACAGTGCCCAAACCCAATCAGTAGTCACCCCCAAGTGAGCAGATTTCTCATTAAAACCATCTGCGGCTTTTGGAAGAAATGGAAGATTTCATGTCTGAGTCAGGAAATGAACAATCTAAAACATTGTGTCCACCAGGAGGCAAGGAAGCCACCATGGGTCACCAGGTCCATGTCAAAAACGTTCGCTGAAGAGGCCCCCCCTGACTAAAGACGTGAGAATTATCACATTGAAACACTGAGCTTCCCTGCGGCTCAGTGATAAAGAATCTGCCTGCCAATGCAGAAGACATGGGTTTGATCCCTGGTCCAGCAGCTAAGCCTGTGTGCCACAACTCCTGAGCCCGTGGTCCAAATTCTGGGAGCTGCAACTTCTAAAGCCTGTCTGCCTAGAGCCTGTGCTCCGCAACAAGAGAAGCCACCGCAATAAGAAGCTGGTGCACCACAATGCAGAGCAGACCCTGCTCACTGCAACTAGAGAAAAGCTCATGCAGCAACGATGACCGAGCACAACCGAGAATAACTAAACAAAAGTTTTTAAAAACACATTGAATGTTTAAATCCCTGTGAAGACAGATGGTCGTCTGGGGAATCAGGTGGTCACATCCATGCTCAGAAGACTCCAGACTTGCAGAGCCAAGGCAAGTCCAGCCCAGCCTTTTCTCTCCAAACTTGGGCCCCTCCATCATGATCACGTGGCTCTAGCCCGGGGGCTTCTGTCTGAGCTGCAGGGGGCAGGGTCCATTCCCTCCCGCTAGAGACCCTCACCCTTGCCATGCCCTCTGCCTGCACCATTCCTCCCGCCCATGGTCATGTCCCTATGTGGCCGTGATTCGGATCTGTACACTGACACGTCTTCATCCCCCGACGTGATCACAGACTAGCACTCCATGCTTTCTTACCTGTGCTTCAGCGAGGCCCCGACGGGGGCGTACATCCCCGCCCCCCACCTCTGCACCAGTGCTAGGCCTAGAGTACGGGCTCACTCAGTGAAGGCATTTCTGCCCCTTGGCCTCAATTCTGATCTCCATCCCCCCCAGAGCAAGTTGTGTTAATCCCCCTCCTAACACGTTGTTCCATTTCTCGGAAGGGAGGAAATGGGTTCTGATCCTCCCTGAGGGGAGGCCGGTTGGTTCCCTTGCCAGGACTCCTTGCAGGTGTGGCCACAGCAGTGCACCTGGGGCCAGACAGCCGTCCCTGAGCTCTGGGCCATGCTCCTGGATGGGGCAGCAGGGTGGGGAGGGGGAGCAGAGACAGGACCCCATGGCTCCGAGGAGCAGATGCCCACATTCCTGGGGGTCATTTCAGTCCTAGGCACTGCCACCCCCAGGCATCACGATGTCCTGGGCAGGTTGGACCCAGAAGAAGCCTCATTTGGGAAGGGT
>NW_011494609.1:4835794-4840927 GCF_000754665.1 Bison bison bison
GCCCTTGGACTGCAAGATCCAACCAGTCCATTCTGAAGGAGATCAGCCCTGGGATTTCTTTGGAGGGAATGAAGCTGAAGCTGAAACTCCAATACTTTGGCCACCTCATGCGAAGAGTTGACTCATTGGAAAAGATTCTGATTCTGGGAGGGATTGAGGGCAGGAGGAGAAGGGGACGACAGAGCATGAGATGGCTGGATGGCATCACCAACTCGATGGACATGAGTTTGTGTGAAATCCGGGAGTTGGTGATGGACAGGGAGGCCTGGCGTGCTGCGATTCATGGGGTTGCAAAGAGTCAGACACGACTGAGCGACTGAACTGAACTGAACTGTCTGGGTTCCCAGGAGTCAAGCTCTCCTCCTATAGAAAAGCCAACCTCCGGTAGGCCCTCAAGCTGCCCCTCTAGTTTAATTACAAAGAAGACAAGTACTCACTGGCTCAGTGCCTGCTATTCCGAGACCTAGCAGTCTTGCTGGGAAGAGGCAGCCATGGGCCAGCTCCTGGTATGACCTCAGGGCACTCAGGGCCAGGCTCCAGCTGCATCTCAGCTCTGACCCGGACCCAGGCCGTTGCAGGAATGCTGTCTCCTGCCCTGAAGAGCTGGACAGACAAGAGCCCCTCTGGACTGAATAATCCTATAAAGCGCTCAGTGGCCTGGAAAGAATGTCTTTTCCAGCTTGATCTGTTATGATACGTTATTTGAGAATGTAATCCACAGTGTGAACCAGGAGTAGACTGACCGCCCCCACTGGTCCAACGTCCCTATCACAGCCGACAGGGTCTTTTCAGAGCCATCCTCTGGCCCCGTCATGCAGGCCGTGAATGACATGAAAAGTGAATTCATTCAGTCCCTAGTAACCAGGGGAGCTTGCCACTGGAGCTGTGGCTCACAGAGGTGGGCACCAGGCTCTACAAACAAAGGAACACAGATGCCCACATTCTCCAGCAACTGAGTTAATCCGAACCCTTTAGTCCTTTCTGAGAACCTGTCTCCCCTGTTTGGATCACACCATTGGAGGGTGGGCATCAGGGTCGGACACCTACCCGGACGCTCCCACAGCTACTCGCGCCTCCTCCTCTCTGCCCAGCAGGCCCTGCCCTCAGCCCTGTGGTCCCAGGCCCAGGCTGCAGGAGGAAGTGCAAGGCCACCCCTCCTCCGGACACATGCTCTGGGGAAGTCCATGGCCTGAGGGGACACGTCAGATGGAGGAACCCCCACCCCATCTTTGGGATCCAGTATCCGGGCTCCGTGGGGCAGAAGAGCAGGGTTTCAGGGTTGTGGAAGGAACACGGACTTGCGTGAAGAGAGCCTGGGTTTCGGGAGTGATCCTGCCTGTCACTCGGGCCTTCCACACTACACACTCAGTTCCCGCACAGAGACGTGGGAGGGAGCTGAGAGTGTACCCAGTCCGCTGGGCAGGCGCTGGTCACAGAGGGTCCTGCTACACTCTGCCTTATTCGTGCACCACATCCTGCCCTCTGCTGGGGAGGAAACTCCGCGGCCCCCTGGATGGGTTTCAGGCACTGAACTCCTGGGAGTGGTGGGGTGCTGGGACCCTACCTACCACCCCGGTGCCTCCTGCCTCACACACTCCCGGCTGCAGGGGGACCTGTGGCCCTCACTACATGGGGCTCCGCCCACACGGCGTGGCCCCCCAAACAAGACACACAGGCCAGTCTGTCCTGGGAGCATGAATTGTCCACCCCTTCGGACCAGGAAGGACCCGCAGTGAGCTCACCGCACGTGGGCAGACGAGGATCCTCCAAGCCAGTGGGGCCTTGGCAATTGGGAGAGAGGGGAGCTACCGCCATCTAGTGGATTGTTTCTCCCTTACCTGGTTTTGCTGCTAAGTCACTTCAGTCGTGTCCGACTCTGTGCAACCCCATAGACGGCAGCCCACCAAGCTGCCCGGTCCCTGGGATTCTCCAGGCAAGAATACCGAAGTGTGTTGCCATTTCCTTCTCCAATGCATGAAAGTGGAAAGTCATAGTGAAGTCGCTCAGTCGTGTCCGACTCCTAGTGACCTCATGGACTGCAGCTCACCAGGCTCCTCTGTCCATGGGACTCTCCAGGCAAGATGGAGTGGGGTGCCACTGCCTGGTTTTAATTGAGCATTTAAAGGAGATCAGTCCTGGGTGTTCATAGGAGGGACTGATGTTGAAGCTGAAACTCCAATACTTTGGCCACCTGATGCGGAAAGCTGACTCATTTGAAAAGACCCTGATGCTGGGAAAGATTGAAGGCAGGAGGAGAAGGGGACCACAGAGGAAGAGATGGTTGGATGACATCACCGACACAATGGACATGGGTTTGGGTGGACTCCGGGAATTGGTGATGGACAGGGAGGCCTGGCATGCTGCAGTTCATGGGGTCGCAAAGAGTCGGACACAACTGAGCAACTGAACTGAACTGACCTGAATATAATGTATATAAGGCCTTGCTTTGTTCTCATTGTATCAATTTAATCAACAGTACTCTTTTTTTTTTTTTAAACCATGTGGGTAACTTTACTGGCTTACTCAGCCTCAAGCTTTGTAGACTTTTCTTTGGTTTTCATGCAAACCAAATGCCCGGCAAGAGAATGGAGGGAGAGAGTTCTGAGTAGAGACCTGATATTCCTCTGAAGGCCCTCCAGTGAGACTTGTAGTCTGTCTGGGAAGACTTGTAGTCTGTCTGGGAAGACTGGCAGTCTGTCTGGGAAGTTTATGTGTTGTGGGTGATCCATTTGTCCCTTGAGTCCAGGAGTCTGTGGGTATAGAGTCATTAGGTAGGGGGAGGGGGAATGGATGACCACTTCCTCTCTGACCTCAGTTGAATCTTCTGAGATTCAAACATGAGTGGTCAACAGAAGGCTTCTGGTTTTGCTAGAAGTCCATTTGCATGAAAAACTAAGGACACTTCCTGGGCAGAGCTGGTTTACTTTGGATGTAGTAAAAAAAGAAAACAAGAGCAAGCAAACAGCTTTAGTTATAAAAGGCAGAGGTGCTTCTGAATACAGCACAGATACTATATTTGTACCTGACTTTCAGCCCCTGGCTTAAGTGTCTAAGTACAGCTTGCGGAAGGAGGGCTCCAGAGTCTGTCCTTTCCCTGCAACAAGCTTTCAAATAAAAAGGGGGCTGGGGAAGGAGAGATCCATTCAATCTGGCAACTTTGATCCCCACCCCAAGTAAGGTCACTTAAAAACACATATACGGGGGGCAAGGGTGGGTGGGTGTGATGAATTTGGAGCAATGATACTCTTAAAAGATGTTTTAATCACCATCCTTGAGTTTGCAGTATACACTTACAACTAACCAGAATCTTCTTTCAGATGACAGCACATCACTTTGTGGGCAGTGCAGGCAGCTCCTAGCAGAATATAGGTTTCTCCGCTATCCACTTTCTCATTTGTTAGCAAGGAAAAACTGGACTTTGAAACAAATTATTTATATTGCTGCTGCTGCTGCTAAGTCACTTCAGTCATGTCTGACTCTGTGCGACCCCATAGACGGCAGCCCACCAGGCTCCCCCATCCCTGGGATTCTCCAGGCAAGAACACTGGAGTAGGTTGCCATTTCCCCTAACTTTAATACTTCAACTCATCGTAAAGCTACAGTGATCAAAACACTGTGGTATTAAGGAAAGACTAGACAGGTATTCAGTGGAACAGAGCAGAGAGCACAGAGAGAGTCATGCGAATATACCCAACAGTTCCCTGGCAAAAGCACACAGGGAATTCAATGAGGAAACAGTAGTCTTTTGAACAAATGGTGTTGGAACAACTGGATATTTAGCCATAAGCAAAATAATGAATCTAGATGCAGATCATACACCCTTCACAAAAATTGAAAGTGCATTGTAGAGTTAAATGTAAAATATAAAACTGTAAAACTCCTAGAAAATAAGAGGAAATCTGCATGACTGGGTTTGGAGGTGACATTTTAGATTAAGTGCCAAAGGCAAGATGCATGTCAGAAAAAAATTGATAAATTGGACTTCATTAAAATTTTAGAAGCTCAACCCAGTTAAAAAGGATCTTACTTATTTGTGGAATCTAAGAAACAAAATGGACACAGGTGGTGGTTGGAGGGGGGAACAAAGTGGGTGAAGAGTGTTAGAAGTAGAAACTTGCAGCTATAAAATACTGAAATGTACAGCAAAGTGACTATAATTAATACTATGTTATATACTTGAAAGATGGTGAGAGAGTACATCTTAAAATCTCTCATCACAAGGAAGAACATCCTGACTATTTGCCTTATTTAATTTAGTTAATTTATATAATTTATTTTTTTGTTGCACTGCATGGCTTGTGGGATCTTAGTTGCCCTGCCAGGTATCAAACCCACGCCCTCAGCAATGAAAACATGTTATCCTAACCACTGGACTGCCGGGGTATTCCCTGAGTTTGCCTTTTAAATTTGTTTGCTTCCTAAATGGGTATGCCTGTATCTTTGAAGTATTGACCAAATATTTTCCTACTTGTCCGGTGTTTCACTGGCAGTTAACCACATTGTTTTGTTATAATGAGTCGTTTTCCTCATCCCCCCACCCCCCAACCCCCCAACGCCATGAAGATATAAGAAGTAACACTCTGAAAGGAATGGAGGAGTTGAAAGTTTGTAGCCATCATGGTGTGGACTGGGTTGAGCAAGAAGCCCAGTTCAGTTCAGTTCATTTCAGTCACTCAGTCGTGTCTGACTCTTTGCGACCCCATGAATCGCAACAAGCCAGGCCTCCCTGTCCATCACCAACTCCCGGAGTTCACTCAGACTCACGTCCATCGAGTCAGTGATGCCATCCAGCCATCTCATCCTCTGTCGTCCCCTTCTCCTCCTGCCCCCAATCCCTCCCAGCATCAGAGTCTTTTCCAATGAGTCAACTCTTCGCATGGGGTAGCCAAAGTACTGGAGTTTCAGCTTTAGCATCATTCCTTCCAAAGAACACCCAGGACTGATCTCCTTTAGAATGGACTGGTTGGATCTCCTTGCAGTCCAAGGGACTCTCAAGAGTCTTCTCCAACACCACAGTTCAAAAACATCAATTCTTCGGCCCTCAGCCTTCTTCACAGTCCAACTCTCACATCCATACATGACCACTGGAAAAACCATAGCCTTGACTAGACAGACCTTTGTTGGCAAAGTAAT
>NW_011494609.1:4841263-4866484 GCF_000754665.1 Bison bison bison
ATATAGCCTTGACACACTCCTTTTCCTATTTGGAACCAGTCTGTTGTTCCATGTCCAGTTCTAACTGTTGCTTCCTGACCTGCATACAGATTTCTCAAGAGGCAGATCAGGTGGTCTGGTATTCCCATCTTTTTCAGAATTTTCCACAGTTTATTGTGATCCACACAGTCAAAGGCTTTGGCATAGTCAATAAAGCAGACATAGATGTTTTTCTGGAACTCTCTTGCTTTTTCGATGATCCAGCAGATGTTGGCAATTTGATCTCTGGTTCCTCTGCCTTTTCTAAAACCAGCTTGAACATCAGGAAGTTCACGGTTCACATATTGCTAAAGCCTGGCTTGGAGAATTTTGAGCATTACTTTACTAGCGTGTGAGATGAGTGCAATTGTGCAGTAGTTTGAGCATTCTTCGGCATTGCCCTTTCTTTGGGATTGGAATGAAAACTGACCTTTTCCAGTCCTGTGGCCACTGCTGAGTTTTCCAAGAAGCCCCAGTAGATGTTCAACCTGGAGAGGAAGTGGTTGGAAAACAGGATGTTTCCATAGTCTCCACTGATGGCTCATTAGTGATAGAGATAGAATACAGGGACAAGATAGGCAATTAAATAGTTCATCCCTGGAGGAGAAAATGGCATCCCACTCCAGCATGCCTGGAAAGCCCTATGGACAGAGGAGCCTGGGCGACTACAGTCCACGGGGTCGCAAAGAGTCGGACATGACTGAGCGACTAAACCACCACCTCCTTCTTAAACCGCCCTCCCGCCTCCCATCCCATACCACCCCTCTAGGTTGTCACAGAACATTGAGTTGAGCTCTTCACATCATACACAGCACATTCGTACTGGCTATCTATTTAACGTGTGGTAATGTATATGTTTGAATGCTACTCTCAGTCTGTCCCACCCTCTCCTTCCCACGCTGTGTGCACAGATCTGTTCTCTATGTCTGCACCTCAACTGCCACACTACATCAGTTCATCAGTACCATCTTTCTAGACCCCTATATATACACTAATATACTATATTTGTTTTTCTCTTTCCGGCTTACTTCACTCTGTATAACAGGCTCTAGGTTCATCGATCTCACTAGAACTAACTCAAGTTTGTTCCTTTTGTGGCTGAGTATATACACAATGAGTATATATACAATGAGTTCATTGTATATATGTATCACAACTTCTTTATCCATTTGTCTGTTGATGACATCTAGGTTGCTTCCATGTCCTGGCTAATGTAAATAGTGCTACAATGAACATTGGGGGTACCTGTCTTTTAGAAATGTGGTTTTCTCAGGGTACATGCTTAGTAGTGGGATTTCTGGGTCGTATGGTAGTTTTACCCCTAGTTTTTAAAGAAATCTCCATAGTATTCTCCATAGTGGTTGTATCAATTTACATTCCTGCCAGCAGTGCAAGAGAGTTCCCTTTTCTCCACATCCTCTCCAGCATTTATTGTTTGTAGATTTTTTTGATGATGGCCATTCTGACCAGTGTGAGGTGATACCTCATTGTAGTTTTGATTTGCATTTCTCTAATAATTTAGCAGTGTTTAGCATTTTTTTATGTGTGTGTTTATTAACCATGTAATACAACTGATGAGATGATTGTATGTATGTTGACTTTTGAATGGTATCTACAACAATGTATATTTAGATTGTGTTCTTCGTGTAACTAAGGATACATCTTCACAGAAGAATAAATGTTAATTTCAGGAAAAGTAAATCCTTTTAAAAAGTTGGGTTATAAACTAGTTTACTTTAACATTAAACTTTAACATTAAACATACTGTCACGCGAGTGTATGTTCCTCATCTCTTTGTCTCGTCACAACAAAGATTTGGAATGATGGACATTAAAGCCCCCTCAGCGTGTCACAGCTCTCAGGTCTTTGATAGACCGTGTTATAGCTCTCAGGTCTCAAAAGGACCATGTTATAGCTCTTAGACAAGTCAGTGTTACAGCTCAGTGTTACAGCTCTATTTTATTTAGAAGATAGCAGGAAAATCCATCTTTGAGGCGTGAGGGCATGTAGATCCAAAGACCCGAAGAGAAGAGCGCCCAGCGTGTGGGAGAGAGAGAGCTAGCTTTGGCTCCTCTACTTATATGTTTGTCTCTCCCTGGGCCTGTCCTATGTAAATTGGGCCAGCCAGGAGTGTTGTTTGTTTTTCCTGAGGTCCTCACTCCGCTCCTCGGATCTTCTTTGTTCTATTTTCACGGGCTTTTCCCTTCCTTGTCTTTTAGCCACCACCCTTTTGGATTCCTTTTCCCTATTCTGCCTACCTAACAGTACTTTCATCAAGAATCCATGGCAGATTCATGTGCATGTATGGCAAAAACCACTACAATATTGTAATTAGCCTCCAATTAAAATAAATAAATTTTCTTAAGAAAGAAAAACAAACCAAAAAATAGAATGAAATTAGTTGTTTCATACTTGACTATACTCCTTGTTTTGTTTCTATAATAAAATTCTTAGAATTAAAAAAGAAGCAATATTTCACCCCACTAAGGGGTCGTAAGTAGAAAAATGTGGGAGACCCCTGTAAGTTAATGATCACTGGAGAAAGCAGCATTGCTTAACCACAAAGCCAAGCAGTCTTGCTGAACAACAAGACCATGTGACAGAAGCATGAGACGAGCCCCAAACAATAAAACAGTGGTGACGTGAGACCAACATCCTGCCTGGTGAGCTCAATAAGTTAGCGATCCCTAGGACATGCTCTCTGCACACATGAAAAACAATAATTTGTGGACCTTGCTTGACCATGTAGGGACAAGAAAACTCCCCTGCTCAACTTGGAGGAAGAGCTGATGATGGGAGCATGATGTCTACTCAAGAAAGACAAAGAAGGTCTCCTCCATCTCCCCACTTTTCCTCTGATTGTGAAACTGTAGCCAGTAAATTCTCAGAGCACGTTCTATTCTAATGAATCACCTCTTAACTACCACATTGCTGTAGCTGAATTCTTCTCTGCTCTGAGACATAAAGGACTGTGTACCAGAGCTCTTCAGAGCCCTCCAGAAATGACACCAGTCCATTTCATTGTGTGTTAGCGTGTTAGTCGCTCAGTCGTGCCCGACTCTTTGCGACCTCATGGACTGCAGCCCACCAGGCTCCTCTGTCTATGAGATTTTCCAGGCAAGGATACTGGAGTGGGTTGCCATTTCCTTCTCCAGGGGATCTTCCCAACCCAGGGATCAAACCCGGGTCTCCTGCACTGCAGGCAGATCCTTTACCAACTGAATTACCAAGTACCAGGTCATATATCTAGTATCATGTTTTATTATTTCCAAATTAGTGCTATCAAAATTCCCAAAGGACAGACTGGTCTTACATTTATTCTCATAAAGGAGAAAACATATACCCCAGTACCAGTACTAAAAAACAAAAGAAAAACTTCTCACTATAATTCAAAATACCCTCCATCCCTTCCAAGAAAAAGACTGTTAATAAATTAGTTACTTGGCAATGTATCTTATCCACACACATAAGAGCCCTTATATTTTCTAGAAAAGTTAACCAATGTTCAGTCCATACAATTTAGTTCACAGAAAATTTTAAACAACTGTGTCACCGTGAATAAAAAAGGCCATATGCCTGCTGATACAATTCCTGGTTTTAAGAATTTCAGGCACTTTTTGATCATTGGGCTTTCTGGAACTCTATGATAATTTCCTTGACTTAGAGCCAGGTTTTATGACTAAAGCATACCAGTGAGGCACTCTGATGCATCAATATCAGTTTTTATACTAAATAACAATGTCACTCATATGATGTCAATCAAACTTTGATTACAAAATCCTTAGTAAGAGTACTTAGGCATAAGATGATATCTAGTATGTGATTTAAACATTAACTATAAAGCCACAAGACAAAATTCAATATCGATAAGGAACCATAAGCTCCCAAAGAAATACAGATTCAAGGAAGGAGCTTTCACTTTTAAAGACTAAATGCAGTTAAGTTTTTTCAGAGCTCTGGGAAGTTACTTACAGGTTTTTAAAACACAGAGAAGAGTGACAGTTTTGCCTCCCGATACACATTTACATAATTCTCCTAAATCTCAAGTTAAAAAAAAAAAACAAAAACACTTCATTAAAAAAAGTATGTGTATCTCATACACATATCTATATATACAACTATACAAACAAAATCTGTGTTTATAGCACATACCAGGACACACCACTTAACACTCACAATTTATACTCTTTTATCAGCAGTCATTAGCAAACTACACAAATAAAACTATTAACAAGATATAAAGATATCTGCCACTAGAGGATCTTACAATCAGGTTTTCAACAGTCTTTTGGTTGCGGTTGACAGTTCACAATTGCAGCCATTCATGAGTTCCTGGAATGTGGCCTACAGAGTTCAGAATTTCAGTGAAATAAGCACACATCTAGTGTGTTCTGAAGGCAGAGAGGAGAGTCAGAGTCCTTCTCTGCTTCCGGACTTTGCAGCCGCCTGACTCAGCCTCTGCAATGTGAATCCCCACCTGCGGGGCTGTAGGGGTCTGAAGCCCTAGAGCTGGGCTATGTTCTTCTGTTGCACAGCATGTGGGGGTGGATGGAGTTGGGGCTGTGCTTCCTGGGCCTTAGTGCCCCAGCAGCAAACTGTAGGCCTCGACGGAGGTGCCCCTGGCCCCATATGACACTTCTGAATACAACATCCTCCTTTTCTCCTTACAGGGAGCTGGGGAGACACATGGTTGGCTAAGGAGCTTGTAAGCAGCTGCAAGGTTTTGAAAATCCCATGAGGCTGATTCTCTGCAAGGCAGTGTTAATGTCCTGGGGTGTCATTGATGTAGCTGATTGTGAGTGATTGAACCTGTTCAAGAGACCTGCCCGGATGGTGTCAACTTCACAATTGCCATAACCTTAAAGTTGAGAGTTATGTTATATTCAGTGGGAATTTTTAGGACTTCAAGACAGGGAGACAGCATCTCAAGCTGCCCTGAGAGAACTGCTCCGAGGAAGTGAGGAGAGGAGCCAGGTTATATACAATTTGCAACTAAGGGCAGGTAGTTTGAACATCAAAAGTATTTTTGTGAATACTTTAAAGAAAACCAGATATACCATGTTAAGAAATTTAGTGCTTTTCTATATATTGGAAGATGCAAGACTCTGGGCTGACTGACATTTCTTTCCTGTGCATCTCAGTTATCTGGGCCAGTATCTGGTGTGTTTTTGTTGCAGAAACCAGTAATTGAGAAAACAACCACCATAATCGGAGAGTTGGAGAACTCAGGTTCATTACGCCGGCGGGCCCAGAGGAGTTAACACTCCAAGCTCTGAGCCTCGAACAAAGGGATTACAGAGTTTTTATAGACAGACTATAGTTGGCAACACTAGCTTTCAATAGGCTGGTTTAAACTAAGGGGTTTTGTTTGTGCGTGCGCATGTACATGGGAACAGCAGTCAAGATGGGGAGGGGGATGCCTGACTTTTACACAAACAGGCATGATTAAGCAGGTTTGCAGGGGCCGGGCAATTGCAAAGAGCAGGACAAGGGCGAGTGAGATAAGCTCCAGTTCCTAGTATTGTTAAGTCCCTTACTTTCTGAGATTACGTGACCTACATGATCCACACTTTGCAAGGAGCAAGCTGAGTAACAGAGGCAGAAGGAGCAGGAGGTTATGTAAAATTTTAACTTTTCCTCTTCATTTTCATGGCCTGAGCTCCTCAGGGCTCACCGTGGGGGATGGCTGCAGTCTGATGGCTATCCGATTGGGCAGGTATTATTCTCCTTCCTGGGTGCCCTTAGGGTTCAGGTGCTCACATTGGAGGGCTGGAACCGCCAGTGGCTGCGACGTCCTCATTTACTGATACAGCAGGAAACCATTTCTCAACAGTCAGTGGGGTGTTGTGGGGGGCAGGGGAGGCCTCAGGAGCACACTCTGGATCAGGAAGGGCCATCTCCTCCTTTGGGAAGGCGACTTTGGTGGTCCACATCCCCACCGAGCATCGGGACCATCTATTCAGATACCTAGGGAGGAGGCTGGGTGGAAGTGTAGGTGCCATGGGTGGTGAGGGGTAGCAGGTCCGAGACACAGGGCTGCTTGACTGCATCATACAAGGGCTGTACCCAGAGCTTTCCGTTCCCAGAGGCTCTTTGTAAAATGCAACAGATGGGAGGGCAGGGCAGCTGGTGACAGATCTCTGAGAGGTCCTTGAAGGCTGAGGAAGGTGTTTAAATTAAGTAATAGGTGTCAAGACATTTTGTTGAAGAAAGTGCTACCCAAATGTAAAATGTTGATTATTTCTGCAGTAATAGCCATGAGGCTTCCCTTGATCTCTGTCTTCTTCGAGGACCCAAATAATCCACGAGGAAGCAAGATCCAGAGCTATATCTCATCCCACAAACACCCACTTATTAACTATTCGGCAGACTTCAGTTGGGAGCCATCAGTGACACAGTGAGGGGAAGAAGCTGCTGGGCAGGCAGACCCCCTACCTCACCCCACACCATGTCTGGGGACTTTCCTAGACTTCCAGAACCTGCAACCCTGTGGAGTGTTTCACTGCACCTACCCATGTTTTCAGAGGAGTCTGTCTTTTAAAACACTCTCCTGATGTTTAATGAGTCAGTGATTATTTTATAAATGAAATTTTAGACAAAACTGACCCACTAGGTATGGAGAAAATCACTCACTGACTGACTTTAGAGGAGTTTTCAGAGAAGCAACAAAGCAGACAGGTACCCTCTGGAGACAGATTCCTCTTGTTCACTCTCAGCTCTGGCTGGTTGGCCTCATGGAGAAAATGTCCCACACATATGGACCAAGATGTCCTAGAGGGTCTCTGTGCCCTTGGAGGGGGCCAGTGACTCATATGCCCTCTGTTTTCACAGAGTCAGGGGCCAACACAGAGTAAGGAAAAAATTGAGGTGGTAGAGTGGTGGAGGTTGTGGCAGGCACCTTCCCAGGGTCTGCAAAATTCATCTCAGCTAGAACAGAAGGTGAAAGGGTGGGGAAAGTGCTCATTAGTAAAAATACCAAGGAGCAAAGCTGAGGAAGGACAGAGAGGCCACGAGACCCCAATTGTCCAGTTTCCAGACCATGTCACATAAAGCCCAGTCCTTCTGCAGGCCATGGCCGCTCAGTCGTATCCAACTCTTTGTACCCCAGGGACTGCAGCACGCCAGGCCTCCCTGTCCTTCACCATCTCCCAGAGCTTGTTCAAACTCATGTCCATCGAGTCAGTGATGCCATCCAACCATCTCATCCTCTGTCCTCCCCTTCTCCTCCTGTCTTCTGTTTTTCCCAGCATCTGGGTCTTTTCCAATGAGTCGGCTCTTCACATCAGGTGGCCAAAGTATTGGAGCTTCAGCTTCAACATCAGTCCTTCCAATGAATATTCAGGACTGATTTCCTTCAGGATTGACTGGTTGGATCTCCTTGCAGTCCAAGGGACTCTCAAGAGTCTTCTCCAACACCACAGTTCAAAAGCATCAATTCCTTGGCACTCAGCTTTCTTTATAGTCCAACTGTCACATCCAAACATGACTACTGGAAAAGCCATAGCTTTGACTGCATGGACCTTTGTCAGCAAAGTAATGTCTCTGCTTTTTAATATGCTGTTTAGTTTAGTCATAACTTTTCTTCCAAGGAGTAAGCGTCTTTTAATTTCATGGCTGCAGTCACCATCTGCAGTGACTTTGGAGCCCAAGAAAATAAAGTTTGTCACTGTTTCCACTGTTTCCCCATCTATTTGCCATGAAGTGATGGGATCGGATGCCATGATCTTCGTTTTTTGAATGTTAAGTTTTAAGCCAACATTTTCACTCTCCTCTTTCACTTTCATTAAGAGGCTCGTTAGTTCCTCTTTACTTTCTGCCATAAGATTGGTGTCATCTGCATATCTGAGATTATTGATATTCCTCCCTGCAATCTTGAAACCAGCTTGTGCTTCATCTGGCCCAGTATTTTGCATGATGTACTCTGCATATAATTTAAATAAGCATGGTGACAATATACAGCCTTGACAGAACTCCTTTCCCAATCTGAGGCCAGTCTATTGTTCCGTGTCTGGTTCTAACTATTGCTTCTTGACCTGCATACAGATTTCTCGGGAGACAGGTAAGGTGGTCTGGTATTTCCATCTCTTTAAGAATTTTCCACAGTTTGTTGTGATCCACACAGTCAAGGTTTTGGCATAGTTAATAAAGCAGAAGTAGATCTTTTTCTGGAACTCTCTTGCTTTTTCTATGATCCAAAGGATGTTGGCAATTTGATCTCTGGTTTCTCTGCCTTTTCTAAATCCAGCTTAAACATCTGGAAGTTCATGGTTTATGTACTGTTGAAGCCTGGCTTGGAGAATTTGAAGCATTATTTTGCTAGCATGTGAGATGAGTGCAATTGTGCAGTAGTTTGAATATTCTTTGACATTGCCTTTCTTTGGGATTGGAATGAAAACTGACCTTTTCCTGTCCTGTGGCCACTGCTGATTTTTCCAAATTTGCTGGCATATTGAGTGCAGCACTTTCACAGCATCATCTTTGAGGATTTGAATTAACTCAACTGAAATTCCATCACCTCCACTAGTTTTGTTGGTAGTGATGCTTCCAAAGGCCCATTTGACTTCACATTCCAGGATGTCTGGCTCTAGATGAGTGATCACACCACCGTGGATAACTGGGTCATGAAGATCTTTTTTGTACAGTTCTTCTGTGTATTCTTGCCACCTCTTCTTAATAGCTTCTGCTTCTGTTAGGTCCATACCATTTTTGTCTTTTATTGTGCTCATCTTTGCATGAAATGTTCCCTTGGTGTCTCTAACTTTCTTGAAGAAATCTCTAGAGTTTCGCATTCTATTGTTTTCCTCTACTTCTTTGCATTGATCACTGAGGAAGGCTTTCTTATCTCTCCTTACTATTCTCTGGACTCTGCATTCAGATAGGTAGATCTTTCCTTTTTTCCTTTGCCTTTTGCCTCTCTTCTTTGCTCAGCTATTTGTAAGGCCTCCTCAGACAATCATTTTGCCTTTTTACATTTCTTTTCCTTGGGGATAGTCTTGATCACTGCATCCTGTACTATGTCACAAACCTCTGTCCATAGTTCTTCGGGTGTCCTGTCTCACAGATATAATCCCTGGAATCTATTTGTCAATTCCACTGTATAACCGTAAGAGATTTGATTTAGGTCATACCTGAATGATCCTGTGGGTTTCCCTACTTTCTTCAATTTAAGTCTGAATTTTGTGATAAGGATTTCATGATGTGAGCCACAGTCCCCTCCCGGTCTTGTTTTTGCTGACTGTATAGAGTTTCTCCATCTTTGGCTCAATCTTTGGGAGGTGGTGGACAGGCATTATTCTTCATCCAAAAAATAACAAGTGAAAATGCATCCCAGTAGGAACATTTTAATTTAGACATAAGAGCAGCTCACAATGAATGTGGACTTCTACAGTTTTCCATAGGGTTGTTGTTGTTCAGTCATTTGGTTGTGTCTGACCCTTTGTGACCCCATGGACTGCAGCGCAGCATGCTTCCCTGTCCTTCATCATCTAGAGGAGATTGCTGAAGCTCATGTCCATTGAGTCAGTGATGCCATCCAACCATCTCATCCTCTGTCATCTCCTTCTCCTGCCCTCAATCTTTCCCAGCATCAGGGGCTTCTCCAATGAGTCAGTTCTTCACATCAGGTGGCCAAAGTATTGGAGCTTCAGCTTCAGCATCAGTCCTTCCAATGAATATTCTAGACTGATTTCCTTTAAGATTGACTGGTTTGATCTCCTTGTAGTCCAAGGGACTCTCAAGAGTCTTCTCCAACACCACAGTTCAAAAGCATCAATTCTTTTGTGCTCAGCCTTCTTTATGGTCCAACTCTCACATCCATACATGAATACTGGAAAAACTATAGCTTTGACTAGATAGATCTTTGTTGGCAAAGTAATGTCTCTGCTTTTAAATATGCTGTCTAGGTTGGTCATAGCTCTTCTTCCAATGAGCAAGTGTCTTTTAATTTCCTGGCTGCAGTCACCATCAGTCCTTGGTGTTCATTGGAAGGACTAATGTTGAAGCTGAAATTCCAATACTTTGGCCACCTGATGCGAAGAACTGACTCATTAGAAAAGACCCTGGTGTTGGGAAAGGTTGAAGGCAGGAGGAGAAGGGGACAACAGAGGATGAGATGGTTGGATGGCATCACCAATCCAATGGACATGAGTTTGAGTAAACTCGGGGAGTTGGTGATGGACAGGGAGGCCTGGCGTGCTGCAGTCCATGGGGTCACAAAGAGTTGGACACAACTGAGTGACTGAAATGAACTGAACTGAAAGATGTCTATAGCAAAAAGACTAATAATGTTATAGTTGGAGTTATAGATATTTTCTACAAAGAAAGAATGTGATACTCCAATTCATATTTTGAGTTAAACCACTGTTTCATTAAGTTGACAAGTAGTTAGTAAGTACCTCAAAGAGTCAGACAGGACTGAGCACCCATGCACACATCATAAACAGAAACAGAGAAGCAATGTATTACAACAATGTTTATGGCATATTTAATGTTCCCAGGCAGTTAGTCACATGATTCCATGTTTCGCTTTTACACCTGCAATACATTGGACATTGATTTTTTTTTTACACTGGGTTTCAAGGCATTTTGTTCCCCATTAGTGAGCCAATCAACCCAGAACCATCATTAAAAAGTCATTCTTTCCATTACACTGTCCCTATTATTATAAATCAGGTAACTCTCTCTGTGTGTGTGTTTCCTTCTAGATTTTCAATTCTGTTCCCTTAGTTGGGTTTTCTCTCCATGGATCAATTTCCTACTGTGTTAATTGCTTTATAATAAAAATTCTCCATAGATGATGATGTAAATTCTCCAGGTTTGTTCTTCTTGCTTGGACATGCTAAACCCTTTAACGTGTCATATGATTTTACAGCCATCTTGATAATTTCCACAACAACTTCTACAGGGATTAAAAAAAAAATTATTGGAGTATTCTACTGGGATTTTAATTAAGATTAAATCTACGGATCAATCTGGGAGAACTGATAGCTTTACAATATTGAAATTTTTCATCCACAAATCTGATATATCCTCTATTTCAGTCTTTAAATGTTTCCCCTTTAATTTTTTTCAATAATATCTTGTATTTTGCAGTCTAACTTGTACTAGATTTATTCCTAGTTATTTGGTCTTCTGTGCATTTTTGGTAAATCATATTTAAAATTCTTTGGTTTTCAATTTCTTTTTATTTTTATAAAGAAATACAATGGAGCACTGACCTATGTCCAGTGATCATCTTAAATTCAAATTTATTTTAAAAATTGTTTGGATTTTTGGCACAATCGTATTGTATACAATACATGATGGTTTTGTATTTCTTACTTTCCACTTCCTATGACTTTCATCTCTTCTTTGTCACCCAATTACACTGGTTCAAGTGTAATTCTTAATAGAAATTGCAGTCGTTTCCTCCTCTGATCTGTCATGTGATAAATTGCACTGGTTGCATTCCTACAGATAAGCCATTCATACTTGCAGAAACTGAAGAAGAAGTAAAGAGCCTGTTGATGAAGGTTAAAGAGAGTGAAAAAGCTGGCTTAAAACTCAACATTCAAAAAAACCAAGATCATGGCATGGCAAAAAGAAGGGGGAAAAGTGGAAGCAGTGACAGATTTTATTTTCTTGGGCTCCCAAATCACTGCAGATGGTGACTACAACCATGAAATTAAAATATGCTTGCTCCTTGCAAGAAAAGCTCTGACAAACCTAGACAGCATAATTAAAAAGCAGAGACATTACTTTGTGGTGACTGGAGTGAGCTGGGACTCAGTAAAATCTCTTTGGGTTGTAAATTAGTTCTTTTTTTCACTTTCTTTTCATTTTGCCTAGAAGGCACATCTTGAGTTATTGCCTTGCTCTGTCTGGCTGAGTTTCCTTAGTGTATGAGTATTCTAGCTCTATCCCTGTGGCTACTGTAAGGCGAGTGCAGAGAAGAGTGCGAGCCAGGCAGTCAGGGAAAGAAAAGGGGAATTTATTAGAGGGAAACAAGAGGGTGACTGGCCCTTAAGGAGGACCAGTGTCCTCCCTTTCTGACGGGGTCTTTTGTGTACCCCACCAATGAAAAATTCTCTGAAGGGATGATTAATTTTTACCCTGTAGTTGAGTCCTGTGCTCACATAGCTGGAGGTCTGGAATCTGGTGGTCTTGTAGCCTTGAGAAGGTAGGCATCAGCAGGAAAACAGAATGTCATTTGGGCAATTTGGTCAGTCTCAAGGGTCACTGTGATTTTTATTCTTTGTGAGGTCAACATAATGAGCCATTTCTACAATGAGCCCCCATGTAGACTCTGTTATTCAGCCTTTTTGATTTGGGATAAGGGCCAAAGGTCAATCTTCTGTAACTGCTTCCTGTGGGACAGGGGCATCACGGGGGTGAGATGAGAAAAGCCTGGAATGTGGGTCAAGGGGATTTGTGTAGGGTCAAAGTTTTTGACAATTTCAGCGAATTAGAAGTAGCTCGTGGATAGTTCAGTTGGGGAAGGCTCATAAGCGGTCCTGAAGAAATTTTGAAAAAAACTAATTAAACATGGGCCAAAAGTTAGAATAAAGATAAGTAGAAGAGGGCCTAGAAAAGGTAGGACCCAGGGCATCCAATTCCAGTTGCTTAACCAGTTTTCCCATGAATTACTGAGGTGTTGATGTATTCTCGAGGCCCTGTTTGTCAGATTTCTTGCTGCTTCCTTTACAACCTGCTGGCTCAGCTGGTAAAGAATCCGCCAGCAGTGTGGAGGAACTGTGTTCAATCCCTTGGTTGGAAGGATCCCCTGGAGAAGGGAAAGGTTACCCACTCCAATATTCTGGCCTAGAGAATTCCAAGGACCATATAGTCTATGGGGTCACAAAAAGTCGGGTGTGACTGAGCGACTTTCACTTTCTTCTTTTACAATGCCTAATTTGTTGGTGTAGAAGCAGCAAGCTTCCTCCAAAAATAGACATAGGCCCCCTTTTTCTGCTGTGAGAAGTTCTAATCCTCTTCTGTTTTTGGAGGACCGTGACTGCCAGGGTCTAGCTGGTTTTGGGTAGTGATAAGACAAGTAGCTATTTCTTCTAGGCTCTCAGTGAGGTCTTCAGAAAGGCTTTGGCAGTAATTTAAAGAGGTTGTGAGTCCTGCTATCCCTCTTCCAACCCCAGATGTTATTCCTATACTTATTAACAGAGGAGTGAACTGAATTGCTCATTTGGGTCAGTTATGAATTAGTGGGATAGGGAGGGTTGTCGGGAGCCACATTAGGCATTACTGACAAAATGGAGGCATGGCCCCAACCCCCTCTCCTCGTCCTGCAGGCACGGTTCCGGGATGAAGGAGTTAGGTCTTGTGACTCTGACTTGTTTTTTCCTTTCTTCGGTTGAGTTGGCTGGAAAGAATGTTAAGGAGCTTATTGTTCTTGAGAGGATCATGAGAAGGCACAAAGCCTTCTGCAGTTGTGCCCAGAGAATAATCCATAAAGTTAACCATTGACATTTGTTCAAGGATTTTTACAAAGAACGTTCCAGGATGAGCACGTAGGCCGCAGCTTGAGGCCATGGGAAGGATTGTTATCTGAGACCTGTTTGTGAGGGAAATATTTATGGCAAAAGAAGTTTGCTGAATCTAGGGTTTAGGAATAATTAAGAATAGTTAGAAGCTAAAAATTTAAGGAATGTTGTAGAGTTAGCATTTTTTCCTGCTGCCGCTGCTAAGTCACTTCAATCGTGTCCAACTCTGTGCAACCCCAGAGACTACAGCCCACCAGGCTCCCCTGTCCCTGGGATTCTCCAGGCAAGAACACTGGAGTGGGTTGCCATTTCCTTCTCCAATTAGCATTTTTTACTACAGCTTATAGAGATTAGGAATTTTAGAGATATTAATAACTAGAAGCCTTTTTAGGAGATGGTGATCTTAAGATACTAGGGGAAAACAGGATTTAGAAAGATAAGAAATAAACAGGAATGTGTGATTACAATGTACAAAGTATAGGACACATAAGAGGAAGTTAGATAATAGATAGTAAAGCCGATTCTGAAAGAATCACTGAAGCAGGAACTGTGTTTGAAGGGCAACAATGATTTCTGGAGACAATAAATCTGGGTGGGGGCGGGGACTGAAAATGTCAAACCTCTGACCTAATGCTTTTGTCAAAGTATAAAAGAAAACCTGAAGCTTGAAATAAACATGCAGTCCCACACCTTGAGTCAGAGGCTGCATCATTCTCCGCCGACACAGCTCATCCCTTCAGGCTGATTCCCTGGCTGCTGGAGCTGGACTCCAGCAGAGGGTCTGTAAAGAATATGTAGTTTCCAGGTTACACCAAGGGATTGGGCTACTTGTTGAGTGACTTGAGAGATAAAACCTGGCCCATTATCAGATTGGAGAGAAAGTGGGAGGCTAAAGTAAGGGATGATTTATCATATGAGAAACTGTATTACCTCTGAGGCAGTTTCTGATCTCATAGGAAAAACTTCAATCCACCCTGAAAAGGTGTCTCTGAAAGTGAGCGTGAGTTTTAATTTTCGTGTTGTGTTGCAACCTGGCAGAGCAGAGACCAGGATCTGCCCCCATGATTTGAGGGTGCAGCAAATTGTGCCCTTGTGATTGTCCTAGGAAGCATGCCAAACGGACATTCTTGGGGAGGGACGTGCTCTTTGCTCTGCTTCACTGTCTACCCCTGTGTCTGTCTCCATGGAAACAAAGTAAGACATTCCTAATCAACAGCAGAGCCTGCACTAATCAAACTCCCCAGTATCTCTGTTCCCTAATGATCTCATGTGACTTCTGCCAACAAAAGTTCAGGCTGAAAGGAGCCATTTTGTCTTCCTGCCATGGAGAGCAGGAGGGCCCCTTGACTCCCCCTTGCCAAATTATATGTGTCTGTCTTTTCACTACACACTCGGCTCCTTTTCAGGTCTTTATCACCCACTGTGCTTGACGCAGCAGTGTTGGAGGCATGTGAGTGAAATCAATTTGCCAGTCCTCTCCTAGGATATGTCCTCGAGCTTGATGTGTTGGGAATGAGGGAATAGGCTTTAGGGCTCCCTGCAGTGAGACTAAGGAGCAGATAATACAAGAATGCATGATTTGTTGTAGGATGAAAGAAGGTTAAGATAGGTGATAAGAGGTCTTCAGTTCAGTCGCTCAGTCATGTCCAACTCTTTGTGACCCCATGGACTGCAGCACGCCAGGCTTCTCTATCCATCACCAACTCCCGGAGCTTGCTCAAATTCATGTCCATCAAGTCAGTGGTGCCAAAAGAAGGCTTAAGATAAGAGGTCTTCAGAGATGATAAAGAGGTTTAGTGCCCACATGTAGGGCCTGATGAATGTCCGTAAGAATCTGTGTGGCCTGAGTTTGGGGAAGGACATAGCAGCCCTGTTTTTGTAAACAGTCTCCTTGTGGTTGAGCTCCCTGTTGTAATAAACGTGTGTTTACACGTGTGCTGTAGAGGAGCTGCCATCAATATACCAAGGAAAGTCAGGGTTATTTAAAGGGGTTGAGGAAATGTGGGAGAAATGGAGCATCAGGTCTTCTAATGCCTCTTTGCAAGTATGGATGGGGAGCTCAGAAGAACTAGGGATAACGGTGGCGGGGTTGAGAATAGGACAGCATTCAAAGGAGAACTCGAGAGCTTCGAGAAAGGTGACATGAATTAGTTGGATGCATGAAGGAGACAGAAGGGTCCTGGATTTGTGAGAAAGTAAGTCCTTAGAGCCATGTGGTGAATGAATGACAGTGGGTGCTCCAAAAATCAGTTTTTCACTTTCCTGAGTGAGGAGCGCAGCTGCTGCCAAAGCACGCAGGCAGGCCATCCGTCCTTGAACTGTGGGATCTCACGGCTTTGATAGATAAATGACAGGGGTGAAGCAGGGGCCAAAACTCCTCGGGCAATCTTGTGTCTCTCAGTAGAGTATAAGGGGCAAGAAAGGTCAGAAAGTGCGAGAGCTGGGGCTGAGCGAACGGCTTGCTTAAGGGTCTTAAAGGCTGAACGGATATTTGATTTTAGCTCTAGGGTTTCTGAAAGATCTCCTCGGGTGGCTTGATATAGGGGTTGTGCCAAGAGGGTGAAATTAGGAATCCAGAGGCATAGATATCCAGCTAACCCCAAGAAGGACAGGATCTCTGCTTTTGATGTAGGGAGTGGTAGGGTAGATATAAGGGACTTTCTATCGGTAGTAAGATATCGTTTTGTTGGTGTTAAAAGGACTCCAAGATAGGTGACTCTAGGAAGAGAGAGCTGAACCTTGGTGGGAGATACTTGATAGCTTCGATTGGCTAGAAAATTGAGGAGTTGTATAGTGTGTTGTTGCGAGAATGTATGTGAAGGATTACCAGGGAGGAGATCATCCACATATTGGAGGATAGTACTTGGAGTAAGATCAAGAGAGGTTAGGTCTGATGCTAGAGCCTGGCCAAAGAAATGAGGGCTATCACGAAAGCCTTGTTGGAGGACTGTTTACGTCAGCTGTTGGGAACAATGATTGTCTGGATCAGTCCAGGAAAGGTAAAGAGGTCTTGAGAGTCTGGGTATAAAGGGATAGTAAAGAAGGCATCTTTGACGTCCAGAATAGCGAAGTAGGTAGTGGAAGAGGGGATGAGAGAGAGAGAAGAGAATAGGGATTTGGAACTATTCGGTGTATGGGGCAACAGCTGCATTGATAAGTCTCAGGTCCTGGACCAGGTGATAGGAGCCATTTGGCTTTTTGACAGGTAGGATGGGGTGTTATAGGGAGAGTAAGTTGGGCGCAAGAGGCCCTGACGTAGGAGTTTAGTGACAATAGGCTTTAACCCTTGTTGATGTTTTGGGGAGATGGGGTATTGTGGTTGACTGGGAAATTTAGAGGGGTCTTTGAGACAGATATGAATTGGAGCATGGTGAGAGGCAACAGATGGGTTATTTGTATCCCAAACTATGGGGTTTATGGATGAGGTGGGCAATGGACCAGAGGAAGAGAAGGTGAGGTTGAGGAACAGTAGCCAGGCTAGATCAGAGAGTGGACTTGGGATAGTAATAGAGGTTTTGAATTGTGAGAGAGGGTCTCTCCCAAGAATAGGAGTGGGGCATTTGGGGAGTATGAGAAAAGAATGGGAAAATGGGGTATCTTGAAGTGTGCAATAGAGGCTTGGTTATTCACGGTGTAGATAAACCATGAACCCCCATAACAGAGACCTGAGAGACCTTGGTTTTTCCAGAGTAGACAGGCATAGCAGAGTAAGTGACCTCTGTGTCAGTGAGAAAGGAGATCGGCTTACCTGCCACTGTAAGAGTTACCCTGGGCTCCATAGAAGTGATGAGAGTCAGGGTGTGGGGCCCTGGGCACCTTCAGTCCTCAGCAGTGAGGAGGCTGGGCAGAGCTGAGTCAGAGGACTCCTGCTCCGGACCAGGAGGGGCTGTCTGGATCCCTGGAGGAGGATTTGAGCAGTGGACCTTCCAATGTCCCACTATTCCACAGCTGGGACACGGACCTGGTGGGGGCCTTGGCTTTAGGCATGAGTGGGCCCAGTGCCCTTCTTTGCTGCATTTGAAGCAGGGCCCAGGGGGCTTCCTTCTTTGTTGGTTGATGGAAATGTGGAGCCATGTAGGGCAGTAGCTCAAAGGTGGTATTTAACCTGATTTCCCTGGGCCTTCTCTAGATTTTCCTGCTCTTCCCAGTTATTAAAAACCTGAAAGGGCTCATTGAAGGTCTCATTGAGGGGTTTGAGGGCCTTCTTCGCCTTCTTTAGTTTCTTTCAGATATCTGGGGACAATTGGAAGATAAAATGTGTGTTAAGGACAGTGGTGCCCTCTGTTGAAGTGGAGTCTAATCTTGTATATTTTCGTAGGGCTTCCATTAACCTGGCTAGAAACTGTGTGTGGTTTTCATTTAGTCCTTGAGTTATTAGCCGAAGCTTATCAGAGTTGTTGGCTTTATGTCCTGCCTTTTGAAGGCCCATGATGAGGCAAGCAACCATGTGATTATGGGCTGTTCGTCCAGGTCTCCCTGCCTGATAATCCCAGTTGGCATCATCTTGGGGCATGGCCATGTCCCCTACGGGCTTGGTGTCCTCTGTCCTGTGTACCTCATCAGCATGCGCCTGAGAGGCTTGCCATACTCGTTCCTTCTCTTCTGGGAGAAGAGTGGAGCAAAGTGTGATGTAAATATCATGCCAGGTTAAGTCGTAAGACTGGGTACGATACTTGAATTCTTTTAGATAATTTTCAGGATCTGAAGAGAAAGAGTCAAGCTGCTTTTCAATGTGAGATAAATCGGTGAGGGATACTGGGACATGAACCCGAACATTGCCTTCTGCTCCAGCTGCTTCCCCTAAAGGGAGGAGTGGAGCAGGGAAAGGAGCGGGCTCCTGCTGTCAAGTTTCCTGTTTTAAAGTTGTTCAGGATTGGATGTGGGGAGGGGATCTAGGGAGGTCTGTGTAAAACCTTGGGACCCTCAGGGTAGAGGGTAAGGCTGAGGTCTCAGAGCTTGTCTCTGGAACAGGCAGGGGAGGGGGGCTGGGCGCTGAGGCGGTGGCCTGTGGTTGAGGAGGGAGGGAAGAAGGGGCATAATGTGGAGGTTTTGAAACTGGGTCTGGAGCAGCTGCGAGGGGATTGGGAGCGACAGGGGGTGGGCTGTGGTCGGACGGGTCTAAGGAAGAAGAAGAAATGTCTGAACAGGGATCGGGAGACATCGTATCAGGAGGATGTTGCTCAGAGTTGGCTAAGAGTATCTGAGAAGTAGAGCAGGATTCACAAGGAGAGGGTCAAGAGTGAAGAGCGAAGAAAGCCTGCACAGGAGGGATCTCTGACCACTTGCCGTTGCAGTGGCAGAAGTTGTAACAGCAGGGAAAGGGGCACAACTTTTGAAAGAATGACACAGCCCAAGGCCACAACATAAACCAATTAGAATCAAATGGGACCAAGAGGCAGACAAGACTAGACCTTGATCCTGATCAGCAAGTGAAAATACACACCCAGAGGTGCCATGACAGTTCCAAAGTGAAGTGAAGTGAAGTGAAGTCGCTCAGTCGTGTCCGACTCTTTGCGACCCCATGGACTGTAGCCTACCAAGCTCCTCCGTCCCTGGGATTCTCCAGGTAAGAATACTGGAGTGGGTTGCCATTTCCTTCTCCAGGAAATCTTCCCAACCCAGGGATCAAACCCGGGTCTCCCGCATTGCAGGCAGACGCTTTACTATCTGAGCCACCAGGGAAGTTCAAGAGAAGGGAGAGACGAAGGCCAAGTTCGGAAAGCCTGAGAACACAACATCCCCCACACCTGAGTCAGCAAGGGCTTAAGGGACCCTCCACTCACCTGAGCCCAGTTCATTAGCACCGCAGCCGCCATGGGGTCCTGTGAGTAGAACCAGGTCGAGAAACGCGATTGGAGTGGGAGCAGAGGGACCCACATACCCACTGGGTGCGGTGGGCCCCGGACGATGGTCGAGCTCTGAGCCTTGGTTTCCTCCTGGTCAAAACGGCTCTGGGTGCCGCCTCCGGAAGCAAAGGAGGATGGAGAGCCAGCGCGAAGGCCTGGGAAGGACTGCTAAAAGACCGAGGAGTGGGCGGTGGCCCAATCCACGAAATCTCCGCCCCTTCCCCAAAATAGTTGGAATAGTCCTCCCACTCATTAGCATGTGGAATTACCCAGCCTATAAAAACTAACCATGCCACATTTCACGGCCGTCTGCATTCACCCTCAGCGGTGGCCCACACTCTGTCTGTGGAGTGTGCTTCTCTCTGTATCTGAATAAATCCACTTCTTACCTATCACTGTGTCTCTTACTGAATTCTTTCTGTGATGAGTCATCAAGAACCTGAGCTTCATTAGGTCCCGAAACCAGGTGCTGTGGGTTTTGGCTGGGTTCGAGTCCCAGCCATGTGGGTTCAAGTCCCTATCTGAGGTAAAAGGTTTCAATGATAGTAATAATCATATCAATAATAGTAATAATAGTCTGCTTTGAAATGGACGTCCCCTATTTCAAAGTCAGATGGGGCACAAGGCTGAGGAGGGCCTGGGGGCCATGGGAATCCTCCCACCTAGCGCTAGGACTTGGAGGCAAGAGAGAGGACCCGAGAGGGTGGGATTTCACTCACTCTTGTAATCGGTGAATGAAATGTGGGCCGGTGTGTGGTTGTCAGTCCAGCAAGGCAAATGGAGAGTCCTGTCCGGAGCTCATCTCAGTTTGGCAGGGTCCCAGGGAGGGGGCCACAGGAGGTGGTCTCATGAGAAGGGCCAACCCAGTTGGGGTGGATCTTCCCTCCCAAGTTTCAGCACCAGAATGTAAGGTGAGTGCAGAGAAAAGAGAGTGAGCGAGCCGGGCAGTCAGGAAGAAAAGGAAATTTATCAGAGGGAAATGAGAGGGTGACTGGCCCTTAAGAAGAACCAGTGTCCTCCCTTTCAGATGGAGTCTTTCTTATACGCCACCAATAAAAAATTCTTTGAAGGGATGGTTAATTTTTAGCCTGTAGCTGAGTCCTGTGGTCATGTAGCTGGAGGTCTGGATATCCGTGGTTTCATAGCCTTGAGAAGGTAGGCACCCACGGGAAAATAGAATGTTGTTTGGGCAATTTGGTCAGTCTCAAGGGTCACTGTGATTTTATTCTTTGTTTGCAAGGTCAAAATAATGAGCCATTTCTACCATGAGCCCCCATGTAGGCCTAATCAGCTCCCGGGGGAAATTTCCTCATTTAGTGTTGTTTTGATAGGACCGAGTGACAGTCCATCATACATACGGAGCACATCGTGTTGAAGCTTTAATCTATAGGTTCATCAGTGCTGCCCCTTGTAGGTGCCGCAGTGTCCGTTGGGGTGCATGTGTCTTTTGAATGATGAATTTCCCGGGATCTAGGACCAGATGGGGGAATATTAGATCCTAGGCTTAGCCTCTCTCGATAGTTTATTTTCCGGCATTCGGAGACAGTCAATTATCCTTCATGTTGTCCATCTACCTTCCCACCGACTGTGTAAGGGGTTCTTTTAACTCAAGGCTCTCTCCTGCTTTTATTGTTTGTAGATTCGTGAGGATGCCCAACTTGAAGGGTGGGGTTTGATTTCTGGCTGTCATTTTTGATTGGCATTCCTGCAGTAATTAAGGATGCAGAGCATCTTGGCCTAGGTGGAGATTTGGGTTTTGTACTGTTTTATTTATTCCTTAAAGGGTGTGCAGAAAATTTCCCTTTGCTATTGGCTTCCTGAAAGTCCATTGTGTTTGGAATTTCTTTCTGCAAAGCCCACCCCAGTAAATGGCCTGAGAGTAGCTGGCATTAACAATCCTCAGTATATTTTAATGTTGGCTTAAAACTCAACATTAAAAAAACGAAGATCAAGGCACCCAGTCCCACCACTTCCTGGTAAATAGATGGGGAAATAATGGAAACAGTGACAGATTTTATTTTCTTGGGCTCTAAAATCACTGCAGATGGTGAGTGCAGCCATGAAATTAAAAGACACTTACTCCTTGGAAGAAAAGCTGTGACAAACCTAAACAGCGTATTAAAAAGTAGAGATGTTACTTTACTGACAAAGGCCCATCCAGTCAAAGCTATGGTTTTTCCAGTAGTCATGTATGGATGTGAGAGTTGGACCATAAAAAAGGCTAAGCGCCGAAGAATTGATGTTTTTGTACTGTGGTGTTGGAAAAGACTCTTGAGAGTCCCTTGAACTACAAGACCAAACCAGTCTATCCTAAAGGAAATCAGTCCTGAATATTCATTGGAAGGACTGATGCTGAAGCTGAAGCTCCAATACTTTGGCCACCTGGTGCAAAGAACTGACTCATTGGAAAAGTCCCTGATGCTGCAGAAGATTAAAGGCAGGAGGAGAAGGACGAGAGAGGATGAGATGGTTGGATGGCATCACTGACTCAATGGACATGAGTTTGAGCAAGCTCCGGGAGATGGTGAAGGACAGGGAAGCCTGGCATACTGCAGTTCTTGGGGTCACAAAGAGTTGGACACGACTGAGCAACTGAACAAGGACATTCGAAGTAGAAGTGCCAGTAAGCACAGGTGGTGCGGTTGTCATTACAGGAAGTCTCCACAAGGTGGCGGCAGCACTTTTCCCTGCCCGCCTCTGGTTTCTCAGACAACCAGAGCCTTAGGGAAAGTGGGGTTCCTGGGCTGTGAATTGGAGTGGAATGTGCCAGAGCAAAATACCTGCAGCCTTGTGTCTCACTGCTTCTTCCCCCTAAAGTTTCACACACCTGACCCCCAGACTGATCCCAGCCGGGGCCACAGCATCCAGCTGAGGGTACTTAGGTGCTGAAGGCTGCGCTCTCAGGAAGGAGTCTTGAGCTGGGAACCCCAGCACCAGGAGATGCGCGGGCTAGGTGACTATTGCCTCTACGAGCCTCCAGGCTTTGATCGCACTTGGGACTCTGGTCCCAGCCGAGACAAGCAGACAGTGGTGATTTTCAAATGGGCTCAGAAATAATAACAACTAAAAAGGGGCCCAATGAAGGGCACCCTGCCAGGCTGTCTGGATCCCACTCCAGTCCAGCCTTGGGACTCGAGCCTACTCAGGCTCCTGGGATGCCACAGAAGCCCAAATGAGGAAGGTTGGAAGCAATAAAGTTGGCAATGATTTTCTCTCCTTTCCTTTGACTTCATGCCAATGCTGTGTAAAAATACAGTCTATCTGCCACCCTGTGCCCATCGGCTGATTCAGGGATCACGTATCCATGGAGTGTAGCTAGTCTTTGGGGGGTTCTTTTGCCATAGAGTTCATTGCAGAAGGCCGAGCAACGTGCTGAGCATCTGGTCCTTGTGGGTTATCTACCTCACATACAGGGTTCTGTGTATATGAGGAAGGAAGGAAGAAAATAGGCTATGTGGAGTATCTCTTAGAGATGCATGTTTCTGTGTATAGGTGAGAGAGATTTCTGTGTGTATGTGAAAGGGAGGAAGGAAGGAAGCTGATAATGCTTGTGGATTATTATTACAGATACAGATTTCTGTGTCTAAATTAGTCCCAACCTCCTAATTCAACCTAGGCCCTTCGCTTTTTTCTTGAACTCTTGGCTTGAATTTTAAATCTCAGAGTCTGTCTTCAGGTTGTAAATTCTTTCGTTTCACTTTTTAAAAATTTTGTCTAGAAGGGACATCTTTTGTTATTGCCTGCCTTTGTCTGGCTGAGTTCCTTTAGGGACTGATCCTTCTTCCCCTGTGGCTACCAGTGGCATAATTTTCTTACTTCAGTTTTGGTTTTCATGGCTAATAGTCCATCACGTATATGTAGCACATTCTGTTTAAGCTTAACTTGTCGGTGAAGATTTTGCTGTCTGTCTGTGTCGGCTGTTGTGAGTAGTGTTGCAGTGCTAGTTGGGGCGCGTGTGCCTTTTTGAGCGATGATTTCTCGGGATCTAGGCCCGGATGTGGGAGTGTCAGATCCTAGACTTAGCCTCTCTCGGCAGTGTATTTCCAGGCATTCCGAGCCTGTCGATTACACTGGGTGTGGTCATTGCGCCGTCGCACCTACGGTGGGGGCGCTCCCTTTCCTCGGGCTCTCCTGAGGATGCTCTGATGGCACTGATGGGACTTGATTTCTTGTTTTCATTTTGATGGGCATTCCTGCAGTAATTAGGGATGCTGAGCATCTTGTCCTGTGGTGGAGGTTTGGGTCTTTGTTTTTTCCGTGAACGCTGTGAGGACAATTTACCTGTGGCGGTTGACTTCCAGAAAGCCGGTTGTGTTTGGAATTTATTTCTGCCGTTCCTGCCCCAGGACATGTCCTGAGAACATCTGTCATTAACAGACCCCCAACGCTTGAGAACTGGAGAAGACAATGGCGACCCACTCCAGTACTCTTGCCTAGAAAATCCCATGGATGGAGGAGCCTGGTGGGCTGCAGTCCATGGGGTCGCTGAGTTGGACACGACTGAGCAACTTCACTTTCACTGTTCATTTTCATGCATTGCAGAAGGAAATAGCAACCCACTCCAGTGTTCTCGCCTGGAGAATCCCAGGGACGGGGGAGCCTGGTAGGCTGCCGTCTATAGGGTCGCGCAGAGTCGGACACACTGAAGCGACTCAGCAGCAGCAGCAACGCTTGAGAAAGAGAGGTGCCAGTAAGCGCCAGAGGTGAAACTGTAGTTACAGAAAGTGTCCACAAGGTGGCAGCACTTTCCCCTGACCACCTCTGGCTCCTTGGACAACCAGAGCCTTAGGCCAACTTGGCTTCCTGGGCTGTGAATTGGAGCGGAATGTGCCTGAGCAACAATTTAAGGGATTGGGTCTCACTTCTTACCCCTAAAGCTTCACCCCTCCCCTCCACACTCATTCCAACCCAGGCCACAGCACCCTGCTGAGGGGCCTAGGAGGCTGTACTCTCAAGAAGGAAGCTTGAGCTGGGCAACCCAGCACCAGAGGTCCTGGGGTCTCAGTAACATTTCCAAGGTCCTGGAAGATAGAGGGGTTGGGTCCACATCTTTGGGAGCTCTAGGGACTCTGGTCTCAGTCAGGGAGACCAGAAAGAAGAGGTTTAAGAGGGGGGTCTCAATTAAGGGCTCGTTGCTCAGCCGTCAACTCCACCCTAATCCAGCAGTGGGACCCAAGCCTGCTCAGGCTCCAAGGACAGAATTTCAGTGCAAGTCAGGAAGGCTGGAGGGAATAAACAAGGCAACGCTTTTCTTTTCTTTCATTTCATGCCTGTGCTATGTTCAGTACAGTTCTGTTCAGTCGCTCAGTCGTGTCCAACTCTTTGTGACCCCATGAATCGCAGCACACCAGGCCTCCCTGTCCATCACCAACTCCCGGAGTTCACTCAAACTCATGTCCATCGAGTCAGTGATGCCATCCAGCCATCTCATCCTCTGTCGTCCCCTTCTCCTCCTGCCCCCAATCCCTCCCAGCATCAGAGTCTTTTCCAATGAGTCAACTCTTCGCATGAGGTGGCCAAAGTACTGGAGTTTCAGCTGTAGCATCATTCCCTCCAGAGAAATCCCAGGGCTGATCTCCTTCAGAATGGACTGGTTGGATCTCCTTGCAGTCCAAGGGACTCTCAAGAGTCTTCTCCAACACCACAGTTCAAAAGCATCAATTCTTCGGTGCTCAGCCTTCTTCACAGTCCAACTCTCACATCTATACATGACCACAGGAAAAACCACAGCCTTGACTAGACGGACCTTTGTTGGCAAAGTAATGTCTCTGCTTTTGAATATGCTATCTAGGTTGATCATAACTTTCCTTCCAAGGAGTAAGCGTCTTTTAATTTCATGGCTGCAGTCACCATCTGCAGTGATTTTGGAGCCCAAGCAAATAAAG
>NW_011494609.1:4866837-4867546 GCF_000754665.1 Bison bison bison
CATGAAGGGATGGGACCAGATGCCATGATCTTCGTTTTCTGAATGTTGAACTTTAAGCCAACTTTTTCACTCTCCACTTTCACTTTCATCAAGAGGCTTTTGAGTTCCTCTTCACTTTCTGCCATAAGGGTGGTGTCATCTGCATATCTGAGGTTATTGATATTTCTCCCGGCAATCTTGATTCCAGTTTGTGTTTCTTCCAGTCCAGCGTTTCTCATGATGTACTCTGCATATAAGTTAAATAAGCAGGGTGACAATATACAGCCTTGACGTACTTCTTTTCCTATTTGGAACCAGTCTGTTGTTCCATGTCCAGTTCTTACTGTTGCTTCCTGACCTGCATACAAATTTCTCAAGAGGCAGGTCAGGTGGCCAGGTATTCCCGTCTCTTTCAGAATTTTCTTTTTTTTTTTTTTTAATTTTAATTTTATTTTATTTTTAAACTTTACACTATTGTATTGGTTTTGCCAAATATCGAAATGAATCCACCACAGGTATACATGTGTATCAGTTTATTGTGATCCACACAGTCAAAGGCTTTGGCATAGTCAATAAAGCAGAAATAGATGTTTTTCTGGAACTCTCTTGCTTTTTCCATGATCCAGCAGATGCTGGCAATTTGATCTCTGGTTCCTCTGCCTTTTCTAAAACTAGCTTGAACATCAGGAAATTCACGGTTCACATATTGCTGAAGCCTGGCTTGGAGAAT
>NW_011494609.1:4867811-4879328 GCF_000754665.1 Bison bison bison
TCCCTTGGTATCTCTCATTTTCTTGAAGAGATCTCTAGTCTTTCCCAGTCTGTTGTTTTCCTCTATTTCTTTGCACTGATTGCTGAGGAAGGCTTTCTTATCTCTTCTTGCTATTCTTTGGAACTCTGCATTCAGATGCTTATATCTTTCCTTTTCTCCTTTGCTTTTTGCTTCTCTTCTTTTCACAGCTATTTGTAAGACCTCCCCAGACAGCCATTTTGCTTTTTTGCATTTCTTTTCCATGGGGATCATCTTGATCCCTGTCTCCTGTACAATGTCATGAACCTCATTCCATAGTTCATCAGGCACTCTATCTATCAGATCTAGTCCCTTAAATCTATTTCTCACTTCCACTGTATAATCATAAGGGATTTGATTTAGGTCATACCTGAATGGTCTAGTGGTTTTCCCTACTTTCTTCAATTTAAGTCTGAATTTGGCAATAAGGAGTTCTAGATCTGAGCTACAGTCAGCTCCTGGTCTTGTTTTTGCTGACTGTACAGAGCTTCTCCATCTTTGGCTGCAAAGAATATAATCAATCTGATTTCGGTGTTGACCATCAGGTGATGTCCATGTGTAGAGTCTTCTCTTATGTTGTTGGAAGAGGGTGTTTGTTATGACCAGTGCATTTTCTTGGCAAAACTCTATTAGTCTTTGCCCTGCTTCATTCCGTATTTCAAGGCCAAATTTGCCTGTTACTCCAGGTGTTTCTTGACTTCCTACTTTTGCATTCCAGTCCCCTATAATGAAAAGGACATCTTTTTTGGGTGTTAGTTCTAAAAGGTCTTGTAGGTCTTCATAGAACCGTTCAACTTCAGCTTCTTCAGTGTTACTGGTTGGGGCATAGACTTGGATTACTGTGCTATGTTGGAGTATATCAATTTTGCAGTTTTCTGTTTGTCATCCCAGTACAGCTGCCTGATTCATTTATGACATATACATACAGCATATCTGCTCTATTTGTATTCTTTTGCCATAGAGGTTTTTGCAGAAGGTCAACATAGTTCCCTGAGCTGATCATCAGGTCCTTGTGGAGTATCTAGTATAGACACAAATTTCTGTGGATGTGTTATTCCCAACCTCCTAATTAATCCTGGCCTTTCCTTTTTTATTTATTTTTTAAAATTCTTGTGTTTGAATTCTCAAAATCAGTTTTTTTGTCTTATAATTTAGTCCCCTTGTATCTCTTTTTAAATTTTGTCTAGAAGAGACAACAAATGCTCTTGTCTTCCTCTGTCCGGCTGATTTCATTAGTACGTGATCCTCCAGCATTCATTTCTATGGCTACAAGTGGAATAACTTCATAATTTCAGTTCCAGTTTTCCATTGCTGAATAATAGTCCATGGTCTATAAGTATGAGGTCTTTTTTAAGCTTTAATCTGTCAGTGGACGTTTCACATGGTCTGTGTCTTGGCTTTTGGACGTAGTGTTGAAGTGAATGTTGGGGTGCATGTGACTTTTTGAATAATGGGTTTCTCAGGATATAGGCTAAGATGTGGGAATGTCAGATCCCAGGTTTAGCTCTATTGATTTTTTTTCCTGCCGTGCAGAGGCTGTCAGTTCTAGTGGCTGTTGCCAGTTTTCCTTCCGCTGACCATGTGGGAGGGTTCTCAAACATATATTGACTTGTGAGAATGGCCATTCTGTGGCTGCTATCAAAAAGTCTACAAACAATAAATGCTGAAGAGGGTGTGGAGAAAAAGGAACCCTCTTACACTGTTGGTGGGAATGCAAACTAGTACAGCCACTATGGAGAACAGAGTGGAGATTCCTTAAAAAACTGGAAATAAAACTGCCATACGACCCAGCAATCCCACTGCTGGGCAATCACAATGAGGAAACCAGAATTGAACAAGACACGTGTACCCCAATGTTCATCACAGCACTGTTTACAATAGCCAGGACATGGAAGCAACCTAGATGTCTATCAGCAGACAAATGGATAAGAAAGCTGTGGTACATATACACTATGGAATATTACTCAGCTATTAAAAAGAATGCATTTGAATCAGTTCTAATGAGGTGGATGAAACTGGAGCCTATTATACACAGCAAAGTAAGTTAAAAAGAAAAACACCAATACAGTATATTAATGCAGATATATGGAATATGGAAAGATGGTAATGATGGCCCTATATGCGAGACAGCAAAAGAGACACAGATGTAAAGAATAGACTTTTGGACTCCGTGGGAGAAGCCGAGGGTGGGGTGATTTGAGAATAGCATTGAAACACGTATATTATCATATGTGAAACAGATCACCAGTCCAGGTTCAATGCATGAGACAGGGTGCTCAGGGCTGGTGCACTGGGATGACCCAGAGGGATGGGATGGGGAGGGAGGAGAGAGGGGGGGTCAGGATGGGGAACACAGGTACACCCATGGCTGATTCATGTGAATGTATGGCAAAAACCACCACAATATTGTAAAGTAATTAGCCTCCAATTAAAATAAATTTTAAAAAAAGAAATTTTAAATATTCCATTTTCTTTCTTTAACTTACCAATGTAATATGCTTTATCACTAATTTTCTAGTCAAATCATCCATATATCCCCAAAGTAAAATTAATTTGGTCTTGGTAAAATATTCTCCTGATTTAGTGCCAAACTTAGTATTTAGAATAAACAAAGTGAGTTTGTTCTTTCTTCTCTGTATTTATTTTATTGTGTTACATATATAACTGAATCACTTTCCTATATGCCTGAAACTGCTGCTGCTGCTTCAGTCGTGTCTGACTCTGTGCGACCCCACAGACGGCAGCCCACCAGGATCCCCCATCCCTGGGATTCTCCAGGCAAGAAACTGGACTGGGTTGCCATTTCCTTCTCCAATGCATGAAAGTGAAAAGTGAAAGTGAAGTCGCTCAGTCGTGTCCGACTTTTAGCGACCCCATGGACTGCAGCCCACCAGGCTCCTCTGTCCATGGGATTTTCCAGGCAAGAGTACTGGAGTGGGGTGCCATTGCCTTCTCCAATGCCTGAAACTAATAGATTATAAATCAATTAAGTTTCAATAAAATATTTTTGGAAAGTGAAAAAAAAAGAATGGCCATTCTGACTGGTGGGATTTGATTTCTTGTCGTCGTTTTGATTAGCATTCCTCCTGCAACAATTATGAATGCTGAGCATCTTGTCTTACGTTGGTTAGAGTATTTTTTCTTTCATAAATGTGTGGAAATTTTGTGTTTCAATTGGCATCTTGCAAGCTGGGTGTGTTTGCAATTTATTTCTCTAGTATTTACCCCAGGACCTTTCTTGAGGCACATTGACAGCACACCTGCCCCCTTGTGAATGGGAGGGGCCTTTGGTCAAGTTGTAGTTACAGGAAATGTCCACAAGGTGGCAGCACTCTTTGATGACCGCTCTGGTTCTTGGAGCAAACAGCATAGGGAAAGTTGTCTTCCTGGGTTGTGAAACAGAGTGGAATGTACCAGAGCGAACATTTCAAGGCTTATGTCTACTTATTCCCCCTAAAGCATCACACACACACACAATGGCTTCCAGACTAATCCCAACAGGAGCCACAGCACCTTGCTGGCTGTGCTTCAGTGCCTAGGAGTTTGCACTCTCAGGAAGGAGGCTTGAGTTGGGAACTCCAGCACCAGGAGACGTGGAGGTTAGGTGACTATTGCCCCCAGAGTCTTCGAGGACTTGATCCCACTCGAGTCTCTGGTCCCAACCAGAGCACAGCGGACTGTATAGGCTTAAAAAGGGCTCAACGAACACCCTACCAGGCTGTCTCAGAAACATAGCAGTCTAGCCTTGAGACCCAAGCCTGCACAGACTCCAGGATGGATCACATCCCAAGTCAGGGAGATCGGAGGGAATAAAGCAGGCATTGCTTTTCTTTTTCTTTGACATATTACCGTGCTATGTTGGAGAAAGTGGATTTGCAGTATTGTGCTTGTCCTCAGTGTACAGCCGCCCGATTCAGGTATAACATATCCATGGTGTATCTCTTTTGCATTTTTGAATTTTTTTTACCATAGAAGGTCAAGAAGAGTGCCAAGCATCAGGTCTTTGTGAATTATAGATCTCAGATACACTTTTCTGTGTACATAAATAAGGAAGTTAAGAGATAATTTTTATGGATTATCTCTTAGAGATACAGATTTCTGTCTTTAGAGATACAGATTGCTGTCTATATACGGAAGGTAGAAAGGAAGGAAGGGGATAATCACTGTAGATTATCTATTACATTACAGATTTCTTGTGTATGTAGGCAGGGACATCCTAATTCATACCTGGGCCGTCACTTACATTTCTCTGGAACCCTTCATTTGACTTTGGATTCTCAGAGTCTCTCTTTGGGTTGTAAGCTTGTTGCCTTGTATGTCTACTTTTATTTTGCCTGGAAGGTACCTCATATACCATGGCCTTCCTTTCCCTGACAGACTTATTTTAGTGTATGATCCGTCAAGGACCATCCCTGTGGCTACTACTGTCATAATTACCTAACTTCAGGGATGGTGTTTTATGAGTAATGGATGGTCTACTGTGTATATGTACCACACCTTATTTCAGCTTTAACCCCTCATTGGAGATTTTGGGGTAGTGTGTCTCAGCTATTGGAAGCAGGGCTGAAGCTTTGTTGGAGTGTCAGTGCCTTTTGAACAATGGTTTCCTCATGATATAGGCTCAGGTGTGGGAATGTCAGATCCCAGCTTTAATCTCTCTGAGAGTTTTTTCTTGAGGCATTCAGAAACTGTCCATTATACTGACTGTTGCCAATGTATATTCCCAGAGACGGTTTAAGGGGATTCTTTTTCCTCCAGGCTCTCTCCTGCATTTATTGTTTGTAGATTGGTGATGGTGACCACTGTGACTGGTGGCATTTGATTTGCCGTTGTAGTTTTGAATGGCACTCCTCCAGAAATTAGGGATCCTTAGTATCTTGTCCTGTTGTGGAGGTTTGATTTTGTTTTGACTTTTTTTTTCTCCCTAAAAAGTGGTCAGGAGAATTTGCCTCTGACAACTGCGTTACTGTTTGAAATTTATTTCTCCATTACCCACCCCAAGACATTTCCTGAGGCAGGTAATGTTAATTTCTGTCATTAACAGAAATCCAGCCCTGGTGATCTGAGTTGCCAGTTAACAGCGGAGAAAATGTTGTAGTTACAGAAAATGCCCAAAAGGCAGCAGTATTATTCAGCCTACCTTTGGTTCCTGGGGTAACCATAACCTTAGGGAAAGTTTGCTTCTTGGGCAGTGAATAGGGAGGAGTGTGCCTGAACTAACCCGAAAGGGCTTGAGTCTCAGTAATTTTTCCCCCTAAAGCTCACACAAACGGCCAGACCTGGAGAATCTTTCCAGGGCCACAGGACACTGCCAAGGGGGCTTAGGTGTTAGTGCCAGGAGGCTGCACCCTCAGGAATGAGGCTTGAGCTGGGACCTCCCAGCCCCAGGAGAGGTGGAGGCTGCACCCTCAGGAACGAGGCTTGAGCTGGGACCCCCAGCCCCAGCAGAGGTTGATGCTAGCTGAACCTTGCCTTCAAATCCCTCGAGGCCTTGATGCCACGCGGGACTCTGGTCCCAGCCAGAACATAGGAGAAAGGAGACCTTTAAAAGGGTCAACCAAGGGCTCCCTGCCAAGCTCTGTCAACCACCCCGAGTGCAGCAGTGAGACCCAAGCCTGTCCAGGCTCCAGGGACATGATAGCATCCCAAGTCAGGGAGGTCAGAGATAAAAGAGTAGACACTGCTCGTCTCTCCTTTTATCACCATCTTGTTGATGCTGCAGTGCAGTACACTCAATTTGCAATCACAAGGTTGTTGTCAGAGTTACAGCCTCCTGATTCAGGCATAGTATTTACGGGGTGGGGTATCTCTATTATTATTATTTTTTTTTTTTTTTGCCATAGAAGGATAAGAAGATTGCTGAACATCAGGTCCTTCTGAATTATCTATCTCAGTTATACTTTTCTGTGTATACATAGAAAAAACTTAGGAGATAATTATTGTGGATTATCTCTTAGAGTTACAGATTTCTGTGTATCTGTGCAAGGAAGGAAGGATAGAAGGAGAGAAAAGAATATTCCTTGTGGATTATCTATTACAGATTCACATGGGGGTAAGGACTTCCTAATTCATTCAAGGCCATTCACATATTTTTTTTCTGGAACCCTTTGTCTGTCTTTGAATTCTCTGAGTCTCTTTTTGGATTGTAAATTTTTTGCCTTGTATGTCTATTTTATTCTGCTGGGAAGGTACATCCTACACCATAGTCTTCCTCTGCCTGACTGACTTCCCTTTGCCTATGATCCTTCAAGGTCTGTCCATGCAGCTAATTCCTGTCTTAATTCCCTAATTTCAGTAGCCATTTTTAATGAGTAAGAAATAGCCTACTGTATACATATACCACATCTTGTTCCAGCTTTAACCTCTCGTTGGAGATTTTTCTGGTTGTGTGTCTTTGCTGTTGGAAGTATAACCTGGAAGGGTTAATTTTAAATTTACACTGGATCTGCTTCTGTGAGTTTAACCCTTTGTAACAGTAAGCATACATAATGGCCTGCGACCTGAGCCGCCTACCTGTGAAGGACTGTAGGAAGTGAAACTAACACATTCCCCTCCTGAGGCTTGCCATTCTAGGGGACATTTTCAAGGATTGAATAGTCTTTTTTCTTTATTACCTCACCTCCCCACCATCTCTGATCCATAAAGGACCTGACAACGAGGCCCTGACAAAATGGTTATTTTAGGGCACTAGCCTGACTTCTCAGTCAGCTGGCTGCCCAATTAAAGTCTCTTCCGTGGCTCAACACCTCATCTCTCAAGGAATCCATTGGCCTGCCATGCGGTGATCAGAGCAAACTTAGACTCGGTAAAAATTTGGCTTAGCCTGCCAAAAGCCTTGCTGCTCGTGGCTCACTGGCCCCAATCAGGGAATATAGGGACAAGACCCTAGAAGCTGCTGGGGCCATTTGTTGTCCTGAGATTCTTTCCTTCAAGATTCCCTGAAGCACAGCCAGCTGCCCCCAGGGCTTGGCAGTTGAGACAAGGAATGGACAAACTTCCAGATTCAGACTCGGTTTGTAAGTTAAGTTTTGTATTCCCATCTCTTTCAGAATTTTCCACAGTTTATTGGGATCCACACAGTCTAAGGCTTTGGCATAGTCAATAAAGCATAAATAGATGTTTTTCTGGAACTCTCTTGCTTTTTCGATGATCCAGCAGATGTTGACAATTTGATCTCTGGTTCCTCTGCCTGAAACCAGCTTGAACATCAATTAAGACACTTACTCCTTGGAAAGAAAGTTGTGACCAACCTAGACAGCATATTAAAAAGCAGAGACATCACTTTGCCAACAAAGGTCTGTCTAGTCAAGTCTATGGTTTTTCCAGTGGTCATGTATGGATGTGAGAGTTGGACCATAAAGAAAGCTTAGAGCAGAAGAATTGATGCTTTTGAACTGTGGTGTTGGAGAAGATTCTTGAGAGTCCCTTGGACTGCAAGGAGATCCAACCAGTCCATCCTAAAGGAGATCAGTCCTGGGTGTTCATTGGAAGGACTGATGTTGAAGCTGAAACTCCAGTACTTTGGCCACTTGATGCGAGAGCTGACTCATTGGAAAAGATCTTGATGCTGGGAAAGATTGAGGGCAGGAGGAGAAGGGGATGACAGAGGATGAGATGGTTGGATGGCATCACTGACTCAATGGACATGAGTTTGAGTAAACTCCAAGAGTTGGTGATCGACAGCAAGGCCTGGCATCGTAAAGAGTCGGACACCACTGAGTGACTGAACTGAACTGAACTTTCACCTCCATCAAGAGGCTCTTTAGTTCCTCTTCACTTTCTGCCATAAGGGTGGTGTCATCTGCATATCTAAGGTTATAGATATTTCTCCCAACAATCTTGATTCCACTTTGTGCTTCATCCAGTCTTGCATT
This sequence comes from Bison bison bison, assembly GCF_000754665.1. Taxonomy (NCBI): domain Eukaryota; kingdom Metazoa; phylum Chordata; class Mammalia; order Artiodactyla; family Bovidae; genus Bison; species Bison bison. Next base: position 4,875,704 of record NW_011494609.1, read on the forward strand.
TCACATGATGTACTCTGCATATAAGTTAAATAAGCAGGGTGACAATATACAACTTTGACGTACTCTTTGACGTACTCCTTTCCCAGTTTGGAACCAGTCCATTTTTTCATGTCCAGTTATAACTGTTGCTTCTTGACCTGCATACTGGTTTCTCAGGAGGCAGGTAGTATGGCATTTTGGACTCTTGTTGATTATGAGGGCTACTCCAGTTCTTCTAAGGGATTCTTGCCCAAAGTAGTAGATATAATTTTCTTCTGAATTAAATTCACCCATTCTGGCCATTTTAGTTCACTGATCCCTAAAATGTCTATGTTCACTCTTGCCATCTCCTGTTTGACCACTTCCAATTGTCGACTAAAAAAGATGTACAGCTTGAGAGTTGCAAGTTAAGTTTTATTTGGGGCAAAATGAGGACTGCAGCCCAGGAAGCAGCATCTCCTATAGCTCTGAGAAACTGCTCCAAAGCAGCAGTGGGGGAAGGTCAATATATGTTTTGGTGAAGGGGGAGTACAATACCATGAAGCATTCATTTTACAAAAGGTTTTTTGTTAGTCGTGAGGATCTGATGTCACCATGAAGGGATTTAGTGCTTCTCTAGTTATGAGGAGATGCAAGGATGGAGATCATAAAATCTGTTCCTAAAAACATCCAACTATCTAAAGACTGTCCCACCAGATTCCCTGGAGCACAGAGTGCCTCACTCCACCCTGAACTCCCTCAGGGGGTGTTCAGGTCAACAGTTATAGCTGCACAGGGTTCAGTCTCCATAGAGGCAGATGGCAAATGCCTTTGCTGTTCACTCACTGGCAGTGCTCTTGGGAAGTGCCTACTTGTAGTTGACAGTTTACCTTGATTCATGGACCTAACATCCCAGGTTCCTACGCAATATTGTTCTTTACAGTTTGGTACTTTACTTCTATGACCAGGCACGTGGAATATCACCAAATGGCCAATACTAAAATCAAATTGATTACATTCTTTGTAGGCAAAGCTGGAGAAGTTATACACAGTCAGGGAAAACAAGACCTGGAGCTGACTGCGACTCAAATCATCAGGATCTCATAGCAGAATTCAGGCTTAAACTAAAGAAAGTGGGGAAAACCATGAGGCCAGCCAGGTATGACTTAAACTGAATCCCCTATGAACATACAGTTCAGTTCAGTTCAGTTCAGTCACTAAGTCGTGTCTGACTCTTTGCAACCCCATGCATCGCAGCAACCAGGCCTCCCTGTCCATCACCAACTCCCAGAGTCTACTCAAACTCATGTGCATCGAGTCAGTGATGCCATCCAGCCATCTCATCCTCTGTCATCCCCTTCTCATCCTGCCCCCAATCCTTCCCAGTATCAAGGTCTTTTCCAGTGAGTCAACTCTTCACATGAGGTGGCCAAAGTATTGGAGTTTCAGCTTCAACATCAGTCCTTCCAATGAACACCCAGCACTGATCTCCTTTAGGATAGACTGGTTGGATTTCCTTGCACTCCAAGGGACTCTCAAGAGTCTTCTCCAACACCACAGTTCAAAAGCATCAATTCTTTGGCGATCAGCTTTCTTCACAGTCTAACTCTCACATCCATACGTGACCACTGGAAAAAACATAGCCTTGAATAGACGGAACTTTGTTGGCAAAGTAATGCCTCAGCTTTTCAATATGCTATCTAGGTTGGTCATAACTTTCCTTCCAAGGAGTAAGCGTCTTTTAATTTCATGGCTGCAGTCACCATCTGCAGTGATTTTGGAGCCCAAGCAAATAAAGGCTGACACTGTTTCCACTGTTTCCCCATCTATCTCACATGAAGGGATGGGACCAGATGCCATGATCTTCGTTTCCTGAATGTTGAGCTTTAAGCCAACTTTTTCACTCTCCTCTTTCACTTTCATCAAGAGGCTTTTGAGTTCCTCTTCACTTTCTGCCATAAGGGTGGTGTCATCTGCATATCTGAGGTTATTGATATTTCTCCCGGCAATCTTGATTCCAGCTTGTGCTTCTTCCAGCCCAGCATTTCTCACGATGTACTCCTCAAAGAAGTAAAATAAGCAGGGTGACAATATACAGCCTTGATGTACTCCTTTTCCTATTTGGAACCAGTCTGTTGTTCCATGTCTAGTTCTAACTGTTGCTTCCTGACCTGCATATAGGTTTCTCAAGAGGCACATCAGGTGGTCTGGCATTCCCGTCTCTTTCAGAATTTTTCATAGTTTATTGTGATCCACACAGTCAAAGGCTTTGGAATAGTCAATAAAGCAGAAACAGATGTTTTTCTGGAACTCTCCTGTTTTTCGATGATCCAGCAAATGTTGGCAATTTGATCTCTGGTTCCTCTGCCTTTTATAAAACCAGTTTGAACATCTGGAAGTTTATGGTTCACGTATTGCTGAAGCCTGGCTTGGAGAATTTTGAGCATCACTTTACTAGCGTGTGCTGCTGCTGCTCCTGCTGCTAAGTCGCTTCAGTCATGTCCGGCTCTGTGCGACCCCATAGACGGCAGCCCACCAGGCTCCGCCGTCCCTGGGATTCTCCAGGCAAGAACACTGGAGTGGGTTGCCATTTCCTTCTCCAATGCATGAAAGTGAAAAGTGAAAGTGAAGTCACTCAGTTGTGTCCAACTCTTCATGACCCCATGGACTGCAGCCTACCAGGCTCCTCCATCCATGGGATTTTCCAGGCAAGAGTACTGGAGTGGGCTGCCATGGCAACAGTTTAAAAAGAAAGTTAAGAAATGAAAGAATTAGCTCCAGGTAGACATAGACTCTACACATGGACATCACCAGATGGTCAACATCGAAATCAGATTGATTATATTCTTTGCAGCCAAAGATGGAGAAGCTCTATAGTCAACAAAAACAAGACCAGGAGCTGACTGTGGCTCAGACCATGAACTTCTTATTGCCAAATTTAAACTTAAATTGAAGAAAGTAGGAAAACCACTAGACCATTCAGGTATGACCTAAATCAAATCCCTTATGATTATACAGTGGAAGTGAGAAATAGGTTTAAGGGCCTAGATCTGACAGATAGAGTGCCTGATGAACTATGGACGGAGGTTCATGACATTGTACAGGAGACAGGGATCAAGATGATCCCCATGGAAAAGAAATGCAAAAAAGCAAAATGGTTGTCTGAGGAGGCCTTACAAATAGCTGTGAAAAGAAGAGAAGCAAAAAGCAAAGGAGAAAAGGAAAGATATAAGCATCTGAATGCAGAGTTCCAAAGAATAGCAAGAAGAGATAAGAAAGCCTTCCTCAGCGACCAATGCAAAGAAATAGAGGAATACAACAGAATGGGAAAAACTAGAGATCTCTTCAAGAAAATGAGAGATACCAAGGGAACATTTCATGCAAAGATGGGCTTGATAAAGGACAGAAATGGTATGGACCTAACAGAAGCAGTAGATATTAACAGGAGGTGGCAGGAATACACAGAAGAACTGTACAAAAAAGACCTTCATGACCAAGATTCCCGGGGTCCAGCCCCGGTTGGATCCAGGGATTCCCTCGGGAGGACAGCGTTGGCAATTAGAATAGCAATAGCTTCAGATCAGATCAGTCACTCAGTCGTGTCTGACTCTTTGCGACCCCATGAATCGCAGCACACCAGGCCTCCCTGTCCATCACCAACTCCCGG
>NW_011494609.1:4879428-4882146 GCF_000754665.1 Bison bison bison
CTCTGCTTTTCAATATGCTATCTAGGGTGGTCATAACTTTCCTTCCAAGGAGCAAGTGTCTTTTAATTTCATGGCTGCAGTCACCATCTTCAGTGATTTTGGAATCCAAGCAAATAAAGTCTGACACTGTTTGCACTGTTTCCCCATCTATTTCCCATGAAGTGATGGGACCAGATGCCATGATCTTAGTTTTCTGAATGTTGAGCTTTAAGCCAACTTTTTCACTCTCCTCTTTCACTTTCATCAAGAGGCTTTTGAGTTCCTCTTCACTTTCTGCCATAAGGGTGGTGTCATCTGCATATCTGAGGTTATTGATATTTCTCCCGGCAATCTTGATTCCAGCTTGTGCTTCTTCCAGTCCAGCGTTTCTCATGATGTACTCTGCATATAAGTTAAATAAGCAGGGTGACAATATACAGCCTTGACGTAGTCCTTTTCCTATTTGGAACCAGTCTGTTGTTCTATGTCCAGTTCTAACTGTTGCTTCCTGACCTGCACACAGGTTTCTCAAGAGGAATGTCAGGTGGTCTGGTATCCCCATCTCTTTCAGAATTTTCCACAGTTTATTGTGATCCACACAGTCAAAGGCTTTGGCATAGTCAATAAAGCAGAAATAGATGTTTTCTGGAATGCTCTTGCTTTTTTGATGATCCAGTGGATGTTGGCAATTTGATCTCTGGTTCCTCTGCCTTTTATAAAACCAGCTTGAACATCTGGAAGTTCGTGGTTCACATATTGCTGAAGCCTGGCTTGGAGAATTTTGAGCATTACTTTACTAGCGTGTGAAATGAGTGCTTAGTTAAGTATTAATTAGAGATATAAAGAGTGGTTAAATAGGATAGCTCAGTGAGAAAATTCAGTGGAGAAAAGAGGCTGAATAACTTGGTTTATGTGGAAAACCAATAAAATTCCAAGACAAGGAATTCGCACCACCTACATAGGCCGCAGGCATCCTTCCATTCTCCTGAAGGAGAGGAGACACTGAGGTCTCCCCGGTCAGATCTTAGAAGCCCAGGCAAAATTAGTAGGCTTGGTGAGCCTCCACGCTCCAGATGGGAATTCAACCAGAAAGTGAGAGAAAGAACGACATGGGGAGACCAAGCTTCGGTGAGCAAGGCCTGTAGCTTTAGTTTCAACAGGGGCTTTTATACCCTAAGTTGCACATAGAGGCTAATAGGGGGTGTGAAATCATGCAAAGTCAGCAGTCTTTGATCCTTATCAAAACCAGGGTTTCTTTTCTGCAAACTTATTGTATGCCAATGGTTTAGGTGATTTACATCATCTTCTGGCCAGAAGGAATGTTAACATTTTATGACTCTGACAAAGGTTTGTCAAACATAAGACTTATTTTCTCTAAGAGTAATTATTTTAAAGTTTGGCGCCATCCTCCGAAGGTGTTAGATAAAGTTGCATTCCTATAGGGCAAAGGTGCAATGGGTTTACAACAAAGGAAAGAATTTATTACCTTAAGGGTCTAAGTTGTTAACACCAAGGCCACTACTTATTCTTTCTACACACCAACTATATTAATTAATACACTTCCAAGGATACAATACAGGGGATGTGGAAACTTGGAAGCAAGCACTGGCTCAACAATGAAATCTTCTACTAGTTCTATTCTGACGATTTCTAACTCTTCGAGAGGCTCTATACTATTTGAATATCTTAAGCTTCCGGTGCCTCTCTCGGTTGGGAGACTGTAAACAATCGTATGCATAGCTGTAGGAGTCCGGGTAAACCTGTCAGGCAAGTTAGAGAGCCATCTGAGGGGTTTGGATTTAAACACTCCTATTATGCCCACTTTCACTTTCACTTTCACTTTTCACTTTCATGCGTTGGAGAAGGAAATGGAAACCCACTCCAGTGTTCTTGCCTGGAGAATCCCAGGGATGGGGGAGCCTGGTGGGCTGCCGTCTATGGGGTCACACAGAGTCGGACACGACTGAAGTGACTTAGCAGTAGTACTAGCAGTATTATGCCCAAGAGGCAAATTAGCCAGAGCTCTAAGTTGATTTCCTTCAGAGAAAAGGTGGTCGGAGATAGCCCCCCATTAATGTCAGAGGAGTTGGTGAAAGTCATGAAGCAGTAAAATAGACAGACTCTGGTTTTGGGGTAGATGTTCAGGCATGCCCAGACGGGCACCCCTCGAGTTCTGGCTCACTTTGCCCACCAGAACTCTCCCACATAACCTTGTTATGGGTGGGGACTCCCGTGCTAGCTCCCGGCACAAGATAATCACGATGGTGTGATCACTCACCTAGAGCCAGACATCCTGGAATGTGAAGTCAAGTGGGCCTTAGAAAGCATCACTAGGAACAAAGCTAGTGGAGGTGATGGAATTCCAGTTGAGCTATTTCAAATCCTGAAAGATGATGCTGTGAAACTGCTGCACTCAATATGCCAACAAATTTGGAAAACTCAGCAGTGACCACAGGATTGGAAAAGGTCAGATTTCATTCCAATCCCAAAGAAAGGCAATGCCAAAGAATCCTCAAACTACCGCACAATTGTGCTCATCTCACACGCTAGTAAGGTAATGCTCAAAATTCTCCAAGCCAGGCTTCAGCAATACATGAACTGTGAATTTCCTGATGTTCAAGCTGGTTTTAGAAAAGGCAGAGGAACCAGAGATCAAATTGCCAACATCCGCTGGATCATTGAAAGAGCAAGAAAGTTCCAGAAAAACATCTATTTCTGCTTTATTGACTATGCCAAAGC
>NW_011494609.1:4882665-4890912 GCF_000754665.1 Bison bison bison
CTCTGATTCTGGGAGGGATTGGGGGCAGGAGGAGAAGGGGATGACAGAGGATGAGATGGCTGGATGGCATCACTGACTCGATGGACGTGAGTCTGAGTGAACTCCGGGAGTTGGTGATGGACAGGGAGGCCTGGTGTGCTTCGATTCATGGGATCGCAAAGAGTCGGACACAACTAAGCGACTGAACTGAACTGAACTCTAAATAGCATAGAAATATCAAGCAACTATAAATACAAAGACAAAAGACGTGAGAGCACTAAGAGAAAAAGTATATGACTCTGTTTGAAATATTAAAGCTCTAAATAAATGTTAAGATCCCTTATATTCAAAGACTCAAAGCTATAATACGTTAGTGATGACAAGTTTTCAGAAATAATATACGAATATTACAGAATCCAAACTATTTTTGAAAAATGATTATTCCAACTATAGAATGACATGCACAATGTCAAGAATAGTCAAAGAAATTTTTAAGAAGAAGAATGTTTAAATAGTTGTTCTAGGAGATATCAAGGAGAAGGCAATGGCACCCCACTCCAGTACTCTTGCCTGGAAAATCCCATGGACAGAGGAGCCTGGTAGGCTGCAGTCCATGGGGTCGCGAAGAGCTGGACACGACTGAGCGACTTCACTTTCACTTTTCACTTTCATGCATTGGAGAAGGAAATGGCAACCTGCTCCAGTGTTCTTGCCTGGAAAATCCCAGGGACGGTGGAGCCTGATGGGCTGCCGTCTATGGCGTCACACAGAGTCGGACACGACTGAAGCGACTTAGCAGCAGGAGCAACAGCAGGAGATATAAAAATAAATCATTATAAAGCTAAATCATTAAATAAAATGATTGTGGTCCACGAGGTCCCTATGAAACATATTAGAATTCCTGGAAATCAATCTACATATTCTCCTCATCCTGATATATGATGGAGGAAGTAAAGTGGAAAAAGAGTCTTTCACAAAAACAATGTTCTTTTCTACAAATGATCTTAGATATTTCTGATACAATGCCATTATTTTATCAGAAAATGCACTGAACATCTATTTTATACAAACAAAGTATTAAATATTTTGGAATTAATATAGAGAATATCTTCAAGAGTTTAGGTCAGATACATTTTTCTCAAATGTTTAAAAAAGAAATACAAATAAAAATATTTTAAAAATTTGACCATGTTACAATTAATATAAAGTGAATGTAATAACCAGTCCTATGGAGGAGGAAAGCCTGGCGTGCAGCAGTCCATGGGGTCGCAGAGAGTCAGGCATGACTTAGCAACTGAACAACAAGAGCAATGGAGGAGGAAGATATCTGCCACAACATAACTGCAAATCCTGGTATGCAGATGTATTAGGATGAGCAAAACTTATTGGATAAAGATAATAGAATTAAGTATAAACCAAAGGACAAGGGAAAGAGAAACAAAAGGACAACAAATACTCTTCTGAAAATAGATGATGGTGGAGAAGATCATGGAAACAGCAGAAATACTATAATTAGTAGCAGAAAGAGAGTGATATGCATTGCAGAAGTAGATAAAAGGAAGGATGAAGGGAATGACTTGAAATATTCATTGGTAGGAAAAATCACTGGATATATGCTTAAAAACTCTAAAACACGAATGCATGAAAGTTGAAGAGAAAATGCCACCAGAAAAGAGACAAGGAATAAAAATAGAATAGGGCTTAAGACACTTTCTTAAAGTGTAAAGGACAAGAAAAAAATAACAAAAGAAAAAGGGCAAAAAGGTTACCCAATCAATACATGATATTTTGATCTATAATCAAGTATACATGATTATCTTAATTATATAGAAGAGTTTTTTTTGGGGGGGGTGGGGAATGAACAAAAATTAAAGAAGAGAAATGGAAATGACCAAAGAAGCCCAGGAAGAAATTTTAAGAGAAAAGAAGAATTCAGTAAAAGGGGAATTACTAATAGAATAGAAAACGAAGATAAACAAAAGAAATTTTTAAAGTTGATGTAGTAAAACCACAATGTAATCATAAGAATTTTTTATAAAACCAATACAAAGAAGAAACTGAAATGGGGGATGTAAGAGATGGGAGCATGAGTTTAGATTTGGAAAGAGGAGAATAGAATGAGTAGGAGAGGTTCTAGAGAAGTCTGAGTATCTCCTTGCAGCCCTGAGACCCGAATCACACCAGCATCCTTACCAAAGCCGATCTCAGTGGCCCGGTGCAGGCAGCTTAACTCGCATGCTCTGCGCTGAAAAGCAATGACAGGCAGCCAGAGTTATGGGGAAGGGGCTGTGTGATTTCATCTCCCACTGGGCACTAACCTATTTGTTATCCAAAGTGGAAATGGCCTCATGTACAGGGACTCAGTTTGGCACGCCCAGGGGAGCCTAAATTGCCCTCTCTGATGCCATGTGTCTCCTGTTAGTTATTAGATTCATCATTTTCAAGTGTGCAATTACCTTCTGAGGTAATAGATTCTTCCTGAGTTGGTAATTGTCCCTCAGGGTTCTAGAACAATGCCAGGAAAATAATCATAAATTTAATTCTCTAAGGCTGACAAAAATTATGTCAATATTCAGTGTTACACTGGTCACATGTGTCATCCTTGAGGCTGGAGTGGTGACTGTTCAGAGCTGAATTTCAGGTTTCTAAAAATTCCATATAAGGTGAATGTACTGCTTTATCTGATTCATTGACCAAACTAATTTTTATTTGAATTTGCAGTATAAAACAGTGATATAATTTATGCAGTTTCAAACACATGAAAAATTTACATTTTAAAATGTAAACCTTTTATTTTTAAATAAATGCATTCACAGGAAGTTGTAGAAATAGTCCAGAGAAGTCCCATTAACCCTTCCCAATGTTGCATCTTTCATAATTATAATATAATATAAAATTTTTATATTGATGTGTATGTATAGTCATATCATTTTGTCGCCTGTGTAGATTCGTGTAACCATCATCTCTATCAAGATGCAAAGCTGGGGGTCTGATGGTGAAGACGGGCTTTCAACGCCATGGACCTGTATTCTCTACCCGCTCAGGAAACTAATATCCCACAAGCCGCAGTGTAGCCAAAAAAGAAAATACGAAACTGTTCCATCCATACAAAGTTTTCCTTCATGCTACCTCTTATTCACTACAATTTAGTTTTTTCAAGAACATTATCTAAATGTAATCATATAATTTTGCCACATATGATCTTAGGGGATTTGCTTTTATCACATAGCATTATTCTCTGGATCCATCCAAGCTGTTGCATGTCTCAAGAGCTCAATCCTTCTGCTTCCTAGGGTGAAGTTTGCTCTTCTTTTTCTACACCTTTAAGAAGTAAAGTTGTTTATTGGATTGAGAGAGTTCTTAAAAAAAAAATACTCACATTTACCCTTATAAATTTATGTCTGAGCACTGCTTTGCTGTTTTGCAAAGTTTTGGTGTTCTCTTTTTCATTCTTCTTTAAGTATTTTTTTTTTTCCTTTTGGTAAAACATACCTTGTACAAAATTTCCCACCTTGCTCACTTTATAGTGTACAGTTCAGTGGTATTGAATATATTCATAATGCTATGCTACTATCACAAGCATCCACCTCTTGATGGATGGAACTCTTTTTTATCTTATGAAAAAAACTATACCCATTACAGGCAATGCTGTTGTTTAGTCACTCAGTTGTGTCCGACTCTTTGCAACCCCATAGACTGCAGCAGGCCAGGCTTCCTTGTCCTTCATCATCTCCCCGAGTTTGCTCAAACTCATGTCCATTGAGTCGCTGATGCCATCCAACCATCTCATCCTCTGTTGTCCCCTTCTCCTCCTGCCTTCCATCTTTCTCAGCATCAGGATCTTTTCCAGTGAGTCAGCACTTCACATCATGTGGCCTAAGTGTTAGAGCTTCAGCTTCAGCTTCAGGCCTTTCAAAGAATATTCAGGGTTGATTCCTTTAGGATTGACCAGTTTTATCTTTCTGTTGAAGGGATTGTTAAGAGTCTTCTCCAACACCACAGTTTGAAAGCATCAGGTCTTTGGTGCTCAGCCTTCTTTATGGTCAAACTCTCACATCCATCCATGACTACTGGAAAAACCATAGCTTTGACTATATAGACTATATGCCTCTTTTTAATACATTGTCTAGGTTTGTCATAGCTTTTCTTCGAAGGAGCAAGCATCTTTGAATCTCATGACTGCAGTCACCAACCACAGTGATTTTGGAGCCCAAGAAAATAAAGTGTGTCACAGTTTCCATTGTTTCCTCATTATTTGCCATGAAGTGATGGGATTGGATGCCATCATCTTAGTTTTTTGAATGTTGAGTTTTAGGCCAGCTTTTTCGCTCTCCTCTTTCACCTTCATCAAGAGGCTCTTTAGTTCGTCTTCACTTTATGTCATAAGGGCGATGTCATCTGCATAACTGAGGTTATTGATATTTCTCCCTCCAATCTTGATTCCAGCTTGTGCTTCATTAAACCTGGCATTTAGCATGACGTACTCTATATAATTTACATAAGCAGGGTGACAATACACAGCCTTGACGTACTCCTTTCCCAGTTTGGAAGCAGTCTGTTGTTCCATGCCCAGTTCTAACTGTTGCATCTTGACCTGCATACAGGTTTCTCAGGAGGCAGGTAACGTGGTCTGGCATTCCCATCTCTTTAAGAATTTTCCAGTTTGTTGTGATCCACATAGTCAGTGGCTTTGGGGTAGTTAATGAAGTAGAAGTAGATGTTTTTCCAGAACTGTCTTGCTTTTCTATGAACCAACAGATGTTGGCAATTTGATCTCTGGTTCGTCTGCCTTTTCTAAATCCAGCTTGTATATCTGGAAGTTCTCAGTTCACGTTCTGTTGAAGCCGGACTTGGAGGCTTTTGACATTACTTTGCTAGCATGTGAAATGAGTGCAACTGTGCAGATGTTCAAGCTGGATTTAGAAAAGGCAGACGAACCAGAGATCAACTGATAACCCTTTCTTTGGGATTGGAATGAAAACTGACCTTTTCCAGTCCTGTGGCCACTGCTGAGTTTTCCAAATTTGCTGGCATATTGAGTGCAGCACTTTAACAGCATCCTCTTTTAGGATTTGAAATAGCTCAACTGGAATTCCATCACCTCCACTAGCTTTGTTTGTAATGATGCTTCCTAAGACCCACTTGACTTCACATTCCAGGATGTCTGGCTCTAGGTGAGTGATCACACCATCATGGTATGTGGGTCATTAAGACCTTTTTTTGTGTGATCCTTCTGTGTATTCTTGCCACCTCTTCTTACTAGCTTCTATTTCTATAAAGTCCATATAATTTCTGTCCTTTATTGTAACCATCTTTGCATGAAATATTCCCTTAGTATCTCTAATTCTCTTTAAGATATCTCTAGTCTTTCCCATTCTACTATTGTTTTCCTCTATTTCTTTGCATTTTTCTCTTAAGAAAGCGCTCTTATCTCTCCTTCAGTGACATGCCTACTTTAGTCCACTGGCCATTCCCAGTCGGATGCGGAGTTCTGCTACAGGCCCAAACCCTGTACCTACTATTGAGGAAAGTAAAGACTGTAACAGGTCTCCAAGCACTGTCCAAAGGAAGGGTTGTGTTTGTTGTTGGTTGTTGTTGTTGTTGTTTTGTAAATGTGCTTCCCAGGTTGCTCAGTGGTAAAGAATCCACCTACCAATGCAGGAGACATAGGAGATGTGGGTTTGACTCCTGGGTCAGAAAGATCCCCTGGAGAAGGAAATGGCAACCCATTCCAGTATTCTTGCCTGGAAAATTCCAAGGACAGAGAAGCCTGGAGGGCTACAGTCCATGGGGCTGCAAGGAGTTGGCCACAACTGAGTGATTTAACAGTATTCAGAGCAGTTAAGTAAATTACAAAGGTTGTACAATAAGAAAGTGGTTATATGTCATTCTTTTCATGTATGAGTTTGCTAATATTTTGTTGAGATTTTTGTTCCATGTTCATGAAAGATACTGCCTGCAATTTTCTTTTCTTGCTGTGTCCTTGTCTGGTTGGGTATCAGGGTAGTGCTGGGCCCCAAAATGCTTTGGGAAGCATTCCCTCCTTTATTTTCTAAAAATGATCAGCCATGCCAGTGCAACTTTCAGCCCCTGAAATAGTGAGCACTTTGAGGGGGAAGCAGCAGGAATCGAGATTTGGGTTCCTTGATTATTTGGGTCCCACAATTGCAACAAAGAAGCCAGAATGGGTAAATAATGGAGTTCACATGGTTTCTGATGGTTGGTGCTGGTTGGTGTAGGAGGGAAGTCAGCCATGCATGGACACAGAGTCAAGAAGTTTCCCCAGGCCTCCAGACTGGACACTGTGTCCTTTTTGTATGGAAAGGAGCCAGGTAGTAAAAGTCCTACACATTCTGTCTTTGTCTCCTTCAGATGATCCTCTCTCTACTCTTCAGTTCTGTTACAGGTAGGTTCTGCCTCCCTCCCATCTGGGTCAGCTTCTCACCAAGATATCCAGGCTGGATTGCAGAAATAAAAGACGTTAATTCTTCCAGAGAAAGTGAAAAATGGGAACAATCCCAACTCAACATAAGACTGGCATAACGTTGATATAAAAATTTACAAAGACATTTATGGAAAGGGAAATAAATATTGAAATTCAAGACTGTAATTCGTAAACAAAACATTAAAAAATTAAATTTAATGGATAGTACGTGGCAATTAAATGGATTTATTCCCAAAAAGCAAATTGATTCAATGTTCAAAAATCAACTTAAGCAATTAACCGTATCAATGGCACAAACAAACAAGTCATAGCATTTCAATGCAAAAATATCACTGTAGGGACTTCCCTGGAGGTCCAGTGGTTAAGACTTCACCTTGCAGTGCAGAGAGTGGGGGTTCGATCCCTGGTCATGGCAACTAAGATCCCACGTGCATCCGGGCCAAAAACCAAAACAATATAGAAACAGTGTAGTAACAAATTCAATAAAAACTTTAAAAATGGTCCACATCAAAAAAAAAAACTTAAAAAAAAAGAAATATCACTGTAAAAACTACACAGGTATTTATGATAAAAAAAAATTTGAGAAACTATGAATAGAAGGAAATGTGCTTAATCTGATAGTGCATCTACATCACACTTACACCAACCATCACAGCTGCTGGTGAAATCTTTTAAATTCTTTCTCCTTGAGATTGAGAACAAGATACAAATACCTGGAATTATCTTTTTCCTTTTTTTTTCTGTTTACAGAGTAAACAGAAAACGAGACATATTCACTACAGTCTACCCCTGGTTCCAGAGCAGGCATACATGTGTGCTTTCTCTCGCCCACACACACACACGCCCCACACGCTGGGGTAATCGTATCTCACTCGTCACCGGTGGGTGTGGACGATCACAAGGCATTTCCAGTATTTATACAATATTTCGCTCCGAAAAACACCCAAAGAGCCTCACACACATAGACGCATCCAGCAGAATTAAGTAAAAAGGCTCCTGGGCACAGACTTAGGCACCCACCCGGCCTTCGCTTCCCGGAGCTGCGCGTCTGCCTCCTTGGTCCGATCTGGACTCTCCAGGCGGCTGAACTACTGGCTGCGGGGCGCGTCTGTGGGCAGGGCCGGGGGATCTTGTCAGCGCTTCCCTCCGCCCCGCTCCATCGCCAACACCTCACCGAGTTCCAAGGGCTCCTGTCCCGCGTTTGCGCCTTGGCGACCTGCTGCCCGTAGAGCGCAGTTGCTGGACGCGACACTGCGGGAAAAGGGAGTCAGTCTGGGGTCTGGATTCTTATTGATCCAAGGACACGCGTGGGGAGGGGCCGCGCGCGGGGACAAGGACTTCTCCCGACTCCTTCCGGGGATGTCTTCGTCCATAGACGCGCGGTTTCCAAATTATCCTGGTGTCCAAGTGAGTTAGTTGCTACCTGCGACAGTGGCGCACACCTTCGTATGAGAAAGCCTGGACAGAGAGCCCCCGGGGGAGCCCGCCACTTCTGCGCCTGCTTCCTCATCTCTCGCCAGAGACCAACCCTTGCAAGCCCGGCGGACGCCCCTCGGTCTCACGCACCAGGGAGGGACCCTGGAGAGCCTTCCAGTCGCCCGCAGCAACGCACTCTCCCGCCCTGGGACTGGCGAGTGCAGATCCTTCCAAAGTGTACGCGGGTTCGGTACGCGTGTCCTGCGCCGTCACAGTCTGAAGGGGCGCGCCCAGACCTCCGCCCTGGCGACCCCCAGGAGTAACCAGCCGGAGCAGACAGGCTCCGGGGGGCCGACTAGCTTCCAGGCGCTGGGCGGCATCCCCGCCCCGCGCCCCTTTGTGAGGCC
>NW_011494609.1:4891012-4896619 GCF_000754665.1 Bison bison bison
AAACCTGGTTGGGGTTGCGGAGGGGGTCTTAGTCCTCCCGCGGCCCTCAACCCGGCTCTCTGCGGGTCTCCCGGGGGTTCGATCGCCGACTTTATCGACTCGGGAAGAATAGATTTCGTTTGAGTCCCCTCCTCACCCCTGACACCCCTGCTGGGTTCTTGACAAACTGAAAGCCGAATTCGGCCTGGGGTCGGGCTGGTGACGCTAGTTCCTGGGAATCACCGGGTTTCGGGGTTAGTGACGTGTGCCTCTGGGGCCCGCGCCCGGACTAAGGCTGGGTTTTCCGAGCGCGCACACGTGCGGTAGGGGTTCCGGATCACAGTGCGGCTGGAAGGGACAGGTCTGCAGGTATGGGAGACCCTACCCCTTTACAGATTAGATGCCGAGGCCTGCTGGGAGAGGACCCCTATGGGGTGAGGACCCCTGCGGGTGTGTGTCTGGCCCGAACTGACCTGGAGGGGTCCCCTCCAGGCCCTGTGGGGGTGGCGGGAGGATGCTTCTGAGGACAGTGGATCGAAAGTCCAGTGGAGGAGAGGCTCCTTGGGCAGAGCCCCTGGCCAGAACTCCGAGGGTCTTTGGGCGGCCCCCGAGGCTGCAAAGAGCCGCGGGGGCCTCCGAGCGCCTCCCAGGCCCTGGAGACTCGCGCTTCTCAGGGGGCGCAGTGTTCTTAGTGCCACAGGCGCGTCCACGTCTGAGAAATTTCTAGTTACATTTATTTTTTAAATACAAAAAATGCCTTGAGACAAGCAAGATACAAAAGAGAAATTGTTCCATGATTCCATTCATATCGTGTCGATCTACCCAAAGCAGCCGGGAAGCGGGGCCGGAGGAGCGACTGATAGAAGGTTTGGGAGATGAAAAAGTCCTGGAACTAGACAGTGGTACTGGGGACCCAATATCGCGCGTGTACTTAACACCACCGAATGGCACGCTTTAAAATTACTAATATGGCAGCATTTTTGTTATGTGTATTTTACCACATACACACAAAAATAGCTACCGCGCAGCTTTTCCGACGGAGCGCCAGTATCCCAGAACGAAGCCTGTCAGACGTTCTCTCTCCAGGTCAGCGAACCTGTAATCACTGGTTAATCGGAAAAGGCGCTTAAAATGGCAGGGATGAGAGTCTTTTGAGTAACTTACACAATTTATTTTAAGTGAACGCACCAACATATATGAACTTGCCAATCTCGTGACGCTGGTCCATTTTACTGCACAAATCGTTCCCATAATGTACTGTCTGTCTACAGTTTAAAGAGCTTGCATCACAATCCAGATATGAAACAGTTTTCTCCCGTGTTTCACAGAAATGCTTAATCCAACAGCAGCTGTTTTCTTCAACCAGGCTTCCTTGACTCTTTCTAAAGTACCCAGCATTGTTTTCTTAGAAACTATACTCTTGTTTCCTTAATAATTATAAACAAAAGCTGACATGAGATGGTCTGAGGACTTTGAACAATGATTCTCCGTTAGCACACAGCTCATTGTCTGCCATGCAAGAGTCATTTACTGGAGTAACGTCCTTCTTGTTTGCAAAACCTTATGGTCTTGCTTTCAGAATTATTTCAAATGTATTACTGCACTGGATCCTCAGGCTGGGTGGTAAGAAGGCTGCACCCTTACCTGCCACCTCACTTGGACCCAGCCCATCTCTGAAGTTTCTTGAAGAGTCTGGGATCCTACCTACAGACCAGGGCAGACCTTGTGGGACAGGTCACGTGGAGAGCAGACTCCACTTTGGGAGGTAGAGGGCTGAGTGCTGAATCCCCTCTCCACCCCCTTGGCTGGCTGGTCTTCCCCAGAAACTGGGTCACAGCTGATGGTAGCATCCATGCTGCAGCCGCTCTCTCCGGTGGAGCCGGGATGCAGAGCCTGCACCTGCTTTGTGCGGCTTGCTAACAGCGTTGGTCTGTGTGTTCTCTCACTGTATTGTATGCAAATGCGCATGGTTTAAGTTCACTTAGGAAAGAATTAGGACCTTGGACTTAAAGTCAATTTCCTTGTTAAATGAATAAGAGCCCTTGGGAGGTGTGCAGAGCAGAATGCAGCTGCCAACAACTGGTGCAATACTGCGTTCAGGATGCTGGTTCAGTGGGTAAAGAATCCGCCTGCAATGCGAGGAGCTGCAGGAGACAAGGGTTTGATCCTGGATGGGGAAAATCCCCTGGAGGAGGAAGTGGCAACCCACTCCAGTATTCTTGCCGGGATAATTCCAAGGACAGAGGAGCCTGGAGGGCTGCAGTCCATGGTGTCTCAGAGTCGGACACGACTGAGCGCACATGACTCAGAATGCTCCAGAGACTCTGTGGCACCGTTTGTCAGTCTGGAAGTGCTGCTGACAGCGTCGAGAACTCCTCCTCCATCTGCCCTTTAAATCTATGAGATGACCCTGGGTCTGAGCTTGGAGAGCCCCTCCCCCAGAGACACGTGCCCTGCCTTGATTTTAATGCAAGTCATCCATTCAGTTTGGGGACAGGCTTCTCCAGTGATGCAGGGTGTGTGTGTGTGTGTGTGTGTGTGTGTGTGTGTGTGTGTTTGAACATAAACCTCAGTTTAAAGCCTTATATCTGTGTGCAGTTGAATCCAGGTGCTCTGCACACACAAACTTCCATACAAGGATTCACTGCTACAAGAGAACCAGGCTCTCCTGACTGGTTTCCAAGTGGCCTGAGCTGGGGCTTGTGAGTGGCACTGTTGCAGCCATTCACTCATCCACCAGATATTTTCACTAACTGTGCTATTTGCTCTAAGTTTTTTGCAAGTACCCTTTGTAGGCTGTGGGGAGGGGGGTTCCCCTCAATTCCAACTGTGTTAAAACTTTTGTGTTACTAAAGGATTTCACACTTTATCAAATACTTTCCTTCATCTCTTGAGATAATTATACTTTAACTTTTTAATGTAATGAACTACCTTAATGATTTTCTGATGTTGAGCCAAATGGCATCGAGATAAGCTCAACCTGGTCACAAGGCATTGTTTTTTCATACTTAGGTGCGTTTGGTTTGTTATTTCTTATTCATTCATTTATTTTTGGCTGTGCTGGGCCTTCGTTGCTGCACAAGGCCTTTCTCCAGCTACTGCAAGCAGGGACTGATCTCCAGTTGCCACGTGCGGGCTCCTTACTGCAGTGACTTCTCTTGCTGCAGAGCACAGGCTTCACAGATTTGGTGCACAGGCTTAGTTGCTCTGTGGCATGCGGAATCTTCTTGGATCAGGGATCGAAGCCACATCCTCTGCATTGGCAGGCGGATTCTTAATCACTGCACCACTGTGCAAGTCCTGGTTTGTTACTTTTAAACTTATGATTCAACATGTCTGCTTGTGAGTGAGATTTGCCTGTACTTTTTGTTTTTTGAACTACTCTTGTTAAATTTAGAAATGAAGGTTATGCTAGTCTCATAAAAACCATTTAGGGATAGCTGCCCTTTTCAATTCTGTGTTTGTGTAAATTTGGACCTTTATTCCTTAGGTAGTCATGATGACTTAGACAGTAAAGAGTCTGCCTGCAAAGCAGGAGACCTGGGTTTGATCCCTGGGTTGAGAAGATCCCCTGGAGAAGGGAATGGCAACCCATTCCAGTACTCTTGCCTGGAAAATCCCATGGACCGAGGAGCCTGATAGGCTTCAGTCCATGGGGTGGGAAAGAATCGGACATGACTACACAACTAACACACACATGCATTCCTTAAGTAGTTGATAGAAATCACCTTTGAGACATCTAAACCTAGGAATTCCTTGTGGGTAAACATTTTAAAATGTTTTCCTATTTATCATTTTTATTGATGTGATTTACCTACAGAGAAATGGTCAGATCTGAGTTAACCATTCAGTCAGCTTAATGAAAAGATATCAAAACATAGAACATTTCCTTAACCCCAGAAAGTTCTTCCAGCTCCTCAGAGCAAACTTTGATCTGGCTCTTACCACAAGGGGTTAGGTTTTTCCCAATCTAGAATTTCCTAGAAGTAGAAACATACAGTGTGTACTTTTTTGAGTCTGATTTCTTTTACAATTAAATTCATCCATGTTACTACAAGTATGAGTGGTTTGTTCCTGTCCATGGTCAATTATTTTATTTTATTAATGTCTGAGTTTTAAAATCCTTTTTTTTTATAGTTGGACATCTGGACTGACTCCAGCTTGGGGCCGTTATGTACAAACTGCTATGAAGATTCTTGTATAAGGCTTTTAGTGAACATATATTTTTCTTTCATTCAAATAAGTACCCAAGAGTATAATTGTTAGATAATATTTAACATTTTAAGAAACTGTGAAATAGTTTTCCAATGAATGAGAATTCCAGTTGATTTAGGGAGTGGCCAAGATGGCAGAGTAGGAAGACCCTAAGCTCACCTTCTCCAACAGGAACACCAAAGTTACAACTGTTTACAAAGCAGCTATTGATGAGAAAGACCTGAAGGCTAGGAGAAAAGATCTTCTACAACTAAAGATATAAAAAAGAAACCACAACAAGATGTGAGGAGGCAAAGTCGGGGATTGGTCAAGTTCAATATCCCAGGTAGGCAACTCACCTATGGGAGGATAATTACAGTTGCAAGAGGTTCTCCCTAAGGAGTGAGGAGTCCTGGGGCTCCTGCACTGGGCAGACAAGCCTCCAGAAGTTTGGCTTTGAAGGCCAGCAGGGTTTACTTTCAGGAGAGCCAGAGGGCTATAGAAAATAGAGACCCCAATCAAGCTACCAACAGTAGTCTTCACAGAGCTAGAACAAATAATTTCACAATTTGTATGGAAATACAAAAAACCTCGAATAGCCAAAGCTATCTTGAGAAAGAAGAATGGAACTGGAGGAATCAACCTACCTGACTTCAGGCTCTACTACAAAGCCACAGTTATCAAGACAGTATGGTACTGGCACAAAGACAGAAATATTGATCAATGGAATAAAATAGAAAGCCCAGAGATAAATCCATGCACATATGGACACCTTATCTTTGACAAAGGAGGCAAGAATATACAATGGATTAAAGACAATCTCTTTAACAAGTGGTGCTGGGAAATCTGGTCAACCACTTGTAAAAGAATGAAACTAGACCACTTTCTAACACCATACACAAAAATAAACTCAAAATGGATTAAAGATCTAAACGTAAGACCAGAAACTATAAAACTCCTAGAGGAGAACATAGGCAAAACACTCTCTGACATACATCACAGCAGGATCCTCTATGACCCACCTCCCAGAATATTGGAAATAAAAGCAAAAATAAACAAATGGGACCTAATTAACCTTAAAAGCTTCTGCACATCAAAGGAAACTATTAGCAAGGTGAAAAGACAGCCTTCAGAATGGGAGAAAATAATAGCAAATGAAGCAACCGACAAACAACTAATCTCAAAAATATACAAGCAACTCCTACAGCTCAATTCCAGAAAAATAAATGACCCAATCAAAAAATGGGCCAAAGAACTAAATAGACATTTCTCCAAAGAAGACATACAGATGGCTAACAAACACATGAAAAGATGCTCAACATCACTCATTATCAGAGAAATGCAAATCAAAACTACTATGAGGTACCATTTCACACCAGTCAGAATGGCTGCGATCCAAAAGTCTACAAATAATAAATGCTGGAGAGGGTGTGG
>NW_011494609.1:4896719-4898661 GCF_000754665.1 Bison bison bison
CCAAAAGTCTACAAATAATAAATGCTGGAGAGACAGGGAGAAAAGGGAACCCTCTTACACTGTTGGTGGGAATGCAAACTAGTACAGCCACTATGGAGAACAGTGTGGAGATTCCTTTAAAAACTGGAAATAGAACTGCCTTATGATCCAGCAATCCCACTGCTGGGCATACACACTGAGGAAACCAGAAGGGAAAGAGACACGTGTACCCCAATGTTCATCGCAGCACTGTTTATAATAGCCAGGACATGGAAGCAACCTAGATGTCCATCAGCAGATGAATGGATAAGAAAGCTGTGGTACATATACACAATGGAGTATTACTCAGCCATTAAAAAGAATACATTTGAATCAGTTCTAATGAGGTGGATGAAACTGGAGCCTATTATACAGAGTGTAGTAAGCCAGAAGGAAAAACATAAATACAGTATACTAACGCATATATATGGAATTTAGAAAGATGGTAACAATAACCCTGTGTACGAGACAGCAAAAGAGACACTGATGTATAGAACAGTCTTATGGACTCTGTGGGAGAGAGAGAGGGTGGGAAGATTTGGGAGAATGGCATTGAAACATGTAAAATATCATGTAAGAAACGAGTTGCCAGTCCAGGTTCGATGCACGATACTGGATGCTTGGGGCTAGTGCACTGGGACGACCCAGAGGGATGGTATGGGGAGGGAGGAGGGAGGAGGGTTCAGGATGGGGAACACATGTATACCTGTGGTGGATTCATTTTGATATTTGGCAAAACTAATACAATTATGTAAAGTTTAAAAATAAAATAAAATTAGAAAAAAAAAAAAGAAAATAGAGACCCCACTCTCAAAGGGTGTACAGAAAGTCTTATGCATTCCAGGACCCTGGACAGAAGCAGTCATTTGAAAGGACACTGGGTCAGACCCACCTCCTGATCTTAGAGAGTCTCCTGGAGAGACAGGAAGCAACTGCAGCTCACCCTGGGGACACAGACAGGGGGAGAGCCATTTGTGGGAGTTTGCTTTACCACTGGTACTGACAAGTACGGTTGTACTTGTCTTCAGTTCAGTTCAGTTCACTCGCTCAGTCGTGTCCGACTCTTTGTGACCCCATCAATTGCAGCATGCCAGGCCTCCCTGTCTATCACCAACTCCCAGAATTCACTCAAACTCATGTCCATCAAGTCAGTGATGCCATCCAGCCATCTCACCCTCTGTCGTCCCCTTCTCCTCCTGCCCCCAATCCCTCCCAGCATCAGAGTCTTCTCCAATGAGTCAACTCTTCGCATGAGGTGGCCAAAGTACTGGAGTTTCAGCTTTAGCATCAGTCCTTCCAAAGAACACCCAGGACTGATCTCCTGTAGGACAGACTGGTTAGATCTCCTTGCAGTCCAAGGGACTCTCAAGAGTCTTCTCCAATACCACAGTTCAAAAGCATCAATTCTTTGGTGCTCAGCTTTCTTCACAGTCCAACTCTCACATCCGTACATGACCACTGGAAAAACCATAGCCTTGACTAGACAGACCTTTGTTGGCAAAGTAATGTCTCTGCTTTTCAATATTCTATCTAGGTTGGTCATAACTTTCCTTTCAAGGAGAAAGCATCTTTTAATTTCACTGCTGCAATCACCATCTGCAGTGATTTTGGAGCCCAAAAAAATAAAGTCTGACACTGTTTCCACTGTTTACCCATTTATTTGCCATGAAGTGATGGGACCAGATGCCATGATCTTAGTTTTCTGAATGTTGAGCTTTAAGCCAACTTCTTCACTCTCCACTTTCACTTTCATCAAGAGGCTCTTTAGTTCTTCTTCACTTTCTGCCATAAGGGTGGTGTCATCTGCATATCTGAGGTTATTGATATTTCTCCCAGCAATCTTGATTCCAGCTTGTGCTTCTTCCAGCCCAGCGTTTCTCATGATGTACTCTGCATAAAAGTTAAATAAACAGGCTGTCTTACT
>NW_011494609.1:4898813-4920196 GCF_000754665.1 Bison bison bison
CATATCTGAGGTTATTGATATTTCTCCCAGCAATCTTGATTCCAGCTTGTGCTTCTTCCAGCCCAGCGTTTCTCATGATGTACTCTGCATAAAAGTTAAATAAACAGGCTGTCTTACTGTACTTGTACTCCTTCTAGCTTATTAGTGCTAGGAGCAGTCCCACACACCAGCGTGTTGGAACCAGTCCTGGGAGCCTCAGGATAAGCCTGCTGCATAGGACACAGCCCACCCACCAGCAGACTAACTTCAACGGTGGGGCACCTTGGACCCTCAACCAGCCGCCCTAGGATCTGGACACACCCACCAGAGTACCAACACCATCTTTGGGAAACTCCAGACCCCAAAGCCAGCTGTGTCAGGAACGAGCCCAGCCCACCAGCAGGTGGACACTAGATCCAGGAGTCTCAGAATCTAACTCCACATGCCAGTGGGCCAGCAGCAGCTCCAGGGCCCCCAGAGTCTCTGCAGCCAACAGCCTCATGACCCAGGCCCACCCCCAGGGGCCAGCAGCCTCGACACAAAGCAGGGCTTGTCAACCAGATGGGGGACCAGCTAAGTCTCCCAGGCCTCCCACATAGCCCACCACAACAGAAGGACCCATGCAGCCCATCGCGGGTATCCCTGGGCCAGAGGGGAGTGCACCACTGGGACACATAGAGCATCTCCCACAAAAGGCCACTTATTCAAGGTCAGCAAACATAACCAACTTATGAAATACACAAAATTGAAAACATGAGGTGACCGAGGAATCTATTCGAAATGAAAGAACTCAGCCTTGTAAGCTTGTCACAGGAGCTATAAACACAGGTCATCTGTATTTTACTCTGAGCTTTGGACAATGAAAGTTCAGTGGAAGTGAAATGGAGATGAAAAATCTACCTGTTGAAGAGTTCAAGGTATTGATCAACGCTGGTCAAAGAACTGGGGAGAAAAAAGAGAAGTTAAGAGTTTTAACAAAGGATTAGAAAATATAAAGAAGAAAGAGAGATGAAGAATACAGTAACTGAAATAAAAAATACACTAGAAGTAATCAACAGTAGATTATATGATACAGGGGACAGATCAATGAACTGGAAGACAGAGTAGTAGAAATCACTGAAGCTGAACAGAAAAAAAGAAGAAAAGATTAAAAGAAGTGAGGACAATTTAAGAGACTTCTGGAACAACATCAAGGGTACTAACGTTCACATTATAGGGGTCCTGAAAGGAGAAAAGAGAGAGTAAGGGGCAGAGAACACATGTGAAAGCATAATAGCTGAAAACTTCCCTAACCTGCGAAAAGAGAGAAATATTCAAGTTCAGGAGGCTCAGAGAGTCCCAAACAAGATCAACCCAAACAAGACCATGCCAAGATATCCTGTACTTAAAAAGGCAAAAGTTAAGTATAGGGACTATTAAAAGCAGCAGAGAAAAGCAACAAGTAACATACAAGGAACTGTCATGAGGTTATTAGTTGACTTTTTCAGCAGAAACCCTGCAGACCAGAAGGGAGTGGCACAATATAGCTAAAATCATGAAAGGGAAAGACCTATATTCAATACTCTATGTGGCAAGGCTCTCATTTGGATTGGATGGAGAGATCAAAAGTTTACAGACTAGCAGAAACTAAGAGCTCTGCACCATCAAACCAGTTTTGTAAGAAATGTGAAAGGGGCTTCTCCAAGCAGAACAGCAAAGGACGCAACAAGAAATATGAAAGTTACAAAAGAAAAATCCTTTTGGTAAAGGTAAATATACAGTCATGGTAGCAAATCAACCAGATACAAGGCTAGTAGAAAGGTTAAGATTCAATGTGGTAAAGCCATCTCTGTCCGCCATGCTTTGGTAATTGTCCTCTTTCCTTTCTTCCTCCGGAGTTAATACCGTTAGCACTTCATGTCTTTTTGTGCCTTATCAGCTGTACTTTATTTTTCAGTGGTTGCCATAAGGTTGAAATGTAAATCTTATTACTAAATACCTCCATGGGTGTTGTACATACCTCCCTCAGTAACCTGATGTTTCCTGTCCCAGTCTTTGCGCTGTTGTTTTGATACGTTTCACTTCTACCCCACAGGCAACACTGCTAATTTTTCTTTGAGCAGTCAAGTATCTTTCAAATGAAATTTGCCTAGTTCTTAACCTCATTTTTATCAGCAACAACATTGTTCATTCTTTCACGTAGATCCACATTTTTGTCTAGTAACATTTTCCTCCAGCTTAAGCTATTCTTTAGTACTTATTATAGCTCAGATATTCTGTAGATACATTCTTTACAGTTTTGTTTGTCTGAGAATGTCTTTACTTTGCTCTCTCTCTTGAAGGACCTTCTCCAGATTGGGATTCTGGGTTGTCTCCTGCTCCCAGGGTGTTGCCTTCTGGAGCACGTGCTTCCTGGTGATAAGCCCGCATCCATTCTCTTTATTCATCTGTGTGTAATCTGTCTTTTTCCACTGGCTGCTTTTAGAGCTTTCTCTTCATCACTGGTTTTCAGCAATTTGATTATATTTTGATCTGGGGCGTGTGTGTGTGTGTGCAAAGAAAGTCTACAGATTGATAGATACAGATACAGACTATATGGTTGTGCATGTGGCTCAATTATTAATAAGGTATAATTTCCATCTTCTCTGTGTTGATTGCAATATAGAGATTTCCTAACTTAATATGAATGCAAATGTGTCAGGCCATGGGAAATGAGGAGGGACAAATAATCAAAGCATCAGGCCTGGTGCTCTGAGGGCCACCAGGTCTAACCTGCATGTACCATGTGAGACAGCCCCGTCTGTGACCAAGGTCCGCAGCCAGGAGGGCAGTGGGCAGAGCTGCAACAGGGCTTTATAGACCAACAGAAGCTAAAACTAGAGACAGGGCTCCTGCCTCAGAAACTCCAGGGATTTTAGAATTCCAGGAGTCTCGTGAGTAATGCAGAAGTGAAATTGCAAAGGGAAGGGATAAACTGGGAGATATACATACAACTGTACATAAAGAAGATAACTTTATACACAAGAAACTCTACTCAACACTCTAATGACCTAATAGAATCTAAAAAAGAGTGGATATATATACATTTGTAACTGATTCATTTTGCTGTACATTTGAAACTAACACAACATTGTCAATCAACTACACTCCAATAAAAATTGTTTGCTTGTTTTTTAAATAAATTGCAGAGGAGGATGGGACGATGACCACTTTTCTCTTTCTGCAAGTCCTAGGCCACAACCTCCAGAGGGTGCTAAGTCCAACCCTTCTAAACGACACCGGGACCGCCTCAATCAAGAGCTGGGCAAACTCAGCAGCTTGCTGCCCTTCCCCGAAGATGTGCGAGCCCGACTTGACAAGCTCTCCGTCCTCAGGCTGATCGTGGGCTACCTGAAGGTGAAGAGCTACTTCACAGGTAGGTGGCAGCTGTGATTCCAAGACAAGACGTGAGTGGAGGCCATGGAC
Organism: Bison bison bison; assembly: GCF_000754665.1. Taxonomy (NCBI): domain Eukaryota; kingdom Metazoa; phylum Chordata; class Mammalia; order Artiodactyla; family Bovidae; genus Bison; species Bison bison. The sequence continues at coordinate 4,902,237 of NW_011494609.1, forward strand.
ACCAGCGCTTGAGGTTAGCTTTCTGTACAGGCAAAAGCTACATCATTGCTTTTGAATCTCAGGCAAAGGTGGGAGGTACCATGCCCAACACAGGTGTGATGGGTGAACCAGAACACAGATGTGTCAGTGCCCAACCTGACGTGCGAATCCCAGGCTCCACGTCATCTCTCAGGCTGCCCACAGAAGAGGCACGCAGGGTCCCTGCCTAGCTGTCTTCTGCACAGCAGCCTGAGTGGACACCCGTCTTCTTTCCTTCCTTTGCTTTGTCATTTCTTGTGAGAATCCAAGTGTTCCACCACCTTGCAGAACTTTGGCTCAGAAAGAAGGGCTCATTCTTCTGAAAGCAAGATATTTTTTTTCTTGTCTTCTGGGAAACTTCCTCTTCTAAACTTCTCTATCATGTGGTGGGCACAGTGTCCTGCTCCTGGACCCACTGCCCATTCACTTCTGTGTGCTGTTGCTGAACGACGAGGTGGTCTTAACCCCTTCCTGCAAATGAAACTTGTGTTCCAGGGATTGGGTGACGTGGGTGAGCACAGACGAGTTTGTTGTTCCCATGTGCTCTGGAGGAGAGCGTGTGCCCTTCCGACTCTGAGAGCCAAGTTTTGGGAGAATGAACAGAAGAGTCTTGGACAGGATGCTGTGTTATAAATTGTTACAACTGCTCAAAAGAGAAATTCAAAAATTGATTAGATCTAGTTGACTCTGATAATTCACTGAGAATTAGGAAACTTTACCCAAAATGCAGTGGTAACTGTTTCTGTATAGTTGCTAAGTTGTGTCTGACTCTTTGCAACCCCATGGACTATAGCCTGCCAGGCTCCCCAGTCCATGGGATTCTCCAGGCAAGAATACTGGAGTGGGTTGCCATTTCCTCCTCCAGGGAGTAAGTGTTTAATGCTGTACAATAATGCTGTGGAATGTCCACAGCATGGTCACACACCTTTGAGGTGGTGGCCACGGGCTGGGGCAGGGCTGCAGGCGCTCCTAAGGAGGTACCGGGTCTCACTTTGGTGCTGACAGTGTTTGGGAACTAGATAGGGGTGGTGGCTGCACAGTGTTTTCAATGTGCTAAATGCCACTGAACTGCTAGTTTAAGTTGGCTCATTTCATGTCATGTGAATTCCAAAAGGGCTGGAATTCTTTGTAGGGAGGGAGGCAGAGGGCCCAGCCCTCTCAGATCATGAAGGCCCTGAATGTCTTGCCTTCTGCTCACCTCTCTCCATCCCCAGGCTGTAGTGCCAGGGCCTGTCCACCTCCAGACATCCCCAGGGGGCGCCAAGGAGCATGGGAGATTGTCCTCACCCACTCAGCTATGCTGGCAGGCTGCCAACAGCGGCAGACCCAACCTCTGCCCTGGATCTGACCTCCCCACGAGTCATCCTGAAGGAAAATGTGCCTGTGTGTCCTTGATCTGCCCTGGAGAGCTGCTTTCTTCACAGGGTCACATGTTGTTTTCATGTGAGACACCGTGGTCCTTACCCCAGACCAAATCTGGTCTGCTCAGAGCTCTGTGTCCAAGTCCTGGCTCTCCCACTAACTGCACATTCTTCCTCTGGGTCCCTCATCCGAATGGTGAGGGGACAGCCGTTTCCCATCCAGGCAGGAGTGGAGCCTCTGGGAGAGACGTGTGTCACCTCAGGAGCCAGCTTGGGAAAACAGTGCTCAGTCCTGCTGGGCCCTCAAGAGGGCGGGAGGGCTGAGCCCAGGATCCACACCTACCGGGGCTCCTCCGAGGACATGTCGCTGTCCACTGGGTCCTGGCCCATCCCGGCCATGCAGTCCACTTGGCTGCCACTCTAATGGCCTAGCAGCCTCCTGCCATGGCCTGAGACTGGGGGCTAGGACCATCTTTCCCATTCTGGATAATGTAAAAGGCTGCCCTTCAAGGCCTTGCCTGGCCTTTCTCCTGTCCCCCACCTCCAGACCACTCATGGCTGTGACCTCCCATCTTCATCCCCTGCCTTACCCCAGCATCCCCAGAGTCCCCTGCCCTCCTCTCCTCCCCACTGGGTCCCCTCCTTCCTCCTCTTCTCCTCTTCCCCTGCCTCCTGGCCTTTTGTGACATCCTTGATGGCTCTGGCCATCCAGTCAAGAAGATTCTGGGACTGTCCTTGTGTTCCTCCCAAGATGCCTGAAAGGGCAGAGGCTAGTTTGCCTTCATCATTTACTGTCTAGGAAACAAAGAGAGCCTCTTCATGGATCATGGCCTTGTCATAGCGAGAGGGGAAAACAACAGAATGGGAAAGACTAGAGATCTCGTCAAGAAAATTGGAGATATCAAGGGAATATTTCATGTAAGGATGGGCACGATACAGGGCAGTAAAAGTAAGGACCTAACAGGGGCAAAAGAAATTAAGAAGAGGTGGCAGGAGTACACAGAAGAACTATACAAAAAAAAAAGGTCCTAATGACCAGGGTAACCACAGTGGAGCGGTCACTCACCTAGAGCCAGACATCCTGGAGTGTGAAGTCAAGTGGGCATTAGGAAGCATCACTACAAACAAAGCTAGTGGAGGTGATGGAATTCCAGCTGAGCTGTTTCAAATCCTAAAAGATGATACTATGAAAGTGTTTCACTCAATATGTCAGCAAATTTGGAAAACTCAGCAGTGGCCACAGGACTGGAAAAGGTCAGTTTTCATTTCAGTTCCAAGGAAGGGCAGAGTCAAGGAATGTTCAAACTACCATACAATTGCACTCATTTCAGATGCTAGCAAAGTAATGCTCAAAATTCTCCAAGTCAGGCTTCAGCAGTATGTGAACCAAGAACTTCCAGATATACAAGCTGGGTTTAGAAGATGCAGAAGAACCAGGAATCAAATTGCCAATATTCATCAGATTATAGAGAAAGCAAGAGAATTCCAGAAAAACATCTACTTCTGCCTCACTGACTATGCTAAAGCCTTTGACTGTGTGGATCGCAACAAACTGTGGAAAATTCTTTAAAGATAGAAATACCAGACCACCTTACCTGCTGCGGGGAGCGAGCTCCGCCTCTGGCAAAGGTCATGAGGAAGGAGGCTTGGCATACACAAAGGCGGGATCAAGCCTCAGGAGTCTCCCTGGAAATTCTCGAGCAATCTACCCCCAAAACCAGAGTCTGCCTACTTTCTGCTTTGTGCTTTCACCTACACTTCTGACTTTATGGGGGGCTGTCCCCCACTACCTCTCTGAAAAAAGAGTTAGCTTATAGCTCCAGTTAATAATTCCTGGGTGTGACAGTGTTTCAACCTACAAACTCCCTTGGAAGTCCTCTAGCCTGCCTGAATAGGTTTTTCCGGCCACATGTGATTGCTCAGAGCCTCCAAACTGTGAGAGGCATGAGATGTTCTAAACTGTCTAAATACAGATTCCTTTGAGCAGTCAAAAGATTGATCAGAAATTGTATTGGTGAAGGGATTTTCACTTGTTGGGCCAATGTTTGCTGCTAAGTCTCCATATCCCTTACCTGCTGTGTCCCTGGCAGTGTATTGATTAATATAATTGGTGTAAATAGTAGCTTTAATGTTTGTAACCTGGGACCCTTGAGTTAATTCTTTTTCTTGTTATAGCCCACCACACCTTTGCTCTGTAGGAATGCAACTTTATCTAATGCTTTTTGGAGGCTGGAGCCTGACTTGAGAATAATCACCTTTAGAGAAAAAGGCCTCCGGGCCAGAAGATGATGCAAATCACCTAAACTTTTGCATATGATAAGTTTGCAGGAAGAAAGCCTGGCTTACTGCATGACTCTACCCCTTCCCCCATTATCCTCTATGCATAACTTAAGGTATAAAAACTACTTTGGAAAATAAAGTGCGGGCCTTGTTCACTGAAACTTGGTCTCACCATGTCGTTCTTTCTCTTACCTTCTGGCTGAATTATTCAGCCTCTTTTCTACACTGAATTTCCTCACTGAGCTATCCTTATTTCAGCCTCTTTTCTACACTGAATTTCCTCACTGAGCTATCCTCATTCTATTACTCTTTATATCCTTAATTAACGTTTAATTAAGCAATTGTTTCCTGATCCTCGCCGACGCCGTCCCCGCTTCGAATTCCCTGGATCAGCCGGGGCTGGTCCCCGGCAACCTGCATCTTGAAAAACTTGTAGGCAGGTCAAGAAGCAATAGTTAGAACCGGACATGGAACAACGGACTGGTTCCAAATTGGGAAAGGAGTTCGTCAAGGCTGTATATTGTCACCCTGTTTATTTAACTTAGATGCAGAGTACATCATGCTAAATGCCAGGCTGGATGAAGCACAAGCTGGAATCAAGATTGCTGGGGAAAATATCAGCAACCTCAGGTATGCAAATGATAGCACTCTAATGGCAGAAAGCAAAGAGGAACTAAAGAGCTTCTTGATGAAGGTGAAAGAGGAGAGTGAAAAAGCTGGCTTAAAACTCAACATTCAAACAACTAAGATCATGGCATTCAGTACCATCACTTCATGGAAAATAGAAGAGGAAAAAGTGGAAACAGTGACAGATTTTGTTTTCCAAAATCACTAAGGATGGTGATTGCAACCATGAATTTAAAAGACGCTTACTCCTTGGAAGGAAAACTTTCACAAACCTAGACAGTGTATTAAAAAGCAGAGACATCACTTTGCTGACAAAGGTCTGTCTGGTCAAAGCTATGGTTTTTCCAGTAGTCATGTATGGATGTGAGAGTTAGACTATAAAGAAAGCTGAGCACCAAAGAATAGATGCTTTTGAATTGTGGTGCTGGATAAGACTCTTGAGAGTCCCTTGGACAGCAAGGAGATCAAACCAACAGTCCTAAAGGAAGTCAACTCTGAATATAGATTGGAAGGCCTGATGCTGAAGCTGAAGCTCCAATACTTTGGCCACCTGATGTGAAGAGCTGGCTCATTCAAAAAGACCCTGACGCTGGGGAAAAAATTGAGGTCAAGAGGAGAAGAGGGCAGCAGAACACAAGATAGTTGGATGGCATCACTGACTCAATGGATCTGAGTTTGAGCTGACTCTGGGCAATAGTGAAGGACAGGGAGCCTGGTGTGCTGCAGTCTGGGCTGTTGCAAAGAATCAGGCATGACTTAACAGCTGAACAACAATGATCAGTAGGTGCATTTCAGTCAGGACACTCTGGGCTGCCAGTAGCAGAAACCACAACTCCAACCACTCTGGGCAGATGTCAACTCAGTCCCAGACTGGGACCAGCAATGAGGAGACTTGTTCACTGGGAGCAGAGAGGAGGGGACCCCAAAGGTGGTCCCTCCTGCCAAGACTGTCCACCAGGTGGGCAGTGAGGAGCGTGCAAACCCCCGGAGGTGGGAAGGCAGGCAGCAGAGCAGGGGAGCCGGCCAAGTGCACACGGCGCCCCAGACTGTGACATGCACTTGCCCGTGGGACAGATTGCAGTCACCGTGGGAGTGTGGGAGGTTGGCTTTGTACCTGTATCTCAGACAGGCTCTCAGGGCCCAGCCCCAGACCACACCTTGAGCAGCGAGGGTCCATACCCGGCCTTTCACTGGTCACTTGAGAAGTGGCAACAATAAAAGCTAAGATGGGCCTGGACATCTAGTCCTGCAATTAGACAGGCACTCATCCCCCCAGGGACTCTGGAGATGCCAGGAGAGGCTCTGCAGACCAGGACTGCAGAGCAACCATCTGCTTGGACGTGGTTGGGGGATTTCCCTCCACTTACTCCCTACTCCCCTCCCACGACCCTGCCCCAAGGCTCCAGAAGCTGGCAGAGTGCAGAGCTTCCCAGGAGCAAGGGATGTGAGCAGAGCCTCTTCGCGTTCCTGTGGCACCCCTCCCAGCACAAGGAGAGCTCCCCCACTGGCACATTTCTTCTTCCGACCTCTCTAATGCAGTCGCTGACCTAAAGTCTGAAGTTGACCTAATGGGCTTTGACTCAAGATCTGTGTGGCTCTGGGAATATTGTGATTTATTCTGACCATGTTGTGTCAACCGTGATCTTTCTCTCCCACCCTCAGTACCTCCTGCCCTCATGCCATTTCTCTGTCCAGCCACTGGATGGTCAGTAAATGGAGTAGATGTGTCCACCTGCTTCAGGGGGCATTTCCCTGTGTCCCCACCTCCAGAAGGGCCATGTGCCAACAATGTCACTACTAAAGGTTAACCCTTGTTACCTGATACATGCTCACCACTCTGGTTTCTCACTCTTTCTCTGTGACTCAGCATCCGTGAGACAGAAGTGTCATTTCTGAGCATCCTCTCTGAGCCAGGCCTTCTGTGCAGGTATCTGACTGTGGTACCCTGTCACCATATTCCAGTCAGATGAGAAAAGATGACCTCAGAGAGGTCAAGAATACACCAAGGTGGCAGAGCAGCCAGAGACAGAGCTAGGGCCCAGCCAGCTCCGCACTGGGCAGAGCCTCTTCTGCCACAGAAGGAAGTAGTATGACACCGTGAACTTGAGCTGGAGGAGACTGGGTGGGCATCACCTGGGCCTTGGACTCTCTGGGGCTCACTGTCCTGTAGAGAAAGCAGGTGAGGAGGTTCTGCCGGAGAGATGGGAAAAGCACATGGCTGGACAGGAGCCCACTGCTCATGCCCCTCTGGGGACCTGGGGGATGGCCTGCTGGGGCTGCCCTGCCTGGCGGACAAGCACATTACCCCTCAGCATGGCAGGAGGCTAAGGAGCCTGAGAAGGGGTGTGTGTAGAATCAGAGGGTGTGGGCACTCTGGACCCCTGCCAGCCTGAAGCCTGCCCAGATGTCTCACTTTGAAGAGAAGAAAGTCCTATTTCTCAGGACTCCTTGGTGCAAGGCTGCTGGAGCATGGAATTCCTTCTGCAGAATTCCTCCCTCCCACACCTTTATCCTCCCAGACAACCAGCAACATCTGACCCAGGGATGCTGCAGGGGTCCTGGCCCAGAGCTCGCAGGTAGGGATACCCCTGGTCTCCACTGGACTCTGTGATGACAAAGAAGGCTGTTTGTTTGTTATTGAGTTGCTAAATAATAAAATGACACACAGATCTCTTCAAACAAATGACTTTCTTCTAATTTCAAGCCAGACTCAGCTGTTTCTCAAGGCTGCTCCATCTCTGATGCTGGTCTGGACAAGCACAGGCAGCTTCAGCAGCCTTTGGATTTCTTTCCAAGAATCAGAGCCGTATCACTTAACAGGTATTTTTGTGGCTGTAAGATGCTTTCCTTGAACAAGAGCTGTGCCTATGAGATCATTAAACATGTTTATTCATTTTTAATCTTTGGATCTTTTTTCTTATCAAGTATTTCTGAAGAGGTGTTCACTACAGACATAGAGATGGTGATCCATTCCTTGAAAGTAGAAAAGAGGCTTGGAGCATCACTGAGGGCTTCTGCTCTGCTAGGGTACTCGTGAGATCGGTGTGTGTTCTGAGAGGCTGGAATCTTGTGTGTTCCTGTGACCCAAGACCCTGGCGTCTCCTCCATGGTGTGTCTACTCCGCCTCCGGTTGCCTGTGACATTCTCTCCTCAAGCCCCTCCACGCTTCCATTGTTTCTTGACCAGGACACACTTTCCTTTTTTCTGAACATCCTGAAGCAGAGCGTGTGATATGCAGCTGCTCAGCTGACCCCTCAGGACCGAGTTTCCCGCTCTTTTCAGTCCCTGCCGTCACTGCTCTCCAGCAGTTCCCTCTTTGAGTGACGTGAGCCACCACCCTGAATCCTCAGCCAGAGCACAGGGGTTTGGGGGCTTTGGGTTGGGCTGAGCCACCCCAGTGAAGGATGATTTCTGCACCAGTGTTAACAGCCCGTCACCACCTCTTATTTTATACTGAAAAGAAAATGCTACCAAAACACTGAATCATAAGATCTCTCTGTGGCTTTTGGGTTTTCATCTTGCTTTTCCCCATATTTCCTGAAATCTGAAAGGTGCTAAGTGCAGTTCACCAGAGGGACATGTCTTCAAGGCCCCTTCCTACAGTTCGGATTTGTATTCATCTCTCGCTTCCTGCAATGTTTGCAGGCAACAGCCTGGGTCTCCTTGGGAAGGACTGGTGAGACCTTGGGCTGGGGTGGGACTCACCTGGAGACAAAAGGATGGAAATGGGAGCAGCCTTTCACCCCCTTCAGGATGTATATGGCCTCAGAGACTGGGACAGGAGGAAGGTTCTGGGCTCCGTGACAAGGAACGGGACCCTGAGTGCACGGCGGGGAGGTGCACGCAAGCTGTGCCTTTGGGGACATCCTGGGGTGAGCTCTGACAGAAAGCACCGGCTGTCGGCATCTTGCCCATCCTTCAAGGGCTGTTCCACGTGCTGTTTCTTCCAGGAAGACATCCTGGAGCTGGGGGCCCCTCCCGCTGGATGGAGCACCTCAGGCCACAGCACTTCAGGTGGTGCTTTCTACCCCCCACCTCCGAGCCCAAAAGTGCCTCTCTCACCATTCCCGTGTTCTTCACGCAGCCTTAAACACAGCCCGTCTTTGGTAAACATTTGAGAGGAATGGAAGGAAAACATCTGGGGGCTTGAGTGAAATAGCTGGTCAATGAAAGCCAAACATCTTAATAGTAGTTTCTTACCCAACTGCAGGTGCTTTTCCTTCAAGAGGTTTGAGGAGGGAAAAAAATACATTTGTCAAGACATTAAGTTTGTAGACAAAGAGGAATGTGTTGACTCTTTGGCTGGAAGAAGCTTAATGAGAGCAACAGAGGAGAAAGAAGGGTGGGGAGGGGGCTTATCTATGGGGGCCAGGTTTCCCTCCTTCAGGAAGCTCGTGTCCCTGAGGAATAATACTAACGTATGTAACGTAATACAGTGATACCTGGACTAGGGGGCATTTTGAGCCTTAAATCCCTTGATTGCAAAAACCGTCTTCAGAGTCTGGGGAACACGGCAGCCATTCGTCCTGCCTCTAATAGGACTTGGGTTCGAGGGTCACAGGCAAGGGAAGGAGCAGCTGCCCTGGACAGACCCCAGGGTTTGGGGTCACCTTTTCTCTGTGCTTGTCCTCTATTCCACAAATCCAAGGTGAGTATCTTCCAACCATAAATTCCAAACCCCATTTCCCTGTATATGTAAAAACAAAGAGAACACGGCCCCACGAGGTACACAGCTCCATTCTATACAGACCATGGACTGAGTTTGTATCAGTCCGTGTTGCTCTGATGTCCAGAAGCTGTTGTGTTGGCGTACTGTGGCCAAGTCCATGTGACAAAAGGAAAGCTCTCTTCCTGAGGACTTTTAACGAGCTTGCTAGTGCGTCTTTGCCACGTTCCCGAAGACTTTAGAAGTTCACATGTGATGCTGTTTTCTGTGTAAACTAAAGGACGACTTGTTTACGAGGCAAGTGCCAACCTGTGTTTCTAATGTCAGACACTGTTCCACTACTTATGCATGTGCTGGTCCAATAGGGTTTTTTTAGATAAGGCTTTTTTGTTTTCAGACTTCATCTTTGAGATAAAAAAATACAGTCACCAATATTACTGATGATTCTAAGGGGAGGAGTTTCCAGAGTTTGCACTGAAGAGTCATTCATTGTCAAATAAATCGTGAAATTACCTCCTTATCTGCATTAGTAATAAATCTTGTGTTTACCCAGCTAAATATCTCTGGGACTCATACAGTCAGTCTTACTTAAAGAGAACACCAAGAAATGTGAAATGAAAAAAACCTTGGCTCATTTTTCTGGCTCACTGCTAGAACTCAGGGTGGTTTGTATAGAATGGATATACCTGTGTACCTCGTGGGGCCATGTTCTTTTTGTTTTACAGATACAGGGAAATGGGGTTTGGAATTTATGGTTGGAGGACACTCACCTTAGATTTGTGGAATAGAGGACAAGGACAGAGAAGTGAGCCCCAACCCCTGAGGTCTGTCCAGGGAACCTGCTTCTTCCCTTGCCTGTGATCCCCGAACCCAAGTCCTGTTGCTTTCCTTGTGCACAAACACGGCAATGATCTCAGCCCTTGGCAATGCTAGGATAAAGGCCCAGCATGTGACATCTGTCTGTCCACCTCACCCTGCAGAGCACGTGAAGGCACATCACACTCTGGGCTCTTCTGCAGGTGCTGGGGCTCACGGGGAGCAAAGACCTGTCAGCACGGAGGTTAGGAGTGGAGGAAGCAGACTGTGAATCCAGAGACAGATGCACAATAAGACATCAGGTGCAGGTTCAGCGGGGCTGCTGAGGGGCCCAGGGCAGAGTGGCAGGTGCTGCTGATCAACACTGTGGAGCGGGAGGCCACTTGAGGACAGCTGAGTCCATACGGCATGTGAAGGAGGAGCCCTCTGGCAGAGGGCAGTACCTGAAGGGCTCCTGGCACAGGGGCATGGACTGTTCTGAAAACAGTGAAAAGGCTGGGGCCCAGAAGGGCAGAGGGCAAGCTCCAAGGAGCCGGTCCCAGGAAACGTCATGGAACACAGCTGTGCACGGTCCTGATTACAACCTCTGAGACTACAGGGAAGCTGTTTCCTTGCTAACTCCAATTACTCAAAATCAAACTGATACATCATGGTCAGGATTATGATTTTGTCCTGTGATGTGAAACTTTTGGATGCTTCTGAGCAGGGAAGTGGCATCATGTGCTGTGCAAGTGCAAGAGATGCTACATCAGCTGCCGCTCAGAGGCCTGATTGCCTGGGACAAAGGTAGAAGTAGGGAGATCAGTGAGGAGGCTGGTGTCTTGGTCCAGTGAGAGCTGGTGTTTCAGACCAAGATGGGTGGAGGTGATGAAACAAAGGCAGCTTCCTATCACAGGCTGTATGGGTTGCTCCAGCCTGGTCTGATGGGTCAGGCAGAAACAGCACACGACCCCTGTGTACTACTAGGAGACGGAGGAGCAAGTAACTTTCATCAGGAGAAATGGCGAGTCTTCCTCAGAGGAGGCAACATTTGGAATTGAATGAATGCTTTGCCTGCAGAGAAGCTTTCAGTAAGAACTGTTCCGACAAAGAGTGAAATGATGCCCTATTCCCAGGTGGAGGGGCAGGTTTTAATTACATGGCCACTCTTGCTGGAGCCTTTGGGGAAGAGCGCAAGGTGCCAGGGGACAGAGCCACATCTGCCATTCTGAGCTGAGAACCAGGGTCACCTGGGTTCTCCTGTCTGTCCCAGGTGGACAGAACATCTTCATAACACCTGTTCTCTTTCTCAGCCACCCTAAAGGACGGCAGTGTGGACTGCTCTGCTGACCCATCCATGAACCCCAGAAGAGAGCACCCTTTTGCACAGGTCCATGGAGAATTGTTTTCTGAAGGAGACTTGCTTCTTCAGGTATTGTATGAATTGACATCTGTACTTTCTATCAGTGGTTATGAATCGTAACAGAATCAAGCTCCAGAGTTTTCCAGAAAACACTTTGTTTCAGCTCTTGTTGAAGTGTCTTTAATTATTGTGTCAAAATCCTGTTTGAGTGTTCTACATCTAGTTTTCCGTTTTGGACAGTTCTGTACTCATACTGCATGTGGGTGGGAGTCACACAGGGGCAGGAAGAGCTGGGAACCACGGATGCCAGGCCCTGGTGGCCACTTGCTAGTCAAGTGTGGGTGCCTCCCCCCAAGAGGGGTTCTCCATCTGAGCTTTTTAGGCCCTGAGCATGGAGAACATGCAGGGCCCTGGGCAACTGGCCACAGAAGCAGTTGGGCCTCTTCTTCAGGGAAGAAGAGACCACTGCATCCTTATTTATATGGTGTTGGCTTATTTATCTGCTGAGGATTCAGTCTCAGCACAGTCCAGGCAAGAGTACTGGAGTGGGTTGCCATTGCCTTCTCCCTCAGCACAGTCACTCTATCTTAAAGTCTTAAAAGTCGGTTATTCTCTCCACTGAAGAGTGAAAGGTTGTTGTTGAATCACGCGAATACACCGGGATTCTTGGCCCCCGGAGGAGAAGAATTCAATCCGGGGCCAGAGACGAGGCTTGATCGCTCAGAGCTTTTGTGTAATAAAGTTTTATTAAAGCATAAAGGAGATAGAGAAAGCTTCTGACATAGGCATCAGAAGGGGGCAGAAAGAGTACCCGCTTGCTAGTGTTAGCAATGAAGTTATATATTCCAAAGACTGTCTGGAGGTTGTAAAGACCTCACCAGACCTACTCCCATAATTTACATTTTAAGATAACAGAATCAGCCAGAAGGTTTAATCCAAAGACCGTCCTTAGGCAGGATACATTATTGTTATATAATCCTAAGGAATGTGGAGAAAGAAAAAAAGTTTGTCCTTTTTTCCTCGTTGAGAATTCCAGACCCCTCTCTCCTTGGGGACCCCTAGACTCCCTATCAACCTGCCTAGGAAATGACTCTCTCATTCCCCCCTTTTCTTTTAGGAGAATTATGTTGCCTAGGGAAAAGTGGCGTCGTTCTCGTTCCATAACTGCTTCCGAGCTGACAAGGGGGCATTGTCCCTAAATTGGTGAGGCAACATATTCTCCTAATCCTCATATTGAGGATATCTGATCCAGGGACCCCAAATAGTAGCTGGAGGAAGTTGCAACAGTAGCAGGAGTTTGAGCAATCATTTGTAACTTAAAAGCTTTCAAGTGGCTAGATACAAATCTAGTTATACAATTACAGTTGCAGGCAACATAGTCACTAAAACAAGTTAAAATCGAAATTAAAAGTCACATTATGTCCATAGTTAAAGTGCAAAGTGTTGCACCAGTCCATTTTAGGGTTGGTAGATGTCATCAGATGAAGAAGAGGCGTCGCATGTGATTGTTGTCGAAGGTATTCACAGACTTGGAGAAAGTCTTTTCCTTGAAGTGGGGATGTCCACCACGGGAAGCCTTCCACTGATGAAGAGAGGAGTGCTCCACAGACCCAGCAGTTAGACCGATTGTGGAATCCAGCATAGGAGTGAGCCCAGGACAGGAAGACATTGTCTTGAGGATCCAACAGCAGATTCAGGATTTTTGGAGTCAGCAGAAGTAGACTCGCATAGATTATCAGGCCCATCCGCTGCCCTTTGCTTAACTCTAGAGCTCGGGTCAGAGCCACAAGCTCTGCTAACTGAGCACTCGTTCCCTGGGGGAGAGATTTTGGTCCAAAACCTGTTCAGCAGTCACCACGGTGTAACCTGCTTTACGTTTTCCATCCTCAACAAAAGAACTACCATCTGTAAATATTTCCATGTCAGGATTGTCTAATGGGGTATTCTTTAGATCCTCCCGAGCTGCATAGTTTAAAGTTAGGAATTGAAAACAATCGTGGTCAGGTGTTTCATTTTCCTTCTCAGGAAGGAAAGTGGCAGGATTTAAATTTCCACAAACTTTAAGCTTAGTTACTGGTCCTTCTAACAACAATGACTGATACTTAAGAAGCCTACTGTCTGTCACCCAAATATTAACCTTAGAATTTAAGATTCCACTCACATCATGAGAAGTCAGTACAGTAAGGTTTCGTCCATTAATTATTTTTAAAGATTCAGGTGCTAATAAAGCCGCTGCCCCAATTACTCTTAGACAGTGGAGCCACCCACCTGAAACTACATCTAATTCTCTGCTTAGATAAGCAATAGGTTGCTGGTGAGGCCCTTGGGGTTGTGTCAAAACTCCCAATGCCACACCTTTTCTTTCAGTGACAAACAAATTAAATTCTGACCCTGTGGACAAGCTCAGAGCTGGAGCTTGCAGGAGAGCAGTCTGAAGAACCTTAAAAGCCTTTTGAGTTTCTGTTTGTCGGTTTGGACCTGCTGAGTTTCAGCTATAAGTTTATATAAAGGCCGGGCAAGTTCCCCATAACCCAGAATCCAAATGCGACAGTAACCTGTAATTCCCAAAAATCCTCTCAATTGTCTTAAAGTCATAGGTAGGGGATGATTTAGTACAGGTTTAATTCTCTCAGGGCCTGTGGCCCTAGTTCCTTCTGATATGATTAGGCCCAGATATCTAACCGACTGTTGACAAAGCTGAGCCTTTTCTCTTGATGCCTTGTAACCACAGCCTGCCAGAAAGTTTAAGAAATCTTCTGAGGCTCGCGAACAAGCTTTCTCTGTCTCAGCACAGAGCAAAATACCATTTACATATTGTAACACCACTGCTTCAGAGCTATTAAAGTTTTGTAGATCCCGTGACAAACTTTGTCCGAAAAAGTGAGGACTGTTACGAAATCCCTGGGGCAAAACTGTCCAGGTTAACTGAGAAGCTGGCTGCGTAGGGTCTTCAAAGGCAAATAGAAATTGACTTTCTTCTGCCAAAGGCACTGAATAAAAGGCATCCTTTAAATCAATTACTGAGAAATATTTGGCCCGTTCAGGAATTTCAGACAATAGAGTATAAGGATTAGGCACCATGGGGTGTAAAGGAACTACAGCCTCATTTATTATTCGTAAATCTTGAACTAGTCTCCATTTACCATTCGATTTCTTTATACCCAAAATAGGAATGTTGCAAGGACTGCTACAGGGAATTAATAGTCCCTGCTCCTTTAAATTTTCAATGATGGGTTTTAACCCTTCCTTAACTTCAGGTTTCAGTGGATACTGCTGCTTATGTGGAAATACATGCGGGTCTTTGAGCTTAACAACTACAGGAATAGCATTTTGTGCTCGACCCACAGATTTTCCATCAGCCCATACTCTAGGATTTACATTTTGTTCAACTAAAGGGAGAGAAAGGGAAGGCTCCATATTCATGAAAACAGAGGCGTGGACCTTGCTCAGTATATCCCTCCCCAAAAGGGGTGAGGGAGATTCTGGCAAAATCAGAAACTCGTGTGAAAACAGCACAGAATCCCAGTTGCAAGATAAAGAATAACTGAAATAATACCTTTTGGCTCGTCCAAACAGTCCCATTACGGAAGTGGATCAGGAAGAAAGTGGGCCAGGGGCTTCAGTAAGCACAGAATAAGTTGCCCCAGTATCTAAAAGGAAATTGACGGATTGGCCCCCCACAATTATTAATACCCGGGGTTCTTTAGGTGTATTAGGATGGGAGCTTGTGTGGGGACCCCCGGGCACCTTCAGTCCTGATTGTCTTGAGAGTCTGACCCTGGAGACCTATGCCTCTGGGGGCAGTCTCTCTTCCAGTGTGGTCCTTTGCAGACCGGACATGGAGCTGGGGGCGACTTAGATGCCTGAGGGCAATCCCGTTTGAGGTGCTCCTCCTTTCCACAGTAATAGCAAGCCCATCCCTTTTCACCTGGGCCCCTCTGGGCATTTTTCTCAGGCTGTTTAAGAACGTTTTTCATAGCCATGGCGAAGGCTTCCACCTTTTCCTTTGTATTTTTTTGCCTTTCTTTCTTTTCCTCATATTCCCTACCATAATAGACTGTCTGAGCCAGTTGTAACAGGGTAGCTAAAGACTGATTTGGTCCATACGCCCGTTTTAATAGCTTACGGCGGATATCTGGAGCCGACTGAGTGAGAAATCTATCCTTTAAGATCACTTTTCCCTCTTTACTTTCGGGATCAATCTCAGTGAATCTGCGAAGGCCTTCTCTCAGTCTATCTAGGAATTTACCAGGAGGTTCCTTCTCCTCCTGTTCTATGTCTGCCAATTTGCCATAGTTTAAAGGCTTAGAACGTGCCTGCCTAAGTCCTTCAAGAATATATCTAACAAAATGACTCTGATCCCATCTTCCTTTAGCTGTGTTGTAGTCCCAGTCTGGTTCTATAGTTGGGACCGCCTGATTCCCAGTGGGAAGGACCACTATCTCATTCTCCCTCTTCCCTACTGATTCATTACCAAGCCATTCATCTCCATAAGCAACCGCTTTTCCCAAAACTCAAGTCTTTGACTCGGGAGTCAGCGTTTGTCCCAAGATATACATCACATCCTTCCAAGTGAAATCATAAAGCAGAGTAACACCTTTAAAAGCTCTAATATATTTTTCTGGGTCCTCTAAATAGTCTCCCAGATCCTCCTTGATTCTTTGTATTTCTTGATAAGAGAAAGGCTTATTAACTCTCACAGACTGATTATTTCTCCCAGTGGGTGTTTCATAAAGAGGCAACAGCTTGTGTGGCTGTTCCTCAGTCTCTCTGGCTGCCCTGCGCATATGATCCCAGGGATAGATTGGAGAAACCTGTTTTTCCTCTTCTCTTTGTCTCCTGTCCTCCATCTCATCTCTTACTTCTATGGTCTGAGTTTCTACCAAAACCAGAGTAGTCTGAGGTTGTACTGAGACAGGAGTTGTTTGGACCTCCATGTGGGCAGTTTGAATCCCAGTTTGGAGTCCCAGGTATGGGTGCAAAGTAAGAGGACAGGAGGGAGCTGAAGGTTTCACGCCCAAATCTATACCCTTAGGACATAAGTCTGGCATATTTCGCAGAGAGAAAAAGGGCAACACATATGCTACTTCTACCCATTTCCCTTGTTCCTTACAGAACCGGTCTAATTGTAGAACAGTATTATACTTAAGAGACCCTCCAACTGGCCACCATTCGCTGTCCTCCAATGGATACCGTGGCCATGCAGTATCACATAGGAAGACCAGGTGTGTCTTCTTTAAGCCCTGGGGATCAAATCTATCCCAGTTTTTCAGGATACAGTTCAAAGGAGTGAGGCTGGAATTGTTAGCTCCCATCTGTAAGAGAGAAAAAAAGTGACCAGCGAGCGCCATTTTTCTACCCGAGGCGTCCCTCCCTGCTCTAGATGGGGGTGTAGACAGACGTTACACCAAAAGCTTTTCCTTCCTGGTCGGACTTAGTCTGTCCCTTACCGATGCAGGCGCCGTACTCATCCCTCCCGGTTCTACCACCGAGATGGGGTGGGGATGTACCAGGGGTAGACTTGATAGCATCCCTACTTGATGTCCAGCTCTTCACCCCCAACCTTGCTTGCCTCTGATGTCACCCGGGGTGAATCAGAGTAACCTTCTGGAATGCCTCCCAAGCTAAGACCGCTGTGGGAAACATTCGTCACCTGAGTTCCTGTCCACGACCCTGAGTATTTCCTGACTACAATAAGACCGACGCGAACATAAAACTGAGATGTTCTTTCTAAGCATCACCACACCAGTATAATAGCCTCCTCTGATCCACTAAGAGCCGGAGTTACCAAAGAAAAAAAACCCATCGCAGTCCCAATCTGAGTAACCTTTAACCTCAGAGATGTTCTGGGAGCTAGAGCTCCACCTAGCTTCTGAACTTTCGATTCCTAGCAAGGCTAGGCACTTTCTTGAATACCAATCCAAGTTTGGGACCTAAGCCACGGTACACAATAACAGTATAGATCACAAGTCCCTTGAAAGTCTATGATCCGATAGATTAGGTTAGTACTTCTAATTCCCAAGGAGTTATGAAATGGTCAAAGAGACCAAAAAGTTTGACCAAAAAAGGAGAGTTCGGTCCACACACTTTGCCCATTTCTGGTCGGTTCCCGAAGGAGACATTGGGTGCCTCTTGGCATTGGCAGGTCAGTATAACGCCCTGACAAGTTTCTGCCATAAGCCGTATGAGATCACCGTGGAACCGCAGAGCAGGGCTCCTTACTTGCTTCCCGCAGGGCGTGTCATTCATTCACACAAGCACACCGTAGAGGTAGTAAAGCACAGCAGAAAACGTGTTCGCTAAGAGAACAAAGAACTAAAGCTCCAAGCATCCTTATCTTGTCCTGAAGGACCCCGGACGAGCCCCCAAGATGAAAGGTTGTTGTTGAATCACGCGAATACACCGGGATTCTTGGCCCCCGGAGGAGAAGAATTCAATCCGGGGCCAGAGACGAGGCTTGATCGCTCAGAGCTTTTGTGTAATAAAGTTTTATTAAAGCATAAAGGAGATAGAGAAAGCTTCTGACATAGGCATCAGAAGGGGGCAGAAAGAGTGAAGTTATATACTCCAAAGAATGTCTGGAGGTTGTAAAGACCTCACCAGACCTACTCCCATAATTTACATTTTAAGATAACAGAATCAGCCAGAAGGTTTAATCCAAAGACCGTCCTTAGGCAGGATACATTATTGTTATATAATCCTAAGGAATGTGGAGAAAGAAAAAAAGTTTGTCCTTTCTTCCTCCTTCAGAATTCCAGACCCCTCTCTCCTTGGGGACCCCTAGACTGCCTATCAACCTGCCTAGGAAATGACTCTCTCATTCCCCCCTTTTCTTTTAGGAGAATTATGT
>NW_011494609.1:4920296-4926409 GCF_000754665.1 Bison bison bison
CAGGATACATTATTGTTATATAATCCTAAGGAATGTGGAGAAAGAAAAAAAGTTTGTCCTTTCTTCCTCGTTGAGAATTCCAGACCCCTCTCTCCTTGGGGACCCCTAGACTCCCTATCAACCTGCCTAGGAAATGACTCTCTCAAGAGTACTATTTTTTTTTAATACTTCATACTTTAAAAAACTTAAAAAAAGACCTGCTACAAAAACTGTCAAAATGTTACCATAAATGCTGGACGTATGATGGTTGATTACAATGATCACTTTATTTTGTAGTGAATTTAAACTGCTTTGTATCTATACCTTTAACATAGGAATTTTAACCAAAAGTCTCTTGAAATAAGATGCCTAAAGAATAGTTTTAAATTAGTTTGTTTAATTGAAAATTATCAAAATTCTGTATTAACCACAGTTCCCCACAGAAACAGAACCAGTAGGATGTGTGTGTGTGTGTGTGTGTGTGTGAAGAGAGAGAGAGAGAAAGATTTTAAGAAATTGGTTCATGTGAATGTGGGGTGTAGCAAATCTGAAATTAGCAGGAAGGCTAGAAGCTTATAGACCCAAGCAAAAGTTAATGTTGCAATCTTCAGTCCAAAGGCTGAAGTCCAAAAATTCTGAAAGCAGAATTTTTTCTTAGGGATCTCAAACTTTTTCCTTTAAGTCCTTTAACTAACTGGATGTGACCCACCCACATTATGGAAGGCAATCCGTGTTACTCAGAGTCCATTTATTTAAATGTTATTCACATCTCAAAGGGGCTTCTCTGATAGCTCAGTTGGTAAAGAATCCACCTGTAATGCAGGAGACCCCAGTTTGATTCCTGGGTCGGGAAGATCCACTGGAGAAGGGATAGGCTAGCCACGCCAGTATTCTTGGGCTTCCCTGGCGGCTCAGCTGGTAAAGAATCTGCCTGCAATGCGGGAGACCTGAGTTTGATCCCTGGACTGGGAAGATCCCCTGGAGAAGGGAAAGGCTACCCACTCCAGTATTCTGGCCTGGAAAATTCCATGGACTACAGTCCATGGGGTCACAAAGAGTCAGACAGGACTGAGCAACTTTCACTTTCACTCTCACATCTCAAAAATGAATACTTTCACAGCAACATCTAGATTAGTATTTGACCAAACTCTTGGGCACCATACCTAGCCAAGTTGATACATAAAAATGAACCATCACAGCTTCATATTTAATAACATTTTAAATGACTGCCAGTAAGAATCAGTTTCAGTTGCTGAAGGAAAAAAACTTGTTTCAGTTGCTGAATAAATATTTGACATTTTTTAGGTGCCTTTTAAGATGTTTGGCATTCAAGAACAAGTCAAATTTAAATAATTCTATTTTTCTAAAAATACACTAGACAAGGAAATGATGAAGTAAGACCAGGCATAAAATATAAAAAATAATAAATGGTAAAAATCTGATGCCATCCAAATAGAATAACTGATGTTTTCTCTGTTTCTTTGGTTGTGTATGGAGAATTGGGACTTCTAGACTGGCAGTGGGAAGAGCTTGGCAGATGGCCCTCTGGCCCCAGTTCAGTGTGCCAGAGGCTCTACTCTGGATGCATGCAGCCAGTAAGATAAGGCTCCTTCTCTCCCCAGTTCCCAATCTATGGTTGTGGTTTCACCCTATGAGTGGCAGGCTTCTGTCAGCTCGCATCACCCCAGCTCATTTTGCCAAAGCTCTGTTCCAAGAAAATATGGCCAAAAATCCTGGGCTTCCCTTCCCACATCAAGGCCCCATTTATAGGGTAGAAAGTCTGTCACAGGAATGGCAGACTGAAAATTTCCCCAACTCAGTTCCCTTTTAGTGGGGAGGATCCATACTCAAACGGTCTAGTCAAGATGATCAGAGATTACCATCCTTGCCTAAGACTCATTCATAGAGAAAAGATATAATTCCAGAGAAGTGGCCACCACCCATGGTCCCAGCTCCAGTAAAGGGGCTCTGGAGAGAAATAGGCCATAAGAATAGGGAGTTCTGAAGCTCTCCCTAAAGGGACTAAATTAGTTTGGAACAGAGCTTGGGGAAGTTCAGTATAATGGCACTCTCAAAAATGATGGTAATTTTGATAGTTACCAATTCAGAGGGGTGAAATTGTAGAACAGCTAAAGTTTAACAGAGAAAATCAGGGAAACAGACAGCTTAGAAAAAGCCTGGAGTCAGAATAAGCCTCAAAACAGCAAAATCCTGCTCCTGGAAAGGATTCAACTATAACTGGATCACACTCAAGGTTATGCTCAAAATTCTTCAAGCTAGACTTTAGCAATATGTGAACCAAGAACTTCCAGATGTACAAGCTGGGTTTAGAGAAGGCAGAGGAACCAGGAATCAAATTGCCAACGTTTGTTGGATCATAGAGAAAGCAAGGGAATTCCAGAAAAACATCTACTTTTGCTTCAACGACTGTATTAAAAGCTTTGACTGTGTGGGTCACAACAAACTGGAAAATTCTTAGAAAAGAGATAGGGATATCATGGGACCAGATGCCACAATCTTAGTTTTTTAATGTTGAGTTTTAAGCCAGCTTTTTCACTCTCCTCTTTTATTCTCATCAAGAGGCCTTTAGTTCCTCTTCCTTTCTGCCATTAAAGTGGTATTACTTGCATATCTGAGGTTGCTGATATTTCTCCTGGCAATCTTGATTTCAGCTTGTGATTCATCCAGCCCAGCATTTTGCATGATGTACTCTGTATATAAGTTAAATAAGCAGGGTGACAGTATATAATCTTGGCGTACTCCTTTCCCAATTTTGAACCAGTCCATTGTTCCACGTCCAGTTCTAACTATTGCTTCTCGACCTCCATACAGGTTCCTCAGGGGACGAGAAAGGTGGTCTCATATACCTATCTCTTGAAGAATTTTCCACAGTTTGTTGTGATCCACACAGTCAAAGGCTTTAGCATTGTCAATGAAGCATACTACTACTACTAAGTCACTTCAGTTGTGTCCGACTCTGTGCGACCCCATAAATGGCAGCCCACCAGGCTCCCCCGTCCCTGGGATTCTCCAGGCAAGAACACTGGAGTGCGATGCCATTTCCTTCTCTGCAATGAAGCATAAGTAGACATTTTTCTGAAATTCTCTTGCTTTCTCTATGATCCAAAGAATGTTGTCAATTTGATTCCTGGTTCCTCTGCCTTTTCTAAATCCAGCTTGTACATCTGGAAGTTCTTGGTTCACATACTGTTGAAGCCTAGCTTGAAAGGCTATGAGCATTACCTTGCTAGCGTGTGAAATGAGCATAATTGTATGGTAGTATGAACATTCTTTGGCATTGCCTTTCTTTGGGATTGGAATGAAAACTGACCTTTTCTAGTCCTGTGGCCACAGCTGAGTTTTCCAAATTTGCTGTCATATTGAGTGCAGCACTGTAAAAGTATCATCTTTTAGGATTTGAAATAGCTGGAATTCCATCACTTCCACTAGCTTTGTTTGTAGTAATGCTTCCTAAGGCCCCGTTGACTTCATACTCCAGGATTTTCTGTAATAACTGCTTAATTGTTTGAATTTTTGTTCCACCAATCCATGTGACTAGGAATAGTGGTACATTAAGACGTATTTCCACATTGTTTTATTGCCCAAGAAATGGGGGGTGGGATCTAGTGTATCAGTGAGTGGAGGGGCTGGGCTTGGTTTGCAAGCTGAAGAGTTCACCCATTTTAACCAGCAGAAAAGCAAAGCTTATGGAACCAGATAAACATACATTGTGAGACCCCCAGGGGGTGCAGTGGTAAAAAATCCTGCATCCAGGGGATGCAGGTTTGATCCATGGGTTGGGAAGATCTCCTAGAGTAGAAAATGGCAACCCACTCCAGTATTCTTGCCTGGGAAATCCCATGGACAGAGGAGCCTGGCAGGCTACAGTCCATGGGGTTGCAGAGAGTCGGATGCTGAGTGACTGAGCATGCAAACTTAGGTTGCAGGGTGGTGGGACCCTGTAGAAGTCCTCTTCCCACTGCCCTTTATTTTCAGTGCAAAGTAGCAAGGCTGAATGTGATGACAGGGAAGGAGGTGTCAGAGATGTGAGGGGAGAGAGAGGGGTGTGAAACAGTCATCTAAGAGAACAGGAGACTGAATTAGACCAAGGAAAATGTAACAGAATGCTTAAGCAGCATCTGGGACCATCTAAGATTCACAGTCGGGAGTGTAATGTCATGCTCAGCTGTGAGGGTGCAGACATGGAGTGAACGGAAGGCTGAATTTAACCAGGTTTAGAGCTCACCCAGTTGAGCTCAATGAATCAAGAGAGGAGCACAGAACTGGGGAGTGTACACGAAGCAACCATTACAGTAATTGATATTAACATACAGTAAAGGTGTGACACGGAGCAAGCAGAGCATGGCATCCTCCGGCAGTGTTATCATTACCCTTGTTGTTGTCATCACTGTCATTTACTTGGAAATGCTGGGGCCGGTGGGGGATGGCTTCAAGCCACAGGTACGTGTTTCCTCAACATAAGTATAAAAGACTGTTTCCAACTGAAAGCTTAAAATTAAAACTCATCTCAACCACAACCAAAAACATGTTTTTCCTGAGGCTTGATGCCTCTTAAGACTCTCCTGGGAAAATGGTTAAAATTTTGTATTCCTGGGGTTTCCAACCGGGTGGCTGCAGGAGGGCTGGGAGGTGATGAGCTCCATTTTTCCCCCCCGGCCAGGCGAGCCCAGCCACAGCCTCAGTGGATAGAGAGCACTAGTCTGCTCTGTCTCCTGACGAGGGGCGCTGAACGGATCAGTTGCGTCAAGAAGACAGATGAGAAGAGGAAAACAAAAAAATGTGTGTGTATTTGTTTGATTAATTGCGGTTCAGTTTGCAGTGTTCTCAACTGACAGAAGTTGGAATTTGACTCTGCTGTCTCAGACATGCATGTGCGCACGTGTGCACACACACACGCCCACACATATGCACAGGCGCGCGCCTTTCCAGCAGAGCCCAAGTGAATGAGGGGTATTTGCACTGAGCAGCCTTGCAGGATAGCTTACCAAGTGATGATTCAGGATGTGCGCGACTCCCACACCAAAAGGAAGCTCAGCAGAAGCCCCTCCCAACCTGAGTCTGGCCTCAGGAGCTCCACCCGCCTGCACACTCTGAACCGAGCCCTCTCTGCCTCTCGCCAGGCCCTCGACGGCTTCCTCGTGGCGGTCACGGAAGACGGCTATGTTTTCTATGTCTCTCCCACGGTCCAGGACTACCTGGGGTTCCATCAGGTGAGTGGTTATCTTTCAGTTGAGTAGTTAGGGGTGAGGTGGGGCCACGTTACGCTAATGTCTGTGGGGTGACTGTAGGAACCTAGGTTTCAATCCCGCACATACATACTGCATGTCCCCACCTGAGCCTTCCCAAAACACTGGCTTCCTCAACCTGGAGGAAGGTGACCACACTCTGGGGAAAGGAGAATGACCAGGCATTTTGAAGTCTGTTGGATAGAAGGTGTGGTCACCTGAGTATCTCCTAAGGACCCTGCCACTTCTCCAGTCAGGGGGCTCCAGACCTTAAAACTGTCTCAGGTTCGGAAACTGAGCAAAGGATGATCACTTCTCATGGAGGTGATGGCCCTCAGCCTCCTGGGCCTCCTTCCTCACTTCCTTTTATACATGTTAAGCAGCATCGCTGTTGGCTGCCCGTCACTTTTCCCTAAGGACATTGTACTCTGCAACCATCTCCACAGCCCCAAGGCCCAAGGCACCCCTCTGGCCTTGCTGGTCGTCACTGACTAAAGCCCACTGACTTCTGGTCAATACGTGCTGCCACCTGGCCTCTGGTACCTCATGGCTCCGTCGTCCCGGTGGATGCTAATGAGCCCAGCCCGGTGCCTTCCTCTCTGCCATCTGTTCTGACCACACAGCACAGTCACCAAGCTTCTCAGGGGTGCTGGGCCCTCCACTAATGCACCTCCGTGGCCTTGGGGAGCACTGGCCCTGGCCTCCCACGGCATGTCACCTCTGGACCTGTTTCCCTCAGCCTTTTTTGTCCCTTCCTCTGCCTTCTGCCTGGAGAAGGAAATAGCAACCCACTCCAGTATTCTCGCCTGGAAAATCCCATGGACAGAGGAGCCTGGTGAGCCACAGTCCATAGGGTCACAAAGAGTCAGACATGACTGAGCACGCACT
>NW_011494609.1:4926509-4929601 GCF_000754665.1 Bison bison bison
CTGCCACCTCACTGGCCATTGGCTTTTTCCAGCTTCTAAGAGCCCGCCTACCCCCAACAATAAGTTCATCCCATTTCTTGGGGTCCTTGCCAGGGTGTGAAATTCTGTGTTCTGAGAATTCTGATCTGACCACTGGGAGAAAGGCGGTAAGCCTATGGAGCAGCTCCAAGGAAGTGTCTCAAGGCCAAAGGCCAGCCCTGGAGGCCCAGCTGCCCCTTGGAGGAGCCCTGTCTCCCAGGACACATTTGCCTCAGAGCCACTGCCCCATGGACTTCAGTGAAAAGGGGCCTGAGGGCCAGTGGGAGCCCTGAGGGTTGTCTCCACAACCCCACTGAAGGAAGACATTCCATTCCTCACAGACCCATTCTGCAGCCTGAAAACCCACCTGGCTAATGCCTTACTCACCAGGCGCAAATGAGGGGCTTGATAAATGCCATGGCAACAAACGGTTTTCTGAAAACCAGGCAGCAAAAGGACTCAGGACCCCACTCTTCACCGCAGCACATTCTCACACAGGGCGCAGCCTGCCCACTAGCGGATCTGGGACCACCCACCCCCTGCTTGTGATGAAAAGACACGAAAATTTTTAGTCTTTTCACTTTTCCTTTTGAAAAAGTGTCAATCAGTTCCAGTCTGTGGCGGCTGCTTCTCAGCTGAAACTCTGAGGAGTTTTATTCGGCAAAACAGAACTGAGACCCTGAGCTCAGCACACCGACACCATCTACGTGCAACTTCCCGACGCACATGTCCTCACTGAGGACAAGCGTGATTGGGGAAGGTAGAGGAACAGGGACTCTATAAAATAAAGGGCTTCCAAAGGAAAGAAAAAAACCAAACCTGAGTAAAGCCCTTGATCTCAGAGAAACCCCTCGCTTGGTGCAGGGAATGTTGAGGGTGGAGCGGGGCCTTACTGAGAGGCCTTCCTCCTCAGAGCCTGCAGGAGCAGAGGGCAGATGGCAGGATGAGTGAGAGCTGCCAGTAGGCAGGAGGGCAGTCAGGAGGGGGAGGCCGGGGGGGCGGGGGGAGGAGTGGCCCCTGCCTCTGTGCACAGCCCCCCAACACCAGTGCTGGGTTTTCTAGAGGAAGGAGCACAAGCGTTTGTGGGGGCTGTGCTTTCCTGGGGCCCATTCACTCCTCCAGGCTCTGTTCTGTTTTGCCCTGAAGTCTCTGAAGCCTCCCTTGGTCTCAGCCCCAGGCTGCCATCGGTCAAGATCTCATAAACCTCTGTCTCCATTAACCCCCCTCAGGCTTTCCTTGTAACCTGGGGTCTTCCCCCACCTGAGTTTCCCCTCTGCCAGCCTGGAGGCCGTTTGGCCAGGCCCTTCCTTATCTCTGTCCTTTCAGAGATTAGACTAGATCTTTGTAATATTTGTCACCATAACCACATACTGGGTGGAGATGCTCCTGCAAAGCTGTTTTCACAGAGTTTCATGGCAGACAGCAGTTACATACAAGCAGCTGCTGGCAATCATGCTGTGTAGGCAGTGGGAGTGCAGGAGGAGAAGGAAAAAGTGTGTAATTTATTTCAGATAGAAGTTGGCGGTGGCAAAGAGACAGACACAACTTAGCAACTGAACGGCAGCAACAAAGGGTACAGAGACGCACTAAATTTTAATCAAACCTATTTTATTTTCAAGGACTACATAAGACTTCCCAAGGCAAACTGGCTTGGAGACGAACATTCTCTTTATGTGTAAAATACTTCCAAAATCTGTATGGAGACAGGATACTTTAATTCTGTTTCATGTTCAAGTCACCATACCAGTTCAGTTCAGTCACTCAGTCATATCTGACTCTTTGCAACCCCATGGACTGCAGCAAGCCAGGCTTTCCTGTCCATCACCAACAGCCAGAGCTTGTTCAAACTCATGTCCATCGAGTCAGTGATGCCATCCAACCATTTCATCCTCTGTCATCCCCTTCTCTTCCTGCCTTCAATCTTGCCTAGCATCAGGGTCTTTTCCAGTGAGTCAGTTCTTCACATCAGGTGGCCCAAGTATTGGAGTTTCAGCTTCAGCATCAGTCCTTCCAATGAATATTCAGGACTGATTTCCTTTAGGATGGACTGGTTGGATCTCCTTGCAGTCCAAGGGACTCTCAAGAGTGTTCTCCAACACCACAGTTCAAAAGCATCAATCTTTGGTGCTCAGCTTTTGTTATACTCCAACTCTCACTTACATACATGACTACAGGAAAAACCATAGCCTTGACTAGATGGACCTTTGTTGGTAAAGTAATGTCTCTGCTTTTTAATATGCTGTCTAGGTTGGTCATAACTTTTCTTCTAAGGAGTAAGCGTCTTTTAATTTCATGGCTGCAGTCACCATCTGCAGTGATTTTGGAGCCCCCCAAAATAAAGTCTTTCACTGTTTTCATTATTTCCCCATCTATTTGCCATGAAGTGATGGGACTGGATGCCATGATCTTAGTTTTTTAATGTTGAGCGAACTTTTTCACTCTCTTCTTTCACTTTCATCAAGAGGCTCTTCAGTTCTTTTTCACTTTCTGCCATAAGGTGGTATCATCTACATATCTGAGGTTATTAATATTTTTCCTGGCAATTTTGATTTCAGCTTGTGCTTCATCCAGTCCAGCATTTTTCATGAGGTACTCTGCATATAAGTTAAATAAGCAGGGTGACAATATATAGTCTTGATGTACTCCTTTCCTGATTTGGAACCAGTCTGTTGTTCCATGTCTGGTTCTAACTGTTGCTTCTTGACCATTTCTTTTGAGATTAGATTGGCATTTATATCCTCTCATCTCCTCTTGATGAAAATGGAAGTGGAGAGTGAAAAAGTTGGCTTAAAGCTCAACATTCAGAAAACGAAGATCACGGCATCCGGTCCCATCACTTCATGGGAAACAGATGGGGAAACAGTGGAAACAGTGTCAGACTTTATTTTTTGGGGCTCCAAAATCACTGCAGATGGTGACTGCAGCCATGAAATTAAAAGACACTTACTCCTTGGAAGGAAAGTTATGACCAACCTAGATAGCATATTCAAAAGCAGAGACATTACTTTGCCAACAAAGGTTCGTCTAGTCAAGGCTATGGTTTTTCCTGTGGTCATGTATGGATGTGAGAGTTG
>NW_011494609.1:4929701-4954677 GCF_000754665.1 Bison bison bison
CCTAGACAGCAACAAAGGTTCGTCTAGTCAAGGCTATGGTTTTTCCTGTGGTCATGTATGGATGTGAGAGTTGGACCGTGAAGAAGGCTGAGCGCCGAAGAATTGATGCTTTTGAACTGTGGTGTTGGAGAAGACTCTTGAGAGTCCCTTGGACTGCAAGGAGATCCAACCAGTCCATTCTGAAGGAGATCAGCCCTGGGATTTCTCTGGAGGGAATGATGCTAAAGCTGAAACTCCAGTACTTTGGCCACCTCATGCGAAGAGTTGACTCATTGGAAAAGACTCTGATGCTGGGAGGGATTGAGGACAGGAGCAGAAGGGGACAACAGAGGATGAGATGGCTGGATGGCATCACTGACTCGATGGATGTGAGTCTGAGTGAACTCCGGGAGTTGGTGATGGACAGGGAGGCCTGGTGTGCTGCGATTCATGGGGTCGCAAAGAGTCGGACACGACTGAGCGACTGATCTGATCTGATCTGATCTCCTTTAATAAGTGATGGAACAAACTTGGATCTCCCTGGAAATGAAATTTTTGTTCAAATTCAGTTGGATTTGGTCATCCAGAAGAGCTGGCTTCCAGGAAAGCTCAGCGTTCTACTTCAGCAGAGCTTCAGGCCAGCTCTCAGTGCTGTTTCAGTGGCTTCTGCAGGTGCTCCACCTCAGGCGTCCCCCTGCTGCTGGTTTGTGACTCATCTCCTTGCCAATCACTCCTTCCCACTGACCCCAGGAAGTGCCACCCTTCCAAGACACAATACAAGGTTGTCCTCCAACACCATGGGTGATGTTTTCTGGATCTGGGGACAGCAGCAGCCTAGGAAGATTCTGATCTTCAAGATCAGAAGAGGAATGAGGGTTAGGGTGAGGGAGCACATGGCCAGCCACCAGCTCAGGAAGGGGCATGGGCAGGTGAGGCAAGGAGGCCTAGGAGGATGTCAGAGGGGCTGGCATGGCTCAGGGACATGGAAAGCGAATAGGTCACTCCTAGTCTCAGGAAGGCAGGAAGCAGCCCCAGGAGGGTGACGGGGATTCTTGGTCTTTGCAGTCAGACGTCATCTATCAGAGCGTGTTTGAGCTGATCCACAAGGAGGACAGAGCCACGTTCCAGAGCCAGTTCCTCTGGCCTCCAGACACCACTCCCATCAGCAGAGCAGAGCAGCAGGACACCCACTGTAAGTTACCACGGCTCAGGAGAAGGGCTTGAACCTGAAATCAACCCTGTCTGTGTTTCAGTAGTCCCTGATGAAGAAATAGGACCAGGAGTTTAGACTTTCTCAGCTTACAGTACTGATCACGTACCCACTAAGCCTCAGGTACATGAGGGATGGAGTGGGGGACAGGGCCAGGATCTTCATGGGAATCAGGTAGAGTGCTGGCAAAGGACTCTGCATCCTCTACACCTTCTCACACCTGTGGCCTCATCTGATCCTCCGAGTGACTAGAAAACATGCACGGGGCATGACCTTCTGTTGTCTTTACACCAGGAGGATGCAGGAAGGGATATCCTGCTGTTTGGTTCCCCTGTGTATCCCCAAGGCCTAGAATAGTGCCTGAGACAGTAGCACTCAGTAAGGGTTAGTCCCTTAAACAAATGAATGTATGGATGAGACTGAGGTCTGCCCAGATGGATCCAACTGTGAGTGCCAAGACTCATGCTGAAGTGAACATTCTGCTGCCCAGGGAGGTGCATCCCTGAACAATGATTGAGCTGGTGGGGGGGCTCATATCTGTGCCTGGCCACATGTCATACTGCTGACTGACGGGATACCACAGGGAAAAGGCAACACTGTTGTTCACAAGTCAATGCCATTTTGTAAATCCAGATACAGGTCCACTCTCCAAGGATTTAGAGCACATTTAATGCATTCACCCAGCACTCAAGACTCTTCTGTTTTGTTGTGAAGTGTGGCCAGAAAAGAATGAAATATTCAAAAGACAGATGTTTCACTCGGGAAAAGAATGAAGTCATGCGCCAGTGTTTGCACAGTAATAATGATTTCCTTTTTGCAGTAGACAGCCTAAAATACTGAACAGGAATGAACTTACAAGTATGGTTGTACAACCTTGCGACATGCAGCTTTGTTTCAGTTCAGCTTTGGCTGCTCTGATCCCAGTCCTGCTCTCATTGAAGCCAGCCTCCACCGAAGACAGTCCACACAGACTCCATCTCCAGAACAGAAAGTCAGCTTAAGTCCAGGGACTAAAGTCACTTGATGAAATACATCTTTATTTTTTTTTTTCTCTCCCATCAGATTATCAGCTCCTTGAAGGGAGGAATCTTGTCCTCAGTACTGAGCTTCATGCCTCTGTGTGGGCTCCTTCTGTGCCTCTACTTCTGTCCATTCTGACTGGCAAGGGTCACAAGGACAAGGAACAAAGATCTGAAGTTCAGACTTGTATATATTTCCTGATACTGCCAAGCTTAAATTATGCCCTTAACAATGAGTACTCTGAAAGTTTGCATATAACTTCATACTTTAAATTTTCTTTTAATCCTTTACATATTTGCAGCAGAAACTGCTACTTACATACTTGTAGCAGAAACCATACAATGGTCTCAGTTCAGTCACTCAGTCATGTCTGACTCTTTGTAACCCCATGGACTGCAGCATGCCAGGCTTCCCTGTCCAGCATTCTACCCATGTCTATAAATATATGCGTGGCAATATTCTTCAAAATAAAGATAAAGGACTTCGCTGATGGTCCAGTGATTAAGAATCTGACTGGCAGTGCAGGGGACACAAATTCGATCCCTGGTCTGAAAGATCCCATATGCCCAGAGGCAACTGAGCCCATGCACCCTAGAGCCTGTGCCCCCCAACAAGGGAGGAGCCCCTGCTCACCACAACTAGAGAAAGCCCATGTGCAGCAAGAGATCCAAGTCATCCAAAATTAAATTTAAAAACAAAATACGATAGTACTTTAATAAACTGAAACTGAAAGTCGCTCAGTTGTGTCTGACTCTGTGACCCCATGGACTATACAGTCTATGGAATTCTCCAGGCCAGAATACTGGAGTGGGTAGCTGTTCCCTTCTCCAGGGGATCTTCCTAACCCAGGGATCGAACCTAGGTCTCCTGCAGTGCAGGCAGATTTTTTGTCAGCTGAGCCACCAGGGAAGCCCTTAGTTTAATAACAGTGCTATATATATGCCAGATAAATGCCTGAAGACCGCACTCCTAAACCAAATTCAAGTGGATGTATGCTTTATACATGTGTGTATATTAGGGGCATACCATGTACTAGGGCTTCCCAGGTGGCTCAGTGGTAAACAATCCACCTGCCAATGCAGGAGACATGGGTTCGATCCCTGGGTCAGGAAGATCTTCTGGAGATAAAAGTAGCAACCCACTCCAGTATTCTCGTCTGGGAAATCTCATGAACAGAGGAGTCTGGTGGGCTACAGTCCATGGGGTCACAAGAGTCGGACACAACTTAGCGACTAAAACACCACCATGTGCTAGGCACTGGACTAGGGGCTTTATCAAATGAGATTAAGAAAGAACAGTAGTAAAATTTATCAGATCACACTCTGATTAAGCCTTTCCCTTCACTCTTCCCATTGAACGTTTAAGTTGCTAGAATATTGCTAAACTATTCTTACTCTTCTGCAGAATTTAAGTCTAGATAAATCAATTTTCATGTGACATAGGGAAAACTAGTATTACCAGTGTAAATATAATCTGACTTGTCAGGTTAAGAATTACAGAAAAATAGAACAGACTTGGAGTTTTCATCCTTGACTTCCTAATGAAGCATAGATGGTTCTTAGATGGATTTTTAACCCCAAGAGTATCCTCTTATTACCCTTTGAGAAGACTTGCTTGAAAACTCCTGGGATAGGAAAGAGATGAGGCTGAACTAGCCCCCACCAAAAAAGTTGAAAAGCAGAAAGTGCTTTTTCCTAGTAGATTACACGATCATGTCACTTTTCTGTGCACAGCATTTTCTTTTCCTTACAAGTGGCAGTAACTGACATTCACTGCAGAAAATAAGAATGAGAAAAATGTTCATTTCTACTCCATTTGGTTCATCCTTTCATTCAACTAATGTGTTCTGAGTGCCCATTACGTGCCAGGCTATGTTCCAGGCATTAGGCATAAAGCAGTGAGCAAAAGAGACAAAGTTCCTCTTCCAGTGGAGCCTAAATTTAATGAATAGCTATGTACCATTTCTGGTGGGATATAGTATCAAGAAGAAACTAAAATTAAGTAAGGAGAGACCAAAGTTATCAGGTGGGCATGCTGCCATTTAAAGAGGCATGGATAAATGGGAGTGAGCAGTGGAGGCGAAACAGCAGCGGAGGTGCAATGGCCCTGAGGCAGAAGTGCACTCAGCATAGCTGAGCAATGGCAAGGAGGCCACAGAGAGAGCCAAGGGGAGAACAGGAGACGGAGGAGCAGACAGACCATGCAGGCCACTCTAGACCTTGAGGTAAGAAGTCAGCGCAGAGTTCTGAGCAGAGAAGTGACGTGATCTGACCTATTGTGCTGAGTAGAGGACAGACCATAGTGGGCAAGAGTGGAAGCAGGGACACCAGTTAGAAGGCTGAGGCAAAGTTAAAACAGGGAAAAAATGATGAGCATAGCAGCCAGCTTACGTAGAGGTTACAACATGCCAGGCATTATTCCAAGTGCTTTATATACATAAATGTGTTTAATTCTCATTACAACCTTGTTAAGTCAGATAAGAAAACTAAGGCCCACAGAGAGGTTAAATAACTCTCCCAGGGTCACACAACAGGTGAAGCTTCAGTCTTCATGCTCTTGACCACCAAGGTTTTTCCCCAGCTGATAAGGGGGAGATGTATCCCCAGACGATGACTGCCCGGCACAGTAAAAGTGGAAGTGGTGAGAAATAGTTGTTTCCAAGGTATATTTCAACAGTAGAGCCAATAAGGTTGCTGGATATATATGTTATGTGCTTCCTTGGAGGTTCAGATGGTAAAGAATCTGCCTGCAATGCAGGAGCCCCAGGTTTGATCCCTAGGTCGGGAAGATCCCATGGAGAAGGAAATGACAACCCACTCCAGTATTCTTGCCTGGAGAATTCTATGAGCAGAGGAGCCTGGCGGGCTACAGTCCATGGGATTACAAAGAGTCGGGCACAACTGAGTGACTAATACTTAGGTGCATCATCCCATTTTTATCTTGATTCTCGTGATAACGTAAGGCAGGTAAGCCTGCAGGAGTGCGAGGATCATCTGATGAGAGAAAGCCAGCCTGAGTGGCTGATCAAGGTCAGTCTACTGGGGAAGAGGAAGCTTCACTTGGCCACAGAGCTTGTGACTCCCCATTGTCTCCACCCACCAGCTTCTTCCAAGACTACAGATGTCTCAGCTCTGTGATAGTGACTTTTCTGATGAAGACTCTTCATTTGTCTCTGTCTTCCCAGCTCTACCTAGGAAAAAGTTTTGTCCACTCGGTGGCACCTCCAGTGACAGCCTGCAGCATCTGTCCTTGGAGGAACCCTCTTACCTTGAGAGAAACTTTGTCTGTCGGTTCCGCTGCCTACTGGACAATTCTGGGTTTCTGGTAATCACACTGTACTTAAAGTGTCAGGAACTTCTTAAACGGATGCATGGCTCTGTTTGGATGGAAGGGTTGGGCCAGGCTTCCTCACCATCCCAGGAAGGCCTTCTGGCCTTCAGCTCACTATGATTTCAGAGGGTGAGACTGTTTAAGATATAGTTGTCTTTTGAAACTTCCTCTGCCTAGTTAAGACTTGGGATATATTTGCTTGAGATTTACACTTGTTACCTCTGGTAGGGCTTCCCAGGTGGCACTAGTGGTAAAGAACCCACCTGCCAATGCAAGAGACAGAGGTTCGATCCCTGGGTCGGGAAGATCCCCTGGAGGAGGGAACAGCAATCCACTCCAGCATTCTTGCCTGGAGAATCCCACAGACAGAGGAGTCTAGCAGGCTACAGTCCATAGGGTCGCAGAGTTGGGCACGACTGAAGTGACTTAGCACACACGCACGTTACCTCTAATACAGCCCAAAGTGGGGAATCCCAGGTAATCTCAGGATATTAACATCCATCTTCTTCACCATCACCAAAATATGCTATAAGCTAACAACGCCTACCAACTCCTGGAACTGAATACCCTCTCACAGCTCAATTAACTATATACTCTGCAGCTCTGTTCTTTTTTTTTTAAAGAGACTGCATGAGTCAGGGCACTGAGGGAGGACAGAGAAGCCATGAAAAATGATCAGGGCCTGATAAGCAGAACAGAAGAATGAGGAGGCTCCAAAACTGAGCATGCCTGTGCTCTGTGGAAAGGGGAGGAAGGAGGAAGCAATCCTGCCTGTTCAACCCCAAGGATACTGGACACTCTGAGTTCCAGAGGGGGAATTTATGTCCACTGTTTTAGCTACTTAACATTCTCTTCTCCCTGCTCATTCATTATGTTTGCGGGGGTGGGGGTCTTCTTTTTCTAGGAGTTGAATTTCCATGGCCGTCTTAAATTCCTCCCTGGGAAGAACAATAGCTCAGAAGATGGCATCCCCATATCTCCTCAACTCACCCTGTTTGCTGTGGCAACACCTCGCCAGCCATTCACCATCCTGGAGCTCCAAAACAAAGATGTATTTTTCCAAACAAAACACAAATTGGACTTCACACCTATAGCCTGTGATTCCAGGTAAATCCCTGTGACCAGAAATCGTGACTCATAGAGACCTGAGAGTGCTTCGACTAGCTATGGCCAAAATCCTAGGTCTAGAACCAAAGGAAGTTAAGAACAATTGTCCAGTCCTGTCCAAATGGGTTCCGCAAAGTGAGTCGGTAGGAAATATGGTGTTTGTAGGGGCAATGCAGCAGATTTTCCACACAGGAATATGGCGTTTGCGTCAGAGTGATGCACACAGCAAATCCTGGACAATCCCTCAGAGACTTCCAGAAACAGATCATAGTGAAACTCCTAGAGGCCCCACCATGAAATCTAATTAACTAGGTTTGACGCAAATGTTCCCAGATTTATTTGACTGTTGATCTTTCTTGGGTAAACATCAATCAACAGGCTTCAGTACCAATGCCTCTTAGAACAAGTTCTAGAAAGCACTGGTTTAAGAACAGGTGACCCAATATATCCTTGGTACTATGACTTGCAAATTTTAGGGGAGTCACAGAGCCCTCGGGTGAAAGTTGTGGAACTTGACAAAAAGTCCGCTGATTCTCCTATATGAATAATTTTAGATCCAGCGAGGTAAACAAACATAGGCTTAAAACAGTTTTGGAATACCTGTGTGGCACAAGGCTCTAAGAGGACACCACAGCCTTTTCAGTGTGGAAGCTGCTTACAGGTCCTGCCCCAGCCCTGCTGTGGGACAGCTGCCCCCTCTGAACCCAGAGTGTCCTTGGCATTGAGTCCAGGGTGAGATCCTCTGGGCGAACACAGGTCTTGCTTCAGAGGACCGGGTAGGGCAGTGAATGTTCCTTTCCACTTCGAGACCGGGAGGTCAGGCTGTGGCGTCTCTTCTGCAGAGGCAAGGTGGTCCTGGGCTACACCGACAGCGAACTCTGCAGACAGGGATCCGGCTACCAGTTCATCCACGCGGCCGACGCCATGTACTGCGCCGAGAATCACGCACGCAGTGAGTTTAGGATGCACCCCCAGTCCACCCCGGGCCGGGCAAGCTGGAGGTTCCACACGTCTCCGGAGCTCCCGGCCGCCCACTGTCCCTCGCGCGGGGTGGGTTCCCAGGGTCCCGGGGTGGGCAGGGTGTGGCCCGGCTCCACAGCGAGCGTGCCTCTCTCTCTGCAGTGATGCGAACAGGTGAGAGCGGGCTCACGGTGTTCCGGCTGCTCACCAAGGGGGCCGGCTGGCTGTGGGTGCAGTCCAATGCCCACTTGGTGTTCCGCGGCGGCCGACCGGAATGCATCGTCGCGCGACAGCGGGCCCTGACGTAAGTGAGAGGCCCGTAGTAAACGAGGCCCAGATATTAGAGAAAGCAGGACACGAGAGTAAGTTAAGACCTAGATGTAGAGGAGGACTCTGTAGTAAGGAGAGCCGAAAGTGAGGACCCTGCTGGAATTGAGGGCCGTGCGCCCTGTGAGCTGGGCTCTTTCTCCTGCAGTGAGTCCAGCCACCTCTGAGGTGCTCCACATCCTGCAGCTTTTCTCCAGCTGTTGGACTTTGGACAAGAGGCTAGCATGGCCCTCAGTTTCTCCAAGTCTAGAGTAGATAGAGTACTCCACTGGGGGTGGTCGTGGGGGTGAATGCATAGGAACCAGCGGGGGTTGGGATGCAGGCTGGTGGAGTCTGGGAAGCAGAGTCTGGCAGGACAACTCGTGCATGGCTTTGGGCGCCTCTCCATTGAGCAGTAAATCCAAGCATGTACACGGACACTTTTCCCCTGAAGGAGCCCCACAGAGGGCCTTCTCTGCGTCTGCTCCCCCAGGTGGGCTTTCTCCACATCTTCCTTGATCACCACTTCTCACCCTCATGTCTCTTCAGGCCAGTACCAAAATGGCTGCTCACATTGAGACCCTGAATACTAGTTCCAAAGAATTCCTGGAATCTATTTGCCCAGAATTCAGTTTCATATAGAATCTGCCATCAACGATACTGAAAGGATGTTACTGTGCTCCATTGCACTGTGCAGAAAGCTACTTGCCTGTCCTCAGAGATGCTGTTCCTTCAACCTGCTTTCTCCACTCCCTGTTTCCCTGCTCCTGTGAATCTGTGATGCGTGGCTTTGCGGGGAGGAGGGGAGTCAAAGTCTCTTCAGTGGGGCAGGCTGAGCACAAGACCAGGACACTTCCTGAGTAACACAGCATCTGCCCCCTCACTTCCAGAAGACCAGGGTTTCACGTTTAATCCTCCATGCCCACCTCTTTGTAGATCCACAACATACTTTGTAATGTGCATACAAATAAGAGTCTAGTTTCATTTTTGTTTTTATGTTGCTAGCATGTCAGGCAATAGAAAGTTCTCTTCCAACTTGTGAATCTACATGGCCGGATCCCATTTGGGTCTGTGACATATTTGTATAAAATGGATGGTCGAGATGCGAAATGTAGGGAATGATGAAAGAGCCCAAATAAGTTATCTGGCCCAGGTCTCATTAGCACTGTATTCTGGATCAGAGATCCAGTAATGCCAAATATGCCACATATAACAAACTTTTCAGCCCCTGAACATGCAGCCTCACTGAGTAATATTTAGATCATTGGGAAATTCAAGATGTGTCCAACAACTTGGATTCTGAGCCTGATTCCACCCTGGCCTCAGAAAAGCACTTAGTAAATGTGCCTCAATTTGCTGCCTTGCAAAAATAAGAGGGTCTTAGTGCGCATTTTCTATGACTCGTATCAGCTATGTTGTTCTTTGGATTCACTAAGCAAGAAGTTCAGGAACCAGCAGTTCATTTAGTAATGTTTGTTTCACTAAGTGTGTAAGGCTTGTTCTTTGTAGAAAGTGAAAACCATTGCAAAGTGATATAAAAATCAGCTGTCATCCTACTAAGGGAAAATTGTCAGTATGTTGGTACATTTCCTTCTAGTATATTTGGCACATATTTAAATTTCATACTTGAAATTATATCCTATATATAGTTTTATGTCCTGATTTTTCCACATAATAATAAGTTAAAAGCAATTTCTCATATCAGAAGTATCCATAATTATCTTGATAACTACATAATATATGAATACATTATGGCCCTTCATTAACTATTAAAATTTGGAAGAGTTTTTCATTATTATGGAGATACTGTGGTGAAATATCTGTATATAAATATCTGGTTGCTAGTCTGACTTCCTTAGAAGGAGTCTCAGGAGTAGAATTTTTAGGTCAAAGTGTTTAAACATTTCAAAGGCTCTTGATAATATTGTCAAATTGCTTTTCAAAAAGGTTGTACCAAATTATTCTCTGGCCAGGCTTAATGCTACACCAGTTTTAGCAAAGAGTTGTCCTAGAATCAGGTAGACAGAGCAATGAAGAGGCAGGGTGGCAAGAAACAGATCTGGATGGACATATGGAAAATGAAGTACCATTCGGGCTCCCCAGGTGGCACTATTGGTAAAGAACCTGCCTGGGAATGCAGGAGACTTAAGAGACTGCGGGTTCGATCCCTGGATCAGGAAGATCCCCAGGAGAAGGGCACAGCCACCTACTCCAGTATTTTTGCCTGGAGAATTCTATAGACAGAGGAACATGGTGGGCTACAGTCCATGGGGTCACAAAGAGTTGGACACAAAGTATAGTTAAAGAGGCATTTTAAATCCACAAGGACAGAACAAAGTAGTGAGTTTGTAGGAACAGATTAGCCTTTTGGAGGATGGGGAAAATGAAATCCCTACCTCATACTGTTTACAGTGAGAATTTACTCAGTTTTGATTCTGTTTTTGTTTAAATTTCCTGAAACAGTTTTGCTGCTGGTAATGGTAAAGTTGCTCTTTTTGCATCAACCTTCCCATAAGTAAAACTACAGCAACATCTATAACTGAAACTTCTGGACGAAATGTTAAAAACAATAATAACCATTAACCATAGTCATGGAGAATCAGTGATTGAAAGAAGGGAATGACAGAGTGAGTTTCCTGGGTTACACTGCTTTCAGTCTAGAGAAGATTGCACTTGGGCTGGACAGCTAAAAACTCGAATAGGAAACTTATGGTCTTAATGACACTAAAACCAGACAGCAAAGACAATAGTAATTGCAGTAGCATCAAATGAAGAAATAAAAACTTTCTATTTTTAAAAATTTCTTTCCATTAGAAAGAGAACCAGAAAGGAGGAGCCCTCAAATTCTGTGGATAAACTCAGTTCAAATCTCTGCTGACCCCTGAACCATGCATGTGTAGGTTAGAATTCAAGCTGCCGACTTTAAGGCCAAAAGAACTGAAGAAAGATCTCAGCTGTCAGCCATGACACAGGAAACAGAGTTCGCGTTTTCAGTGTAGCCAAGTTAAGTAAAACAAAAATATCCCTGATCTTTGGAAGAACATAAAATAATCCGTATCTACAATATGTTTTCACAATGTCCATATAAAACCCAAAATTGCTTATCGTTTGGTTAAGAATGAAGTCCAAAATTACTCGATATATGAAGAAACAGGAAAGAAAGTCTCAAAAGTAATAGAGATCAACCCTAAGATGACTCAGATGTTAGATAAGAATTTCATAGCAACTTTATGCTTGTGGACACAAAGGAAAATATGCTTATGATGAGTGAAAAAATAAGAATCTCAGCAGAAGACTAGAAACTGTAAAAAACAGAAAAATTTGAATAGTGTCTATAGTAAAAGTTCAGATGACAGGAGAATTTGTGAACT
Organism: Bison bison bison; assembly: GCF_000754665.1. NCBI lineage: Eukaryota > Metazoa > Chordata > Mammalia > Artiodactyla > Bovidae > Bison > Bison bison. Next base: position 4,940,985 of record NW_011494609.1, read on the forward strand.
TGAAGCTAGATTGATAGAATTATCCAATCTGAGTAACAAAAAGAAAACAATGATTGAAAAAATATATAATCAGTCTCAGAGATCTGTGCAACAATGCCAAATGGTCTAACATATGGTTAAATCAAATCTCTGAAAAGTAACAGAGAGAATGGGCAGAAAAAAATATATATGTATATATAATTTTCATTTGAGTATTTATAATGTGCATATATACATATATTAGAAGAAATAATAATCAGAAACCTCCCCAATTTTGTGAAAGCTTTAACTTTACAGATTCAAGAACTTCAGTGAATTCCAAGCAGTATAAATACAAAGAAAACCACAATAAGGCATATTCTGGTGAGACTGTTGCACACTAAAGATCAAGGGAAAACTGTGAAAGCAACCTAAGATAAGGGGCACATTAAATATGGGGAACAGTGATTTAAATTACTGTGGACTTCTCACCAGAAACAATGGTAATCAGAAGATATTAGAACAATATCTTTAAAGTTGACATTTTTTAAAATGTCAACTCTGAATGTTATGACCAGTAAATATACCCTTTAAGAATGGTAGCTAGTAAAGGTATTTTCCTTTTAAAAAAAAAAAAGCTAAGAATTTATTACCAGAAATGCTGAAGGAAAGGTGTCAGACTGAAGGGAAATGGCACCTACCAAAGCCTTGAAGCTGAAAAAGGAATAGAGAGAACAGGAGATAGTAAACATGTGAATAAACATAAAATTATTTCTCTCTTTTTTTCAAAATACATGTGACTGCTTAAAGTCAAAAACATAGCATGAAATTTTTTACATGTGGATATAATATAGATGACAACTTAGCATAAAAGAGGCGTGTTGAGAGCGCATGAACTACATAGTTGCAGGGTGCATATATTTTATGTAAAGTGGCACAAGATTAATTATAAGTAGACATCAAAATGTTAAGGGTGTATATTGTAATTCCTAGAGCAACCATGAAACGTATAAGGCAAAAGATACAGCAAAAAATCCAGTGTACTCCAAAAAAATTCATGTGCCTATGCAGAAAAGCCATGAACAAAGAAACAACTTCCCCCCAAAAAAGAGGGTACAAACAGAAAGCAAACAGCAATATAGAAGACCCAAATTAGGCCTGTCAGTAAATCTATTAAATGTTAATGGATAAAACACTGCAATTAAAAGACAAAGATTGTCAGAATGGGCAAAACAGCAGCACTGAACTGTATGTCTTCTACAAGACACACATTTTAAAATAATGACATGAATACATTAGAAATAATCAGATGTAAAAAAAAAAGATATGTAATGCAAACAATAAGCACCAGAAAGTCAGAGTGACTGTAATAATATCTGACAAAGTAGAGTTAAAGACAAAGGGCATGAGCAGAGATCTTTAGATAAGTACTAACTTCTCTAAAGAACCCTCCAGCCTGTGCCCACGCCATGCTGGTCAGCTTCTGTGAAAGACACTCTATTTTAGCTGGATCAGTTTTCTTTTGTGGGACTCCAAACCAAATGTGAGATTCCAGGTGGAGTCAGGCTACTGAAGGAAGGCTCTCCTTGCTGAGCGTAGTGTTCCATGACAGTTGGGGCAGCCTTCGAGCAGACATGAACCATGAATCTCTTGGAAAGGGAGAAAAAGGGAAATTTTTCCCTGGTGAGAAAAGTTGTATGTATGCATTTGTGTAATGCTTTATTCTTTTCAAAGTAAACTTGACGTTTAGGGAATTCTACATGGATTTCTAGAATATTCATTCCAGAAATGAGCAGTTTCCTCTGAGACCACATGTATTTCAGAATCCAAAACTATACTCCAAAAAATACAAGAAAGAAGCAAATTCAGTGTTAGGGCTGCTTCCTTGGGTGTAAAAACTGGAACAGAGGATACCCTGCCTCTTGTTCATCTGTTTGGTTTCTTAGCCACTGCTGCTTTCTGGCCAGGGCCCCCTTTCTCATTCGTACACTGATTCCCCAATTCGGTCTTGTGTTTTCTTAACCACAGGGATGTAGAGGGGGAGGATCACCTGCGTAAGCGAGCCCTGCAGGGGCCGTTCACCTTCACCACGGGGGAGGCCATCCTGTATGAGAGTAGCCTCCCCAGCCCCCTGACTGCCCTCCCAGCCAGGAAGAGGACCAGGGCAACGAAGGGCCCCCCCACTGACCAGGGCCCTGTGTGCACAGGCTCTCTCCTTGGAGCTACGAGGCAGCAAGATGAATCTGAGTACTTGTCCTGCCTGGCCCCAACCTCTCAAGGCTCAGCTTTGGAGAGGTGGGGGTCTCATGACAAATGTGAGGACAACCAGGAGAAAGAGGAGGAGAAGGGAGACCGCTCCCTGCTGACCCTCATCGAGCGCCTGCTGGAGAAGGACGTGGAAGAACAGCTCGACCTCTGCTCCACCCTACAGCATCTGGGTGTCACGGACCTTGACCAGAGTCTGTGGGGAAAGAACCTTCTGAGGGCAGACGCAGACACTGCAGGGTCTCAGCCCTGCTGCCTGCTGCCTCCCAGCCAGGAAAGGGGCCCCCACAGCCAGGAGGAGGCACTTTCTCATGGCAATGTGGGCTCGCCCCTACCAGCCAGCACAACTGCTCCACAGACCCCAAAGCCCCGGTCTTCTCTGGACGCAGGCCAGCCAGCCATGGCGGTAACTCCACCTCAGAACAGAGGCGCAGCGCCTAGCTATGTTCACGCGCACACCCAGCATTGTCTCACCTCCAGCTCCACACTCCAGAGCCCTCCATGGTGGCAGCCTTGGCACAGCCAGGTGGCCCCTCTCGGTCTGGGAATGTTCGAGAAACCAACACCATTTGACCTTGTCTCACTGCCTGAGGCCTCCAGCCCGAGCCAGTCAGCCCAGCTGTTCCAGTCAAACTGCGCGCTTTCACTCCCTTTAGGACAAAATGTCCCTGGACACCTGGCTCAACCAGGCCTTGGGAGTCTGGATTTTTGCGAAGAATCCTTTCCCTGGACACCGTCACAGAGTAGTCAGTGCCAGGGGCCCCTGAATGCCTCAGACTCCACATCTTTTGCCAATCCATGTGGCACCCATTCCTTGGACAGCATTTGGGATTCTCGTGTCCAGGGCCAGCCAGTAGTGGTCCCTGTGGAAGTGGGGGCAGAGCAGGGAGCAGGAGAGGCCCAGCCTGACCCCTCAGCTCCTGTGGTCTACCACAGCTGACCCTTGCCTTCGGTCGCGAGGGCCAGCCGGTGGCATTCCTCCCAGATTGTGCACGCGTCAGCCCCTAGTGGCACATGGGCACTTGGTCCACCACAGGATACACCTGGGAGTCAGGAGCAGCCACCCCATTTCCTGGCAGGGAGCCAGCTCTCAGGGCGCCCTGCCTATCCTCCCCAGGCACTTCTGCACAGACCCTTGGCTCCCCAGGGCTCTTACAGGGCAGACCTAGGCCCGGGCACCAGGCAGCATCAGTGGGTGCAAATGGGGCTGCTGACCCAGGAACACTGCGGGCAAGTGAGAGAAGGAGCACCAGGTGCCCAGCACCTGGGCGGCCACCTGAAAGATGCTGGTCCCCAGGCCCTGCAGCTAAGCCCCTTCCTGTCCTTGGAGAGCAGCCCCCCAGGCACAGGAAGAAGCCAAGGCAACAGCCCGGCTGAGCCCACAAGGCAGAGCAGGGACAGACTGGCCATCCCAGCACCGAGTGCTGCGGGCCGACACCAGATGCAGTCCAGTCCAGCCCCGCCTCCCTGCCCTCCTGATCCAGCCTGCCCACCCCCTCCATGCAGAGCAGCCACAGCCTCCAGTCCCAGGTAGGTATTGCATTCGGAGCCCCAGGGACCTGCGGGCAAATCTGGACAGCAGGGGAGGTGACTGGGCTGGCCAAGTGGGGCCTGGGCACAGGGCTGCTGTGAGGCTCCAGTGCAGGGACACATGAAGGGACATTGCAAACATAAGCGATCACCGTCCGTGTTGGTCAGTGAGGCATGTGGTGGCAGGAACAGCTGGACCCCTGGAAAACCCTGATGATAAGCCTGAGCCCTCCAGCTGCCTTCCCTTCCCTCCATGGTGTCTCCTGAACCATCAGTGAGCCCAGCTTTGGACACCCAGAGCTTGAGTTGATCGTGAGTATTTTGAATTCAGTGCCCACTTTTGCTCTGCTCTCACCTCCTGGCACCACTTCCTGTGCCCACAAGAGGTTACCACAGGAGCACTGCTCACTTACCTAATGCTCCACACACTCTGATCGTCACATAACTGTCAGTTAACACCCTTAAACGCAGCTTTGGGTGCAAGTCACACTGTGTGACCTTTCTGCCTCCCACAGGGGAGCGAGTACTCAGGTTTTCCGTGATACGATGATGCCCTCGGGGCTAAGGTTGCCCTGTGGAGCTGCACTTGGTGCTCCCTCACCCCACTACCCCCCACTCTCTTCTGGGTTTTCTGCCCCCTTTTTCACGTCACACAGCCAGCCCTCACTTCTGCAGCTCTCAGGCTCCTGTGTCTCAGGGGCCCTGTGCTCACACCCCTTTCCCTCTGTCATAGGTTAGAAAGTCAGAAGACCAAATTTGTTAGACTTACATCAAAACCAAAGCAGATTCCTAATTAAAGCCTCAAATTTGCATCTTTTATAAGCAAGTGTCAATTTTAGTTACTTGGACTAACCCTCATCTTATGTAATTTTGTTCTAACTTAATAGTCCCCATTTTCCTAACAGCCGTGTCATCAGAACAAAGCACACAGCATCACGGCCCTTAGGGCTCCAGGCCCAAAAGGAAGCACGTTTTCCTCCAAATTCTGACTTAGAGGGACAGCATCATGCTTTGTACCCAGTGTCTGTGGATGTGATTGGGGGCCTTAACTGCTGACATTTTCCCTGGAATTGAAGTATCTTAAAGTTTCATCTCTTGGTGAATATCTGACTTTTTTCTATGTGTATAAATACACATATCTGAAAGCTTATTCCCTAGATCCCAAAGATATTTTTTTTCCTTCATTTTATTTTGTGCACTTCATACTAAAAAAGTATACAGAATTATCTTCTTTGCTTAAAAAGCAATGTCCAAATCACAAAAAATGTTAACAGGAAAGGGACATAGTGAGGATCCAACCTCCCAGACCAGTCCCAACATTTGCCTGAAAGGGTCCCCAAGCCCTGAGGTTTGGCAGCCATATTTCTAGGCTCAAGGCTGAGGCTCAGCACCAGATAGCCTATCTGTGACCAGGGCCATCCAGTTGCGTGGTTCCTACAGCAGGGGACACGCTGATGGCCTCTAAGAAAAAGGGATGTGTGGCCCATGAAAGGGCTCAGCTGTTCCCCAGGGTCATGCGCAGGAGTTGTGGCCCTCCTGGGGGACAGGCTTGGGGACACTGTGGACAGGGGATCCAGGCAGGGGTACAGCCTCCTTGGGGGCCTCTCTCTCACAGCAGAGCAACAGAGGAGAAGTCGGCAAGGCTCAGGCTACTCCTGCTTGTCCTCCCACAAAGGGTTCAAAATGGACAAGGCTTAGGGAGCACGTCCACCTTCTCCTGTGGCTTGAACCACAGGACTCATTGTTCAGGAGCTGAAATGGACCTTTGATGTCATCGAGTATGACTCCACCACCTGACTTGCTCACCTCTGTCACCCTGAACCTGGCCCTGGAGGTGCATAATGAGTGTCTGTTGCGTGTGAGAACAAGTGACTGTGCAGGTGAAGAGACCACAGAACTGAAACACCAAAAAGCCAGGGACCTGTCCATTCCAGAGCTGGCTGAGTCCACCACCAGTTGCCAGAACCACATGACCTTCATGTGTCAGGGAGCCAGAGGGAAGCCATCATGCTCCTTCTCTATAGCACTGGATGTGCTGGTCATTGTGCCAGGCAATGTTGTGAATGGGAACTCTGCCACTGAACTCTTGGACCCAAAACACCTAGCCATCAACTAAGGCCTTGCAACCCGACAAATGAGAGAAAACAAACACAAAAATACTCAAATGTTTCAACCTTCTGTCTCAAGCCAAAAAATACAGCCTCCCATCGTGGGCTAAGGTGAAATTCTCTAACCTCATGTAGGGTCTGTTTGTGGGGAACACCATGTCCTAACAGACAATGGTCTGTCTGGACTACTTTTTGTGTTTTTCTCTGTCCAAAGAAAGCAGTTTAATCAACACTGGCACATGTTCTTGAAAACTCTGAGGCCTGCCATGATGTGAAGACTTGTCCTTTGGTGGGGTTTTCAGCTGGGTCATAAGCTTTATAGAACTGCTCTCAAAGTTCCATGTAAAGTGCAGACTCATTACATGTGTGTAATAGTTAACACGCACATCCTGCTTCTCCATGTGTTTGATTCCTCCCTACAGACTGTAGTAAAACACTGGCATGAATACCTCTGGTGGTTCCATCATATTCAGTTCAGTTCAGTTCAGTTGCTCAGTTGCGTCTGTCTCTTTGCGACCCATGGACTGCAGCATGCCAGGCTTCCCTGTCCATCACTAACTCCTGGAGATTACTGAAACTTAGGTCCATTGAGTCGGTGATGACATCCAACCATCTCATCCATCACATTGCTGAGTAACAAATCACCCCTAAACCTAGGAGATTAAAACAGCAGCTATCTGTCTGCTCAGGGCTCTGTGGTGCAGTGGGCGCTCCAGCCTCACTCATGAGGCCATGGTCATCAAGGAGCCCAGCTGGGGCTCAAGGGTCCATGATGTGCCTTCAGATGTCCTTGGCAGTTTGCTGGGTCAAGGCAGCAACTACACCAGGCCTCGATCTGATCCAGACAAGCTGAAAACAGCTGTAAGAACATAAACTCATTTTACATGCAGACACCCCCAGGTTCCTTTCAAGGAGGCTTGCTGGTTCATCCTTACGAGCAGCCAGCCATGTGACTGCCCAAGTGCTGTCTTGCATGGGTCTGTCCTTTGCTCAGAATGTGCTCTTGTTGCCTAAAAGCCTTCAATCTCATGTAAATTGCACTCTTGTCCCAGACATTGCAGGATCCCTATTTAGTAAAGCACAAAGCCATCATCCATACCCTAGATGAAGCTCCATTGTCCCAGAAAGATGAATCATTCCATGGAACATATCAGTCCCCGTAATTATTGGGATGTACAACATAAGAAAGACTAAATTTTGTTTAATTAACATCTTGGCAGTAATGGCCTTTAATCAAATATAGTCCATGCCCTCAACAAAATATTATTCTTTATTCAAAAAAGAAAATATATTTTACATGGCCAGTGTCGTAACCCCTTAGATACAATTCTTGACTTAGCTTACTAAAGCAGATGTGTACACGTGTATTTGTGTGTTCATAGCTCCAGGTCTGCCTCATCTTTGGTGAGTGAAGTTTTCTGAAAATGTGTATTTGTGGTTTGTGTCAAGCAGAAGGAGTTGAAGTAAATGTGTATGTGAAAACCATCCTGGCTTGTGAGAGTAGATAATTAAACTGTGTTCTTCCTTTCTGCTAATTATAGTTTGAAAATAATTGATGATTGTGCTTTTGAGTTGGCACACATTCTTCAAGACACCAGTGTTCCGGAAACATCTTCTGTGGCTGCTGTAATTCAGACTCAGCAATGGGGCTGATGAAGAGGACTGAGGGCCGCCTGTGGACCCAGACACGCTGTTTCCACAACCAGGACAGGTGAAGGGGTGCCTGAGTGCCTGACCGTCGGGGCTAGAACTGGCCAGAGGAGGTAGGTGGGAGGGTAGAGTGAAAGGGGAAAGACTGTGGGCTTGCGCGCTGGCTGGCTGCACTGTCATTCGCCCTCGCTTGGGCGAAGGCCACGCCCAGGTGGCCCCGGCTCAGGTACTCAGGGGCCAGGGAACAGAAGAAGCTCCTGACATCAGAACTCAAGGGAAAGCCCAGAGTCTTCAGCATAAAAATGACCAGAGGATCCTCCATTGCTGTGGGATTGTGTGAGTCAACATGGCAAAAGCTGCATTAAGTTCCCTCTAGGACCTGCCTGGATTGGGAGTATGCCTTCTGGCTTAGCCAAGGTCACGAGCACCACTCTTGAGGCTGGGGAAGTGGCCCCCACCCCGACCAAATACCTGAGCAGTGAGTGGAGTAGGGAGTTTTCCAACGGGAACTTGGAGCTCTCTGTAGGGGATGATTAGAAGGAATGCAGTTGAATGGCATAAACAGAAACCCCAGCTCTGGTTTGAGCAGCTAGACCAGGGCTTGAACCCCAACTAGAGACTGGTGTAGGGGCAGCTGTGAGGTGGGGCAGCTGTGAGATGAGCCCGTGCTGCTTGTGTCTCTTTCCAAGTTGGGGGCCGCCTTCTGCCAAGTGTTCCCTTCACTCTGGCTAGGCACACTGCCTGTACCACAGCCACAACAGGCCACACAAGACTGTCCCTCCTTCCTGTGGCTTCTCTCAAGAGCAAGTGAAATTTCCTGAAAGTTCCCAGCAGTCACTTTCCACTGATCCAGGATGGGTCACGTGCATGCGCCTGAGCTAACTTGAGAGGATGGGGTTGTCTGGGATTTTTCCAGTAGATTTGGAATCTGGGTCCATCTCTTGTTCCCAAGAGTAGTAGCTGCTACTACTCAGTGGAGGAGAGTTGGCTGGACAGTGGGGGAACTCTTGCACCCATGAGTCCTCTGAAGGCTTGACGAGCTCTCTGTCTCTGCCTTCAGTGAGCTCTGATTCCTGAAGCTGTGTTAGGCCCTGAGGCAGCCACGTGGAACCCAGTAACACAGGGGCTGAGTCCAGGCTGACCCCGCTCTGAACACAGAGCCTGTGAGAGTCCAGGGGAGCTCCCATTCTAGCTCTGACTGGAAAACTCAGCACCATAAAGTACCCATCGTGCCTGATTGACCTAAGGATTCAGCGCAATTCCAGCCAGAATTTCAGGGTTTCTCAGAGAACTTGGGAAGTTGTACATATGGAAATCAAGAAGAAAAACATCCCATATAAAACTGACATAAACATTTCACAAGAGGAAAGAGAAAGGCAATCAATACAAAAAAAAAAGACATTTAACCTAAGCAGAAACAAAAGGAAATGAAAATTGTGAGCATTTTACCCATCCTAGATCAGAGAAAATTTTAAAGTCTGGCAAAACCAAGTTTTGGCAAAGATGTGGAGCATCTTGCTCTCTTCTGGTGGGAGTGCAGGTCTGTACAAGGTTGGAAGACTCTTTGGCATTGTCACGTCGGGAGTGACTTAGTTGGATGGCATCACTGACTCAATGGAACAACAGTCGTCATGTTGGGTTGAAGTGGTGCTCACTCTTTGACTCCACATTACTCCTCACAAGTAAGTGCTTGCACAGCAAGTATGTATATATATATACATAATTGGGAAGTCAATGGTGCAGTTCCAGCCTAAGGGCCTGAAAACCAGCAGCCAACAGTATGACTTGTAGTCTGAGCCCCACACAGGCAGAAAGAGCAAGTTCCACCCTTACTCAGCCTTAGCAGGGCCTCAACCTGTGCCATTAGCCAGGTGGCCTGGTGCACCTCACAACAGAACAAGGCCCAGAGCAGAAGCGGGCAAGTCCCTTCTCGGGACCTCTCTTGGGGGTGCCACAGACTCTGCTGCCCCACTGGCCAGACCTGAACAGTCCCTGGGGACAGAGGGCAGCAAGTCGGCCTCGGCAGACGACTTCACCTGGAGGTGCAGATGGGCCACCCCCCTGCATCACACAGGGGAGGACAAACAACCCCAGATGCAGACGCTCTGCTGGGACGTGCCTGGGTACATGGCCAGCCTCTGAGCTCAGGAATCACACTGTGAGCACCACCACTGCCCAGCAACAACTGGCACAGATGTCCTGGAGCTATTGTGGTTTCCTCAGTCTTGGGATGGAAGCGGCACCTCTGAGCCAGCCTGGGCAGCTCCTGGGTCCTGTCTGCACACCTCAGCATCCCCACATTTCCAGAACTGCGAGGATTCTCAGGTGGCCACCTCCTCTTGGGATCCAGAATCACTGACAAAGATGGAGGGGGCTGGGAGGGAGCAGGGATCCCTGGAGGTGCTGCCAGCCAGAGGAGGGGTGAGGGCCACAGCTGCTTTGCAGCCAGCTTGCGCTGTGACAGGTGGCTGAGGCTTGACAGGGATTCTGGCATCTGTCTTGGTGGCTGTAGACATGATGGCTGTTGTGGATGCTTAGTGTTTTACTGAATCTTCCGGACAACTTTCTGGAGGAGGTACATCATCACCTCCAACTCACACACAGGGAAACTGAGGCACGATGAGGGTGGTGTCTCTCCTTCAAGGTGGAGTCAGGACTTGAGCCTGAAAGTCCGAGGCACCCAAGTCCTGGACCATCAGACTCAGGATCTCGAGCTCAGGAGAGAGACCTGAGGCCCTGGGGTCACCAGCGGGTGTGGGATGATCTACTGGAGCTGGTGGGTGAGTGTGGAGAAGCCCGACATTTTACAGGAAGTAGGCAGGAGGTGTTGGGAGGGGACCCAGCAGATGAGGAGGTACAGCCTGTGTGCAGAGGGCCTCTGAAAGGCCCCAAGAGGCGAGTCCCAAAACCAGGTGGTCCCCTCTGGAGACAGGTTAAGTGAAAAGCCATTGTCTCTTGGGGGCAGGACTGGGAGATTCCTTTTTCTCTAATGTCACTACATTTCTCAGGTGGTCTATGGAAGGATTGTTTTGATTATGTAGTGGGAAAATGTATTTATAGGTCAAAGCAAGCAAGACAAGAGGAAGAGCTCTGTGGAGTGTGACCTCCTATCCCCCACTCTCAGGCCCAGCTCCGCAGTAGCAGCCCCGTGTGCCAGTGCATCAGGCAGGTTTCACACGATTGGAAACTCAGAGCATCGCTGCACACCCCTGCTGCTCCCCATTAGGCTCCTGACTTAAATTTTGTTGCTCCATTCAGGGGAATTCTAGTGAAGAAAATGAAATCTGAAAGAGATCCAATAACCCTGTCCATTTTTATGCTTGCTGTTGTCATATGTTCTGTGAGAATCTACCTCCCTCTGCTTGAACATAAAGTGACACTCGTTACTCAGCAGGTGATCTGGGGAGGCTTTGAGGAGCAGAAAACAGTAGTGAACTCTCAAAATTGTTGTGAACATGACATGTCTTTCACAATTTAAAGGAGCTCTTCCAATTTTCCTGTTTCATAAGATTTTTCTGTCAACCAGAAAAATGTACAGCGCAGGCAGGGCTAGGGTCCGTGGCTGACCTGTTTGCACATTCCATGGGCCACCATGTGACACACACACCCCCGCCCCAGTTAACTTTTTGCACACTGCATAGGTGATTATGTTTGCATGGCTCCAAGGGATACCCTGTCCCCACCATCTTCTGCAGATAACCATTTTCCTTAGTTTCTAGTCTATCTTTCATGTGTTTCTTTTCAGAAAATAATACATATATATGTGTGTATTTAAATTGCCTCTTCTTACACAAGAAGTAGCATCATGAATATTCTTTGAGCCATGTTATTTTCACTTAACATATCCTGGGAATCAGGCTGTAACAGCTCATAGAAACTTTCCTGTTGTTTGGGTTTTTTTCAACTACCCAGTAGTGCATAGTAGTGCATCCCCATTTTGGGATGTACCAGAGGGAGTTCACCCTGACTCCTGTGGTTGAGCATTGAGCTTGCCCAATATGTGGCTATTACCAGGCAATAACTCAGTGAATAGCTTTGTGTGTGTATAACTTTGTGTGTGTATCAGTGCACATGTGTAAAGATGTAGCCTCAGATGATGACTTTATCCACTGGATGGGGATGTGACCTGAGACCGTGAGCATGTGTATTTGTGTGCCTGTGTCTGTGTGCGTGTGTCTCTGGGTGTTCCTATGTGAGCATGTGTGTATCTGTGCACTGTGTGTGTCTGTGTGAACATGTGTGTCTGTGTGTATGTCTGTGTGCTTGTATGTCTGGGTATGTGTCTCTGTGTGCAGTGTGTGTGTGAGCATGTGTATATATGTGTGCTGTGTCTGTGTGTGAGCATGTGTGTCTGTCTTATGTGACTGTGTGTGTACACGTGTGTGCACATGTGTCGTGTGTGTACATGTGTATGTCCACACGTGTCTTGTGTGTACATGTGTGTCTGTGTGAGCATGTATGTATCTGTGCAGTGTGTGTGTGTGTGTGTGTGTGCGGAGCATGTTTATCTGTGTGCTGTGTGTCTGTGTGTGTCTGTGAACATGTATGTGAGCGTATGTGTGAGCGTGTGTGTCTGTGTGAGCATGTGTATGTGTGTACTATGTGTCTGTGTGAGCATGTGTGTTTGTGTACGTGTGTGTGCAGAAGGAAGAAAGGAAAGTTGATGTGCAACTCCCAAAAGGAGGTAATTTAATGTGTCTCTGCAGTAGACGACCTTCTCTATTGGAAAAAAAACAACTTAGGAATCTGCTCTGGGTGTGAAAAGCTTGGCTCTCAGGGCCTGAAGGAAAACAGAGAAACAAAGACATAAACTGCTTTGTCTAAGAAATAAACACAGGCTGGGGCAGGAGAAGACAAATGACAGGAGCAGGGCTGAGGATCAAGAAAGAGGCACCAGAAGCTCAGTGAGGTGGAACCTCGAAGCACAGAAGCCCGTGCAGGGTGTATGTGTGGTAAATGCCGCCCAGTGGCCACCCCAGCTCCCTCAGTCCTGAGGAGTACTGAGAGCGCTAATTCTTAGGTACGTGGATAAGGAGTCCAGGGTCCTCAAGGAGGAGAAAAGGGTCTGGGGCTCTCGAGAAGGAGAAAAGGAAAAATGTTTTTTTTCCCTACATTCCTTCGTCTTAGTCACATAAGAGTTTTTACCTTAAGCTCTAAGTTGTTAGGGCAACAATCTATTTTGCCTAAGACTAACTTTCTTTAAGTCCAGAGCTGATGATTACACAACAAAGCAACGCATCTTGCTCAAGGGTATGTTTTTCCTTGCTGTGTGTGTGTGTTCTCAGCCCTGTCTGACTCTTTGAGACCCCCCTGGACTGTAGCCTGCCAGGCTCCTCTGTCCATGAAATTTTTCAGGCAACAGTACTGGAGTGGGTTGCTATTTCCTATTCCAGGGGCTCTTCATGACCCAGAGATCGAACCTGCATCTCTTGCAACTCCTGCGTTAGCAGGCAGGTTCTTTACCACAGTACCACCAGTTAGATGGCATGTTTTTCCTTAAGCTCTGTACTAATGATTATATAACAATAATGTATGTTGCTCAAGGACAAATTTCTCCTTCTTAACAGGAACCTTCTGACTAATCTTATTATCTTCAATTCAGTCGCTCAGCTGTGTCTGAATCTTTGCAACCCCATGGACTGCAGCACGCCAGGCTTCCCTGTCCATCAACAACTCCCGGAGTTTGCTCAAACTCACATCCATCTGTCAGTGATGCCATCCAACCATCTCATCCTCTGTTGTCCCCTTCATGCCCTGCCTTCAGTCTTTCCCAGCATCAGGGTCTTCTTCAATGAATCAGTCTTCATATCACATGACCAAAGTATTGGAGTTTCAGCTTCAGCATCAGTCCTTCCAGTGAATACTCAGGGTTGATTTTCTTTAGGATTTACTGGTTTGATCTCCTTGAAGTCCAAGGGACTCTCAAGAGTCTTCTCCAACACCACAGTTCAAAAGCATCAGTTCTTCGGTGCTCAGCTTTCTTTATAGTCCAACTCTCACATCCATCTCAAAGCTATGATTTTTCCAGTAGTCATGTATGGATGTGAGAGCTGGACTATAAAGAAAGCTGAATGCTGAAGAATTGATGCTTTTGAACTGTGGTGTTGGAGAAGACTCTTGAGAGTCCCTTGGACTGCACAGAGATCAAACCAGTCAATCCTAAAGGAAATCAACCCTGAATA
>NW_011494609.1:4954777-4964410 GCF_000754665.1 Bison bison bison
GCACAGAGATCAAACCAGTCAATCCTAAAGGAAATCAACCCTGAATATTCATTAGAAAGATTGATGCTGAAGCTGAAACTCCAGTACTTTGGCCACCTGATGTGAAGAACTGACTCACTGAAAAAGACCCTGATGCTGGGAAAGATTGAAGGCAGAGGAGAAGGGGATGACAGAGGATGAGATGATTTGATGGCGTGCTGCAGTCCATGGGGTTGAAAAGAGTTGGACACGACTGAGCGACTGAACTGACTGACTCTCACATCCATACATGACTACTGGAAAAAAACAAAGCTTTGACTAAATGGAAATTTGTCAGCAAAGTAATGTCTCTGCTTTATAATATGCTATCTAGGTTCATCATAACTTTTCTTCCAAGGAGCAAGCATCTTTTAATTTCATGGCTACAATCACCATCTGTAGTGATTTTGGAGCCCAAGAAAATAAAGTCTCCCACTGTTTCCATTGGTTTCCCATCTATTTTCCATGAAGTGATGGGACCGTATGTCATGATCGTTGAGTTTTTCACTTTTTTTTAATTTTCTTTTAATTTATTTTAATTGGAGGCTAATTACTTTACAATATTGTGGTGGGTTTTGCCATACATTCACATGAATCAGCCATGGGTATACATGTGTTCCCCATCCTGAACCCTGCTCTCTCCTCCCTCCCCATCCCATCCCTCAGGGTCATCCTAGGGCACCAGCCCTGAGCACCCTGTCTCACGCATAGAACCTGGACTGGCGATCTGTTTCACATATGATAATATACATGTTTCAGTGCTATTCTCAAATCATCCCACCCTCGGCTTCTCCCACAGAGTCCAAAAGTCTGTTCTTTACATCTGTGTCTCTTTTGCTGTCATGCATATAGGGCCATCATTACCATCTTTCCAAATTCCATATATCTGCGTTAATATACTGTATTGGTGTTTTTCTTTCTGATTTACTTTGCTCTGTATAATAGGCTCCAGTTTCATCCACCTTATTAGAACCGATTCAAATGCATTCTTTTTAATAGCTGAGTAGTATTCCATTGTGTATATGCACCACAGCTTTCTTATCTATTCATCTGCCAGTGGACATTTAGGCTGCTTCCATGTCCTGGCTATTGTAAACAGTGCTGCGATGAACATTGGGGTACACGTGTCTCTTTCAATTCTGGTTTCCTCGGTGTGTATGCCCAGCAGTGGGATTGCTGGGTTGTATGGCAGTTCTAGTTCCAGTTTTTTAAGGAATCTCCACTCTGTTCTCCATAGTGGTTGTACTACTTTGCATTACCACCAACAGTGTAAGAGGGTTCCTTTTTCTCCGCACCATCTCCACCATTTATTGTTTGTAGACTATTTGATAGCAGCCATTCTGACCAGCGTGAGATGGTACCTCATTGTGGTTTTGATTTGCATTTCTCTGATAATGAGTGATGTTAAGCATCTTTTCATGTGTTTGTTAGCCATCTGTATGTCTTCTTTGGAGAAATGTCTGTTTAGTTCTTTGGCCCGTTTTTTGATTGGGTCACCTATTTTTCTGGAATTGAGTTGCAGGAGTTGCTTGTATATTTTTGAGATTAATTCTTTGTCAGTTGCTTCATTTGCTATTATTTTCTCCCATTCTGAAGGCTGTATTTTCACCTTGCTTATAGTTTCCTTCGCTGTGCAAAAGTTTTTAAGTTTAATTAGATCCTATTTGTTTATTTTTGCTTTTATTTCTATTACTCTGGGAGGTGGATCATAGAGGATCCTGCTATGACTTACGTCAGAGAATGTTTTGCCTTTGTTTTCCTCTAGGAGTTTTATAGTTTCTGGTCTTAAATTTATATCTTTAATTCATTTTTAGTTTATTTTTGTGTATGGCATTATAAAGTGTTCTAGTTTCATTCTTTTACAAGTGGTTGACCAGTTTTCCCAGCACCGCTTGTTAAAGAGATTGTCTTTTCTCCATTGTATATTCTTGCCTTCTTTGTCAAAGACAGAGTGTCCATAGGTGCGTGGATTTATCTCTGGGCTTTCTATTTTGTTCCACTGATCTATGTTTCTGTCTTTGTGCCAGTACCATACTGTCTTGATGACTGTAGCTTTGTAGTGTAGCCTAAGTCAGGCAGGTTGATTCCTCCAGTTCCATTCTTCTCTCTCAAGATTGCTTTGGCTATTTGAGGTATTTTGTATTTCCATACAAATTGTGAAATTATTTGTTCTAGTTCTGTGAAAAATACCGTTGGTAGCTTGATAGGGATTGCATTGAATCTATAGATTGCTTTGGGTAGTATACTCATTTTCACTATATTGATTCTTCCAATCCATAAACATGGTATATTTCTCCATCTATTTGTGCCCTCTTTGATTTCTTTCATCAGTGTTTTATAGTTTTCTATATATAGGTCTTTTGTTTCTTTAGGTAGATTTATTCCTAAGTATTTTATTCTTTCCATCGCAATGGTGAATGGAATTGTTTCTTTAATTTCTCTTTCTGTTTTCTCATTGTTAGTGTATAGGAATGCAAGGGATTTCTGTGTGTTGATTTTATATCCTGCAACTTTACTATATTCATTGATTAGCTCTAGTAATTTTCTGGTGGAATCTTTCAGGTTTTCTATGTAGAAGATCATGTCATCTGCAAACAGTGAGAGTTTTACTTCTTTTCCAATCTGGATTCCTTTTATTCCTTTTTCTTCTCTGATTGCTGTGGCCAAAACTTCCAAAACTGTGTTGAATAGTAGTGGTGAGTGTGGGCACCCTTGTCTTGTTCCTGACTTGAGGGGAAATGCTTTCAATTTTTCGCCATTGAGGATAATGTTGCTGTGGGTTTATCATATATGGCTTTTATTATGTTGAGGTATGTTCCTTCTATTCCTGCTTTCTGGAGGGTTTTTATCATAAATGGATGTTGAATTTTGTCAAAGGCTTTCTCTACTTCTATTGAGACAATCAAATGGTTTTTATATTTCAATTTGTTAATGTGGTGTATCACATTGATTGATTTGTGAATACTGAAGAATCCTTGCATCCCTGGGATAAAGCCCACTTGGTCATGATGTATGATCTTTTTAATATGTTGTTGGATTCTGCTTCTAGAATTTTGTTAAGGACTTTTGCATCTATGTTCATCAGTGATATTCGCCTGTAGTTTTCTTTTTTTGTGGTACCTTTTTCTGGTTTTGGTATTAGGATGATGGTGGCCTCATAGAGTGAGTTTGAAAGTTTACCTTTCTCTGCAATTTTTTTGAGTAGGATAAGTGTTAGCTTTTCTCTAAATTTTTTGTAGTAGAAGTCAGCTGTAAAGCCATCTGGTCCTGGGATTTTGTTTGTTGGAAGATTTCTGATTACAGTTTTGATTTCTGTGCTTGTGATGGGTCTGTTAAGATTTTCTCTTTCTTCCTGGTTCAGTTTTGGAAAGTTATACTTTTCTGAGAATTTGTCCGTTTCTTCCAAGTTGTCCATTTTATCTGCATATAGTTGCTGATAGTAGTCTCTTATGATCCTTTGTATTTCTGTGCGGTCTGTTGTGATTTCTCCATTTTCATTTCTAATTTTGTTGATTTGATTCTTCTCCCTTTTTTTCTTGATGAGTCTGACTAATGGTTTGTCTATTTTATTTATTTATCTTCCCAAAGAAGCAGCTTTTAGCTTTGTTGATTCTGACTATGGTCTCTTTTGTTTCTTTTACATTTATTTCTACCCTAATTTTTATGATTTCTTTCCTTCTATTAAGCACTGAGGTGCTTCATTTTTTCTTTTTCTAGTTGCTTTAGGTGTAAAGTTATGTTATTTATTTGATTTCTTTCCTTTTTCTTGAGGTAGGCTTGTATTGCTATGAACCTTCCCCTTAGCACTGCTTTTACTGAATCCCATAGTTTTGGGTTGTTGTGTTTTCATTTTCATTTGTTTCTATGCATATTTTGATTTCTGTTTTGATTTCTTCAGGGATTTGTTGGTTATTTAGAATTGTGTTGTTTAGCCCCCATATGTTTGCATTTTTAATAGTTTTTTTCCCTTAGTTGACATCTAATCTTACCGCATTGTGATCAGAAAAGACACTTGAGATGATTTCAATTTTTTTGAATTTACCAAGGCTAGATTTATGGCCCAGGATGTGGCCTATCCTAGAGAAGGTTCTGTGTACGCTTGAGAAAAAGGTGAAATTCATTGTTTTAGGGTGAAATGTCCTATAGATATCAGTTAGGTCTAACTGGTCTATTGTATCATTTAAAGTTTGTGTTTCCTTGCTAATTTTCTGCTTGGTTGATTTATCCATAGGTGTAAGTGGGTTATTAAAGTCTCACACTATTATTGTGTTACTTTAATTTCCCCTTTCATACTTGTTAGCATTTGCCTTACATATTGTGGTGGTCCTATGTTGGGTGCATATATATTTATAATTGTTGTATCTTCTTCTTGGATTGATCCTTTGCTCATTATGTAATGTCCTTCTTTGTCTCTTTTCACAGCCTTTATTTCAAAGTCTATTTTATCTGGTATTAGTATTGCTATGCCTGCTTTCTTTTGGTCTGCATTTGCATGAAATTTCTTTTTCCAGCCCTTCACTTTCAGTCTGTATGTTTCCCTAGGTTTGAGGTGGGTCTCTTGTAGACAGCATATATAGGGGTCTTGTTTTGTATCCATTCAGCCAGTCTTTGTCTTTTGGTTGGGGCAGTCAAGCCATTTCAGTCAGTCAGTCAGTTCAGTCCCTCAGTCATGTCCCACTCTTTGCGACCCCATGAATCGCAGCACGCCAGGCCTCCCTGTCCATCACCAACTCCCAGAGTTCACCCAAACTCTTGTGCATTGAGTCGGTGATGCCATCCATCCATCTCATCCTCTGCCATCCCCTTCACCTCCTGCCCTCAATCCCTCCCAGCATCAGGGTCTTTTCCAATGAGTCAACCAACTCTTTGCATGAGGTGACCAAAGTATTGGAGTTTCAGCCTCAGCATCAGTCCTTCCAATGAACGCCCAGGACTAGTCTCCTTTAGGATGGACTGGCTGGATCTCCTTGCAGTCCAAGGGACGCATAAGAGTCTTCTCCAGCACCACAGTTCAAAAGCATCAATTCTTCAGCACTCAGCTTCCTTCACAGTCCAACTCTCACATCCATACATGACTACTGGAAAAACCATAGCCTTGACTAGACAGATCTTTGTTGGCAAAGTCTCTGCTTTTGAATATGCTATCTAGGTTGGTCATAACTTTCCTTCAACCCATTTATATTTAAGGTAATTATTGATAAGTATGATCTCATTGCCATTTACTTTGCTGTTTTGGGTTCGAGTTTATACACCTTTTCTGTGTTTCCTGTCTAGAGAAGATCCTTTAGCATTTGTTGAAGAGCTGGTTTGATGGTGCTGAATTCTCTCAGCTTTTGCTTGTCTGTAAAGCTTTTGATTTCTCCTTCATATATCAATGAGATCCTTGCTGGGTACAGTAATCTGGGTTGTAGGTTTTTCTCTTTTATCACTTTAAGTATGTCCTGCCATTCCCTTCTGGCTTGAAGAGTTTCTATTGAAAGATCAACTGTTATCTTTATGGGGATCCCCTTGTGAGTTATATTTTGTTTTTCCCTTGCTGCTTTTAATATTTGTTCTTTGTGTTTCATCTTTGTTAATTTGATTAATATGTGTCTTGGGGTGTTTTGCCTTTGGTTTATCCTGTTTGGGACTCTCTGGGTTTCTTAGACCTAGGTGGCTATTTCCTTCCCCATTTTAGGGAAGTTTTCAACTATTATCGCCTCAAGTATTTTCTCATGGCTTTTCTTTTTGTCTTCTTCTTCTTCTGGGACTCCTATGATTTGAATGTTGGGGTGTTTGACATTGTCCCAGAGGTCTCTGAGGTTGTCCTCATTTCTTTTAATTCTTTTTTCTTTTTTCCTCTCTGCTTCATTTATTTCCACCATTCTATCTTCCACCTCACGTATCCTCTTCTGCTTCAGTTATTCTACTGTTGGTTCCCTCCAGAGTGCTTTTGATCTCATTTATTGCATTATTCATTATTGATTGACTCTTTTTTATTTCTTCTATGTCTTTGTTAAACTTTTCTTGCATCTTCTCAATCCTTATCTCCAGACTATTTATCTGTAACTCCATTTTGTTTTCAAGATTTTGGGTCATTTTCACTATCATTATTCTGAATTATTTTTCAGGTAGACACCTTATCTTCTCCTCTTTTATTTGGTTTGGTGGGTGTTTATCATGTTCCTTTACCTGCTGAATATTTCTCTGCCTTTTCATGTTGTTTAGATTGCTTTGTTTGGGGTGGCCTTTCTGTATGCTGGAAGTTTGTGGTTCCTCTTTATTGTGGAGGTTCCTCCCTGTGGATGGGGTTGGACAAGTGGCTTGTCAAGGTTTCCTGGTTAGGGAAGCTTGTGTCAGTGTTCTGGTGGGTGGAGCTGGATATCTTCTCTCCGGAGTGCAATGAGTGTCCAGTAGTGAGTTTGAGTGTCTATGGGTTTGGTGTGATTTTTGACTGCCTGTATTTTTGTGCTCAGGGTTATGTTCCTGTGTTTTTGGAGAATTAGCTTGTGTATCTTGCTCTGAAACTTGTTGGCTCTTGGGTGGAGTTTGGCTTCAGTGTAGGTATGGAGGCTTTTGGATGAGTTCTTGTCGATGAATTGTTCCCTGGAGTCAGGAGTTTTCTTGTGTTCTCAGGTTTTGGATTTAAGCCTCCTGCCTCTGGCTTTTAGTCTTATTCTTACAGTGGCCTCAAGGCTTCTCCATCCATACAGCACCAATGATAGAACATCTAGGTTAATGGAGTAAAGGTTCTCCACAGTGGCGGACACCCAGAGAGGTTCACAGAGTTACATGGAGAAGAGAAGAGGGAAGAAGGGAGATAGAGGTGACCAGGAAGAGAAGAGGGGGAATCAAAAGGGGAGAGAGCAATTTAGCCAGTAATCAATTCCCTATTTGCTCTCCACAGTCTGGAACACTCAGAGAGGTTCACAGAGTTCCATAGAGAAGAAAAGAGGGAGGAAGGAGATAGAGGTGACCAGGAGGACAGGAGGGGGAGTCAAAAGGAGAGAGACCAGTCTAGCCTGTGATCGGTTCCCTAAGTGTTCTCCACAGCTCAGAACACCCAATGAGATTCACAGAGTTAAGTAAAGAAGAGAAGGGGGAGGGAGGAGATAGAGGTGACCTGGGGGGGAAAAAGGAGAGTCAAAAAGGGAGAGAGCAATCAAGCCAGTAATCATACTCTTAATTAAAAATGGGTACTGAAGATTGGATTCTTAAAGGTACAGAATTGATAACAAATACCAAAAAGCAAAGATTAAAAATCTAGAGTAGAGATTAGACTCTCAAAAATACAAATTGAAAAAACAAAATCGCAAAAGTTATTAAATATATATATAAAAATAAGTTTGCTTTAAAAGTAGGGTCTTTTTTTTGCAAGGTAAAAGTAGGTTTTAAAAAAGAAAATTAAAGGAGTAATAAGAAACTTAAAAATTAAACATTTTTTTTAATTTAAAAATGGTAATAGTAAAATATATCTAGGAATTTGTCTGGAGCTGTTGAGGGCAGTGTGGGGTCAATTCAGTTTCAGATAGTTCCTTGTTCCAGCTTATACTTCTTCTCAAGGTCTATAGGTCTCTTCCAGGGTAGTCAATGCTAACTACAGTGTTTTAATCTGTTGCACCTGTCACTTCCAAAGTGCTTCCCTCTTTATTTTGGCTTCCTCTGTTTGCAAGTCTCTTCAGTATCTAACTTCTACCCTGACACAAGGGTGTGAACATGATCACTTATTTAGCCTCACTTGTTCAGTCATGCTGTGGGGAGGCAGGAACAATGCAAACAAATATCACTGGCATGCGTGGGGAGTACTCGCAGTGTCTCGGCCACACTGGGTTTGCCCCCACTCACCGCGTGTGTGCTTTCCCAGTCTACACTGCTCAGGCTCCAGGTTGCTCTGCAACTCTCTAAAGCAGGCCTGGGTTGTGTGCCCTTCCCAGGTCTAAGCCACTCAGGTTCAGGTTCTCAGGTACTCCACAAAGACACAGACTCGGATGGGCCTGCGTTTTGTGCCCTTCCCAGGTCCGAGCAGCTCAGGCAACTAGGTGCTTGGCAAGCGCACTCTCCCCAGGTGGGGCGGTGTGTCTTATCACCTCCCCCGTCCCAGCCGCTCAGTTTCCTGGGTGCGCAGCAGGAGTGCCATCTGAGGTGTGTCGTGTGTCTCCTCTGGGGAGCTGATCTCCGGCTGCCACCCTCCTGGTGACTGTCAACCGTCCAGGATCCCAGGAAGACTTGGTTAGCAACTGGGAGCCTGCTTGCAGTTTGGTAGAGGATACTGTCTCTGAGGCTGAGATTCCCCCTTGCCTTCTGGCTCTGGCTGTTGCTGCCTGCCTCTCTGCCTCTGGCAGGGATGGGCCGGTCCATAGCCTGCTAGCTCTCCTCTGACATTTGCTCAGTCCTTTGTTCTGTGAGCGGCCTGGCAGTGCCTTAGGTTAGAGCTTTTCACCAGAAAGTTCTCTCTCTCTCTCTTTCCCTTTTTTTTCTCTCTCTGTCTCTCTGGCTATCCCATGGTTTGGGTTGCTATCTCACTTTATCTCCCTCAGATTGCCCTCAGGACATTCATGCCCAGTCTTTACCCTAAGCAATGCAGCCCGTGGCTCCCTGTTCAGCCCCTGCTTGCTGGTGTCAGACGCGAGCATCTGGGCTACTTCTCCACTGGGGGTTGCAGTTAGGCGCATAATCTGTGGGTTTTATTTATTTATTGTTTCTCCCGGTTATGTTGCCCTTCTGAGATTCCAAATCTCCCCACAGACCTGCCGGTGAGAGGGTTTCCTTGTGTTTGGAAACTTCTCCTCTTTTATGACTCCCTCCCCGGGATGGGTCTCCATCACTAACTCTTGTCTCTCTTTTTATCTTTTATATTTTGTCCTACCTCCTTTTGAAGACAATGGGCTGCCTTTCTGGGTGCCTGGTGTCCTCCACCAGCATTCAGAAGTTGTTTGTGGTATTTGCTCAACATTCAAATGATCTTTCGATGAGTTTGTGGGGAAGAAAGTGGTCTTCCCGCCCTATTCCTCTGCCATCTTAGGACCTCCCTTGAATGTCGAATTTTAAGCCAGCTTTTTCACTCTCCTCTTTCACTTTAATTAAGAGACTCTTCAGTTCTTCTTCACTTTCTGCCATAAGGGTGGTGTCATCTGCATATCTGAGGTTATTAATATTTCTCCCTGCAATCTTCATTCCAGCCTGTGCTTTATCCAGCCCAGCATTTCGCATGATGTACTCTGCATATAAGTTAAATAAGCAGGGTGACGATATATAGCCTTGACATACTCCTTTCTCAATTTGGAACCAGTCTGTTGTTCTGTGCCCGGTTCTAACTGTTGCTTCTTGACCTGCCTACAGATTTATCAGGAGGCAGGTAAGGTGGTCTGGTATTTTCATCTCTTTAAGAATTTTCCACAGTTTGTTATGATCCACACAGTCAAAGGCTTTGGCGTAGTCAATAAAGCAGAAATAGATGTTTTTCTGGAATTCTCTTGCTTTTCTATGATCCAACAGATTTTGATAATTTGATCTCTGATTCCTCTGCCTTTTTAAATTCCAGATTGAATATCTGGAATTTCTCAGTTCATGTACTGTTGAAGCCTCACTTGGAGAATTTTGAGCATTACTTTGCTAGCTTGTGAGATGAGTGCAACT
>NW_011494609.1:4964510-4967579 GCF_000754665.1 Bison bison bison
CAGTAGTTTGAGCATTCTTTGACATTACCTTTCTTTGGGATTGGAATGAAAACTGACCTTTTCCAGTCCTGTGGCCACTGCTGAGTTTTCCAAATTTGCTGGCATACTGAGTGTGGCACTTCACAGCGTCATCTTTCAGGATTCAAAGTAGCTCAACTGGAATTCCATCACCTCCACTAGCTTTGTTTGTAGTCATGCTTCCTAAGGCCCACTTGACTTTGGACTCCAGGATGTCTGGCTCTAGGTGAGTGATCACAGCATCATGGTTATCTAGGTCATTAAGATCTTTTTTGTATAGTTCTTCTGTGTATTCTTGCCACCTTTTCTTAATATCTTCTGCTTCTGTTAGGTCCATACCACTTCTGTCCTTTATTGTGTCCTTGTTATCTTCAACATAGGTTGTGGGAGTGGGTCTGGTAAGACCTTTCTATTGTTAGTTCTAATCTTGTTAATTTAAGATGTATGTTGTGGGAGTAGGTCTGGTAAAAGTATATAAAGCCTTGATAAGACTAGTGGGAGCACTCTCTGCCCCCTTCTGATATCTATGTCAGAAGCTTTCTCTGTCCCTTTTTCACTGTAATAAAACTCTGCTACATAAAAGCTCTCAGTGATCAAGCCTCATCTCTGGCCCCGGATGGAAATTCTCTCCTCTGGAGGCCACGAATCTGACACTGTTCACTGGAAGCTATCAGTACCCACTCCACACTGTCTTGATGACACAGACATGTGCTCAGGAGCCAGAAAGAGAGAGTGGTGACAGTGAGAGAGACACAGAACACAATGTTCAGGGGAGTTAGGTAAGCCGAAAACAGCATGCAGAAGACAGAACACTTGGACTATCCTCGTTCTTCCAAGAGGTCCTTTGATGGTTCTGAAGCTTTAGAAGTTTTCTGATCAAAGTTTACTGAGCAAAGCCATGTTAACTCTCAACAAATAGGGTGACCTCAATTTACATCTGGATTTCAATAGAAAAGTCACTTATACCTACATAGTATAAGCTACATTTTGTTCATATCCTGAAAATTATCTCATCCAAAAATGCAAAAACACTTCCATGAGTCTTGCTGGTCCTGCCAACTACACCAATTGTCTTGCTGTATCTCACTGTGCACTGTTCATTGAACCCAGGATAGGTAAGGCACAAGCAGGGAAGCTGGCAGAAGACTCGAGGAGCCATAAGAACTTCAAACACATTTATGCTCTCCTGGCTAGCACATTAGCCATAGCAGCAGACACGCTGTATTCTCTCCTCTCGTGGGTGACCCAGCAGACATAGCCGTAATGCAGCCTTACCACCATAATGCAGCCGTAACACAGTACAACCTCTAGGGCTTTCCAAGTGAAGCTGATATATGCTTACAGAGCAACAGTAGCTCCTGGCCAAGTGAGTACCTCGTGACGTGCATGGGCAGTGCTATAAGTGATCTCAGCTGTTACACGATCATTATTTATAAAACAGAAGGCAAGAGCAAGAGAGTATGGGTTGAGAGAGCCTGACCATGCCATCTTGGAAAATTTGCTCTTTCCCTACATCATGCTTCACAGTATCTTCAGGGGACTCACACAGAGGGTTTTACAGAATGAGATGAGGGGCTTGGATGGGCATGGAGATGGTCACTGGACAGTGCTGCTCCCCAGAGGACAAGACCCACATTCAGAGGTTGCGGCCAGGCTGTCAGCAGGGTAGATGAACATGGTTCAATGTCCATGAGACAGGTGGGACCCTCAGAACTATAATGCTCTAGGTGGTAGTGGGGCTGGGCGGCAGGAGAGGTAGGACCCAGGAGCTGCCTCTGTTTGGGCCCTGACTGTGTAAGGGTGGGCCTAGGTTGAATGCCTTGTCCGGGCACTTTGCACCCTGTCAACTAGAACAGGGCCCTCCTGAGTCAGCGTGGGGCAACCCACCCACCCAAACACATGCAAATGCCCAGAAAAGCATGCCTTCAATAAATAGGTCCACAACTCCTTCACAAACTGAAGACCTTCAAAACAGCAAAAGCTAGTGGAACTGAATTAAAGGAGGAGATGGCAGTCCTAAAGGGACAGGGGATGGAACAAAAGGTAGGTAGCCCAGGTTTGGGTCAGGAGGTGTCAGACATGGGGTGGAAGTTTGAATAACTGGATACCTGATAGGGGATTAGTGGGGCAGACACACTCACACACCACACACACTCCACATCACACATATACCATACACACACACTGCCCACACATATCATGCACGACAGAGATAAGACACACACAGTCACCCAAACATATATGACACCACACACACATATACAGATTTGAAAGTGCAGTCATCATCTGGTTCTGGAGTGAATCCTTTCAGCTCATGCATAGGGCTAAAAGCTTTCAATATTAATATAAAAATAACCTTTTGTATATCAGATTTCTACTTATAGTTGCAGTACACTTTCTGTCTCAAAACAGTCCTATTTGTGTGATATACGACTAGAGAAAAAGCATGTACATCCATGCACACATAAATATGTAAACAACATCAGTCAGTTCAGTTCAGTCCAGTCACTCAGTTGTGTCTGACTCTTTGCGACCCCATGAATTGCAGCACGCCAGGCCTCCCTGTCCACCACCATCTCCCGGAGTTCACTAAAACTCATGTCCATCGAGTCAGTGATGCCATCCAGCCATCTCATTCTCTGGCATCCCCTTTTCCTCCTGCCCCCAATCCCTCCCAGCATCAGAGTCTTTTCCAATGAGTCAACTCTTCGCATGAGGTGGCCAAAGTACTGGAGTTTCAGCTTTAGTATCATTCCTTCCAAAGAACACCCAGGGCTGATCTCCTTTAGAATGGACTGGTTGGATCTCCTTGCAGTTCAAGGGACTCTCAAGAGTCTTCTCCAACAACACAGTTCAAAACCATCAATTCTTCGGTGCTCAGCTTTCTTCACAGTCCAACTCTCATATCCATACATGACCACTGGAAAAACCACAGCCTTGACTAGACGGACCTTTGTTGGCAAAGTAATGTCTCTGCTTTTCAGTATGCTATCTAGGTTGGTCATAACTTTTCTTCCAAGGAGTAAGCGTCTTTTAATTTCATGGCTGGCT
>NW_011494609.1:4967679-4974914 GCF_000754665.1 Bison bison bison
TCACCATCTGCAGTGATTTTGGAGCCCCCAAAAATAAAGTCTGACTCTGTTTCCACTGTTTCCCCATCTATTTGCCATGAAGTGATGGGACCAGATGCCATGATCTTCGTTTTCTGAATGTTGAGTTTAAGCCAACTTTTTCACTTCAAAAAGGTATTTGCTGGTTTCTTATCTTGCCTGTTGAGTTTGATTTTATTCTGTAAATTTCGGTTCATGATTTTAGAGATGAGCGACAAAGGCAGATGCAAGGAAAAGATGCTTCTAATTTCTAAGGAAATGAGTAAACAACACATTTTGTGAAAATATACCCAAGCCAGAGGGATGCAGAGATGGGAGGATGGGTGGGGGAGGGGATGAGAAGTGGTTTTCAGGTGCTGTTAATCAAACAAAATCATCTGTATCAATGAGTTTTTGCAGGATAAAGAAACCTCTCCAAAATGCAATGGTTTAAAACGGGGGTCATTTATTGCAGTTCAGGATTCCATAGTCAGCAACTCGACAGGGTTAGTGGAGAGTCCTCAGCTGGTCTTACTCAGGCTCTCTCCACACAAGCAGGCACCGGCACTCAACGCTGGGGCTGGGGCTGAAAATGCTCCACAAGGTATCAGGTCGAAAACCCTGAAACCTATAAATGTTACCACATATGGAAGGATGTCTCTGTGGAAGATAAAATCAAGGATCTTTTTATTTTAATTAGTTAATTATGGCTGTGCTGGGTCTTCGTTGCTGTGCACGGGCTTCCTCTAGTTTCAGCGAGCAGGGTCTTCTCATTGCGGTGACTTCTCTTGTGGAGC
Source organism: Bison bison bison (assembly GCF_000754665.1). Classification (NCBI taxonomy): domain Eukaryota; kingdom Metazoa; phylum Chordata; class Mammalia; order Artiodactyla; family Bovidae; genus Bison; species Bison bison. Next base: position 4,968,474 of record NW_011494609.1, read on the forward strand.
ACGGGCCCCAGAGCATGCAGGCTTCAATAGTTGCAGCTCCCAGGCTGTGGAGCACAGGTTCAGCAGTTGTGGCTCAGGAGCTTACTTTCTCTGTGGCACAAGGGATCTTCCCAGATCAGGGATCGGATCCTTCCATGTCTCCTGCATTGGCAGGGGGATTCGTTACCACTAAAGCCCCATAATTAAGGGGCTTGAGGTGGGAGATCTTCCTGGATTACCTGACTGGCCCTCCCTGCAGCAACAGTGTCTTGTAAGAGAGGTCAGAGGAAGGCTCCAGACAGAACCAAGGCGGCCACGTGAAGTTGGATCAGAGAGGCACGAGGAGGCTGCCCTGCTGCAGAAGGCAAGGCATGCAGCTCCAGATGCTAGATATGGTGAGGAAACCCCTCCCAAGAGCTCCAGAGGATGTGCGGTCCTGTGGACACCCTGGCTTCAACCCAGTGTAAATGATTTTGGACTTCTGACCCCGTGAACTATAAGAGAATAAATTTTTGTTGCTTTCAGCCAGGAAGTTTGTAGTGACTTGTAACAGCAGCCACAGGAGACAGTGAACCCAGATGACCTAACTCTGATGGGCAGTGGTGCTGTCCCCGGGGCCTCGTGTTTCCAGCACATTTCCTTCTCCAGGGGATCTTCCCAACCCAGGGATCAAACCTGGGTCTCCCGCATTGCAGGCAGACTCTTTACCCTCTGAGCCACGAGGGAAGCCCTTCCAGCACATAGGCCTGGCCTAACCTGCTGATGGTCAGAGGTCCTGACGAGCAGCAGAAGGCACACCTGATGCAGAAGCCCTTTCAAACTTCTGCTTGGTCACATTTGCTTATGTCCGACGGTCAGAGTGAGTGGAGCGGACCACACACCCATTTTGATGGAGGTGCAGGGAAAGGGGCACACTGAGATACGGGATGGGGCATCGGTGACTCTTTAGAAACCACCACAGTCAGCTCCTTCCTTCACCCTAGGCTTCCAGAAACCACAGTCTCCACCTCAGCATGTCTCCAGTGCCCCTCAGGGGCTCTGTGTGCTTCTTGGAGTGATTTTCCACTACACGGGCTTCCATTCTGAGTTTCTTTCCAGGAAAACTCGGCAACAGGTGACATTAATCTTACATAAAGGAAAGTACAAAGTGCATTTGAATGAAGCCTAAAAGAATTTCAACAAATACAATTTTACTGACACAAATTCAAATTATATAAGATTTTTGATAAGGGAAATTGGTATAATATTTTAATAGATTTATTTGTATCTGTTTATATGTACATGTAAACTTGCAAATTTCAATGCTAAATAGATTTATTTTATTTTTATTAATGAAAGTGTCTGAACATACACAAAAGTAGAAAGTACAAAGAACCTCATCACATCACCCAACCTCAACAGTTGTCAGCATTTGCCATATTTGTTTCACTAACCCTCACCTTTCTTTTTGCTGGAGTAATTTCAAAGTAAATCCTAAACATTATGTCATTTCACCTACAAAAAGCAGCAGTTGCATCTCAAACAATGACCAAAACAGACATTTTCTTCCTAAAACCACAATGGCATTTTCACATCTATGACTATTTACCATAAATTCTTTTTCTGTGTGAGTCAAGTTTTATCTGGGGCAAAATGAGGACTGCAGCCCAGGAGACACCACCTCAGATAGCTCTGAGAAACTGCTCCAAAGGGGACAGTGGGGAGGCCAGTATACACGTGATTTTGGTGAAGGGGCAGTACATGCAACCAAGCACACATTTTTCCAGAAAGTATCTACTAGCCTGGTGAAGATTTGCTAGTCACAGGGTGCCATAATTTCTTAATATCAACTTGTGCACATTTCAAATTCAGACTTTCCAAATTGTCTAAAAAGAAAATGCTATTTCACAGTTGGTTTTATTCCTATTAGGACCCAAACATGGTCCACATGTTGTATTTTGTTCTTGTGTCTCTCAAGCATCTTCTTCTTGTCACAGACCTCTCTCTGTTCTCTCTTCCTCATTGCGGGTATGGTTTGTTCTGTTACTGACGTGTTCAGGTAATCGAACATTCATCCCACAAAATCCCTAAATTCAGGTCTAGCTTCCTTGGACTGTGTCCTCTGTGTTTCCTGCAGAGTAGAATTTAAATACTTGATTACATGCAGGGAGCCTTTTTTCCCCCAAGAATACTTATATAACTCAACTTTTTTTCAAATAAGTGAATGGTACTTGTGATGGCTAATTTTGTGTGAACTTGGCCAGGCCACAGCCAAACATTATCCTAGATATTTCTGTGAAGGTGTATTCTAGATGTGATTAACACTTAGCACACTCTGAGTAAAGCAGAATATTATCCTGCACAGTGTGAATGGGCCTCTTTCTGTCAGTTAAAGACCTTAATAAAAAGAGACTGACTTCCCTCAAGGGAGAGAGGAATCTGATGGCAGACTGACTTCAGACTTGAACTTCGACATCAGCTCCTTCCTGAGTCTCCAGCCGGCCAATCTACCCTGTGCAGTTTGGACTTACCAGTCTCCTCAACCACATAAGTGCTTTCCTGGTGGCCCAGATGGAAAAGACTCTGCCTGCAATGCGAGAGACTCGGGTTTGATCCCTGGGTTGGGACGATCCCCTGGAGAAGGGAATGGCAACCCACTCCAGTATTCTTGCCTGGAGAATCCCCATAGATAGAGGAGCTGGTGAGCTATAGTCCATGGGGTTGCAAAGAGTTGGACATGACTGAGCAACTAACATTTTCACTCACAACCACATAAACCAATTCCTTAGAACAGAGAGAGGGAGAGAGAACATGAGAACTAGAGACAGATACAGCTGGTATACAGATGATAGATACAGACAGACACACATGTGCGTCTCTTTCTCTGGAGAACCCGAGAAATATGGACTTTTTAAGGGAATTTTAGTGGAGAACACTTAAATACAGTTCCCCCAAATATGAAAAGGGCAACACGTAGCATCAAATTACTAAAAACTGTGTTGAAAATGCTGAATTCATGCTTGCCCCCACTTTGGGGGGTGAATTTTGGAGATGAATTTTTGTCCTTGGATGGAAAAGAAAGTACATTGTTGAGGGCTATGGCATGTTTTCCTATGTATTTATTCTAGTAGAAGTTATTTAATATTAATTTTGCCCTAGTACATTAAAAAGTAACACACTTATTCCAGTTACAGCTTCATTAAACCTCCACTTCTGTGTATTTTTTAATATGTAACACATTTCCTCCCTGTGACATTGGGAATAATAATACCTGTTTTACGAAGCCCCATATAGAGTCTGGCCCAAAGTAGCAGTAAACTGTGGTCATCGTCACTGCCACTGTTGTCAGCATCCCCTCCATCATCAGCAGCAAGACCACCCTTAGCGTCATCAACATAACCCGCTTTGCTCTGAATCCACACAAAGCTTCTTGTATGGAACAGAATTTGCTCGCTTTCAGTGTGAGTTCATGAAACTGCATTTTAGTCTTTCAAAAATGGAGCATGTTTCCCAGGCCACACTTACATTATTCCTCACTGCTGTGACCCATCTTCCTGAAAAGCTGATTCCGTGCTCTCCCCAGAGGTCCCAACTCCTCCAGCATTACTCACGGGCCTCTGGGCTGTGTGCAGTGGAGCAGAACAGCTCAAATGAGGTTCGTACATTAGAAAGAAAGCAAGGACTTCAGAGCAGTGAGGAAGCCTGCTGATGCCTGCCCCTCCCCAGCCCTTCCCGACCCACAAGGGGCCTTCTCTTAACACACCCGAAATCACCATCCATCACTCCAGTGACTGTCACAACACATGATCAGTTTGGTGCCTGCCTGGCAGCTGGGTAACCTTGGGGAAACCTCTTAACCTTTTCAAGCTCCATTTATTAATCTGTAAAGAGGGATAATGTGACTTTGAGGGCTCTGCGGGCACCACATTCATGAGAGTGTATGGGGCTGACGCGAGCAAAGGGCTTAAAGGACCTCAACAGAGAGTTGACAGATGGACAGATGGATGGCTGGATGGAGTGTGTATCTGCCTTGAAGATTCCAAAGCATTTCCTTGTACTTGATCCTCACCACATCCTTGTGATGTAGGCTGGGAAGTAAACTCCACTTGAATAAAAGGAAGCTGCCCCAAGACTAGCAGCAGTGAATGGTGCCGGGGTTTGGGGGTGGGGGGTGCTGGTTTCACAGTGAGATGCAGCACATCCTGATTAGTTCTCACCACCATGCAAAGCTGTGGACACGTGTCTTCGTTAGGACAGTATTTCTTGCATGGCTTATGTACGGACAGTTTCTAAAGAAAAAAGTTTATATCTCACTAATGTCAACCTAAATGACTTCTATCAAATAACTTAAATATGCTCCAGGAATTCTCCAGGCAGGAATACTGGAGTGGATTATCATTCCCTTCTCCAGGGGATCTTCCCATCACAGGGATTGAACCCAGGTTTCCTGCTTTGCAGGCAGATTCTTTATCATCTGAGTAACTATGGAAGCCCCAACACTTTCTGATTACACGGACCTTTGTCAGCAAAGTGATGTCTCTGCTTTTTAATACACTATCTAGGTTTGTCATAGCTTTCCTTCCAAGGATTGTCTTAATTTCATGGCTGCAGTCACCATCTGCAGTGATTTGGGAAACCAAGAAAATAAAATCTGTCACTATTTTCAACTTTTTCCCCTTCTATTTGCCATGAAGTGTTGTGACCAGATGCCATGATCTTAGTTTTTTGAATGTTGAGTTTTAAGCTGGCTTTTTCACACTCCGCTTTCACCCTCATCAAGGGCCTCTTCAGTTCCTCTTCACTTTCTGCCTTTAGAGTGGTCTCATCTGCATATCTGAAGTTGCTGATATTTATCCTGGGAATTTTGATTCCAGCTTGTGATTCCTCCAGCCCTGCTTTTCACATGATGTACTCTGCATAAAAGTTAAATAAGCAGGGTAACGAGCCTTGACGTACTCCTTTCTCAATTTGGAACCAGTCCATTGTTCCATATCCAGTTTTAAGTGTTGCTTCTTGACCTGTATACAGGTTTCTGAGGAGGCAGGTAAGGTATTCCCATTTCTTTAAGAATTTTCCGCAATTTGTTGTGATCCACACAAAGGCTTCAGCGTAGTCAGTGAAACAGAAGGAGATGTTTTTCTGGAATTCCCTTGATATGTACTGTATAATAGAAACAAATGTCTAAGCTGATATATTGTATAATATAAACAAATGTAAAAGTTAATATACTGAATAATAAAAACAAGTGTCTAAGCTAATATCAGTTCAGTTCAGTCACTCAGTCATGTCCAATTCTTTGCGACCCCATGGACTGCAGCATGCCAGGCTTTCTTGTCCATTATCAACTCCCTGAACGTGCTCAAACTCATGTCCATCGAGTCGGTGATGCCATCCAACCAACTCATCCTCTGTCGTCCCCTTCTTCTCCTGCCTTCAATCTTGCCCAGCATCAGGGTCTTTTCCAATGAGTCAGTTCTCATCAGGTGGCCAAAGTATTAGAGCTTCAGCATCAGAATCATCCTTCCAATGAATATTCAGGACTGATTTCCTTCAGGATTGACTGGTTTGACCTTGCAGTCCAAGGGACTCTCAAGAGTCTTGGAACTCTCAAGAGTCTATATCTAAGCTGATATAAGTTGTGTAATATAAACATATATATAAGTTGATATATATCAAATAATATAAACAAGTGTCTAAATTGAAATATATTGTATAATATAAACAAATGTCTAAGTTGGTATGTAGCATAATATAAAGTGCCTAAGCTGATAGGCTGTATACTATAAGGAAGTGTCTAAGCTAAACACCAACAAACCCATGCCTGGGGTGTCCCTGCTGCAGTGCCCCAAGCGAGGGCCTCAGGTCCTCCTTCCTGCCTCCTTCCTCAGGTCCAGTCCAGGGTCACTGGCCTTTGCCTGGGGTCACTTTGTAGCTGCCACATTTCCCATGAAATTAGAGCAATCACAACACAAACGCTCACACCGTGCTGTTCACACAGCTGGATTCCGGGACACAGCATTGATCCCAGATGTGCTTTCATTGATATTCTGGGCCATGACAGAGCCCAGATCATAACCTTTAATCTCCTGGGAGGGATCTGCAGACTGGGTAAGGGCAGCATCCCCTCTGGCCCCCCCAATCCTTGTTGGGCATCTCTGACTCCCCCCAGTAAGTATCCTCATACCTGCCCTTCTCACTCACCCAGGAACCTCCTCCCTCCCAGTACAGTCAGCTTGTTCTTCACCCAAGGTGAGGGGTAGACATCAGACACCCTCTGCCCTCCGACAGTTCCAACCAGGGACCTGGCCCCTTCCTGTGGGGGCAAAGTATAGGGGCAGACGACTGACACTAGCCCAGGTTGGCAGGGCTGCTGAGCTTCTCTGGACTGGCCTGAGGTGACCAGGCAGGACACCTTCCACTGGCCCTCCACATGCACCTCCCTGTCCTAGAGGGACAGAACCTGTAGGGACAGAACCATGGGCT
>NW_011494609.1:4975014-4977097 GCF_000754665.1 Bison bison bison
GCAAGTTTGCGGATAAACTCTGCACTGGACCCGTGTCTGCTGGATGTCTGCTGGGTCCTAACTTGCTGGGGTCCTCCCTCCTCTCCTGTTACCAACCACTGGCCATTTCCTGAGTGTCAGCCTCAAGGTGGAGGGGCCCCAGAGCCCAGCAGACCCTGCTCATTCATGGGGAGGAATATGAATCCCCAATAGGGCCAGGTGGACGAGCCCAGGCTGCACCCCGGGTCCAAGGGTCACCCAGAAGCAGAGTCCTGGGGGCGGGGAACTAAGGCATCCCCTCTGGGCCCACAGGTGGCCGAGGTGTGGGGCTGTGTCCCCGTGCTGAGCCTGTGTGGCCACACACACTCACGGTGAAAAAATTGACCAAGATGAAAGCAACCTGAGAGGCTGAGCCCCCGGGACAGCGACAGGCCTTCTACCCCTGAGCCAGGGTCTGGCTGAGGTGGGGAGCCCAGCCCACTGCTGAGAACCCTTTGGGGTTGTTTCTCTTCATTGACCTTCATTGACATGGTGGCTGGTGGCTCCTGCTGTCAGTGTTCTCTCTCAGTTCACATGGCTGCACACGCATTAGTGGACTCCCTACCGTGCAAAGAAATGGCTGTTGCAGTGAACAGCTGAATTCTAGAGAAAGAAGCCCTGAACCACTGTCTGGACCCCTGGGGCACCACAAGAGCCAAGTGCATCTCAGACGAGGCCCTCCTGTCACAAAACTGAGATGGCTATGTGGCCTCCGGGGTCAGATGTTCACAGTTGTCAGCTCGAGAATGTAAAGGGCTTGCTGGACAGAAGCTGCACAGCAGGGACCCTGGATCAAAAGTCACCTTAACCCAACACTGACCAGGACCAGTGGCAGCCCAGCTGTGACCAAGCCCCCAGGACGGTGGCCCGCTGCTCCCACAACCATCATCCCTCCGCACATCTGAGCTGAGTCTGAGAACTTTGATTTTTAAAGGCACCCATGAAAAGAAAAACAACAAACCATAAACACAGCGCTTTGAGGATTGGTGTCTGATAATTTGCTCCACAAAGTTTACCTGGGGCCTGGGATATGCAGAACCAAGGGGAGCATGAAAGGTGTCACCAGAGCAGGTAAGAGTTGCACAGGAAGGAAAGGTGAGAGAGTGTCTGGAGGGACAATGAGAGAGTGTCCAGGAGGGACAATGAGAGAGTGTCTGGGAGGGACAGGTGAGAGAGTGTCCAGGAGGGACAGGTGAGAGAGTATCCAGGAGGACAGGTGAGAGTGCGTGGGAGGGACAGGTGAGAGTGTCCAGGAGGGACAGGTGAGAGAGTGTCCAGGAGGGACAGGTGAGAGAGTGCGTGGGAGGGACAGGTAAGAGAGTGCCTGGGAGGGACAGGTGAGAGAGTGCCCAGAAGGGACAGGTGAGAGAGTGTCCGGGAGGGACAGGTGAGAGAGTGTCCGGGAGGGACAGATGAGAGTGTCCGGGAGGGACAGGTAAGAGAGTGTCCGGGAGGGACAGGTGAGAGTGTCCGGGAGGGACAGGTGAGAGAGTGTCTGGGAGGGACAGGTGAGAGTGTCTGGGAGGGACAGGTGAGAGTGTCCGGGAGGGACAGGTGAGAGTGTCCGGGAGGGACAGATGAGAGTGTCCGGGAGGATAGATGAGAGAGTGTCCAGGAGGGACAGGTGAGAGAATGCTTGGGAGGGACAGGGGAGAGTGTCCAGGAGGGACAGGTGAGAGAGTGTCCAGGAGGGACAGGTGAGAGAGTGCGCGGGAGGGACAGGTGAGAGAGTGTCTGGGAGGGACAGGTGAGAGTGTCCGGGAGGGACAGGTGAGAGTATCCAGGAGGGACAGGTGAGAGTGTCCGGGAGGGACAGGTGAGAGTGTCCAGGAGGACAGGTGAGAGAGTGTCCAGGAGGGACAATGAGAGAGTGTCCAGGAGGGACAGGTGAGAGAGTGCCTGGGAGGGACAAGTGAGAGAGTGTCTGGAGGGACAATGAGAGAGTGTCCAGGAGGGACAGGAGAGAGTGTCCAGGAGGGACAGGTGAGAGAGTGTCAGGGAGGGACAGGAGAGAGTGTCCAGGAGGGACAGGTGAGAGAGTGCATGGGAGGGACAGGTGAGAGAG
>NW_011494609.1:4977197-5003899 GCF_000754665.1 Bison bison bison
CGTGGGAGGGACAGGTGAGGGAATGTCCAGGAGGGACAGGTGAGGGAATGTCCAGGAGGGACAGGTGAGAGAGTGTCCAGGAGGACAGGTGAGAGTGCCCAGGAGGGACAGGTGAGAGAGTTCCGGGGAGGGACAGGTGAGGGAATGTCTGGGAGGGACAGGTGAGAGTGTCCGGGAGGGACAGATGAGAGTGTCCGGGAGGATAGATGAGAGAGTGTCCAGGAGGGACAAGTGAGAAAGTGCATGGGAGGGACAGGTGAGAGAGTGCCTGGGAGGGACAGGTGAGAGAGTGTCTGGAGGGACAAGTGAGAGAGTGTCTGGAGGGACAATGAGAGAGTGTCCAGGAGGGACAGGTGAGAGTGCCCAGAAGGGACAGGTGAGAGAGTGTCCGGGAGGGACAGGTGAGGGAATGTCCGGGAGGGACAGGTGAGAGTGTCCGGGAGGGACAGATGAGAGAGTGTCCAGGAGGGACAGGTGAGAGTGTCCGGGAGGGACAGGTGAGAGAGTGTCCGGGAGGGACAGATGAGAGTGTCCGGGAGGATAGATGAGAGAGTGTCCAGGAGGACAGGTGAGAGTGCCCAGGAGGGACAGGTGAGAGAGTGTCCGGGAGGGACAGGTGAGAGTATCCAGGAGGGACAGGTGAGAGAGTGTCTGGGAGGGACAGGTGAGAGAGTGTCCAGGAGGGACAGGTGAGAGTGTCCAGGAGGGACAGGTGAGAGAGTGTCTGGGAGGGACAGGTGAGAGAGTGTCCAGGAGGGACAGGTGAGAGTGTCCAGGAGGGACAGGTGAGAGAGTGTCTGGGAGGGACAGGTGAGAGAGTGTCCAGGAGGGACAGGTGAGAGTGTCCAGGAGGGACAGGTGAGAGAGTGTCCAGGAGGGACAGGTGAGAGAGTGTCCAGGAGGGACAGGTGAGAGTGCGCGGGAGGGACAGGTGAGAGAGTGTCTGGGAGGGACAGGTGAGAGAGTGTCTGGGAGGGACAGGTGAGAGTGCCCAGGGGGACAGGTGAGAGAGTGTCCAGGAGGGACAGGTGAGAGAGTGTCCGGGAAGACAGGTGAGAGTGCCCAGGGGCAGTGAATCTCCCTCTGAGGCCATAGTCACACGTTTGTGTACAGTGCACGAGCACAGGCATGCACGCACCCGCACACACACACACTCCATTCTTCACAAGAGCCTGTCCAGAATCTGCCCAGGGCAGCGTTACACAGCACCCTGACCCTCCAGAATCATTTCTGACCATCATCATGGCTCTTTACGTTCGATTTGGAGCATGGTTGGTGTCCCAGCAGGTATTTGAGCCACAGTGCTTACAAAGCATGAATAAAAATTCATGCTTGTCCTTTCAACTTGTTCTGCAAGTTACCTGAGGGTGTCCGTGCCTTGGGCAAGGATGGTGTCAGGGGACAGGCTACCTGTCAGCCCCCTGGAAGAGGACAGGGGCACTGACACAGCAGGATTCAGAGCAGACGAGTGGCTGTGGTCTCAGCAGACAGCTGATCTTGGGTCCCCACATGTTATGAATCTCAAAGAGCCAGCTGTGGTTTCATTTATTCTCTTTACTGTTTTATTTTCTTCTTCATTTATTCCCCCTTTGATATTTATCATTTACTTTATTCCACTTATTTTGGGTTTAAGATGCTCTTTCTTCTCTTTCAGTTTCTTCAGGTAGAAACTGAGATCTTTAAGTGGAGGACTTTCTTCTTTGATTGTGATAAAATGTACCTAAAATAAAATATACAGTTTTAACCATTTTTAAGTGTATAGTTCTGTGACGTTCAGTATCTAATATAGACTTTTAATGGTATAAATTTCCCTTAAGTACTGCTTTAGCTTCATCTCCCAAATTTTTATATATTTTCATTCAGTTGAAAATAGATTGTAAAGTCCCATTCTTTGAGCCCTGGGTTATCTGCAAGTATGTGTTCTACTTTCCAAATATTTGCACATTTCCAGAGATCTTTCTGTTATTGTCTTTCTAAATTAATTTCTGCTTTCATTTTTATTTGAGCCTTCTTCCTGCTTTGCTTACTTTTTAAACTTCTTCAACTGATAAACTTCATTTATCTTTATTCTCTTTTGTTATTTCATAAACTGATGGTTGCTTAACTTACTTGCCTTCTCTTTTACTTTATCATATTATTCTCTTTCCTCTCATGTAAGCTCAGCAGATTTTCTACAAGGGCACCAAGGCCATTCAAAAGGGGAAGAAGAGTCTTTATAACAAATGATGCCGGACAACCAGACACCCGCACACAAAAGAATGAAGCTGTACACCTCCCTACACCATACACAAAAATCCACTCAAAATGTAAGAACTGAAACCATAAACTTGCGACCCCGTGGACTGTAGCCCACCAGGCTCCTCCGTCCATGGGATTCTCCAGGCAAGAATACTGGAGTGGGGTGCCATTTCCTTCTCCAGAGGATCTTCCCGACCCAGGGATCAATACCAGGTCTCCCGCATTGCAGGCAGACGCTTTAACCTCTGAGCCACCAGGGAAGCCCTCTTAGAAGAAAACACAGGAGTAAATCTTCAGGACCTTGGGTGAGGCAACAACTTTTTAGATTTACCAAAAAAAAAGTGACAAAAAGAAAAAATAAATTGGATATCATCAAAATTAAAAATATTTGTGCTGCAAAATGAAAACTCCACAGAGTGGAAAAAATATTTGTAAATCACATATCTGACAAGGGACTTGTATCCAGAATACATGAAGAACTCTCACAATTCAGTAACAAAGGATTAATACATAGGAAATTATCTGAATAGACATTCCTCTACAGAAGGTGTAGAAATGACCCACAAGCACGTGAACAGAGGCTTAGCATTAGCAGTCATTCAGGAAGGGTAAGTCAAAACCAAATGAGACGCTTCATTGCACCTACTCAGCTGCAACAAACACTTTTTAAGAAGACAAAACAAGTGCTGGTGAGGATGTGGAGAAATTGGAATCTTCATACATTGCTGATGGGAATATAAACTGGTGTAGCCACTTTGGAAGACAGTCTGACACTTCCTCAAATAGTTAAACATATAATTCTCATGTGACAGAAAGTCCACTCCTGGTATCTGCATAAGAGATATGAGAACATACATGCTCAAAAATTTACAAGAATATTTGTAGCATCATTACTAATAATAGCCAAATAGTGGAGAAAGCCCTGGCATTTGTACAGATGATTGCATAAGCAAAATGTGGAGTACTGCCCTGCCATGAAGAAGAATGAGGTTCTGACAACACTACAGTGTGATCCTGAAAATGTTATATTAAATGAAAGAAGCCAGTCACAAACGATCACATATTGTAGGAGTCCATTTATGCGAAATGTTCCGAAGAGGCAAATCCATATGCAGAAAATAGATTGGTGGCTGCAGGGGTGGTATGGGGAGGTTGGGAGAGAGTTCACTGCTTGCTGATGGGGACAGGGTTCTTCAGGGCTTGACAAGATATTCTAAAATTAGACTGTGGTGATACTGCCCAACTCTGTGAATGCAGCGTGAATGGACAATGTTGCTGCCATGTCAGTGAACAAAGGATGTTGTGGCCACCCAGCCACTACACCTGCCCTGACAGTGAGCCCTGAAGGGACTCAGGACGGGAAAGCCCGGCAGTGGCCCGGGGAGCTGAAATTGCAGATCACAGGTCTGGCTTCAGTGAGCCCAGACTCTGCATCTTCCCGCCCACAGACAAGCACTAAGCTCCTTGAGATGTCCGGTTTTCCTTAATTAACAGTAAACTTTTGATGTTCTGGCCACCTGGTTTTCGCTGCAAAGTTCCTGTATATCTTGGTTCCTCCCTTGCCTCTTCCAAGCAGTCCCTCAGAGCTATCCTGAGAGGCTGCCTCCCGGGCTTGAAGTCCTCAGAAAGTCTGCAGGATAAAACATAACTCTCAACTTTTAGGTTGTGCTTTTTTTTTTTCATTCGGCAGTAGTAACACTTTCAAGGGGTGGAATGTGTGCTATGTAAATTACATCTCACAAATAAAAACTGTGTGAAACAGTCACAGATTTTGCTTTAATACAAGCTTGACTGATCCTTGGTCATTAGCGGTGCCTCTCCTGTAGCTGTTATTTCTAATCCTGTGTCTGCACCTCTAGTGCTCACTTCCCCCAGGTGTGAGGATCAGGAGGAGGCACTTGTCCTCACTTGCTTTTCTCAGCTGTATTTGGTTTCAATGGAACCTTAGTTCTGGACCAGAAATTAGTTCCCTGTGGTGGAAGCGCAGATTCCTAACCTCTGGATCACCAGGGAAGTCCCCGTTGCTCACTTTGCTCTCTGTTTCTCCTGTAACAAATACAGTTTCTTCCTTAACAAACACTCTTCTAAGAGGATCTGCCAGGAGGCAGGCGCGTGGGGCAGAGCAGAACAAGAGACAAAGGCTTGCCTCATGGGACCTACATTTAGGAAAGAAAACAGCAAACTGCCGCATGAGTGGGGAAAAAGACAGGAGCCTTACCAGCTCGGCCCCTCTTCAGGGTCTTCATACTCCTGACACCTTTTGCCTGCCACAGCCCCTCTATTTCTCCCGATTTTTCGCCACCATTGAGGTCACTTCATAGATGAGGCACCCCACATAGGGCTCAAGAACAGCAACCAGGGATTCAAAAGTGGTGGACGAAGCGTTGTTCAAAATGGTATCTCACATGCCACCAGTAAAACGCCCAAATATTTGGGTTAAATATCAGCCGCTTCATGCCCAATTCTCTCACAACTTGGGTCAACTTGGCATAGGTATGCCATTTACTCACAGTATCCAGGAGCTTGCCTGTGTTCAGCCACACGGTGCAGATACAGCATTCATCCGTGCCATCAGGGTGTGTGTTTGGTTAGGCACACCCTGCATGACTCACCTGGCATTCTGCAAACTTTGTCTCAATGAGGGGTGAGTGGTTATAGATGCCAACTGTTCTATCTCATCCCTGCAACAAAGGATGCTGTCCGCCCTTGAGTCCCGGAGTCGCAAAAGCCGTGCTGCCAAGGGTTCCCCTTACTTTTGCTGAAACTGTTTACCAAAGTCATCTGAGTTGATACGTCATGAACTCAGTCACATTCAGGGGTCCCTTGAGGATGCCCCCCACTGAGCATAGGCTGCTCATACTTCACCTTCTGCTGCACAGTGGCCTCGTGGAGAGGTGGGGACCCGCAGTCTCACAAGGCTCAGCGTCCCTCATTACCTCGTAGTTCAAGGCACTGAGTTCCTCAAGGCCACGCATCTCTTGCTCCAGAGTGTGTATACGCTGCTCTAGCTCTTCTCATCTCTGCAACTCGCGCACTTGCACAGCATCACTATCCATATTTGCCTTCAAGGCAGTCAGGAAAATCCACCCCACATGGCCAGTGGCAGTACACGCTGCTTTGTCCAGCAATGGGAATTCACCACCTGGAATGCCTTTTCAATACTCTCTGGTGACCCCTCCACAACCTCCTAGTCTCCCACCAGGACCCACACTGAGAGGACTGTGGCCACCAGGTACCACATACTATGTGGTGGCCACTGGCTTTCTCCATCCACTGGAGCCTCAGGCTCCTCTACGTGCTGGGTATCCTGCCAACTACACCAGTTGTCTTGCTGTATCACTGTGCACACTCTTTGCTGAGCCCAGGGTAGGCAGGGTGCTAGTGGGGTAGCCAGAAGAAAACTCAAGGAGCTGTAGGAACTGCAGACATGTTTATTCTCTCCAGGCTTGTGCACAGCCGTAGCAGCAGACATGCTGTATTCTCATGGTTGACCCAGCAGACACAGTCTTGATGCAGCTTTAAGGCAGCCGCAAGGGCTTTTCAGGCTTATATATTCTTACAGAACAAAAGTGGCCTGTGGCCAAGCAGGCACATGGGGACATGCATGCACAGTGCTGTAACTGATCTCAGCTGTTATATAACCATGTATTTACAAGATGTGGGCAAGATTGAGCTGCTGTGGGGTGAGAGAGCCTGACCACAGCATCCTGGATGATTTGCTCTTTCCCTACACAGGTAATGCCCCAACCTCCTCCCCTCAACCCCAGAAGCTCTTAGATACTTGTCTTCAACACTGGGGTTCTGAAATGAGCCTTTCCTGGTGTACTTCCCCCAGTGTGCTCCACGTGGCACTCAGAAAGTCCCCTCAGCTTGAAGACCTGCATCCTCACTCATTTCTCTCCGTTCTCCCTCTGTCCAGTGGCATGTCCCCCTCAACACGACCCACCCAGAACACAGGGCCTCACCTGTGCTCCATCCAGAGCTGGAGGGGTCGAGTCTGTCCCCAGCGTGGCTGCCGGAGTTGGGCCCTTGAAGGCTGGTCAGACTGTGAACAACATCCACTGAGGGTTCTGCAGCTTTTCAGCTTTGCTGGGAGACTCCCAGGGGTTGAGGTGGGGGACCCAGGACAGACAGGCACCCAGAGGCTGCCAGCCCCACCACAGGGGCCCTTCCCTCAAGCCACCTCCTCAGAGCTGCCTCTTCTTACCACCGCCACTCACCCCCCACCACAGACATCCAGACCAACAGCCTCTATCACCCTTGAGGTAAGCATGGGGACGCTCTCTGCATGGCACTGTGCACTGACCAGCCCAAAGGGAGGGATTCCTCTTACAGTTGCTTTATTTTCTCAGTGGATACAGAAAAAACAGTTCTCAGCTCAAGGCTGGGTGGGGAGGGGACTCTGGGGAGGGGGATGCAAGGCACAGCTGAGGGGTCCCACACCCCAGCCCCACACCAGGCACTCACCCCTGTGCCAGGCACATGCACAGGCTGAATAAGAGGCAGATCCAGAAATATGTTTAGTGCAGTGTCATCAGGAACAAAAACTAGTAGAACATTCAAATATCCAATTTTGTGTAACATGAGTGGTCTTTTGAGCACTGAAGAATTGATGCTTTCGAACTGTGGTGCTGGAGAAGACTCTTGAGAGTCCCTTGGACAGCAAGGAGATCAAACCAATCAATCCTAAAGGAAATCAACCGTGAATATTCACTGGAAGGACTGAAGCTGAAGCTCCAATATTTTGGCCATGTGATGCAAAGAGCCGATTCATTGGGAAAGACCCTGATGCTGGGAAAGATTGAGGGCATGAGGACCAGGGCACAACAGAGGATGAGATTGTTGGATGGCATCACCAACTCAATGGACATGAGTTTGAGCAAGTTCAAGGGGACAGTAAAGGACAGGGAAGCCTGGCATGTTGTAGTTCATAGGGTCACAAAGAGTCAGACACAACTGAACAACAACAACAACGAGCAGTTTAAGTCTTTTTTTAAACTTCATTTTTAGAAATGTAGACTTTTAGGTTGCTCCTATTGGTATCTGATTAAAACTTATTACAGTGTAGCAACATTTGGCAGATCATCAAAAAAGCAAGAGAGTTCCAGAAAAACATCTATTTCTGCTTTATTGACTACGCCAAAGCCTTTGACTGTGTGGATCACAACAAACTGTGGAAAATTCTGAAAGAGATGGGAATACCAGACCACTTTACCTACCTCCTGAGAAATCTGTATGCAGGTCAAGAAGCAACAGAATTGGACATGGAACAACGAACTGGTTCCAAATTGGGAAAGGAGTTCGTCAAGGCTATATGTTGTTAACCTGCTTATTTAACTTCTATGCAGGGTACATCATGCAAAATGCTGGGCTGCATGAAGCACAAGATGGAATCAAGATTTCCAGGAGAAATATCAATAACCTCAGATACACAGATGACACCACCCTTATGGCAGAAAGCGAAGAAGAACTAGAATCTCTTGATGAAAGTGAAAAAGAAGAGTGGGAAAAAGTTGGCTTAAAACTCAACATTCAGAAAACTAAGATCATAGCATCCGGTCCCATCACTTCATGGCAAATAGATGGGGAACCAATGGAAATAGTGAGAGACTATTTTGGGGGGCTCCAAAATCACTGCAGATGGTGACTGCAGCCATGAAATTAAAAGACACTTGCTCCTTGGAAGAAAAGCTATGACCAACCTAGACAGCATATTAAAAAGCAGAGATATTACTTTGCCAACAAAGGTCTGTCTAGTAAAGTTAAGGTTTTTCCAGTAGTGATGTATGGATGTGAGAATTGAACTATAAAGAAAGCTGAGTGCCGAAGAATTGATGCTTTTGAACTGTGGTGTTGGAGAAGACGCAGTCTCTTGGACAGCAAGGAGATCAAACAAGTCAATCCTAAAGTCAATCAGTCTTGAATACTCTTTGGCAGGACTAATGCTGAAGCTGAAGCTCCAATACTTTGGCCATCTGATGTGAAGAGCTGACTGATTTGAAAAGACCCTGATGCTGGGAAAGATTGAAGGCAGGAGGAGAAGAGGATGACAAAGGAAATGACAAAGATGGTTGGATGGCATCAGTGACTCGATGGACACGAGTTTGAGCAAGCTCTGGGAGTTGGTGATGGACAGGGAAGCCTGGCATTCTGCAGTCCATGGGGTCATAAAGAGTCGGACACGACTGAGCGAATAAACTGAACTGATGGTGTAGAAAACTGTGTTCTGTCATTATTTTAATTAATTATTTATTATTTTTGGCTGCACTGGGTCATTGTTGCTGCATGTGGGCTTTCTTCAGTTGCAGCAAGCAGGGGTTGCTCTCTAGTTGTGATGCACGGGCTTTCATTGCGGTGCTCATCTTGTTGCAGAGCACAGGCTCCAGAGCACAGGCTCAGTAGTTGTGGCGCGTGGGCTTAGTTGCCCTGTGGCATGTGGAATCTTCCCTGTCCAGAGATCGAACCGGTATCCCCTACATTGCAAAGCAGATTCTTTAACCACTGGACCATGAGGGAAGCCCCGTCATCATTTTAGACATAAATATCTGTACATTATCTCACCGAGGATAAAGTGCCTTTTAAATCTAGATTAGTGGTAACATCTTCAACCAAAGTAGAGGGAATGTTCCATCCAGTTACATCCCTGAGGGCAGCACTGGCACCTGCAGACTCGCCTCCAGGCACTCGAATCTGGAGCGGAGAATCCTGGCTGAATGAGAGGTGAGGGCCATGGGTGCCTGCCTAGCAAAGGACTGTGGAGAAAGGAGGTAAGGACTGGGGCCTCTGATCCTGGCTCACTGCCCACTTTGTCTTCCCCATCCATGGTGGTCCTCCTCCCTGGCCATTACATCTAACCTTTGCCCTCTCTTTGAACTTCCTCCTGAGACCTGCGTCCTCAGTGTCTGCACTCGCTGGCCTCTCACGTCATAGGAGAGGCCCCAGCATGGCTGGGGCACGACCCAGGGCCCTCACTATGGAGGATAACGCCTTCAACCTCTGGGATTTGGGACCCACCATCCAGCTCCAAGCCTGGCCTCCCCCTCTCAGGAAGTCCCTACCTATCCCCCTGGAAGTTGCATAACGTCCACCCACGTGCTCTGGCTCCCATCCCATTGCTCGAGCTGGTCTAAACCCCACCTCGATCTCAGTTTCCATCTAGGCCCCCCACCCACACTTCACCTCTGGTGATTCTAAGGAAGGTCACCAGCCTTTCCCAAAGGCAGCTGTCCTCAAGGCTCACACCCACAGCCTCCACCACAGCTCTGACAGCCAACTGCATACCAGCCCGGAAGCTACCGTTGAGGGCAGCTCCCACACACAGCACAGGAAGAGCCCTGCACCTGCCTGACTCAGGTCTGAACGTCCCCCTGGGCTGCCAGCCCGTCTGGACCATCTGCTTGGTTCTCCCGGGTGCTGGGGGAGGCAGGGCTCTGTGTCCTGAGGACTCACACTCCCCCAGGACTGACGCCAGGGAAGTACCGGGGAGCCCAGGATCAGATGCAGCGGAAGACAGGACTGGGAGGCAAAGGGGGTCGGCAGAAAGCAGGCAGGATGACCATCAGTCACATGGGGCCAGCGAACACTTTCCAACAAATGTGTCAACAACTTCATACACACAAGACAGACAGTAGTGCAAGAACATGTAAAGTAAGAATGGCCCAGAATTTCCTAAGACTGACAAACAATATCAGCTCACAGATTCAAGGAGCTCCAAGAAACAATGTACTAAAACAGCTGAAACCAAAGACAAAGCACAAATATTAAAGCAGGAAGAAAAAGGCATCAACCATTGGATTTAACAGCACAGACTGGCTCAGCTGCAAACATCATTCTCCTTCAAAGAAAGGGAAGAGTGACCCCCAGCGGCGACTCAGGGTCACCAGGGCTGCCACTGCTACCACCCACCGCCCCCAATCCCCGCGCCCCAACCCCCTGCCCAGGTGAGGTAAGGCTGCTTCCCCTTCACAGGGCACGAAGGAGGGGTATCTCTCTGGTTTCATTGGAATGACGCAGCCCAAGGTCTCGGGGGTGGCATTGTCAAAGCGAGTTGATTGGGTGGCTGGAGCAGAAGGGTTACTGCCACCCGGTGGGCCTGGAAGGCAGAGCATCAAACCAGAGGATTCCTGTCCAGCCTTACGAGCTGATGGAACTCACTCTGCTGTGTCTGGACGTGCCTGGGACCCCTCACTGTCTGACTGCTCCCAACCTCCCATCAGAACAGCAGTGTCTGTCTTGCCCCCATCCTATCACTGTGTTTAAGAAGGACAGACTTGTGTGATTCCATGGGTCACAGCACAATAGGCCTTTTGCCTCTGGACCTCTGGGCATGAAATACATTCGTGGGGCTCCATTCTCATGATGGAATCATCCTAACACCACCTTACTGGGGATTCGTTTTCAACACAGGAGCTTCGTGAGGACATAAAACATTCAGCCGACAGCAAGTTCACAATGTACAATCCCATTCACACAATGTTGGAAGCCAGGCTAAAGTCTCTGGTCACAGAAGCCGGCATCACCCTTAGCGGTGGTTGGGGGTGGGAGGGGCACTGGGGGCCGCCAGCGTGCTGAAGGGTCTTGGCCTGAGGGCTGGTTACACATGTGCCTACTTTGTGAAACTTCATCCATCTGTATACTCATGACTTGTGCAATTTGGGGTATATAATTTATATTTCAATAAAAAGTTAACTAAAAATCAAAATCACACACACCAAAAAAGGTTATAAAGCAATGCACATAATGTGACCCGTGCTTCTGAAAAAATAACGTTATGTGCACAGAAACAGGATATACACCGCCATTCATTTATTAAAAAATATTTATTGAGCATGTCCTATGTGCCGACCCATAACTTATCTGGAAGACGTCTCTACAAGTGGACTACCCCATGCAGAGCCCCACAACGTGCATCACACCTCCAGCTCTTGCGACGATCTGGGACCCCACGTCCATGAGCTGAGCGATGAGCCAAGGGCGGGAAGGACAGATGCACACACGATGCATGACAGCCACCTTCAGAGCACAGGGTGGACACTCATATCCCGTGAGCTCAGGACTGGCCTTGCTGAGGGAGTGGGCCACCAACTAACCACAGTGGACGCTGGAAACACAGCCCAGGTTTCAGGACAGGCAGGGCAGTGACAATGGTGACGGTGGGCCCCCGGCGCCGGGCGTATGGGGAGGACCCTGAAGCCCCAAGCCCGTGCGTGTGGGAGTCACCACCCCAACCTGGAGTAAGTCCATGGCTTTCCCAGGACACGCATCCGTCCAGGAGTGACTCCTCAGAGTCACGTATGTCCCCCAAGATGCAGTGGACATCCCCCACAGAGCTGCTCTGTCATCTCCAGATGGGAAAGACTTTCTCCCCAACCTGAGAAAGACAGAGGAAATGAAAACAAACCAATCAGACAGCAAATCACGTCAGTTTCATTAACATGCAGTATTTCCTAATAATAATTTAATATTGGACAAGAGGCTGGCATTCAGGTGAAGGCTTTTCTTTTAATGACAAGCATTTCAACTTTCAGCATAAAGCCAAGCACAAAATGGTCTGCTTGATTATTCTCTCTCCTGCATGAACCTGAGTGAGGAAGAGGATTCTCAGTGGCCTCTGTGAGCCACGAGCCACAAGGCCCCGCCAGCCATGCTCACTGCAGCCTCAAACTGCAGCCTCAGCCAGGACACGGCTCCACCACACATCCACGGCAGCCATGGCAAGGCACACGCTGTGAGCAAGGCCGCGCTTGGCCCAGCCCTCGGCTCTCTCTGCACCCTGAGTCTCCTGGTCTCTGTTCTCACTGACCAGCCGAGTCTCACAGGGAGAACTTAGCTTCCTGCACCTCTGCTTCCTGTGAACAGGAGGGTCCGCCTCCTGCCATGAGGATTAGAAAAATAACCCAGACCAGCTCCGGCACAGAGTCTGCTGGGGTGGGAACAGGCATCCACCACTGTGACCACCACAGACCCGCCACCTTCAGGACAGCATCAGAGCACAAGACTCTAGAGCTACATATCTTACTTTCTGCAACGTAGGGTCTTGTGCAGAAGTGATGGACCAGCTCAGGGTGACAGACATGTGTCGCCTCCACACGGGGTTCCTCTGCAACACCACTGCGCCCGTGACCATGTCTCCCACGAGGACGGGGACGGGCTCATCCATCATGAACAGCACCTGCTTCCAGTGGGTGGTGCTGCAAGACAGGCCGTGGGGCCATCTAAGCCTGCCCCCTCTGGGGAGGCCATGGGACCCCCCACACCTCCGCCCCGGGATCAGACGGCTGCACAGGACCCAGGTGGGGTCACGACCTGGGTGGGGAGGTGGGTGGATGCAGCTGTTGGATGCTGCTCAGATTCCCTGGTACCTGAGGTAGACAAGCCACAAGGGCGTGTGGCCAGACACAGGTCCTGGCCCCTCTCTGGGTCAACCCAGCCTCCATGAGCTGGCACAGCAGCGCCTACCCAAAGCCACTGACCCTGAACTGTGACTCCCACAGTCCTAGTTGGTGCAGTTAGAGAGAGATTCACACTCATGAAATCATGCCCAAAAGAAGTCATTACTTCTCTGAATTTGGCTGAGTGTGAGCAAGACAAGTGCAGCACTGGGTGAGTAGGGACACCCCAAACTCTGCAAGTTCTATGGCTCGGACACACGAGTGCCTGGTGTGGGCCCAGGCACACCCAGCACTAAGGGTCTCTGTGGCCTCTTGCTCTTCTGTCACATTCTCTCTGATGCAAAGGCACCCCACCTCAGCCACAGTGGTGGTATCCTTTCCACAGCCCACATGTCCCCTCATCCCCATCCCCATACCACCTGAGTGTGGACGATCCCCACCCAACGCTCGAGTGGGAAACGTCAGGCATACCCGGTTCACCGGTCTGGGAGGAGGCCCGGCTGGAGTCCACTCTGGCCATTCAGGCCCTTCTCCTGCTCAACGCTCACAGAGGATGCCCAGGTCCTCCCCGGCCCAAAGGCCACAGTGGGGTCTGACCCAGGCGGCCACCACCCTCCCTGAGGCTGTGTCACTTCTGCCAACCACACAGTGCAGACAAGTAGCAGGGTCATGTGGAGGGGAGTGGAGTCCCCACGTGAAGGCAGTGCTCCAGGGGCTGCTGCGTCTAGCCCCACAGACAGACTACACAAGCTTGCATCCCCACACGCAGGGGCAGGCGTGCAACTCTGAAATGTTACTACATGAAAATTGTATCTCAGGAAACATCCGCCTTCTCCAAGAGTCAGAGGAAAAGCCCTTGCAAATGAGCTGCAGCAGCAGTGGGGCCACGGAGAGAAGGTGGAGGCTGACCATCCAGGGCATCAGGGGCTCCCCTACCTGTGCAGGGGCCAAGGCGACCCGGACTCACCTCCGCACACAGCCCTGCCCAGCACCCACGCACCACCCACATGCCTGGCCTCGCGCTCGACCGGGTCTGGAGAGATTTGGGTCCACTTCTGACATGTCTAGCTCTTTACATTCGTGACTCTGTCAGGCCTCCTCTGTGACCCACGGTGGGGATGGGGTGGCACACTCACGGGTGCAGCGGGCCAGTGCTCAGCACCAGCTGTGGCTCGTCCTCCTCTAGGTTCTGAAACTGGACGCTGAACCAGGCTGTGAATCCATGCAGCATGCCTGCCTTCTGTATATCAAAGTGAAGCTCCCCTTTCATCATCTGTGTTCAAGGCAACGGGTGAGAAGTGGGTGCAGGCCCTGGGTGCATGGGACCCATGGGCTGTGGCCACCTCCACGTGGCCATCCGAGACCTACAACACCACCCCAGGCAGCCATACTGCCTACTTCAGTAGCTACGACACAAATCCGTAGCTTGCTAATTTAGCCGAACATGTCAAAAACCCAGAGAAAGGAAACGTTACAACTTGCAACTTAAATGCTGCAGACAATCAGAAAGGTCTGGAGCAATCCAGGTCTCATTGTCCTGATTTTCTGTCCCCAAATCTAAGCAGGACACTTTCTCAATTCTCTGCATAAACAGGAAATTCCAGATTGAGTCTCTATGATCCCAAAATGAATTGAAGCCTCTGGTTTAGTCTGCACGTGGTTTTGTATCGTAAGCTCCATAAGAGGGTCCTTCCGCTTTGGAGGGACCCCTTAAAACGGGGTTGTCCAGAATCCACACATGCCACCTCATGGCCACAAATGGTAAGTAAGAGAATTTTAAGAATTTTGTCATCAGTGGGAGATAAAAAACTTAGGAAAAAATTTTAATCCAAATCCTATCATGACACGTAATTTATCCATATTTGAACAAGCTGAGAATATGAAACATAAATCTAAAAATAACTGAAGATGTTAAAGAGGTTAGCTATAAAGAAAATAACCAAAAAATACTAAAAACAAAATCAGAATAGATTAAAAAGAATGTGGGAAAATCAAGAGCAACACATCTAACTCATTTACTTGAATGATTATGTGTGGAAGGAAGGAAGGGTCATGTCTGCTCACCTCAAGGTCGGCGACCTGCACGGTTCTCATGTCCAACTGTAATATGGTGCATGGCTCAGAGAGACAGTCGTCTGGTTTCAAAATGTGGTTATACTTGGGCTTCGAAAAAAACTCCTTAATTGCTAAAGATCTGGGGGGAAAAAGTAAGTGCTCAGCATCTGAGATGACGTAGCCCCCATCTCAGGCTGTCTCGCTCCCTCCTCTGTGTTAGCAGGAATCCTAACTCACTGTCTGCAACCCCGAGAGCAAAAGGCAGGGCCGAGGAGGCTGGCTCTGGTGGGCAGTGGCTGAGAATGGGAGCCACAGGCACATCCTTCTGTGTCCCACTGACACACCCGGAGGACACGGAAGCCACGGGAAATTAAATTTCAGTGAATGGTGCGAGAGAACACGTCTCCTCCAAGGGGCCAACCAACGTCCCTGGGAAATGCACAGCCACAGTCCTCCCACGCCCAGTTCACAGTGCCCTGTTCCAGACACTGCAGGCCCTGCTCAGAGCTTCCTCTGCCCTCCCTGGTCACTTTACCAGACATTAACACCAGGCAACACAAGAAGCCCCCTGCCCTTTCCAGACCTTCCCTCGCTCCTGCCACATCCGTCCTGCACGAACCACAGAGCCGCTGTCGGAGACTCCCCTCTCCACCCACTTTCGGACTTGGGTTGAGAATACGACGATTCAACACATGAGGGAAGATTCCATACCTCTACACCGATATTTTTTTCTTTTTTTTTGCTGCTGCTGCTGCTGCTAAGTCGCTTCAGTCGTGTCCAACTCTGTGCGACCCCATAGATGGCAGCCCACCAGGCTCCCCTGTCCCTGGGATTCTCCAGGCAAGAACACTGGAGTGGGTTGCCATTTCCTTTTCCAATGCATGAAAGTGAAAAGTGAAAGTGAAGTCGCTCAGTCGTGTCCAACTCTAGTGACCCCATGGACTGCAGCCCACCAGGCTTCTCCATCCATGGGATTTTCCAAGCAAAACTACTGGAGTGGGGTGCCATTGCCTTCTCCGCTTGTTTTTTGAGTTTTTAATAAAAAACAGAAAGGCCCAGAGGCCCCCATCTTACTGCCAAGCCCTACCTGGTCATCTGGTAGGTGAGCAGCCATCTCTGATGAGGGGCCCTTCCCTGGCCCCAGGACAACTGCGAGGCCTCCCCTCCTGCCTCCTGGCACCCTCGGAGGGGAGGCAGCCACATACACACATCATCCTTCTCGAGGAGGAAATGCAAGAAACAGGAGGCCCTTGTGAGGAGACCTTTTGTGTCAAAACCTGAAGCTCTGCCACAGGCATGACCGTAAGTCAGGAACCAGGAGAGCCACCACAAATTCTGGGGCACTGCTTTCTGTGACAAAGGCCAGAGGAGACTCCACTAACACATTTTCCGACCCTTATTAAACACTCTTGGCTCTTAATAGGATCATCTGTCTGTTTTAACGGCCCACGTTACCTTATGTTTCCTATCATGTTTGGGGCCTTATAAACAGGCCATTTCAATTCTGTTATCAGCTTAAAGGCCGGTAAGGCAATAGGCAGACTTCTCAGTCATGTGAACAAACTGAACTCCCAGCAGTGAGGGTTTTCTAGCCCTGCGGCCTGTGCCCCTGCAGGCACGGGAACCTGACGCTCGCCTGAGGTCACTCACTGAGGTTCGGGTCTGGCCTGGGGTTTGGTCCCACAGGCCGGGAGCCCCACGTTTGCCTGAGGGCACTCACTGAGGTTAGGGTCTGGCCTGGGGTTCGGTCCCACAGGCCGGGAGCCCCACGCTTGCCTGAGGGCACTCACTGAGGTTCGGGTCTGGCCTGGGGTTCGGTCCCACAGGCCGGGAGCCCCACGCTTGCCTGAGGGCACTCACTGAGGTTCGGGTCTGGCATGGGGTTCGGTCCCACAGGCCGGGAGCCCCACGCTTGCCTGAGGGCACTCACTGAGGTTCGGGTCTGGCATGGGGTTCGGTCCCACAGGCCGGGAGCCCCACGCTTGCCTGAGGGCACTCACTGAGGTTCGGGTCTGGCATGGGGTTCGGTCCCACAGGCCGGGAGCCCCACGCTTGCCTGAGGGCACTCACTGAGGTTCGGGTCTGGCATGGGGTTCGGTCCCACAGGCCGGGAGCCCCACGCTTGCCTGAGGGCACTCACTGAGGTTCGGGTCTGGCATGGGGTTCGGTCCCACAGGCCGGGAGCCCCACGCTTGCCTGAGGGCACTCACTGAGGTTCGGGTCTGGCATGGGGTTCGGTCCCACAGGCCGGGAGCCCCACGCTTGCCTGAGGGCACTCACTGAGGTTAGGGTCTGGCTTAGGGTTCGTGCCCTGGAGGCCAGGAGCCCACACTCACTTGAGAGGGCTGAGGTCGAACTCATAGGCATTGTCCCAGAAGAGCACCTTGCTCCGGTAGTCCTTGTCAGCGCTGCAGGGCACCAGGTGCAGGGCGGCTGTGGTCGGCCAGATGACCCCGTCCTCCTTCAGCCAGGCGTCCCGGGCATACAAGATGGACTCGATCATGAACTCAAACTGCGTGGAGGGAGGCATATAGGAGACACAGTGACTGAGATGGCGTCTGCTCCCACCGCCCTGCTCCCGCCACGGCACTCATATCCCGGGGACCGTCACAGACAGGACGAGCCGCCAGCTCACCGGAGGGCTTCTCTTACACCGTCACCACAGTGGTCACCGAGTTCAGTCACAGCCTGGGTTTAAGCCCACTGGCCCACACCACTCCTCAGAACTGGGCACGGCCAACGGTCAGGGAACTTGCCCTCTCGCCCACCCTGCCCACCCAGGAGACAGCTGTCACCGTAAGTGTTTTGGGGTCTTAACTCTCAAACAGTATCACTCTGGTCTGAGGTATTCTCAGAACTTTCACCACCCTTTAGGTTGACTGAAGTCACTTCTCAAAAATGTGAAACAGCAAAGCAGGAGTGCCACAGAGGTCACGTGACCCTCATGTCAAAAGCAGCAAGAGCCCCAGGAGCCCTCAGGGGTCACGTGACCCTCATGTCAAAAGCAGCAAGAGCCCCAGGAGCCCTCAGGGGTCATGTGACCCTCATGTCAAAAGCAGCAAGAACCCCAGGAGCCCTCGGGGGTGCTGAATTCTGAGGATTCTTCACATGTCAGGGTGCACATGTGAGCTGCAAATATTTTCTCCTGGTTGGCCTTTTTTCATTTTCTTAACATTGTCTTTTACAGAGCAGACTTTTTAATTTTGATGAAGTCCAATTTATCAACTTTTCCTTTAATAGAGTATGCTTTTGGAGTCAAAAAACCCTTTGACTAATCATGAACATTTTCTATGATTTCTTCCAAAAGTTTTACAGTTTTATATTTAAGCAACTAGATATAATCAATTTTGAGTTCATTGTTCAAGATGAGGTATGAGGCTTAAAGTTGAAGCTTTTTTTGGTTTATGGATGGCCAACTCTTCCAATATAATTTGTTGAAAAGACTATCTTTTCTTCATTAAATTAACTCTGTTCCCCTGTTAAGAATCAGCTGACCACATTTGTAGGAATCTACTATCCATTCTGTTCCACTGGCTTACATGTCCCATTAAATTAACTCTGTTCCTCTGTTAGGAATCAGCTGACCACATTTGCAGGAATCTACTATCCATTCTGTTCACTGGCTTACATGTCTATCACTTCACCAGGTTCACAGTCTTGACCACCACAGCTTTATACTAAAGTCAGGTAGTATAGTTCTTCCAATTTCGTTCTTCTTTTAAAAAGTGTGGCATTTTCCTGGTGGTTATGTGGCTAAGACTCTGCGTTCCTAATGCAGGGGGCCCAGGTTCCATCCCTGGTCAGGGAAATAAAATCCTACATGCCATGACAAAGATCCCCAACTAAGATCTGACACAGCCAAATAAATATCTTTTTTAAACTGTATCAGCTATTCTAGCCTGCCTGTGCTCAGTCATGTCTGACTCTTTGTGCTCCTATGGACTACAGCCTGCCAGGCTCATCTGTCCATGAGATTTTCCAGGCAATAATACTGGAGTAGATTGCCATTTTCTTCTCCAGGGCTAGTTTATTTACACTGCACATAAATTTTACAATAAGCTTATCTGTATCTACAAAAAAAATCCTGCTTGAATTTTTATTGGAATTGTATTAAATCTACAGATGAACCTGGAGAGAAGGGGCATCCTTAGGAGGCCGTCTCCAGCTCATGAACGATGCGTGTGGGTCAGCATCACGTGGAGTCAGCATCCGGAACTTGAACATGTTTTCCCAAGTGTCATCATTCTGGAGCCACTGTAACTAGTCGTGAACAGTGCTAGTGTATAAACATGTGACTGCCTTTTGAATGCTGACTCTGTGCTCCATGATCGTCTTAA
The DNA here is from genome assembly GCF_000754665.1 of Bison bison bison. Lineage (NCBI taxonomy): Eukaryota > Metazoa > Chordata > Mammalia > Artiodactyla > Bovidae > Bison > Bison bison. Next base: position 4,996,219 of record NW_011494609.1, read on the forward strand.
ACTTGCTCACTAGTCTAGGAAAGTTTTTGGGAGATTCCTTGGCATTTTCTACAAAAGCAATCACACTGTCTGAGAACAGGGTTTATTCCTGTGCCTTCGTTCTGTTTAGCTCCCATTTCTTCCTTCTCTCTTGCAATGGTTAGATTTCCCAGGACAATGTTGAGTAGGAACAGGGGAGCACCCCTTCCTGCTTCATTCCTGCCCTGGGGGAAGTGGCCATTCTGTCCTAACAAGTAAAAAGCTGAAATGAAAAGTCAACAACTCTTCTAAAGTCCATTAAGAGAAACTAGGTCACAGAGTAAACGGCTACCTTCAAATTGGAAAAACTGAGAGGCCTGTAAGACAGTCCCTGACGTACGATGGTTCAGCTTCATGACAGGGCAATAGGTATTCAGTAAAAACTACGCTTCGAATTTTGATCTTTTCTCAGCTAGTGATACGCAGTGCAACACCCACATGCCACACAGGCCAAGCGCCCATCAGCCATGCGATCATGAGCGTGAACAGTCCACACACTGACAGCCTCTCCCTTTCAGGACAGTATTCAGTCGACTACAAGAGACATTCAGCACTCGTTTTCAACAAGCTTTGGTCGTGATTTTGCCCAACTGTAGGCAAGTGGGAGTGCCCTGAGCACGTCTAAGACAATGAGGCTCAGCTGTGATGTTCAAGAGCTGAGCTGCGTTACGTGCGTTTTGGATCTCAGTATTTTCAACTTAGGACAAGTTTGTCAGGACGCAGCCTCACTGTAAGTCAAGGAAGGGCTGCACAGGGAATCGCAACTCACCAGAGCAGAAACATCCCTGGAACCAGGGCCAGGCAGGGAGCTGAACCGAGGCTGACAGGCTGCTGGGGCTCCGTGTGGACAGCTGAGGCCAAGACTCCAGGCAGGCCCCATCACGGGGTCCCCACAGTAAATACCAGAGGAAAGTCCCAGTGCTTCTCACAAGCTCAAAAGAAACCATTGGAAATACGCCAGAGTATTCTGTTCTTCTTAACAGGGTCTGCCATCAGGAGAGACTACTTAACAGAGCCTAATCAGCTGGGGAAAGAATACTATCCAATTCGAGCACCCTCCAGTGATCCTGTCCCACCTAAAAGGGGAAAAAACTTGAGAAGCACCTGTGGGGTTCACAGTCCAGAGGCCCAGGATCACTCAACACTGAGACCCCAGAGCAACCCCCTCCATATCTCTACAGGCCTGTTTACACAGACCCTTTATCCAGTCATCACACCTGGCTATCAGGAAAAAAAGACATATGAACAGTTACAAGAGCCACAGCAAACCTTAGAACCAGATTCAGCCTCAGTGAAAGTGTTAGTCACTCAGCTGTGTTAGACTACTTGTGACCCCATGGACTGCAGCCCCCTAGGCTCCTCTGTCCATGGAATTCTTCAGGCAAGAATACTGGAGTGGGTTGTCATTCCCTTCTCCAGGGGATCCTACCAACCCAGGTCTCCTGCATTGCAAGCAGATTCTTTACCACTGAGCCACAAAGGAAGACACAGTAGGCAACTGTAATTATCAACTTAACAACTATGATTAATATGCTAAGGGCTCCAATGGACAACGCAGACAGCATGCAAAACAGATGGGCAATGTAAACAGAGAAAGGGAAATTCTCAGAAAGAACCAAAAATAAATGCTCAAGAGCAAAACAATGTAACAGAAGTGGAGGATGCCTTTGATGGGCTTGTTAGTAAGGACTCTCAGCTGAGCAACAAGCCTGAGCTTGAGGAAATGAAAACAGAAACTGCCAAAGCTGAAAAGCAAAATAAAACAGGCTGAAAAAGGGAACACATTGAAGGGCTACAGAACACAAAAGGTGTAACAGACACAGAACAAGAATATCAAGAGAAGAATGAGAGGCGGGGAGAGAAGAAACAGTTGAAAAAATGACTGAGAATTTCCCCAAATTAATGTCAACTCCGTTCACGGATCACAGCCTTGTCGTGGTGAAGGGGCTTGTGTAACTCAATGAAGCTATGAGCCATGCCATGCAGGGCCACCCAAGAAGGATGGGTCATAGTGGAAAGTTCTGACAAAACGTGGTCCACCGGAGGAGGGGACAGAAAACCACTGCGGTATTAGAACCTCACGTGGTGTCTTACATGGTTCACACCGTTTGCTGAACCCAGGGTAGGTAAGGCACGAGCAGGGAGGTTGGAAGAAAACTTGAGGCACCGTAGGGACTGCAGACATGTGTTTATTCTCTGATGGCGGGTGTAGTGGCAAAGGGGGATTTCTCAGGTGGGGCTTATATATGTTTCCAGAACAAAAGTGGTCCATGACCAAGCAGTACAACATGATGTGCATGCACAGTGCTGTGAGTGACCTCCACTGTTACAAAAGCATGTACTTACAAAACGTGGGACGCAGGACCCTGACCACGCCATCCTGGCTAATTTGCTCTTTCCCTACATATGGTTAGAACCTTATGTAGGACAACTGACTGGTTCAAAATTGGGAAAGGAGTACGACAAGGCTGTATATTGTCACCCTGTTTATTTAACTTATATGCAGAGTACATCATGCAAAATGCTGGCCTGGATGACTCAAAAGCTGGAATCAAGACTGTTGGGAGAAGTATCAACAACCTCAGAGATACAGATACCAGTCTAATGGTAGAAAGAGAAGAAGAACTAAAGAGTCTCTTGATGTGGGTGAAAGAGGAGAGTGAAAAACCTGGCTTAAAACTCAACATTCAAAAAACTAAGATCATGGCATCTGGTCTGATTACTTCATGGCAAATAGAAGAGGAAAAAGTGGAAACAGTGACAGACTTTATTTTCTTGGGTTGCAAAATCACTGGGGACAGTGAGTGTAGTCATGAAATGAAAAGATGCTTACTCCATGGAAGATAAGCTATGACCAACCTAGACAGCATATTAAAAAGCAGAGACATTACTTTGCCAACAAAAGTCTAAACAGTCAAAGCTATTGTTTTTCCAGTAGTCAAGTATGGATGCGAGAGTTGGATTTTAAAGAAGGCAGAGCGCCAAAGAATTGATGCTTTTGAACTCTGGTGTTGGAGAAGACTCTTGAGAGTCCCTTGGACAGCAAGGAAATCAAACCTGAATATTCTTTGGAAGGATTGTTGCTGAAGCTGAAGCTCCAGTATGTTGGCCACCTGATGTGAAGAGCCAACTCACTGGAAAAGACCCTGATGCTGGGAAAGATTGAAGGCAGGAGGAGAAGGGGACGACAGAGGATGAGATGGTTGGATGGCACCACCGACTTATTGGACATGAGTTTGACCAAACTCGGGGAGATGTGATGGGAAGCCTGGAATGCTGCAGTCCACGGGGTCACAAAGAGTTGGACACGACTGAGCGAGTGAACAACAACAATGTCAGACACAAGTCCACAGATGCAGGCGTGAAGAGCACACCAAGCAGGATAAATGTGTGGTTGGAGGGTGGGGGGCGAAGTATGAAGAGGCATGTCATCTTCCAGCTATAGAGACTCAAAAGATAAAGTCCTGAGAGAGGCCGGGGGAAAAACACCTACCTACTGAGGAACAAAGATAAAATTTCACCTGAATTCTCAGAAACCCTGAAAGCAAGAAGAGAGTGCAGTGAAATATTTAACGTATTTCTTGATTTTCTGTTGTGTGTGTGTTTTTTTTAAGCCACCCTGTGCTGCATGTAGGATCTTAGTCCCCTGACCAGGGACTGAACCTGGGCCCCAGCATGGGGAGCACAGTGCCTTAACCACTGGACTGTCAGGGAAGTCCTTGTGATTAAGGATCTTTGATGTTACTACTGCAAAAGGATTAGAACTCGCTGAAGGCTCAGATGATGGTTAGCATTTTTAGGCAATAATGTGTATTTTAATTAATATATGTACATTGTTACTTTAGATATAATGCTTATTGCACACCCCACAGTATAGGGTAAACATAACTTTCTATGCACTGGGAAACCAAAGTACTTGTGTGACTTGCTTTACTGCAATACGTGCTTTATCATGGTGGTCTGGATACAAACCTGCACTATCTCTGAGGTCTGCCTGTAGATCAAACGCAGATCTACATAAAGAAAGGAAAGCACTAAAAGAGAAATAAGTGAAGATAAAACTAGAACTTTTGTTTTTCCCATTCTTAATTAATCTAACAATTTAATCTAACAAATCTAACAATGTGTCCAAAATAACAGCAACACAGTACCTGACCATGTATGTGTATTTATGCTTACGTGTAACAAAATGAATAAAAATGCTCACACAAGGGACTGAATTATTTTGTTCTCATAAAGAACTCACACTACCCATGAATCATCACAGTGTTAGATGAAAACAGACGTGAATCCGCTGTAAGTATATATTGGAAACTGTTGTTCTCTGTGTCCAGTCATGACCGACTCTGCAACCCACCACGGACTGTAGGATTTCCCAGGCCACAAGACTGGAGTGGGTTGCCATTTCCTTCTCCAGGGGATCTTCCCACCCCAGGGACTGAACCTGGGTCTCCTGCACAGCAGGTGGATTCTTTATCACTGAGCCACCAGGGAAGCCCTTGGAAACTGTAGGGCAACCAATTAAAAAAAGGAAAATAGAAGAAGTATAACTGATACGCTAAGAAAGGAGAGAAAACGGAGTCATATAAAACGCTCAATTAAAACATCAAAAGGCAGAATACCTAAGTACATATGGAAAATATTAAGAGATCTGAAAAGAGAAATAGGCACAATACAATTATTGTAGGGGACTTCAATACCCCATTTTCAACAATAGATAAATCATCCAGACAGAAATCTTAAGGCTCAGTGTCATTTGCTGTCACTTTCCCAAATCTCTGCAATCTGTAAGAAGTGAGGACCAACATTCTTATTGTTCATATTAGTTAGTTCCTTACCATTTAAAACAAACTTCTTGCTGGAAACTCCAGTGGTGTCCCCCTCCCCTTCATCCATACGTCACTTCTCTGGGTTTTTACAGAGACTAAACTTCAGACCACATTTCACTGTAACATCTTAGGTCCCAGAAAGGGGGTGGGCCGAGGGGCCGAGGAGACACACACCTGCAGGCCTGGCTCCCACTCACCTCTCACCTGCCCTTGGAGCACAGAGAGCTAGGGAGCTCAGAAACCACTGCACAGGCTGGGTGGGCAAACCAGCAACCTCTCCACCCCAACCCAGGTGAGACTGGGGAGGGAACCTGGGAGAGCCTGGGCTTCAGGCTGGCACCAGTGCAGACCAGGGGGGCTACAGAGAGGGGGCAGATCAGCCGGGGGGAGACAGGCTCTGCTAGCACGGAAAACACCGCCTAACATCACGCACTGGATATTCGCAGGTTCTCGAAGAGAACAGAAATTTATGTAAATCACTCACCAGAAAGATACATTCACTCTTAGATTTCCCATAAAGGCATTTTTTTTTTAATCCATTAAAAATTCAAGCCAATGTTCATACAAGAAATCACTGACATGTCACCTTAGGAAAAAGTTAAAATTAATCACGATGTATGAATATTCCAGAGCCCAAAGCAGCCACCCCAGCAGTCCCCACGGCCCCTTACCAGCAAGCAGGTGCCCATCCACTCAGACACCAGCACGTCCACCTTCTCCGGCAGCACCACGTCTTCCACCTTCTGCTGAAACACGGTGATGATATCAGCAAAGCCATTCTGCACGACCAGCTGCCCCGTGTGCTGGGCCATCTCACTGGCCTCCACCGCAAACACCTACACGACAGAAACACCATCCACGTGTGCCTCAGCCCCACACCACGGCCAGCTGCCCACTCTCCCCGAGCCCAAGTCACCAGCAGAGTCAGGACCAGCATCAGAGAGAGGCAGGCAGCGTGCTGGACGGTGGCCAGTGGATGGCCACCCCGTCCCCCTGATGGAGCCCCGGGAGGGCCTGCCTCTCTCCCTGACTCCACCTTCTGCCAAAAGGCAGACACAGGGCTGCGTGCAGGTGGACAGAGCCTCTGCACCCACGGGGGCTGCCCACCCCAGGGGTCCCGGGTCAGGCCCAGTGGCCTAGCTCCCATATACACAGCAACAATCCGTAACCGACACAGGAGACTCCTGGCCCTCAAATGACAACAGTTAGACTTTGAGGCCACCAGCAGCTAGTTACCAATCGAGGATCTAAGAAGTCCTGAATGCTACGTCTGGGTTCTGGCAGGATCGGGACTTGGGCAGTCACTGCGCTGCAGCTCCACTTGTGAGCCTCATCCACCTGCCTCGGGGCCACTGAGAGGGGCACCTCTGCTTGGCTCAGACAGGCCTTAAATGGCAGAGGACCAGAGCCCAGCAGGAGTCCCAGAGAGTGGTCCACCCTGACCCTGGCAGGGTCACATTTGGGGCAGGACACCAGGATAGCAGTCTACACAAGCTGCCCAGCCCTGACACGTGGATACACGTGTTTCTAACGTAACTGAAGCAGACATTTCACAAAAACATCCCACCGGTTTCACCTCACTGCCCTGCCCTATTCCACTCTGTGCTGCCTGCGATTCATCAGACCCACAGCATGGCCTGTGGCAGGCTCAGCCTTCAGAAACACGCTGCCCTTTTCACTAAGCAGTGGAGGCGCCACCAAGACCCTGCTCAGAAGCTCCCTACTCACGGCTCTGGGCTGAGCATAGTGTGCACAGAAGAGGCTGATGATCCCAGTCCCACAGCCGACGTCCAGAATCACTTTGTCTTTCAGGGATTCTTTATTCTGCAGGATAACGCTATGGTACTTAGTTGTTCGTGGCTGGTCTGCCAACATCTCCAAGTGAAGTTTCTAGACGAAATACACGTGAAGGAAGGATCACTGCCTGTCATTAGCGCTACGCTACTCTCTGACTTTGGACAATCAGAGCCTGACCTGACCCCCATAAAGCCCCACACCACCCCGTGCCTAAAAAAAGTGCAAAAATCAGAAGACCAAAAAAATGCCAACAGATACAAACAAGACTAGACAGTGAAGGAATGAGGTAGAAGCTTCTGGAACCCTTCCCATGCAGGGCGGTGCACCTCTCCAAGAGTCAGGAGAGCAAGGAAGCAGGTGTGGACCCGGAGGTGGACACAGGAGAAGCGGCCACATGCCTGCCCTGACACAACGTGGCCAAGATCCGCCATGAGAGAATGGACGAGACTGGGAGGGGCTGCGGGAGGTGACGGCACTCCACGGGAATCGAACGCACCCCCAAGGAGGCAGAGCAGGGCTCCTCCACACAGTTCAGAGGGGGCACCCCCAGCACCGTCCCCACACACCCGCCAAGGAGACCCAGCCCAACAACCACTTGGAGGATAGGGGTGTGGCGACAGGGGCCTGGCAACCCAGACCAGGTCAGCGCCAACAGGAGCCTGTGTGGGCCTCATGAGCCCATGGCTCCTCAGGGACAGACAGACAGAGGGATACCACCAAAGTGGACTAAGTTGAGACCCAGATGTCCTGCCTGCAGGTCAGAACCAGGATAAGGAACCCATGGAAGAGGTGTGGTTACATTCACCTCAGATACAATACACTTCAGAGCGAACAGCATCAGGTCATGGCATGGACAGCAGACGACTGAGGATGGGGGTGGTGGGGAGCCCCCACATCAACACAAGAACCACTGCAGCCAGAGAACATAGGAATGCTAAAGGTTCCTGTGCCTCCACAACAGAGCTTCAAAACGCACAAAGCAAAAGCCAGGAGAAATGCAACAAGAAACACAAATTCACCACTACAGAGATTTCCAT
>NW_011494609.1:5003999-5014775 GCF_000754665.1 Bison bison bison
CTTCTCTCAGTAACTGACAAGTAGAAAATCTTAAGAGACACAGATGTAAACAACAGTATCAGCTAACTTAATCCAACAGACTTGAACAGCACTTTCCCGACTATTTACAGTAAGACACAAAAACATCTACAGATTCACCTAGAAAGGTACACAACCATGTACGATCAAAACCTCAAAACTTAAAGAGACGTAACACAAGGGTTAAGAAACGAGGAGAGTCGGTGTATCACCACAAAGATGTCACTCCTCCCTAAATTCACACACACTTTCCATAAAACCAATGGGGTAGGGGCAAAGGCGGAGCACAACAAAACAGTAATAAAATTAGTTTCAAAAAATAAACACTTCAGGCCATGAAAATGCTAAAAAGGTAAATCAAAACCGAGATACATGTTTTTTTGCCTTTAAGATGGGAAATCTTTTTTCAGCTGGCAGCTTTTTCTGTGAAGACCTGTAGCAAAGGCACCCTCTGCGCCGCTGGGAGGCGTACACTCAGCCGACCTTCCAGGCGGGTGGCTTGGCTTGATCCACCCCAGAAAAACTCATACACACATCCCCCTCAAACCCACCCAGTGGGAATCTAGCAAAGAGGAGCAGGATTCAAGGAGGAGGACATCCACTACAGCATCACTTAGCATGATGAAAAGCAAACATGATCCTTTCAAAATCAACACACTGGAGCTACTGAAAAGAAGAGACTTCCAAAGCAGTACAGCTATGTGAGAAAGGTGCTAACAGTGTATGGGGACTACTCCTTTTCCATAAATTTAAAAGAATAAAACAGATGCAGCTTAGACTTAGACTATCTACACTGCTGTTGGGAGAAATCTCACAGAAGAGACAGACCTCATCTTCTCATTAACTCTTTCTTACTAGACGGAAACCTCTAAGCATGTACACAGTGGCAGATTTTCTTTTCTTAGGCTCCAAAATCAGTGTGGATGGTGACAGCAACCATGAAATGAGAAGACGCTTCCTTCTTGTAAGGAAAGCAATGACAAACCTAGACAGCATATTAAAACGCAGACATCCCTTTGCTAACAAAGGTCCAAATAGTCATGTATGGATGTGAGAGTTGGACCATAAGAAAGTCTGAGAACCAAAGAATTGATGCTATTGAACTATGGTGCTGGAGAAGACTCCTGAGAGTCCCTTGGACAGCAAGGAGATTAAACCAGTTAATCCTGAAGGAGAGCAATCCTGAATATTCATTGGAAGGACTGATGCTGAAGCTCCCATACTATGGCCACCTGATGTGAAGAGCTGACTCATTAGAAAAGACCCTGATGCTGGGAAAGACTGAGGGCAGGAGGAGAAGGGGACAACAGAGGATGAGATGGTTGGATAGTATGAATTTAGACATGAATTTGAGCAACAGGACGTGAACTTGGGCAAACTCCAGTAGCTGGTGAGGGACAGGGAGGCCTGGTATGCTGCAGTCCATGGGGGTCACAAAGAGTTGAACGTGACTGAGAGACTGAACAACAAGCATGTACATGCGTCAGTGGTTTTTCATTTACTTTAACATTTTTAATGATCCAATATGATGGGGGCTTCCCAGGTGGCTCAGGGGTAAAGAATCTGTCTACCAATGCAGGAGACACAAGAGATGAGGGTAAGATCCCTGGGTCATGAAGATCCCCTGGAGCGGGAAATGGCAACCCACTCCAGTATTCTTGCCTGTGAAATCCCATGGACAAAGCAGCCTGATGGGCTACAGCCCATGGGATCACAGAGAGTTGGACACCACTGAGCACACATGCAGAATACATATCTCCAAAAAAGTACACTAAAAAGCACCTGTAGATTTCACCCAACATAGCAACAGTGCAAACGCTCTTGTACCCACACCCACTCAGAACCCTGCCAGCACCCCAGGCCTTCCCACCTGGCCTCACCAAACACGGACCCCTTTTACCGGTAACCATCATCCGAATTCTAAGGGGAATCCAGTCCCTGATCTCCAGATCCACCACTTTAACACACATTCACAAACAACACCTTTTAACGTCGTCTTATTAACCTTACAGGACTGAATCTACCGTATTTGAAATGTTCATCATTCAAGTATCTATTTTATTTAGTCTAAAATATAAACAGGGTTGTCTGGACCATAGGACTTTGGGTCGTTATTCACACTGGAAAAAACCAAACTAATAAGCTAGTTATTTATAGGTAAAACTACTGATTTACACAACTTTTTACATTTTATTTTTACAGTAAAATTTACTACTTTTTTTTAAACACTGAGAAAAGTTTAAAATTCCATTGCTCAGATAGTATCTCTAAACCAGGAATTGGTACATTACAGCCAATCCAGTCCATCACCTGCTTTTGTATGGCCTGCAAGCCAGGATTGGCTTTTACATTTTTAAATGGTTTTTAAAAATCCAAAAACACGACACATGAAATCATATGGAAGGCAAATTTCAGTGTCTATAATGTTTTATTGGAATGCAGACCTGCTCACTGAAATTTTTAAGTCTGCTTCAGCACTTGGATGGCAAAGCTGAGCAGCTGAGCTGAAGAAAACATCTGCAGGCCCCATTCTGAACAGTTGAGCTGAAGCCCGGAAATTATTTTTAAAGTTAGAACTTAAAACCAGAGAGTGGCAAGCGGCTCCGCCTGGCTGGGCGGGCAGGAGGCATACCAGGGTTCCATAGCTGCCGAAGTACTCCTCATCCTGCCAGGAATCCTCAGGGTCCCAGTCTTCCAGCTGCTTCCCCAGGTGGTTCGCCGGGATGTACCCACAGCAGCCCGCACGCTCGCCCCACCACCAGTCTGCAGTGGTTTGTCTCAGGATGAGGATCTTTTCTCCTCTCAAAAAGCTGAGCTAGAGAAACACATATAGAAATGAAAACTAAAGAAAAACCTGCAGTTGGTATTTCAGTTGTGGCTCAGTGATAAACCTCCATCACTGGTCCCAAATCACAGCAATTGCAGTAAGGAGTCCATGGGAAGGACATCAACTGACAGTCTATGAAAATCACACTAGCATTTCGAGATTTCTGTGGAAATCTACAAGAAACAAAAGCAGACCTTAACAAGAAAGATCAAACATTTTCGAACAGCTTGAATTTCTTAGAAGAGAATTCCTAACAGCCCCTTCACCGTAACTCAGCTAGGTGGTAACGGATTCAGTTGCTGGAGGCTTACGCTAAGAAATTACTATTACACAGTAAAGAAAGCTGCATCAGGTAGATGTTTTTATTTTACACCCAATTTTCCTTCGCTAAATAGGTTACAAGTAAGGGTTTCAAAGCAGAAGGTGAAGCAGGTACCTCCTCTCCCACCCCATTCCTCCCCCAAGGATCCTACACATCAGGCTTCGGACCTGAATCTGTTAGGCTGGAAGGGTCACAGGTGGGTCTTCTGTTGCTGTGAAGTATCTGAATACCTCTCTATTTCAATCTGCTGACTTCTGCATTGACATTAATCCTGCCACTGAACATGCTGAACCCACAAAGAATAAACCCACATGGCTACCTGCGTCTCGTCGGTGGCAGAATAGTCTGCGATGGCCACGAACTCCTCTGGATGCACAGCCCCCTGGAGGTGCTCCTCCTCAGCCTGCGTGGTAGGGTCCTCCTCCTCCTGACCAGAGCAAGGGAGAAAGGGAGGTGATGGGGGCAGCCATTCCTCCCCCTTCCTCTCTCTGCCTCTCTCTCCATCTCTGTCCGTCTCTGTCACTCTTCATCTCTCTACTCGATTCTTTTCCACTCACTCTCATCCCATTCAGCTCCACTCTCGCAGCCACTGGCTCCCCACCACCCCCTATCCTCAGCTGCCTACTGTCCATGTAGAGCATGGAGCGGCAGGAGGTCCCCACACCTCTCCATGCTCATGTCACACCTGTGCCCGCACACGTACATACGTACACACTCAGTTTATTTTTTCTATTGACCTAGCTTTCTGTCAAAGATTGCACAGCCACTTTTTAAATTTTTTTTCTTTTTTCACTCACATAATACCTTGCAGAAAACTCCCCACCTGCAGAACTCTAACTTATAATGTTCAGTGGCTACTTAACATTACACAGCAGAATTCTGCCTGAGTCTTCAGTCGTCCTTTACTGATGGACTTTCTCTATGTCTACAAACATCTGCACACATTTATCCTGACACGATGACATTTTGTCTCTACGGGATAGACTGACATGGCTGAAACATAGGCACAGTTTTCATTCAAACATTTGTCAGGTTCTTTCCACAAAGGGTGAGGCACTTCACCAGCAGTGCATGGGGTGACTGACTTGAGTTTTTGCAGAGTGCTATGTGTAAAGACTCCAGAAAGGGTAAATATGTGGGGAAACACTATTACTTACACTTTATAAAGAAGATTTCTGATAGTACAGAGAAACAGCAATAACTTATTGTGGGGTTTATAACATATATAGAAGTAAAATATGTTACAACACAGCACAAAAATAGGGGCTGGTAAATGCAACTAATTTGGAGGATTCTTACATTGTCAGTTCAGTTCAGTAGCTTAGTCATGTCTGACTGTGACCCCGTGAATCACAGCATGCCAGGCCTCCCTGTCCATCACCAACTCCCAGAGTTCACTCAAACTCATGTCCATCGAGTCGGTGATGCCATCCAGCCATCTCATCCTCTGTCGTCCCCTTCTCTTCCTGCCCCTAATACCTCCCAGCATCAGAGTCTTTTCCAATGAGTCAACTCTTCACGAGGTAGCCAAAGTATTGGGGTTTCAGTTTCAGCATCAGTCCTTCCAATAAACACCCAGGACTGGTCTCCTTTAGGATGGACTGGTTGGATCTCCTTGCAGTCCAAGGGACTCTCAAGAGTCTTCTCCAACACCACAGTTCAAAAGCATCAATTCTTCGGCGCTCAGCTTTCTTCACAGTCCAACTCTCACATCCATACATGACCACTGGAAAAACCATAGCCTTGACTAGATGGGCCTTTGTTGGCAAAGTAATGTCTCTGCTTTTCAATATGCTATCTAGGTTGTTCATAACTTTCCCTCCAAGGAGTAAGCATCTTTTAATTTCATGGCTGCAATCACCATCTGCGGTGATTTTGGAGCCCAGAAAAATATAGTCTGACACTGTTTCCACTGTTTCCCCATCTATTTCCCATGAAGTGACAGGACCAGATGCCATGATCTTAGTTGTGAAGATGTCAAAAAAAAAAAAAAAAGATTGGGATAGGTTAAGGATACACAACATAATTTCTTGGGTAACCACTAGAATGATATAAAAAGGTACTGCTAAAAAGTTAATAGAGGAGATAACATGGAATTATAGAAAATATTTTATTAATCTAAAAGGCAAGATTGGAAAAAGGTACAAAGGAAGAACTGTGACAAAAAGGAACAAACAGCAAGATGTTAGACTCATTATGTTAAATGTTAACAGACTGAACACTCTAATTAAATGGCAAAAATTACCTAACAGGAAAATAAAAGACACAACTACAGGCTCTTTACAAGAGGAATACTTTAAATATATAGAATTAGACTAGTTGAAAATATAGATATATATGTGTCTGTGTGCCATGCAAACACTAACCGTTAAGAAAGCTGGTACAGCTAAATTAATATAAGACAAAGTAGATGCTAGGCAAGAAGTATTAATAGGTAAAAAGAGAGACTTCATAAAAATAAAAGGGTCAACTAACCTAGTAAACAAATACTAACCTAAACATATGTACCAAGTAACAGAGATTCAAAATATATGAAGCAAAAAGTGACAGATCCAAATGGAAGTAACAAAAAAAAAAAGACAAATCCACAATCACAGCAGAGATTTTTGAAACTCATCTCTCTCAGTATTTGACAGAACAAATGGACAAAACATCAGATGGAATCCAGAGATTTGAGCAATACTAATGACCCATATGACGGTGATGACACCCTGATAGCTCAGTTGGTAAACGCAGGAGACCCCTGCTCGATTCCTGGGTGGGGAAGATCCGCAGAAGAAGGGATAGGTTACCCACTCCAGTATTCTTGGGCTTCCCTTGTGGCTCAGCTAGTAAAGAATCCACTTGCAATGTGGGAGACCTGGGTTCGATCTCTAGAAGGGAAATGTCACCCGTTCCAGTGTTCTGGTCTGAAGAATTCCATGGACTATATAGCCCATGGGGTCGCAAAGAGTTGGACACAAGTGAGAAACTTAGGGGAAAAAAAAAATGACCCATCTGACAGTGACAACACTGGACACTACACCGAAAACTGCAGGATGACTTAGTCTCTGAAAGTGTACACGCAGCATCCAAGGCCAAACAGGGTCTTACAGTGAGACCATACAGCTTACAATGAGACCAGTGTAAGGCCAAATAGGCCTTACAATGAGACCATAAAGCAGGCATGAGTAAATTTTCAAAGACTGAAATGTTGCATTTTCAGACCAAACATTAAGTAAAACCAAAAGTAATAACAAAAATATAAAATTTCCCAAATGTCTAGAAATTAAGCAACATACTCTGGATAGCCCAGAAAATTTTAAATTTCCTCCACTTAGGTAAATTCTAAAAAGCACACACAAACAATATCATATATTGCTCAAAGATACCTACATAAGGTATAAAAGTATAAAAAACGGTCCAGAAACACAAAGATCAATTCATAATTTATAGTAGTGTTTGCCCTTGAGATAGAAGAAGAATGGGACTGGGGAACAGACTTTATTCATGGTTTTCTCATTCATTCATATTTATATATATATACACATACTTATATTCTGAAGTAAATATGACAAAATGTTAACAAGTTTCCATTTCTCTGTAATATGTAATTTTTTGCAGTATTATTCTATACATACTGTCACCCTGCTTATTTAACTTATATGCAGAGTATAGCATGAGAAATGCTAGATGAAGCACAAGCTGGAATCAAGATTGCCGGGAGAAATATCAGTAACCTCAGATATGCAGATGACACCAACCCTTATGACAGAAAGTGAAGAACTAAAGAGCCTCTTGATGAAAGTGAAAGAGGAGAGTGAAAAAGTTGGCTTAAAGCTCAACATTCAGAAAACGAAGATCATGGCATCTGGTCCCATCACTTCATGGCATATAGATGGGGAAACAGTGGCTGACTTTATTTTGGGGGGCTCCAAATTGACTGCAGATGGTGACTGCAGCCATGAAATTAAAAGACGCTTACTCCTTGGAAGGAAAGTTATGACCAACCTAGACAGCATATTAATAAGTAGAGATGTTACTTTGCCAACAAAGGTCCATCTAGTCAAGGCTATGGTTTTTCCAGTAGTCATGTATGGATGTGAGAGCTGGACTATAAAGAAAGCTGAGCACAGAAGAATTGATGTTTTTGAACTGTGGTATTGAAGAAGACTCTTGAGAGTCCCTTGGACTGCAAGGAGATCCAACGAGTCTACCCTAAAGGAAATCAGTCCTGAATATTCATTGGAAGGACTGATGTTGAAGCTGAAACTCCAATACTTTGGCCTCCTGATGTGAAGAACTGACTCATTTGAAAAGTCCCTGATGCTGGGAAAGATTGAAGGTGGGAGGAGAAGGGACGACAGAGGATGAGATGGTTGGATGGCATCACCAAGTCAATGGACTTGAGTTTGAGTAAACTCTGGGAGTTGGTGATAGACAGGGAGGCCTGGTGTGCTGTCCATGGGGTCCCAAAGAGTCGGATACAACTGAGCGACTGAACTGAACTGATTCTATAAATGTTCCAGTACTTTTTAATTTCTCAAAAGAAAATTAAGACATCCACAAAATTAAAACATTTTATAATTTTAAGAAACAGATAAGTGAAATGATCCAACTACAAATAAAATTCTATATATAAAAGCCACATGAATTTAGAACAATAATTAGAATGAAAAGAGAAAAAAAGAAACGTCAAAATTGATATCACAGACATGAAAATGTTTTTAAAAAAACACTATTTATTATTCTGTTTTTTAATTTTACATAATCAACATTCCTTGAAATTTAAGGTGACTTTTTTTTTTTACTGTTAACTTGAATGATACATGTTACAAGCAGAAAATAAGCATAAATATATAAATCTTTTCTAATATCCAACCTGTGTCTAATATATTCTGTCTGGGATGTTTTTAACAACTAAAAAAAACCTGTGCTTGCTTCACCAGCTCAACTGTCAAAAATGGAACCCTAGATTCCTGGGAGGTATTTACAATGCCCAGTTCAGAATGTCCTGTGTGACCTCACAGCACACTTCCTCTGTTTAAGCAGCCCCTGGTTAGTGGCCACCTTCCAAGGTCCAAGGAAATCACCATCACTTCGTGACTGAGTGAGCTCCACTCTCTGTAATGGTCCCAGTCTTTAAATACAAGTTCTCGAATAGCAGAACCGAAATTACCTGCAACTCATTTCTGGGGCAGTCACCTGGTGTTGCCATGGTTCCTTTGGGATCTGTACATAACTGCTGCTTTAATGTTTCATTTTCCCCTTCATTTCTATTTTTTAAAAAAGAGAAAATGAGAAAACGCTTGTTATGTTGCATCATAATGTTCACTTATCTTTTAAGGTCCATGAAAAAGGTCTTCTACCAAATGGAATGTGAAGAATGAATGGAAATGAAATTTATAAACACAACTCTTACAAAATCAACTGAAAACATTTAAAATTTATGAACTCCAAACAGTGTATATTTTCATCACTAGCCTGCAAAG
Organism: Bison bison bison; assembly: GCF_000754665.1. NCBI lineage: Eukaryota > Metazoa > Chordata > Mammalia > Artiodactyla > Bovidae > Bison > Bison bison. Next base: position 5,012,638 of record NW_011494609.1, read on the forward strand.
TGTTAACTGTTTATTGGCCAAAGCCTGTTACTTTCTCTTAGATCACTGGGAAAATTAAAACAATAAATTGATGTCAACCCTTAACCTGGAACCCTGACAACTGTGACTCCAATTAAAATTTCCTATCTGGGGCTTTAAAACGTTTCCACTAACAGGAACCAAGGTCTGCACCTCCCAGAGACTTTTCAGTTTCAATCTTATTCTTTCAGTGACAGTGTAACTCACATCGTGCTCTGCTATGGATGTGTGTTTTTTCAGTTACGTAGCAATTCCTCGTTTGAAATGAGTGCTTCACATTATCAGTCAATACCTAGTACTTGTTTTTGTGACGTTTATAATTACAAATACTAATACACATACATTGCATTTTCACTGGAAACTGCATTGAGGCCAGGATGGGGCGGGGCCGGAAGATGAGGTGTGGCCGTATTGATGGACGGGGACAGGGTGGGCGGGGCGGAATAATAGGGCGGTGCTCGGCTAAGGGGCGGGGCACGGTTGGGGGATAGGGCCCTGAAGGGCAGGTGGCCCGTGGGCTAGAGAGAGAAATAGGGGAAGGGAGGATGAAGGGAGGGGCGGGGCGTGATGCAAGAGCGGAATGAGTAGTGGGGGAAGAGAATGGGACCTGCGCTCGGAGAGGGTGGTCCCGGATGCCAAAGACAGACGGGAAAGTGGGCGTGGCTGTGGGAGGGGCGGGCACTGTGGGCGTGGTTGGGAAGACAGCCGGGCAGTGAGGCAAAGGGTGCGGGGTCGTGGGCGTGGCGCGATGGGGGCGTGGCCTTGTGGGCGGGGCGCCGAGCCAGTGGTCAGGGGCTAGCAGAAGCAGGAAGGCGCGGGGATCCCGGGAAGGAGAACGGCGGCCTCGGTGCGCCGGCTGACGCACACCTCGGGAGTGTACTCCCCCCTCCCCTGTCATGTCCAGCTTTACACGCGGTCCAGTCGCCCGAGCTGCCCACGGGAAACCTACCTCAGTTGCGTTTCTCCGCTGAGGTCGGCGTCCACACCTCCGGAAAGGAGTGGAAGCCAGCACCCACCAAGAAACAAGCCACCGCCCTCTGCCCGCGCAGGCGCTCTCTGAACACACTGTCCCCCCAACCCCGCCGTGGAAGGCCCCGCCCTGGAACCGGCTCCGCGAGCATGCGCCACCGTCCACGCCCACCCCCTTGTCTGGAGAGTGAGCCAACGCCCTGAACTGCGCAGGCGCCGTGCGCTGGCGCGCATCCTGGAGAAGACTCAGACCTAGGTGGATCTCTCTGCGCAAATTCGTTTTGAGGTCCCGCCTTCGGTTGTCGCGCGAGCTCGGGCTCTGCGCTCGGATGCCGGCTCGTGTTCGAGCTCGCGTCCCATGGGGCGGGGAGTCAGACGGCGGGGGGTGGGCGACGTCCTGGTCCGGGGTCAGAAACCGGCTGGGAGTGACAGAAATGGCTGATTTCCGCCGGAGCAGGACCGAGAAAGTTTTCCTGTGCTTTTCTTGTAATAATTCAGTAACCTTCGCAACCACACTGTGAAGTGTAAATCCTGTGTCATTCTTTCCAGGGCAGGGGATGGCTGGAGCTGGAAAGGTAGAAGGAGGTGGTCAAAATCCTAGAGAAAGTAGGGCGGCGGGGGTCGCAGTCGAGTAGACGGGTGGGCGTAGTCAGATTCACAGGATGACGTTTCGGCGCATATATGCTGCTGATCGTTGCACAGAAATGTAAATTATTTAATACCACTGACTGTAGACTTTGGGATTGGAATCAAAACTGACCTTTACCAGTCCTGTGACCACTGCTGAGTTTTCCAAATTTGCTGACATATTGATTGCAGCACTTTCACGGCATCATCTTTCAGGATTTGAAATAGCTCAACTGGAATTCCATCATCTCCACTAGCTTTGTTCCTAGTGATGCTTTCTAAGGCCCACTTGACTGCACATTCCAGGATGTCTGGCTCTAGGTAACTGATCACACCATCGTGATTATCTGGGTTGAGAAGGTCTTTTTTGTACAGTTCTTCTGTGTATTCTTGCCACCTCTTCTTAATATCTTCTGCTTCTGTTAGGTCCATACCATTTCTGTCCTTTATCAAGCCCATCTTTGCATGAAATGTTCCCTTGGTATCTCTAATTTTTTTGAAGAGATCTCTAGTCTCCCATTCTG
>NW_011494609.1:5014875-5015516 GCF_000754665.1 Bison bison bison
TCTCTCCTTGCTATTCTTTGGAACTCTGCATTCAGATACTTATATCTTTCCTTTTCTCCTTTGCTTTTCGCTTCGCTTCTTTGCACAGCTATTTGTAAGGCCTCCTCAGACAGCCATTTTGCTTTTTTGCATTTCTTTTCCATGCGGATGGTCTTGATTACTGTCTCCTGTACAATGTCACGAACCTCCGTCCATAGTTCATCAGGTACTCTATCAGATCTAGTCCCTTAAATTTATTTCTCACTTCCACTGTATAATCATAGGGATTGGATTTAGGTCATACCTGAATGGTCTAGTGGTTTTCCCTACTTTCTTCCATTTCAGTTTGAATTTGGCAATAAGGAGTTCATCATCTGAGCCACAGGCAGCTCCCAGTCTTGTTTTTGTTGACTGTATAGAGCTTCTCCATCTTTGGCTACAAAGAATATAATCAATCTGATTTCGGTGTTGAGCATCTGGTGATGTCTATGTGTGCAGGAGATCCAAACAGTCCATTCTGAAGGAGACCAGTCCTGGGTGTTCATTGGAAGGACTGATGCTAAAGCTGAAACTCCAGTACTTGGGCCACCTCATGCAAAGAGTTGACTCATTGGAAAAGACTCTGATCCTGGGAGGGATTGGGGGCAGGAGGAGAAGGGATG
>NW_011494609.1:5015636-5017553 GCF_000754665.1 Bison bison bison
GGAGTTGGTGATGGACAGGGAGGCCTGGCGTGCTGCGATTCATGGGGTCGCAAAGAGCTGGACACGACTGAGTGACTGAACTGAACTGAACTGTAGACTTATAAATGGTTAAGGTAATAAATTTGTGTATTTCATCATTGAAAAACAGCAGGAACACAAATTAGCAGTATAAGGAATGAAAAAGAAAATACAGATGCTATAGATTTTTTTAAAGATAATAAACTGATATTATGAAACTTTGTCCAAAAAAGTTAATAAATTAGATTCCTTGAACAACTTGCCAAAACTGAGCAGGAATAGTTAGGATAGCTGCATAGTTCTAGACCTTCTAAAAGAAATGATTTCATTATTTAAAATCTTACAATGAATGCTCCAGGAGAAGACAGCTTCACTATTAAATGCTTCCAAATATATAAGGAAAAATAATAATAGTGTTACACAAATTCTTCCAGAAACTAGAGAAAACTGAAATACTTCATAACTGGTTCTATGAGGCCAGCATCGCCCTGCTATAAAATACTAGTTAAGGCAGAAAGAAGTTAAAATGGCTGCAACAGAGAGCTTTACTCAGCATGCAGTTCCACGGAGTTAAGGCATAGCCCACAGCAGCTGAAGGACAGTGCACCCTGAGAAGATTTCAGGGCTTAGCAGTCTATGGTTTGGATACACAGGCCTCTAGATGCATATCTCAGGAAGAATTTCAGTGAATCAGATCCCTGCATCCTCCCATACATAAGAAAAGTACTAAAATCACGAACTTGAGATATCTGTTCTTTGTGATTAACAGTAATGTTTTACCAAGATACATGCTTGACTCCTTCTATTCCCAGGCCAAAATTGTATATAAACTGGCTCCTCCCTTACCTCTTTGGAGCAGTTTCCTCAGAGCCACTAAGAGGCTGTCTCCCAAGATATAGTGCTCAGCAAGACCCTGACTAAAGCTTAAACTCACAACTTTTATCTTGTGTGTCTTTCTTTAACTGAACATAAGCAAAAGTAATCCAATAATATATAAAATGATTGTCATGACCGAGTGTGGTTTATACTAGAAATGACAGAATGTTTAACATTTAAAAATCAATATTCTTTCCACATTACAGATTATTAGGGGAAAACATATGAAGACTACATAGGTGCTAGAGAAAAACATTTCATAAAATTCAAGACCCACCAAACTCTCACAAAACTAGAAATAGAAATGTCTAATTTTAAATATATATGCACCCAACACGGGAGCACCGCAGTATGTAAGACAAATGCTAACAAGTATGAATGGAGAAATTAACAATAACACAATAATAGTGGGAGACTTTAATACCCCACTCACACCTATGGATAGATCAACTAAACAGAAAATTAACAAGGAAACACAAACTTTAAATGATACAATAGACCAGTTAGACCTAATTGATATCTATAGGACATTTCATCCCAAAACAATGAATTTCACCTTTTTCTCAAGCGCACATGGAACCTTCTCCAGGATAGATCACATCCTGGGCCATAAAGCTAGCCTTGGTAAATTCAAAAAAATAGAAATCATTCCAAGCATCTTTTCTGACCACAATGCAGTAAGATTAGATCTCAATTACAGGAGAAAAACGATTAAAAATTCCAACATATGGAGGCTGAACAACACGCTGCTGAATAACCAACAAATCACAGAAGAAATCAAAAAAGAAATCAAAATTTGCATAGAAACGAATGAAAATGAAAACACAACAACCCAAAACCTGTGGGACATGGTAAAAGCCGTCCTAAGGGGAAAGTTCATAGCAATACAGGCACACCTCAAGAAACAAGAAAAAAGTCAAATAAATAACCAAACTCTACACCTAAAGCAACTAGAAAAGGAAGAAATGAAGAACCCCAGGGTTAGTAGAAGGAAAGAAATCTTAAAAATTAGAGCAGAAATAA
>NW_011494609.1:5020368-5022759 GCF_000754665.1 Bison bison bison
GCCAGTCCAGGTTCAATGCACGATACTGGATGCTTGGGGCTAGTGCACTGGGACAGCCCAGAGGGATGGTATGGGGAGGGAGGAGGGAGTAGGGTTCAGGATGGGGAGCACATGTATACCTGTGATGGATTCATTTTGATATTTGGCAAAACTAATACAATTATGTAAAGTTTAAAAATTAAATTAAATTAAAAAAAAAAAGAAATGTCTTACTCTGTGAAATGACACGCAATAATATTTAACAAAATAGTGAATGGTTTCCTCCTGGATTCAGGCACAAGACAAGATTATCCTCTATCACCTTGTCTATTCAATTGGCAGTCTTATTTAATGCAAGAAGGCTAGAGAAAGACAAAGAATGTGCAGACTAAACCGAAAAAATAAAACTGTCGTTAGGCACAGGTGGCATGATTGTGTATGCATATAATCCAAGATAATCCACAAAAAAGTACTACAATTACAAGGTGAATTTCTAAGGTCCCGAAATGAAGGCTCACTATGGCAACAACAGTTGGAAATCATGATCTAAAAGTTTGTGTAGAATAGCACCAAGTAACATCAAGTGTCATCTGTCCTTTAGTAACTGAAAGAACAACTGGACAAACACACACACACAGGATACAGAAGGTCTAACAACACTGTCACACCCGTGTTTTAACTAACAATGAAAGTATCCAAAATATACCAAACAACTGCAGAGTACACCTTATTTTTAAGGTCATATGGAACGTTAACCAGGGCAGACCATAGATGCTCCATAAAATAAGTTGCAAAGGTTGAAATCTTAGAGTTTGTGTTCTGAACATAGTGAAATAAAATTATAAATCGATACAAATAGAAAAACAAATAGAAACATGTCCCAATGTTTGGAAATTAAGCAGCATATGTCAGAGTAATCCATGGGTGAAAGGAAGAAACCAAAGAGATAACATTTTTAATTTCACACTGAATGTTAATGAAAATATACTGCTATGGACTGAATGTCTGCATAACTCCACAACTCAAACTAACCCCAAGGTGATGGTATTAGCAACCAGAGCATTTCAGATGAGACAAAAATCATGGTAGTACAGCCCTCATGAATGGGATTAATGCTTATATAAAACAGACCCTTAGTGGAAGTGAGAAATAGATTTAAGGGACTAGATCTGATAGACAGAGTGCCTGATGAACTATGGATGAAGGTTCGTGACATTGTACAGGAGACAGGGATCAAGACCATTCCCAGGAAAAAGAAATGCAAAAAAGCAAAATGGCTGTCTGAGGAGGCCTTACAAATAGCTGTGGAAAAAAGGGAAGCGAAAAGCAAAGGAGAAAAGGAAAGATATATCCATCTAAATGCAGAGTTTCAAAGAATAGCAAGGAGAGATAAGAAAGCCTTCCTCAGTGATCAGTGGAAAGATATAGAGGAAAACAATAGAGTGGGAAAGACTAGAGATCTCTTCAAAAAAATAAAAGATACCAAGGGAACATTTCATGCAAAATGGGCTCAATAAAGAAATGGTATGGACCTAACAGAAGCAGAAGATATTAAGAAGAGGTGGCAAGAATACACAGAAGAACTGTACAAAAAAGATCTTCACGACCCAGATAATCACGATGGTGTGATCACTCACCTAGAGCCAGACATCCTGGAATGTGCAGTCAAGTGGGCCTTAGAAAGCATCACTAGGAACAAAGCTAGTGGAGGTGATGGAATTCCAGTTGAGCTATCTCAAAACCTGAAAGATGATGCTGTGAAAGTGCTGCACTCAATATGCCAGCAAATTTGGAAAACTCAGCAGTGGCCACAGGACTGAAAAAGGTCAGTTTTTATTCCAAAGAAAGGCAATGCCAAAGAATGCTCAAACTACCACACAATTGCACTCATCTCACACGCTAGTAAAGTAATGCTTAAAATTCTCCAAGCCAGGCTTCAGGAATACGTAAACCGTGAACTTCCAGATGTTCAAGCTGGTTTTAGAAAAGGCAGAGGAACGAGAGATCAAATTGCCAACATCCGCTGGATCATTGAAAAAGCAAGAGAGTTCCAGAAAAACATCTATTTCTGGTTTATTGCCTGTGCCAAAGCCTTTGTGTGGATCACACTTAACTGTGGAAAATTCTGAAAGAGATGGGAATACCAGACCACCTGACCTGCCTCTTGAGAATTCTGTATGCAGGTCAGGAGGCAACAGTTAGAACTGGACATGGAACAACAGATTGGTTCCAAATAGGAAAAGGAGTTCGTCAAGGCTGTATATTGTCACCCTGCTTATTTAACTTATACACCGAGTACATCATGAGAAACGCTGGGCTGCAAGAAGCACAAGCTGGAATCAGGATTGCCTGGAGAAATATCAATAACCTCAGATATGCAGATGACACCACCCTTATGGCAGAAAGTGAAGA
>NW_011494609.1:5024545-5027228 GCF_000754665.1 Bison bison bison
TTCAAACTCATGTTCATTGAGTCGGTGATGCCATCCAACCATCTCATCCTCTGTCGTCCCCTTCTCCTCTTGCCTTCAATCTTTCCCAACATCAGGGTCTTTTCAAATGTCAGTTCTTCGCATCAGGTGGCCAAAGTATTGGAGTTTCCGCTTCAACATCAGTCCTTCCAATGAATATCCAGAGCCGATTTCCTTTAGGATCGACTGGTTGGATCTCCTTGCAGTCCAAGGGACTCTCAAAAGTCTTCTCCAACACCACAGATCAAAAGCATCAATTCTTCAGCACTCAGCTTTCTTTATAGTCCAACTCTCATATCTATACATGACTACTGGAAAAACCATAGCCTTGACTAGACGGACATTTGTTGGCAAAGTAATGTCTCTGCTTTTTAATATGCTGTCTAGGTTGGTCATAACTTTTCTTCCAAGGAGCAAGCATCTTTTAATTTCATGGCTGCAGTCACCATCTGCAGTAATTTTGGAGCCCAGAAAAATAAAGTCAACTACTGTTTCCACTGTTTCCCTATCTCTTTGCCATGAAGTGATGGGACTGGGTGCCATGATCTTAGTTTTCTGAATGTTGAGCTTTAAGCCAACTTTTTCACCCTCCTCTTTCACTTTCATCAAGAGGCTCCTTACTTCTTCTTCGCTTTCTGCCATAAGGGTGGTATCTTCTACATATCTGAAGTTATTAATATTTCTCCTGGCAATCTTGATTCCAGCTTGTGCTTCATCCAGCCCAGCATTTCTCATGATGTACTCTGTGTATAAGTTAAATAAGCAGGGTGACAATATACAGCCTTGACGAACTCCTTTTCCTATTTGGAACCAATCTGTTGTTCCATGTCCAGTTCTAACTGTTGCTTCCTGAACTGCATACAGAATTCTCAAGAGGCAGGTCAGGTGGTCTGGTATTCCCATCTCTTTCAGAATTTTCCACAGTTTGTTGTGATCCACACAGTCAAAGGTTGTGACAAATACATGGAAAGAAAATTACAGACCGATAGACTTAGTAAAAAAAGATGCAAAACCCTTAACAAAATATTAGCAAACTGAACCCAACAGCATGGCAATATGTTATTGCCAAAGCAGAATTTGGGGCTTCCTTGGTGGTTCAGATTGTAAAGAATCTGCTTGCAATACTGGAGACCCAGATTTGATCCCTGGGTTGGGAAGATCCCTTGGAGGAGGAAATGGCAACACACTCCAGCATTATTGCCTGGGAAATCCCATGAACAGAAAAGCCTGGTGGGTTACAGTCCATGGGGTCACAAAGAGTTAGACATGACTGAAGTGACTAACCCTTAAAAAGTGAAATTTTTCCAGCAACACAGAATTGGGCCAACACTTGGAAACCAATGTAACTCATCATTTTAACAGAAGAAAGAAAGAAGGAAAATCATATAGATTACTTTAATAAATAAAGGATTTGACAAAATTCAACACCCAATCAAGATTTTTTATCTCAGCAAAAAGAGAATATCTTCTATCTGTAAAAAGCCATATATGAAAAACCCAATCACTAAAATCAGACTTAATGACATTATATTATAAACGGAATGGCAGGATATATTTAAAGTACTGAAAGGGGAAAATCTACAACCAAGATTACCGTACCTGGCAAGGATCTCATTCAAAATTGATGGAGAAATAAGAAACTTTTTAGACAAGCAAAAGTTAAGAGAATTCAGTACCACCAAAACAGCTTTACAGCAAATGTTAAACAGACTTATATAGTCAAGAAATACAACAGAAGAAAAAAGATCTACAAAATCAATCCCAAATAATTAAGAAAATGACAACAGGACCATATATCAATAATTACTTTCAATATAAATGGATTAAACGCTCCAACCAAAAGACACAGACTGGCTGAAAGGATACAAAAACAAGACCCTTATATGTGCTGTCTACAAGAAACCCACTTCAGACCTAAAGACACATATAGACTGAAAGTGAGAAGATGGAAAAATATATTCCATGCAAATGGGAAGCAGAAGAAAGCTGGAGTAGCAATCCTCGTATCAGACAACACAGACCTTACATTAAAGAATATTACAAGAGATAAGGAAGGACACTACATAATGATAAAGGGATCAATCCAAGAGTAAGACATAGCAATTGTAAATATGCACCCAATATAGGAGCACCTCAATACATAAGACAAACACTAACAGATATAAAAGGAGAAATTAACAGTAACACAATAATAGTAGGAGACTTTAACACCCCTCTCACACCAATGGACAGATCATCAAAACAGAAAATTAATAAGGAAACACAGGTCTTATATAATGAGATGGATCTCATTGATATCTTCAGGACATTCCATCCAAATGCAGAATATACCTTCTTCTCAAGTGCACATGGAGTATTCTCCAGGATAGATCACATTTTGGGTCACAAATCAAACCTCAGCAAATTTAAGAAAATTGAAATCATACCAAGCATCTTCTCCAACCACAATGCTGTGAGACTAGATACCAATTATAAGAAAAAAACTATAAGAAACACCAACACATGGAGATTAAACAAAATGTTTCTAAATAACCAACAGGTTACTGAAGAAATCAAAAGGGAAATCAAAAAATTTCTTTTTTGAAACAAAGACAATGAAAACACAACTCAAAACCTACGGGATACAGCAAAAGCAGTTCTAAGAGGGAAGTTTATAGCAATACCT
>NW_011494609.1:5027328-5028941 GCF_000754665.1 Bison bison bison
TAAACAGGGGCAGGAGGAGAAGGGGACGACAGAGGATGAGCTGGTTGGATGCATCACCGACACAAGGGACATGGGTTTGGGTGTACTCCGGGAGTTGGTGATGGACAGGGAGGCCTGGCATGCTGTGGTTCATGGGGTCGCAAAGAGTCGGACATGACTGAGCAACTGAAATGAGCTGAAAACAGACCCCAGGGAGCTCCCTATCCCATATATGAGGACATAGTGAGAAGACAGCTGTCTCTGACCCAAGAAGCCCTCACCAGACCCGGGAAGGGGGTGCCTTCATCTTGGACTTTCAGCCTCCACGACTGTGAGAAACAAATATTTCATGGTTTATAAGCCACATAGTTTATGGTCTTTTTGTTATAACAGTCCACTCAGACTAAGACACATAGATTAAAATTGAGGTGGGGGGATGCAGATAAAGCAGAGTTTGGAGAGAAATTGATGCTTTCAATGCTTATGTTAGAATTAAAGAAAAATTTAATCCATGATCTAAACTTCCAACTTAAGCTAAAAGTAGAAAAGAAAAGCAAATTACAACCAAATTAAGTTACAGAAGAATATACTAGATATAAAAAAATAATGGATGAGGAAACAATTGAAAACGTTAATAAAGACAAAAGTTGGCTCTCAGAAAACAATTTATAGAATTGACAAATTCCTAGCAATATTTATCAAGAGAAAAAAGATCGATCAATATTAGAAATGAAAAAGATATACAGAAGACTGTGACCCCAATGACACCAACGTTAAAAAGATAAATAGAAGACTGTGACCAGTTTTGTGCCAATACATCTGATAACCTGTATGAAATGGATAAATCCTTTAAAGCATAACTTAACAATACTGACTCAAGAGAAAAATTGAAATATATATATGTTTGTATATACAAATATATTTATATAAATTAGATCTTAAATTTTATTTTAAAAAATCCAACAAAGAAAATTCCTGTCCCAAACTGTTTAATGGATGAATTCTATGAAGTATATAGACAAGAAACACCAATGTCAACAAAAAATTATTTCTTGTCAATAAGAAATAACACCAATGATTAATCTGCAAAAGAAAGGGAAATTTTTTGGAGCCAACCTGAGGATTACAACCCAGGAGACACTCTTTCCCACTTCTGGGAATTGTTTCCCCCATTAGAGGTCAAAGGATATAAATGTTTTTGAGACAAAAGCTTATATATCAAGTGACATATTGACAGTTTACACAATCATCCAGATCTGCGTGTACAATGTAAGTAATGAGTCATCAGGTCCCTTCACAAGATTAAGAAGGAAGGTTGTCTCCAAGGAGGTCTGGTCAAGGCAGATGCACGGCACACACTCTAGGGGAAGGAAGAGGCCCAATGGGCAGACAAAAAGTTTACATTTAATTTTTTTCTTGGTTTGCCATAACATGAATTTATCTCATCATCAGTATTAAACAAAATCTTAAGAAAATAGGGCATGGACATTTCCCAGTTTGTTTTATGAGGCAAACACAAATATATAGAAACACGTGACAAATAAATTTCAGTTGCTCAGTCATGCCTGACTCTTTGCAACCCCATGGACTGCAGCACGCCAGGCCTCCCTGTCCATCACCAACTCCCGGAGTTT
>NW_011494609.1:5029473-5031271 GCF_000754665.1 Bison bison bison
TCCAGTGTTCTTGCCTGGAGAATCCCAGGGATGGGGGAGCCTGGTGGGCTGCCATCTATGGGGTCGCACAGAGTCAGACACGACTGAAGCAACTTAGCAATGAAAGAAATCAAAGACAGCATAAACAGATGGAGAGATATTCCATGTTCCTGGGTAGGAAGAATCAATACTGTGAAAATGACTATATTACCAAATGCAATCTACAGATTCAATGTGATCCCTATCATATTACCAATGGCATTTTTCACAGAACTGGAACAAAAAATTTCACAATTCACATGGAAACACAAAAGACTCTGAATAGCCAAAGCAGTCTTGAGAAAGAAGAATAGAGCTGGAGGAATCAACCTTCCTGACTTCAGATTATACTACAAAGCTACAGTCATCAAGACAGTATGGTACTGGCACAAAAACAGAAATACAGACCAATGGAGCAAGATAGAAAGTCCAGAAATAAACCCATGCACCTATGGGTACCTTATTTTTTACAAAGAAGGCAAGAATGTACAATGGGACAAAGGCAGCCTCTTCAATAAATGATGCTGAGAAAACTGGACAGCTACATGTAAAAGAATGAAATTAGAACACTTCCTAACACCATACACAAAGATAAACTCAAAATGGATTAAAGACCTAAATGTAAGACCAGAAACTATAAAACTCATAGAGGAAAACAGGCAGAACACTTGATGACGTAAATCAAAGCAAGATTCTCTATGACCCACCTCCTAGAGTAATGGAAATAAAAACAAAAGTAAACAAGTGGGACCTGATTAAACTTAAAAGCTTTTGCACAACAAAAGAAACTATAAACAAGGTGAAAAGACAACCCTCAGAATGGGAGAAAATAATAACAAATGAAACAATTGACAAAGGATTCATTTCCAAAATTTACAAGCAGCTCATACAACTCAATACCAGAAAAACAAACAACCAATCAAAAACTGGGAAAAAGACCTAAATGGACATTTCTCCAAAGAAGACATACAGATGGCTAACAAACACATGAAAAGATGCTCAACATCGCTCATTATTAGAAAAATAAATGCAAATTAAAACTACAGTGAGATATCACCTCACATCGGTCAGAATGGCCATCATCAAAAAGTCTACAAACAATAAATGCTGGAGAGGGTGTGGAGAAAAGGGAACACTCTTGTACTCTTAGTGGGAATGTAAATTGATACAGCCACTATGGAAGACGGTATGGAGATTCCTTAAAAAACTAGGAATAAAACCACCATATCACCCAGCAATCCCACTCCTAGGCATATACCCTGAGGAAACCAAAATTGAAAAAGATGCATATATACCATTGTTCATTGCAGCACTATTTACAGTAGATAGAACATGGAAGCAATCTAGATGTCCACTGACAGATGAAAGGATAAAGAAGCTGTGGTACATATGCAAAATGGAACATTACTCAGCCATAAAAAGGAACTCACTTGAGTCAGTTCTAATGAGGTGGATGAACCTAGAACCTATTATACAGAGTGAAGTAAGTCAGAACAAGAAAGATAAATATCGTATTCTAACGCATATATACAGAATCTAGAAAAATGGTACTGAAGAATTTATTTACAAGGCAGCATGAAGAAACAGACATAGAGAATAGACTTATGGACATGGGGAGAGGGGAGGAGAGGGTGAGATGTATGGAAAGAGTAACATGGAAACTTGCTGCTGCTGCTGCTGCTAAGTCGCTTCAGTCATGTCCGACTCTGTGCAACCCCATAGACGGCAGCCCACCAGGCTCCCCCGTCCCTGGGATTCTCCAGGCAAGAACACTGGAGTG
>NW_011494609.1:5031371-5033059 GCF_000754665.1 Bison bison bison
ATGAAAACACAACTCAAAACCTACGGGATACAGCAAAAGCAGTTCTAAGAGGGAAGTTTATAGCAATACAATCCTACCTCAAGAAACAAGAAAAACATCTAATAGACAACGCAACTTTACACCTAAAACAACTGGAAAAAGAAGAACCAAAAAAAAAATTAGCAGAAGGAAAGAAATCATAAAGATCTGAGCAGAAATAAGTGAAAAAGAAATGAAAGAAACAGTAGTAAAAGTTAATAAAACTAAAAGCTGGTTCTTTGAGAAGGTAAACAAATTTGACAAATCTCTAGCCAGACTCATTAAGAAAAAAAGAAGAATTGAATCAACAAAATTAGAAATGAAGGAGAGGTTACAACAGACAATGCAGAAATACAAAGGATTATAAGAGATTATTATGAGCAACTGTATGGCAATAAAATAGATAACCTGGAAGAAATGGACAGATTCTTAGAAAAGTTCAATCTTCCAAGACTGAACCAGGAAGAAATAGAAATTATGAACAACCCAATTACAACCACTGAAATTGAAGCTGTGATCAAGAATCTCCCCAAAAACAAAAGCCCAGGACCAGATGGCTTCACAGGACAATTCTATCAAACATTTAGAGAAGAAATAATGCCTATCCTTCTAAAACTCTTTCAAAAAATTGCAGAGGAAGGAGCACTTCCAAACTCATTCTACGAGGCCACCATCACCCTGATACCAAAACCAGACAAAGACAACACACCAAAAAGAATAAACTACAGGCCAGTATCACTGATGAACATAGATGCAAAAATCCTCAACAAAATTTTAGCAAACAGAATTCAACAACACGTCAAAAAGCTCATACACCATGGTCAAGTTGGGTTTATTCCAGGGATGCAAGGATTCTTCAAAATATTCAAATCAATCAATGTGATACACCATATTAACAAATTGAAGAATAAAAACATATGATAATCTCAATAGATGCAGAAAAAGCCTTTGACAAAACTCAGCACCCATTTATGATTAACAGCAAAGGCCATATATGATAAGCCTACAGCAAACATTATTCTCAATGGTGAAAAACTGAAAGCATTCCCCCTAAGATCAGGAACAAGACAAGGGTGTCCACTTTCACCACTATTATTCAACATACTTCTGGAAGTCTTAGCTACAGCAATCACAGAAGAAAAAGAAACAAAAGGAATCCATATCAGAAAAGAAGAAGTAAAGCTCCACTCTTTGCAGATGACATGATACTGTACATAGAAACCCTAAAGACAGTATCAAAAAATTACTAGAGCTAATCAATGAATTTAGCGAAGTTGCAGCGTACAGAATCAATACACAGAAATCACTTGCATTTCTATATATTAACAATGAAAAATCAGAAAGAGAAATTAAGGAATCAATCCCATTTATCATTGCAACACAAATAATTAAATATCTAGGAATAAACTTACCTAAGGAGACAAAAGAACTGTACACAGAAAATTATAAGACACTAATGAAAGAAACGGAGAAGGCAATGGCAGCCCACTCCAGTACCCTTGCCTGGCAAATCCCATGGACCGAGGAGCCTGGTGGGCTGCAGTCCATTGGGTTGCTAAGAGTCGGACACGACTGAGCGACTTCACTTTCACTTTTCACTTTCATGCATTGGAGAAGGAAATGGCAACCCACTCCAGTGTTCTTGCCTGGAGAATCCCAGGGACACTGGA
>NW_011494609.1:5033159-5040752 GCF_000754665.1 Bison bison bison
GATTCTCCAGGCAAGAACACTGGAGTGGGTTGCCATTTCCTTCTCCAAGGCATGAAAGTGAAAAGTGAAAGTGAAGTCACTCAGTCGTGTCCAACTCTTAGCGACCCCATGGACTGCAGCCTACCAGGCTCTTCCATCCATGGGATTTTCCAGACAAGAGTACTGGAGTGGGGTGCCATTGCCTTCTCCAACATGGAAACTTACCATATGCAAAATAGATAGCCTACAGGAATTTGCTGTATGTCTCCAGAAACTCAAATAGGGGCTCTGTAACAACCTAGAGGGGTAGGATGGGGAGGGAGATGGCAGGCAGTTTCAAAAGAGAGGGGATCTATGTATACCTATGGCTGATCCATGTTGAGGTTTGATAGAAAACAACAAAATTCTGTAAAGCAATTATCCTTCAGTAAAAAATAAATAAATTAAAAAAAAATAGCATTCCTTCTTGGGCTTCCCTGGTGGCTCAGTGGTAAAGAATCTGCTTGACAATGCAGGAGATGCAGGTTTGATCCCTGGGTTTGGAAGATCCCCTGGAGTAGGAAACGGCAGCCCACTCCAGCAGTCTTGCCTGGGAAATCTCATGTCCAGAGGAGCCTGGGAGGCTACAGTCCCTGGGGTCCCCAAGAGTCAGACACAGCTGAGCATGAGGACACACACACACACACACACACACTAATGCAAGCACCTGACAATTAGCTTTTGAATACAATGCAAGGGACTGACATTAAGCTTTCTATGGCTGAGGCATCTGCTTCAAAGACAGCCATCTCAAATAAGCACATTACCAGCCACATAACTAGATGAAGAGCCAGATCATCCATGAACTTCCCCTTTTTAGGAAACACCAGTTGACCTAGATAATTGACCCTTTGATGGTTTGCTTTTTCCGTCCTGTCCCTTCATTCCCTCTCTTATATTTTAAATTCACCAATAGAGAGTGAGCCAGAAAAACTCTAGACCCTACCCTCCACCCCAATAAAGGCAGAACCCCAGAGAGCTCTATCTCTCCACTTCCCCTCCCCCGCACTGCATATTGAGACCTGACTGTGTGCCCTGGGCAATCTGTACCTTCCAGGACCTGTGAGTAACAAAACGTGTCTTTTCAAAGCTCCCTAATGATGGTTGCTGAGGTGCTTCTTAAAATCCCAATGATAACCACAGGGCTAGTCCAACCTTGGCAAGACCTTGAAAAACATCTGTGGGAGCAAATAGGATGGGTCCAGAGAGGGCCCCCAGGCATCTCTAGCTGATAGCATCGCTACAGATAGGCTGAGACTGACCAATATAAGCATCAACATAAAATGTTTACAAATAATTTTAACAAAAATATGTGCAAGGCTTTATGTTCAGTCGCCCAGTTGCATCTGACTCTTTGCAACCCATGGACTAGCAGCACACCAGGCCTCCCTGTCTCTCACCATCTCCTGAAGTTTGCCCAAGCTCATGTCCACTGCATTGGTGATGCCATCCAGCCATTTCATCCTCTGATACCCTCTTCTCCTTCTGCCCTCAATCTTCCACCGGAATCAGAGACTGTTCCAATGAGTCGGCTGTTCGCTTCAGATGACCAAAATACTGGAGCTTCAGCTTCAGCATCAGTCCTTCCAATGAGTATTCGGGGTTGATCTCCCTTAAGATTGACTGGTTTGATCTCCTTGCAGTCCAGGGGACTTTGAGGAGTCCTCTCCAGCACCACAGTTCGAAGGCATCAGTTCTTTGGTGTTCCGCCTTCTTTACAATCCAGCTCTCACAACCATGTGTAACCACTTGGATAGGCCATAGCCTTGACTATCTGGACATTTGTCAGCAGAGTAATGTCTCTGCTTTTCAACACACTGTCTAAATTTGTCATACCTTTCCTGCCATGAACCAATCGTCTTCTGATTTCATGGGTGCAGTCACCATCCACAGTGATTTTAGAGCCCAAGAAGAGGAAATCTGTCCCTACTTCCACTTTTTTCCTGTCTATTTACTATCAAGTAATGGGGCCGGATGCCATAATCTTTGTTTTTTTAATATTTAGTTTTAAGCTGAGTGAAAGACAGAGTGAAAGGTTTTATACTACAACTAATTGTTAATGCTGAGAAAATCATTGAAAGATCTAAAGAAGTGAAGGGAGATTCCATGTTCACATATTGGAAATTCAATATATTTAAGAAGTCAATTCTCCACAATTCTTCAAGAATTTTTATAAAGATACAGCAATCAAGATAGTGTGGAACTGGCAAAATGATAAAGAGATCAGTGGAACAGAAAAGAAAATCCAGGAGTAGACTCAGACTTTTACAGTCATTGATTTCCAACCAAGGTGCCCAAGCACCTCCTTGGGTTGAAGAGTCTTTTCAAAAGGTGGGCTGCAAGAACATGAATGTATTTGCCTGCCTCACAAAAGACATAAAAGCTTATTTGGAATGGATCACACATCTAAATATAAAACTTCAAAACTAGAAGCAGCAAAGATTCCTCAGACATAAAAACCACTAACAATAAAGTTAAATATTGGTAAATTAGACCAGTGGTCAGCAAACATTTCTGTAAAGGGCAGTCCAGATGGTAAATATTCTAAAGCTTTGCAGGCAGCCTCAGCTAGAATCACTTGACCTTGTTGTTGGTCATAGCATGAACAGCTTGGACAATGCAGAAATGAATGTACACACCTGTGTTTCAATAAAACTTCTATTTACAAATCCAGGCAAAGGGCTGACTGACCATAGATTGCTGACAGCTGTATCAGACAATCAAAAGTTAAAGCCCTTCTCATCGAAAGAGACAATTAAGAATACGCAAACCAGAAAAAGACAACCTGCTGATAGGATAAAATATTTGCAAATACTATCCAACATATATAAACAGCTCATACAACTCAACATCAAAAAAATAATCTGATTTTAAAATGCACAGAAAAACTGAACAGACATTTTTTTCAAAGAGGAAATGCAGATGGCCAACAGGCACATGAAAAGTTGTTCAACACTGCTAATCATCAGGGAAATGCAAATTAAAACCACAATGAGATTATCACCTCTCACCTGGTTGAATGGTCATCATCAAAAAGTCTGCAAGTAACACATGTTGGCAAGGGTGCCGCAGAAAAGGAACTCTTATAAGCTGCTGCTGCTGCTAAGTCGCTTCAGTTGTGTAAGCTGTTGGTAGGAGTGTAAACCGGTGCAGCCACTGTAGAGAAGGGTATCTCAGGAAACTAAAAATAAAGATGCCATGTGATCCAGCAATTCCACTCCTGGAGATATATCCAAAACAAACAGCAATTTAAAAAGATACGTGCAGGTCATTGCTCAGAGCAGCGCTATTCACAATAGCCAAGACATGGAAACAACCTAAATATGCATCAGCAGGTGAGTGGCTAAAGAGGCTGTGATATACATCAAAAGAAGGAAATACTGTCATTTGCAGCAACATGGGTGAACCTGGAGGACCCAGAAAAGACCCCACAGCCTTTGTCCAAAAGAAATGAAAAAACATGTTAAAAGATGCCTTGCCCAAGAATGTTGATAGCAGCTTTATGACAAAAATGTTGGTACCATGCCAAGTGTCAGTGACCAGGAGACTGGAGTCACAAACTGTGACATGTTCACACAATGAACAGCGCTCACAAAATTTACTTCCGTGAAAGCACCACCTGCTTGAACCAAAAGGGACCAAGATCGTTCAATGTGAAACAAGGCTGCTGTGGACCCCAACTCCTCCATGCTGAGGAGCCAGTTCTTGCAGAAAAGGAAGGACAGGGGCCTGCATGCCATTCCAGGGAGCAGCAGGGTCTTGAGATGGCAGCTGCCTGAAAGGAGCAGAAAAGTGAAAATGAAAGTCGCTCAGTCATGTCTCTTTGCAACCCCATGGACTATACAGTCCATTGAATTCTCCAGACCAGAATACTGGAGAGGGTAGCCTGTCCCTTCTCCAGGAGATCTTCCCAACCCAGGGATTGAACCCAGGTCTCCCACATTGCAGGAGAAGGCAATGGCACCCCACTCCAGTACTCTTGCCTGGAAAATCCCATGGACCGAGGAGCCTGGTAGGCTACAGTCCATGGGGTCGCTAGCAGTCAAACACGACTGAGCGACTTCACTTTCACTTTTCACTTTCATGCATTGGAGAAGGAAATGGCAACCCACTCCAGTGTTCTTGCCTGGAGAATCCCAGGGACACTGGAGCCTGGTGGGCTGCCATCTATGGGGCAGCACAGAGTCAGACACGACTGAAGTGACTTAGCAACTCCCGCACTGCAGGTGGATTCTTCCCTGAGCTATCAGGGAAGCCCAAGGAGCAGAACCAGGCACTAATCCAAATGCACTGACTCCTAGACCATGGACCTGGGAACACTGGCCTGTGATTTCAGGACTGAGGGCGGTAGGTGAGGACAGGGGCCTGTGCACCACCCCTGCATGCCTGGGAGCGTCCTGTTTGTCGCTCCCATCTCAGCAGCGTGTGCTGGGTCTGGCAGGAAATTCAGACTCCTCGTCTTCCCAACTCACAAGTGCCTGAAACTAGAAGAGCTACTGCTCCCCAGTGGCTACTAGACCTGATGGAAATCATGAATCATGAGGTCCTGAGCTTCAAGCTTTATGCCACAACTGGATGAGACTTTTAGGGGAGAGAGCTTCCTGGGATGGGCAAGCAAATGCTCTGTGTTTAGAAATGTAAATAGTTCATTTCTAGAACTATTTACTATAAAATAGTTTTAAAAAAAAGCTAAGTGTGTGACACTGCAAATGCCACCCTGAAAAATAAAACAGCCAGTTATCTTACCAGTAAAACAGACTTATTCAGAAATAGCAGCAGAATTGCAATTCAGGACGTGCAGGTTATGGCAAACCATAGGCAAGTCCAGAGAAAAGGGAGAAGAAGGTCACTTCACAGACCAAAGGGGGAGCTGGAAGGGCTCCTGTAAAGGAAAAGTCCATGGGAGGGAAGGGAGGCTCTGGGATAACGGCTGCTCATTGCCCAGCTGCTGCCAGGCAGGGAGGAAATTCTCCTTCTCCTGTGGTTAGTGAAGTCAGCTTCCTGTCTGGGAATGGGAGCTGAGCTGCGAGGCATGAGAGCTCCCCATCCTAGGCTTCCTGACTTGCTTTAGACAAGATTTTTTTTAGTTTTTACCACCAAATGCCCACAGTACTCTGCAGGCTTCCCAGCAAGAAGTGGACCCCCTGAATCTGGGCTGGCCTTGCAATAAATATATCCACAGAAGTTGAAAAGTGACCTTGTACAATTTCCAAGGTTAGGATTCCAGAAGCCACAGTTTCCAGTCTCATGGTCTTGAAACCTGTACCACCAGGTGAAGAGGTGGCTGAGCAGAGATAGATGGCTGCCTCACACACATACACAGGCACACACATATACATGCACAGCACACACACACGTTTGACAACCAGTCACCTCCAGAACCAAAGCCACCTGGTGGCCGGTAGTGACTGGAGATGGAATGAGTGCAGGGGAGGCCCTCCTGAAAACCCTGCTGAATAAATCCCTAACAGCCAGTATGCAGAATCGTGAGCTAAGTCAATGATTCAACTTTGGGACTGTTTGGCATATACAACAAAAGCTCATAGACACATCAAGGAATGCTAATTAAAATCACAGTGAGCTGTCACCACACTCCCATTAGAAGGGTTAAAAGACTGAAAATCCTGAAGTGTTGGTATTTTGGGGACTGGAGTTACACATTGTTGGGGAGAAAGTGGGATACAAACTGGTACAATTAAGTTAGAAACTGACAGTTTCTGGGAAAGTTAGACCTATGCCTACCCTGCAATTCAACAGTCCCACTCATAGGCTTGTGTTCCTCCCCTGAAAACTGCATGCGTGCCTGAGATAGACACTGTGAAGGGGATGCTGTGAAGGAGTCTTCTGGGACACTGGAGTGTTCTGTATCTTTAAATGGATAAAAATGTGTGTAGTAAATGTGCATTGATCCGAAAAAAAAAAAAAAGTATGCAGCATACCATGTAAACCACACAATGTAAAAGACACTTCCATTGAAAGTAATCTTTCAACATCTTTAAAAAAGATGTGCACCCTCCACTGTTTGCAGGTGATGTACGGCTAGAGGATGAACCGTGGGTTTTTAACGACTGTGAATTCTTTGACACTCTTCCCATAACATTCCCTCTGCCTGAATCTGGGTGGGCTTTAACCAATAGAACAGGAGACCAGCAGTGACCTCTGAGGCCATCTCACAAGAGGCTGTGCAGAGCCCTCTGGTTCTGCAGAAACGCCTGCTCTCAGAACCCAGTCGCTGTGAAAGTTCACTTGGGAACCCATACAGGTGCCGGAAATGCGATTGAGAGGGTCCTGGGTCACCCACTCCCACTGTTTGAGGTATCCCACTGTTCCAGGTTTCTCAGCTGTGGCCCGGACATCATGGAGCTGAAGCAAGATGGGTCCCTGCTCCCTGATGGTGCACCTAGTGAGAATAAGAAAGAGGGTGAGCGTTTTACACCGTCCGCTGGTGGCTTCCTACACGGCACTGGGAACTGGGGCAGAGTTTGGTGCTGCATTGTGGGTGCTGCCAAAACAAGAGCCTAGATCCTGCAGCCCTAGTGTGAAACCAGACAGAAGCAGGAGGCTTGCACACCTAGGGGCCAAGGCAAGGAAATCAAAGCAATGTACCAGAAGAGGAGGAAAGAGTCTTCGTTATTCAGCCATGGAAACTGGGTCCCAGGGTGACCTGTGTGGAAGTGGACTTCCGGTCTGCTGAAGTGGCTTCCCAGCAGCATCAGAGTGTCAGCCGGGTCTCCTCGCTATGTGTCTAAGAAGGGTCTGGAAGAGAGGAGCTAGAGGAGGATAATCCAATTTCCAAACAGAACTTAAAAGAGCTACAAAGGACCATGGCTGGCTCAAAAATGGAACTATTTCTTATGCCCCTTCTCTCCCAGAAGAAGATTCTCGAAGAACGAGCAGGTTCAGGGCAAAGGCTGACTCCACGGGCTGTTGGGGAAGAGTGGCTTCAGAGCAGGGACAAGATGAGATGGCATTGTGAAGCCCTCAAAGACTCCGCAATAGTTCAGTTGGTGCTCATATCTGTTTTGTGAGCAAAAGCTTCCTGTGGACTTTGTACATGGGCCCCTCAGACGCTGTCGTATCAATCGCCTTCCAAACCTGAGGGCACTGGTTGCAGAAGCTGCATGAGGGCCAATTAGAGATGGGCCTGTTTCAAACAGATTCGGGTTTAGGTTTTGTCAAGTGCTGTGAACGTCAATGAACTCTGTAGAAAACCCACAGTTATTCAGACAACAGAACCGGCAGAATCAATAGCAGCTTGCGCTGAAAGAACCAGAGAGAGCACAAGACAGAAAGCAGCATTTGGACCCTGAACTTCGTCAGCCAGGCAGCAGCTACAACATGGACTGCTTTTCATGGAACAGGAAAAATGGCTGAGAGGTGGAAAGGGGGCGAAGTGGAGAGGTGGGGGTCATGCCCAGCCACTGTGGAGCCTGACGAGGGGCTGCTGTGCATGCCGGGCCTCCCATTTCCTCTTCAGACTGGACTATCTCATTAGGGTTCTCCTAACCCATTCCACCAGTGGACGCAGGACAAGAGGACTGGGTCAGATAACTTGTCTCTTTAGGTCACATGCTT
>NW_011494609.1:5040852-5072567 GCF_000754665.1 Bison bison bison
TTTGAATCCTCAAGCCACTTTTCTGAGGAATCGCGTCTGAGGAGGCTCAGCACACTGGCCCAACTCCTGGGGCTCTGGCGAGCAGTGGGGTGAGCCCTGCGGGTCTGGGGGGTTACTGTGCGTGTCTCTGTGGTTTGGCTGGAGGGCAGAGTGCTTTGTCCAAAGTTGGCCCTGACAGTGCCTCCCTTCCCACACCCTGTTGTCCGGTGTGGGCTTGCCACCACTCCGTCCCCTGCTTGTGAGGGCAGCTAGCCTCCACCTGCCGATAACGAGTGGGAAATGATGACAGAGACCCTACATGACTTCTGAGATGAGGTCAAAACAGTCAAAACGTCCAGTGGTTCTGGAGAAAGGCCATCCCCATGTGAGGGGCTGACTGTCTTGAGACCACCTTGCTGGTGGATAATACACACATCCTAGGAACTGTATCAACTTACTTGACTTTATTGTGGAGGCTACATTGTTTTAATTTCCCAAAATAGTTTATTCCTCTTATGATTTTATTTACATACTCTTTACATTTATATTTACATTAGCCCTCAATTGTACTATTAAATAAGAAATATACCTGTGGATCTATTTCATTTATACTAAAATTTTAAATATCAGGCCAACTATTTACAACGTCTTTAACTTTGTTTTTAATCTTTTTGGCCACACTACAAGCAGCTCATGGGATTTTAGTCCCCTGACCAGGGATCGAAGCATGGCCCCTGAACTGGAAGCGTGGAGTCTTAGCCACTGGACTGCCAGGGAAGTTCCAAACTTGGTTTGTTTTTTAAAAAGCAAAAAATATTATTGTCCCACAGTAGGAAAACTGCTAGGAATTAGACTGCTGGATTTAAACCTTCTTTGGAAGGAATGATGCTAAAGCTGAAACTCTAGTACTTTGGCCACCTCATGTGAAGAGTTGACTCATTGGAAAAGACTCTGATGCTGGGAGGGATTGGGGGCAGGAGGAGAAGGGGATGACAGAGGATGAGATGGCTGGATGGCATCACTGACTCGATGGACGTGAGTCTGAGTGAACTCTGGGAGTTGGTGATGGACAGGGAGGCCTGGCGTGCTGCGATTCATGGGGTCGCAAAGAGTCGGACACGACTGAGCGACTGAACCGAACTGATCTTTAATATTCTCTGTTTTAGTTGGTAAATTTTTATTTAAGTCTTTGTATAATTTGACTCATTCCACCTCCTGGATCATTGTTGTTGGAGAGGGTTCAGGTCCACATAGTTGTTTTGAAAACAAGGTGTAGGAACCCTCACTACTGACTAATTTTAGCCATCGATTGAGTGGGTTCCGCTGTGGCTCACTTGGCTTCATGCACTTGAATGCTGCGTGCTGAGCTGGGCCCACGTGGGACAAGGCTGTAAAACGAGAGGTGCTTACAGAGCAGTTAAACAAAACGTTACCATTGAGTAAAAAAACGAAAACAAGGAGGCTAATCTAGAGATTTCTTTAAACTTAAACCTGATGAGTTTTTATGGCATCAATGAAAAACTATTCAGTTGTTTTTTCTGAATAAAAAAACCATTCTAAGAAGGAATTGGAATTTTTTATTCAAGCCAAATTTGAGGATTATAACCTGGGAAGAGCATCACAGAAAGTCTGCCCGTTAGAAGTCAAGACATAGTTTATATAAGGTTTGTGAGATTGAGGCTGTACGTTAAAAAGACATATTGTTGACAGTTTATATAAATCAGATTTAAGCACCATCGTGTGGGTCCTGTGACCCTTTATAATTCAAGGAGGAATGTTGCCTTTAAGGATTTGTCTTGGTGCTGGGAGCGTAATGCTGCTTAAGGTTGGCAGGGGTCCCTGCCTATGGGGGGTGGTCTGCTCCACGCCTAGTGTGGGTACAAGATGCTCAGTGCAGGGGAGGGGAGGCCAACGGGCAGAGAAGAATCTTCGTGTTTACATTTTTCTTGTCTTGCCACATATATGAATTTTATTTCACAACGGCAAATTTCTGAGTCCTTAAAAATGATACAAAGCATATTCAGATGAATACTTGTGCCGAGTTCTGCCAGGGACGCGCTGGCGAGCCTCCTCGGGTGCCTTCCCGGCATTGGTCACTTGCTCTCACATCCCTGGACTCGATTCCAGAGAAACAAACCACACGCATAAAATGGACTGAGGAAGCAGCTTCGTGTGGGGCGTGCTGCTGCGCACCAACCCCAGCACCTTCTCAAAACAAAAGCTCTCTTGTCTCGAGCTGGACCCTGCTGTCGCCATGGACCCAGAGCAAGGCCAACACCATGGCGGCTGCCAGCTCTGCTCACGCTGTGCCTGCCCTTCTGGGAGGGACTCTGACTTTGGAGCGACTGGTTAGAAACTAAATGGATTCATGGAATTTGATGTGGTGTAAAAATAATAAAACATGATACCCATAAAATACAGGTGCTCTATCACAATTGGCCAGATTGGGGCCTCCTGGACTCAAGGTTTTCTAAGTTAGCCAGTGAGCTGATTCTGCACTTTTGGCTCCAGTTATCTGGCTCAGAAAGAAGCCTCTGCTCTTCTCTTCTTTGCTGTTCTTTGCTTTGCTTGGTCTTCCTTCTGTACCAGGAGCTCACCCAACAGTTGCAGGTTCCTTTGATGGGTGAGAATAGTAACTTGCATGATGATAGTGACCGTTATCTGGGCGCATTAAGCACAGCGCACTATATACACACACACAAATTTCCCCTCTTACTGAGGCTGAGGGAGGTCAAGTCAGTTGCCAGAGTTCTGCCCACAGAGACTGGACTTGAACCCGGCTTGACTCCAGCCCCAAAGCTGCTGGTGGGAGCAGCTTTCTCGGGAGCAATGAATTCTCCTCTCCTGACACTTGCATTTGTTACAACAGAAGCCTTTTGTCCCTCTCCCACATCCCTCTGGAACACAGGCATCCTTTTCTCCCTGTGGACATGGGTCGCTCTGACCCACCTCGTGAGCAGCTTGGTGGCGGATGGCACTGTCCTTTATGCAAGAGAACAATGTTGCTGCCCAGGCCTTTCCCCCTGGAAAACTCCAGCCAGAACAACTCTTCCATCCCCCAAGCCAATTCAGCTAGACTGGGAGCTGGTTACTGAATTAATTGTTGCTAAGGGTTTGCTGGGTGGATGAAAGCTGAGCTCAAGGAAGCTGGAAGGAGCTTTGTACATCCTAGAGAGTCCTGTTGACCCACCAGCATCTCCATCCACTGGGATTCTATAGGCTAGGAGGAGCACCTCTCCTTACCAAGACTGATGCTGGAGCCCCCTGCTCAGGAGCCCTCCTCCCTTGGCCAGCAAAGCCTCACTATATGTCACTTGGGGGCCTTTGACACTGGACATGCTGCAGGGTCTGAGCATCCTTCACTGCTTCCCAGTTATCCCTGAAG
The DNA here is from genome assembly GCF_000754665.1 of Bison bison bison. Classification (NCBI taxonomy): domain Eukaryota; kingdom Metazoa; phylum Chordata; class Mammalia; order Artiodactyla; family Bovidae; genus Bison; species Bison bison. The sequence goes on from NW_011494609.1 coordinate 5,044,217, forward strand.
TTCTGTAGACATTTCTCAGCAATGCCATGACCACTAGTCAAGCAGACAGCTCTTGACTATAGAGACAGCAAAGACAGGTGAGTTGCTTCAGTGTTATTCACAGTAGACACCTTCCTTCCAGGCCAACACCCAGCCCCTTGGTCTCCACCTTCCAGAAAACACCTGAGGTGGTGGCAATCCAATAGCCAGCCCTGTTGGTACTCTGACTCCCTAAGATTATTTTTTTACTACTTGGGCAATAGTACATATTCCTTTTACAGATAGGCTGTTTATATTTACAAAATATCATTACATTGTGTGAAATTGTAATATAACAAGAAATATGTATTTGGTTTTTGTCTCTGGGCTTCCCAGGTGGTCCTGTGGTAAAGAATCTGCCTGCCAATGTAGGAAACATAAGAGACTCAGGTTTGATCCCTGGGTTGGGAAGATTCCCTGGAGAAGAACATGGCAACCCACTCCAATATGCTTGCCTGGAGAATCCCATGGACAGAAGAGCCTGGCTGGCTCTGGTCCATTGGGTCACAAGAGTCAGACACAACTGAAGTGACTTAGCATGCACACGTTGGTTCCTGGCACAGAACTCCTATCACCCCCATAATTCCCGGAGTGGCAGGGGTGAGAGGAAGATCTTCATAATAGGCCGTATCAAGCATACCTGAGATGATGCTAAAGAGGTGACTCTGGGCCCTTGGAGAGCTTCAGGATGGGGCTGGTTGCCTGAGGAGACCACTGAGACTGGAGGTTGGAATGTAAGCCCCACTCCAAACTTCACAGAGGGGAGAAGGGCTGGACAGTTAGTTCAGTTGTTCAGTCGTACCCAGCTCTTCGTGACCCCATGGACTGCAGCACACCAGCCTTCCCTGTTGATCACCAACTCCCGGGGCTTGCTGAAACTCATGTCCATCGAATCGGTGATGCCATCCAACCATCTCATCCTCTGTCGTCCCCTTCTCCTCCTGCCTTCAATCTTTCCCAGCATCAGGGTCTTTTCCAACGAGTCAGTTCTTCGCATCAGGTGGCCAAAGTTTTGGAGCTTCAGCTTCAATATTCCAATGAATATTCAGGACTGATTTCCTTTAGGATTGACTGGTTTGACCTCTTTGCGGTTCAAGGGGCTCTTAAGAGTCTTCTCCAACACCACAGTTCAAAAGCATCAATTCTTCGGCATTCATTTTCTTTATGGTTCAACTCTCACATCCATCCGCACACATGACTATTGAAAAAACCACTGCTTTGACTAGGCAGATCTTTGTCGGCAAAGGAATAATGTCTCTGCTTTTTAATATGCTGTCTATGTTTGTCATAGCTTTTCTTTCAAGGAGCAAGCGTCTTTTAATTTCATGGCTGCAGTCACTATCTGCAGTGATTTTGGAGCCCAAGAAAAGGCAGTCTATTGCTATTTCTGCTGTTTCCCCATCTATTGGCCATGAAGAGATGGGACTGGATGCCATGATCTTCATTTTCTGAATGCTGAGTTTTAAGCCAACATTTTCACTCTTCTCTTTCACTTTCATCAAGAGATTCTTCAGTTCCTCTTTGCTTTCTGCCATAAGGGTGGTGTCATCTGCATATCTGAGGTTATTGATATTTCTCCTGGCAATCTTGATTCCAGCTTGTGCTTCATTCAGCCCGGCATTTCACATGATGTACTCTGCATAGAAGTTAAATAAGCAGGGTGACAATATAGCCTTAACAAACTCCTTTCCCAATTTGGAAGCAGTCCAGTTCTAACTGTTGCTTCTTGACCTGTATACAGATTTCTCAGGAGGCTAGTAAGATGGTCTGGTATTCCCATCTCTTGATGAATTCTTCACGGTTTATTGTGATCTACACAGTCAATGGCTTTGGAATAGTCAATTAAGCAGAATGAGATGTTTTCTGCAATTCTCTAGCTTTTTCTATGATCCACTGGATGTTGGCAATTTGATCTCTGGTTCCTCTGCCTTTTCTAAATCCAGGTAGAACATCTGGAAGTTCTCAGTTCATGTTTTGTTGAAGCCTAGCTTGGAGAATTTTGAGCATTACTTTGTTAGCATGTGAGATGAGTGTAATTGTGTGGTAGTTAGAACATTCTTTGGCATTGCCTTTCTTTGAGATTGGAAATAAAACTGACCTTTTCCAGTCCTGTGGCCATTGCTGAGTTTTCCAAATTTGCTGGCATATTGAGTGTAGCACTTTCACAGCATCATCTTTTAGGGTTTGAAATAGCTCAGCTGGAATTCCATCACCTCTACTAGCTTTCTTCATAGTGATGCTTCCTAAGGTCCACTTGACTTCAGACTCCAGAATATCTGGCTCTAGGTGAGTGATCACAGTATTGTGATTTTCTGGGTCATTAATATCCTTTCTATACAGTTCTTCCATGTATTCTTTCCACCCATTCTTAATATCTTCTGCTTCTGTTAGGTCCATACCATTTCTGTCCTTTATTGTCCCCATCTTTGCATGAAATGTTCCCTTGGGATCTCTAATTTGCTTGAAGAGATCTCTAGTCTTTCTCATTCTGTTGTTTTCCTCTATTTCCTTGCACTGATCACTTAGGAAGGCTTTCTTATCTCTCCTTGCTATTCTTTGGAACTCTACATTCAGATGGGTATATCCTTCCTTTTCTCATTGTTTTTAGCTTTTCTTGTTTCTTCAGCTATTTGTAAGGCCTCCTCAGACAACCATTTTGCCTTTTTGCATTTCTTTTTCTTGGGGATGATCTTGATCACTGCCTCCTATACAATGTCACAAACTTCTGTCCATAGTTCTTCAGGCACTCTATCAGATCTAATTCCTTCAATCTATTTGTCACTTCAACTGTATAATCAATCATAAGGGATTTGACTTAGGTCGTACCTGAATGGTCTAGTGGTTTTCCCTACTTTCTTCAATTCAAGCCTGGATTTTGCAATAAGGAGTTCAAAATCTGAGTCACAGTCAACTCCGGGTCTTGTTTTTGCTGACTGTATAGAGCTTCTCCATCTTTGGCTGCAAAGAATATAATCAATCTGATATTGGTATTGACCATCTGGTGATGTTCACGTGTAGAGTTGTTTCTTGTATTGTTGGAAGAGGGTGTTTGTTATGACCACTGCGTTCTCTTGGCAAAACTCTGTTAAACTTTGCCCTGCTTCATTTTGTACTCAATGCCCAAACTTGACTGTTACTCCAGGTATCTCTTGATTTCCTACTTTTGCATTCCAGTCCCCTATGATGAAAAGGACATCTTTTTTTGGTGTTAGTTCTAGAAGGTCTTGTAAGTCTTCATAGAACCCTTCAACTTCAGCTTCTTTGGCATTAGTGGTTGGGGCATAGACTTGGATTACTGTGACACTGAATAGCTTGCTTTGGAAACGAACCGAGATCACTCTGTCATTTTTGAGATTGCATCCAAGTACTGCATTTCAGAGTACTTTGTTGACTCTAAGGGCTATTGCATTTCTTCTAAGGGATTCTTGCCCAACGTAGTAGATATAAAGGTCATCTGAATTAAATTCACCCATTCCTGTCCATTTTAGTTCACTGATTCCTAAAATATTAATGTTCACTCTTGCCATCTCCTGTTTGACCACTTACAGTTTACCTTGATTCATGGACCTAACATTCCAGGTTCCTATGCAATATTACTCTTTACAGCATCAGACTTTATTTCCATCACCAGTCACACCCACAACTGGGCATTGTTTTTGCTTTGGCTCCATCTCTTCATTTTTTTTTTGGAGTTATTTCTCCACACTTCTCCAGTAGCAAATTGGGCACCTACCGACCTGGGGAGTTCATCTTTCAGTGTCCTATCTTTTTGCCTTTTCATAGTTCTCATGGGTTCTCAAGGCAAGAATACTAAGTGGTTTGCCATTCCTTTCTTCAGGCAAAGGAGAAAAGGAAACATACATCCATCTGAATGCAGAATAGCAAGGAGAGATAAGAAAGCCTTCCTCAGTTATCAATGCAAAGAAATAGAAGAAAACAATAGAATGGGAAAGACTAAAAACCTCTTGAAGAAAATTATAGATACCAAGGAAACATTTCATGCAAAGATGGGCACAATAAAGGACAGAAATGGAATGGACATAACAGAAACAGAAGACATTAAGAAAAGGTGGCAAGAATACATGCAAGAACTATACAAAAAAGATCTTAATGACCCAGAAAACCAGGATAGTGTGATCACTCACCTAGAGCCAGACATCCTGGAATGCAAAGTCAAGTGGGCCTTTGGAAGCATCACCATGAAGAAAGCTAGTAGAGGTGATGGAATTCCAGCTGAGCTATTTCAAATCCTAAAAGATGATGCTGTGAAGGTGCTACACTCAATATGTGAGCAAATTTGGAAAACTCAGCAATGGCCACAGGACTGGAAAAAGTCAGTTTTCACTCCAATCCCAAAGAAAGGCAATGCCCAAATTTTCATTCTATCCCACAATTGCACTCATCTCACACTCTAGCAAAGTAATGCTCAAAATTCTCCAAGCAAGGCTTCAACAGATGTTCTAGCTGGATTTAGAAAAGGCAGAGGAACCAGAGATCAAATTGCCAACATCTGTTGGATCATTGAAAAAGCAAGAGAGTTCCAGAAAAACATCTCCTTCTGCTTTATTTTCTATGCCAAAGCCTTTGACTGTGTGGACCACAACAAACTGTGGAAAATTCTTCAAGAGATGGGAATACCACCCCATCTTACTAGCCTCCTGAGATATCTGTATGCAGGTCAAGAAGCAACAGTTAGAACCAGACATGGAACTGGACTGCTTCCAAATTGGGAAAGGAGTTTGTCAAGGCAGTATATTGTCACCCTGCTTATTTAACTTATGTGCAGAGTACATCATGTGAAATGTCTGGCTAGATGAAGCACAAGCTGGAATCAAGATTGCTGGGAGACATATCAATAACCTCAGATATGCAGATGACAGAAAGCAGAAGAAGAACTTTCCTTTATGGCAGAAAGCAAAGAAGAACTGAGGAGTCTCTTGATGAAAGTGAACGAGGAGAGTGAAAAAGCTGACTTAAATCTCAACATTCAAAAACAAAGTTCATGGCATCTGGTCCCATTTCTTCATGGCAAATAGCCAGGGAAATAATGGAAACAGTGAGAGACTTTATTTTCTTGGGCTCCAAGTCACTAAAGATGATGAGTGCAGCCATGATTTTAGGAGACGCTTGTTCCTTGGAAGAAAAGCTGTGACCAACCTTGATAGCATATTAAAAAGCAGAGACATTGCTTAGCCAACAAAGGTCTATGTAGTCAAAGCTGTTGTTTTTCCAGTAGTCAGGTATGTATTAATGTGAGAGTTGGACCATAAAAATGGCTGAGTGCTGAAGAATTGATGCTTTTGAACTATGGTGTTGAAGACTCTTGAGAGCCCCTGGGACAGCAAGGAGATCAAACCAACCAGTCCAAAAGGAAATCAACCTTGAATAGTTATTGGAAGGGCTGACGCTGAAGCTGAATCTCCAGTACTTTGACCACCTGATGGAGAGAGCCAACTCAGTGGAAAAGACCCAGATGCTGAGAAAGATTGAAGGCAGGTGAGAAGGGGATGACAGAGGATGAGGTGGTTGGATGGCATCACCAACTCAATGGACATGAATTTCTGCAAACTCTGGGAGATGGTGAAGGACAGGGAAACCTGGCATGCTGCAGTCCGTGGGGTTGCCAAGAGACGGACACGACTGTGCAACTGAACAACAGCACCATCCAAGGACCGGTGTCTGAACCAGAATCAGGCCCTGTACTGACTCTAGATCACAGTGGCGTTGGAGCGCTCCACACACGGATGTCTGTGGACACAGTTGTCTTGTTCTGGAGACTTTTGTGAGCTCCCTATCACAGTGGCTCTCAGGTCACAGGTAAGGTAGCCAGAGAGGGAATTCAGTGGGGGCCGAGTGTGTCTGTCTTGGCAGTACATTCAGGAGCTAAGAAACAGCTCCAAGGAGTTCTGTGCACCACCCAGCTCCCCTGAATGCGCTGAGACTCCCTCTTACTTCCAGAGTTCTCCTTTGACTGCTGGCCCCAGTGCCAGTTTTTGGCCCCAAGACTCAGCATCAGCTCAGAGCCCATATCTGAGGATGTCACCCTGTGGACTCACAGCACCTGAAAGCCCATCTCTTTCCGATGGGCAGCTCCTCTCCGCCCTGTGGGCCCTCGAGTTGGGTAGGGGCACAGCCTGTACTGGGCTGTCCCAGGAAGCTAATGTTTGTGCCAAGAGGGCAGGCCCAACGCTCTGGCATCCAGAAGTTAGATGAGAGAATCCCAAACTAGCTTTTTACCTCTGCAGGAGCAGCCTGAAGCTTTTCTTGTGTACAATGAAGGACGAACTCAGAGTCCAGGTTGTGACCCTGGGATGGATGGGGCTGAGGCCTTCAGGGCTGGTGCCTTGCATTTGCTTGAAGCCCGCAGTGCACAGCGGCTCCTTCCTCAGAGGCAAGCAAGTTCTGTGCTTCCCAAGCAGGCCTGCTCTGCCTGTGGGGCAACTGGGAAGTAGGGCCAAAGCCTGTGGCTCAGGTCCACCTCATGGGGTGTGAGGACAGGCTGTGGACCAGGCCAGTCGACTCAAGCGCAAGGCTCAGGGCCCACGCTCTCTGTGGGCCATACTTCCAGGACAGCTTCCCCTTCTTATCTCGGCAGTGAACCCGAAGCTGTGCATCACCCCGGAAACTAATGCCGCCAGCAAAGGGCTGACATAAGCGGTGGGGGGGAGGTGGCAGGGGCAGGGCAGATACTGATCACAAGCCCACTTAACTTGCCACTTTGGTCTGCGAGGCTGGCTGTGGACTCTCGCAAACAGCCATCTGTGGCCTCAACTGCAGCTGCTGTGACTGGTGAGGTGTCTGCACCAGAGAAAGTCGACATGACCCCGGCACTTGGAGTGCAAGCTGTGGATTCTCTAATGCCTTTTCATTCCAGCCAGTTTCCGAGGACCAGTAGCAGCAGTTTGGGTTAGGTTAGGGTTAAGGTTAGGCAGCTAACTGCAGCTCCACTCAAGGGTCAGCCTTGAGACACGGTGAAGGAAAGTCCTCTCAGGACAGAACTGCAGCAGTTTGGTTGGTTGTCCACTGTGTCTGTAGAGGCATGGCTAGAGTAGGAATCTGTATTAACCCATGGGCGGCTGCTAATGATTTGGTTGTTCAGCAACTTGGAAGGAACAGGATTGAAAACTGGTCACAAGAAGGCCCTGGAAGAGGGTTTGGATGGACCTCTCTGAAAGAGCAGTCTGTGAACATGTTCGTGTTCCGGGGAACCCCTCCCCCAACTCTGGGCATGCCCTGCAGAAGAGGCTCCTAATAAGCAGGTGGAGATGGATTGCCTCGTGGGCATCAGCCAGCTCTTACTGCAGCTGCTCCAGGGCTCACTTGATGTATCCACAAATACAGTGGCCACGTGGCAGAGGTGGGGGTGGGCAGGGCTCAGCAACAGTTGCTCCCCTCCCCACTGTTGCCGTAGTGCCTTGTCTACTGGCAGCCAAGACTAATGCTGCGTCCGAGGTGACCAGCCATACCCCTGGTGGCAGGTGGCTTACACTGGACCTCTGCCATCATAGACAGGGTGGAAATCTGTCCTCACTGGAATGAACATACACTCTGGGTACGGATTTTACTTCCCTGCTTGCACTGCTGCAGCAGGAGGTCCAACATCCATGACCTCACAGAGTTTATCCACTACAGTGGCTCTGCATCCCAGCCAAGGACACGAGTCCCAGCAGAGGAAGAGCAGTCTTATCACACATCTTGTAACTCAGAAGTGGCTGACCTGGTCGAAAGTTGGAATCACTTCTTGAAGAGTTGATTATGATCCCAGGTGGAAGGCAACATCCTGAAAGGATGGGTTCTGTAAGGCAGGATATGATCTGTACTTTGAGTTAAGAACTGTTCCATGATGCTGTGTCCCCAGAGCCAGAATGCATGAGTCTGGGAACTGAGATTAGAAGGATGAGTGGTGCTGTCATTGGTACACTTCATACCCTCCTGGCAGAATTTTTTTCTTATCTTGGCAGCTTTGAGATCATTTGGAAATCTGACTGTCCAGAGGGGAGGTTTCCACCAGGGTGCAGAGCAATGGTCCCACTGAACTGGAAGCCAGGATTGCCACTGGCCACTTTGGGCTCCTCACGCCTTTGAACCAACAAGCAAAAAGAAAAAACAGATCATCTATTGGCTTGAATGATTGATCCCAATTACTGGGGAGAGGGAGGAGGTTTGTGTTACTGCTATGTGAGGGCAGCAGGGAGGACTTTGGAACCTGGGCATTCTGGGGCTCCTCTTAATACTTCCACAACCAGTAGTAATGGTTAATGAAAACACAGAGCAACCAAATCTGAATTACTATAATTAAATAAAGCAGGAGTACTGAGGACTCCAGCCCCTCAGGGATGAAGGTTTGGCTCACTCTATCTAATAAGCAATCTGGAGCAGGTTCTTGCTGAGGGCAGGGGAGATTCGGAATGGGTCAGGGGTGTCTACCAGGACCTCAGGGCTGGTTACACAGAGATGAAGGCCAGAGCAGCTATGCATATGTTTTTGCTTGTTACATGTTGTGTCTGTCTCCTAATCATTTTTCTTTTCTCTACTTCCCTGTTTTATAAACAAGTTGTTGGAAGTTAGCATTTCAATTTAATCTTTAGGTAACTGAATTTTCTGTGGAATCATAACGGACACAGTAACTGTAGGGCTGTGCGTCTTCTTGCTGGGGAAAGAACTAGTTCACTGTAACAAAGGGAGCTGTGTCTTCTCAGCTTCTTTAGCTGCTGCAGGGGAGTCCGGATGTGTGTAGAATGCTGCTGAGGGATGCAGAGTGCCAGGCAGGGCGCCTCTGCCTGGTGTGGATTCTGGCCCCTTAGTGCTGCTGCCTTTAGTGGCCACTAATCAGGTCACACCGTGGTGAGCCTGGGATTGCACTTTGGAGGGGGGCCTTCTCTCCTGCTCCTGGGGGAGCATGTTTGTCTGTCCCCTCCTGCTTCTCCATCCTTCACAGCATCTGCTGGTGCTCGGCTCCAGGATGTGGCCGGCAGCCTGGCCTGGCTGGCCTAGCAGCCTGGCCTGGCATGGAGGCCATTTCACCTGCTTCTCTGACATGCACATGCCAGATGCTGCGTTCACACCGGCCCCCTCCTCCTGAAGCTCTTTAGATTCCTCTACACAGTTACGATCCTATTATAGGTGCATAATTCTTTGTGTTAAACTTGTCCTGTTTGAATTACTGTGTGGTTTCTGTCTCTTGATTAGAACCAGACTGATAACAAGAAAAATAAAAGGATTTATTAATTTTTTACTATACTGTTGTTAGTCTAAAGTGATTTCAACACAACATTGTTATATAACCGTGCTCCAATATAAAATAAAAAATAAATGGTTACCTGAAAAATAAAGTGATTTCAAAATTTAAAAAAAATTTAAAGATGCTATAAGGAAAGAATAAACTTGGTAGAAGAGACAAAATGGAGGGGAAAAAAGCACTGATGCCAGAAATCAAGAGTTAAGTTTTGAGTGCACAGACCCCCTAGTGATGTGCTGTGAGCTGTTTATTTTCTACCAATAGAAAGCACTCTGACACCAAATGTATGGTTTATGCCAGCTGGGTGTCCTGTGATCTGACTCCCTTCTGACACCATCCACTCACAAGGTTGCCCCACTTCAGCAGTCACTGTAAGACCCCAGCTGTGGACACCTATAAACTGGGGGTCCCACACACCCTCCTCTGGTTCAGTGATTTGCTAGAGCAGCTCACGGAACTCAGGGATAGGTTACCAGCCTGTTGTAAAAGGATGCAACTGGGGAAGAGCCAGATGGAGGAGGTACAGAGGATGAGTGCAGGGGCGCGAGGAGCTTCCTGCTCTCTGGGAGTCACCCTCCCCATCTCTACGTGCTCTCCAGCCCAGAAGCTCTCCAAACTCCTTCCCTTGGGGATGTTTATGGAGGTTCTATTACGGCAGCATCAATGGATTAAATCATGGGCCATTGGTAATTAGCCTGATCTCCAACCCTTCAAAACGTGGTCCACTAGAGGAAGGAATGACAAACCACTTCAGTATTCTTGCCTTGAGAACCCATGAGAAGTATGAAAAGGCAAAAGGATAGGACACTGAAAGATAAACTCCCCAGGTCGGTAGGTGCCCAATATGCTACTGGAGAAGTGTGGAGAAATAACTCCAAAAAAAAAAGAAGAGATGGAGCCAAAGCAAAAACAATGCCCAGTTGTGGGTGTGATGGGATGGAAATAAAGTCCGATGCTATAAAGAGCAATGTTGCATAGGAACCTGGAATGTTAGGTCCATGAATCAAGGTAAACTGTAAGTGGTCAAACAGGAGATGGCAAGAGTGAACATTAATATTTTAGGAATCAGTGAACTAAAATGGACAGGAATGGGTGAATTTAATTCAGGTGACCTTTATATCTACTACGTTGGGCAAGAATCCCTTAGAAGAAATGTAATAGCCTTCATAGTCAACAAAGTCCGAAATGCAGTACTTGAATGCAATCTCAAAAATGACAGTGATCTCGGTTCATTTCCAAAGCAAGCCATTCAGTGTCACAGTAATCCAAGTCTATGCCCCAACTACTAAAGCTGAAGAAGCTGAACGGTTCTATGATGATATACAAGACCTTCTAGAACTAACACCAGAAACAGATGTCCTTTTCATCATAGGGGAGGAACGCAAAAGTAGGAAGTCAGTAACAGGCCTACCTGGAGTGACAGGCAAGTTTGGGCTTTGAGTACAAAATGAAGCAGGGCAAAGTCTAACAGAGTTTTGCCAAGAGAACACACTGAACATAGCAAACACCCTCTTCCAACAACACAAGAGACAACTCTACACGTGGACATCACCAGATGGTCAATACCGAAATCAGGTTGATTATATTCTTTGCAGCTCAAGATGGAGAAGCTCTATACAGTCAGCAAAAACAACACCCGGAGCTGACTGTAGCTCAGATCATGAACTCCTTGTTGCAAAATTCAGGCTTAAGTTGAAGAAAGTAGGAAAAACCACTAGACCATTCAGGCATGACCTAAATCAATTCCCTTATGATTACACAGTGGAAGTGACAAATAGATTGAAAGGATTAGATCTGATAGACAGAGTGCCTAAAGAACTCTGAAAGTTCCTAACATTGTACAGGATGCAGTGATCAAAACCATCCCCAAGAAAAAGGAATGCAAAAAGGCAAAATGGTTGAGAAGGACTTACAAATAGTTGAGGAAAGAAGAGAAATGAAAGGCAAAGGAGAAAAGGAAAGAGAGTCTGTGTATAATGTGTCTAAAGAGAGGCTGTTAAGAGGACCGCAGTGTGGAGTTGGTACTCAGCCTTCCTTGGCTGCTTGTGAGGCCTCGGTGAGGGCCCCACCCCCCATCCACCCCGACCCCTGCCAGCGCAGCCCTTAAATCAGAGCACTTGGACAGGACGTGCCTGGGGCACTGTCCAGCTCTGATAGCCTACTGCAGCTCACCCCGGAGGGATGAGGAATCCTTCAGGGTCGCCTAGCATGTGCCCTCGGTAGTATTAAACCATTCGGCCCACGTTTCAGGGCCTGCAGACGCCCTGAAGTTCAGTGACTAAAGTCACTGAAGTTCAGTGACTAAGGCAGACGCCTTAGTTCAGTGACTAAACTCGAGGTACTGACGTCCACGGGTGTCCCACTCGCGGGTGGGGCGAGAGTAGGTGCATTCGGGCCCTGAATTCCCGCATTCATCCTGCTATTGTCTGCACATTTGCTTTGTCAGAATCAATCACTAGTCCCACTCCTCTACCCACTACCATCCTTGCCTTTAGAGGAATATCAATATTCACGTATAAATTTAAAACCAGTACAAAGAGCTGACTCCCCGCTTTCTGCCCTACAGGAGTTTTTCTTCCTTGGCCCGAGTGCAGGCCTGGCTCCCGAGCGAGTCCCGGGTGGCGCCGTCAATGCGGCCCTGTGTGTCCAGCCCCCGCGGGCCGCAGAACCAGGAGAGGGAGACGCAGGCCCCGCCCCCGGCCCGCCAGCGCCCCGCCCACGGCTCCCATTGGCTGCCGGGCTCTCGGGGTGCCGGTCACGGCCCCCGCGAAAGGATAATAGGCTGTTTCTGCCCTAGTCCCGGCATTCAGGACGCCGAAACCAGAGGGGACCGGAGCTACAGCCTAGGACCACTGACGTGAGGACACTCAGGGGAACCTGCTCTGGTGTTTGGGGGGCAGGACCCGGAGGGTGGGCTTGGGAACTGGGCGGTACTTTAAAAACCCCTTTAGGGTGGTGGTTTAGTCGCTAAGCCGTGTCCGACTTTTGCAACCCCATGAACTGTATAGCCTGCCAGGCTCCTCTGTCCCTAGGATTCTGGCAGCATTTCAAAAGTACGACTCTCCTGCCTAGCGGACACGGCTACCTCAACTCCAGGCAGCGAGATTCATCCTACAGATGAATCACGTTCTCCCGGTGATTCATCACTACAGTCGGGGAAACGTCGGGTCTTCGGCTCGGCTGTTGCTGCAAGTCGGCCTCTTGCTTAATTCTTTGAAGAGAGGGTTTGCGTCCTCCGCGGAGAGGGGACGACGCCCTGAGCTCGGAGCCGGCGTCTTCGGACGCCCTCCCCCAGGTCAGGGCGAGTGAGGAAGTCTTTGCAATTAAATTACAACCAAGCCAAAGAAATTGAAGTCTGTGGTAGGTTTAACCATCCTCAGGTTTCTTGGGGAGGTAGGGCTCTTGCCTAGAGGGATTCCCACATCTCCTGTGATGTGACCTTCTGAGGAGCTAACGCCCAGCAGTTCTCCTGTTTTCGAAATAAAAGATTAATGTAGAATATTCACGGAATGCAGCGAAAGGAGAACTGGATATTTGACTTCCAGTTCTCTTAAACAACAATTTTAACCATCAATTGGGAAGACTTTAACAGGAAAAACTTGTAAAAATTAATTTGTAGTGTTTTTAATGAAGAAAATCGCGTTTTATGGCGTTTTCACATATGGGATATATATTTTATGCCTTTCCTTTAAAAAAATCCCACTAGTCATACTTCACACAACAAATATTTTAGCCTCATCTTTCCCAGTCATCATGAAGCTTGAGAAACATAAGGACTATGCAAAAGTTTCTTAAGTTTTTTGTTTTCTTTTTTAAAAAATTAATAATTGAGAACTCGAGTTCCAAGGATAAGAAAGTATGAAATGTTAAAGATTTAATACACCTGAATTGTTCTGTCTACATGTGGTATTTTTAGGGACTTTAGAGCAAAACAAAGTGTACTGATTATTAATAGGTAAGTTTAACAAAGATCAGAGAAGGCAATGGCATCCCCACTCCAGTACTCTTGCCTGGAAACTCCCATGGATGGAGGAGCCTGGTAGGCTGCAGTCCATGGGGTCTGGAAAGTCAGACACGACTGAACGACTTCATTTTCACTTTTCACTTTCCTGCACTGGAGAAGGAAATGGCAACCCATTCCAGTGTTCTTGCCTGGAGAATCCCAGGGACGGGGGAGCCTGGTGGGCTGCCGTCTGTGGGGTCGCACAGAGTCAGACACGACTGAAGCGACTTAGCAGCAGCAGCAAAGATTAGGCCAAGGCAAAAATCTTCAATCCTTTTCCTTTGAAAGTCAGAAATAAATAAGAATTTAAATCTTATATTCCAGTGTATTTTTAAAAATATAAATGATATTCAATACAGCAATGGTTTTTCAAAAATGAGACATAATTCTTTATTTTTAACTATGACACTGCAAAGATTCTTTAATGATTAGAACTCAAGGCCAAAAGCTGGCAAATTTCTCTGGCTGAGCGTCCGGCCGTTTTGTGAAACAGTTGACAAGCAGTCCTTTGTATACTGCTGTTTCCCAGGGTTGAACAGCTGTTTCCTTGGCTTGCAGACTGTGTGGTATAAGGTACATGTTGTGGGGGAGACAAAAGCTTCCTACCTTGATAAATGCAGAGCAAAGGCGCCATTCTGTCATTGGAGGCAGCACCGCCAAGAATACAAAGTGCCTGGAGGTGGTCCAGCCTCTGCCCGCATTTGTTCTGGCATCAGAGCTGGTATTAGGAAGGAAGACATTTTCCTCTACCCTTCTAAATTCTTCTTGCTGGTCTAAGAATTAAATAAACATGAGACAGGTAAACAGGAGAAATTTAAGTCGAAGTTTGAAAACATATATACATGGGAGAGACCCAGGAAAACTGTCACTCACCAAAATGTGGAAGATGTTGAGAGCAGTGGTTTGGGGCTTCAGAGGGGAGGAAGCAGTTCACACAGAGATGGTGAACCAGCGTTTGCTGTGCCAGCAGAGGTGATGGGACACGGAGTGGACTCAGGTCTCCTAGCGTTCCCCCCGCCCTCCTTTGCCCCTGGCCCACATTCCTTGCTGACCTCTCTCTCTGGTGGTTGCTCCATTCCTGTAATAGGCCCTCCATCTAAATTCTAATTCAGGCAGCTACGGGGAATTTCTTCCTGAGTCCTGGGGGTCTTGATTGTTTTCAGATGAAAATAATCTGCATCCCAGAGAGATATTTTGGGGTGGCAAGTCTTGCTCCCCTACAGTAACTTCATCAGATGATTTTAAATACCTTCAAATTCAAGGTCCCTTTCCTTGATCTTCTTTTTCAAAAAAATTGTGGCAATTCTACCATGTTTATTTTTTCAGTTGAATTTTCTAGCCATTATTTGGTCATGTTCTTCACCGCCCCCCACCAAAAGTCAGAAACATTTTTGTTAAAAATGAGTTAAATTTATATATCCATTTGAAAGAAATTTCCTACATTTTATGACCTCAGTAGCTTTTGGAAGGACCTACACTTTTGTTGCTAAACTTATGCTTAGAAATATGTGTGTGCTGCTGTAAAACAGGACTTTTCTGCTACATTTTCTAACTGCTTATTGACAAAACATAGGAATATTATTGACTTCTGTATCCTTATTTGGCTCCTGTTCACCGTAATTAATTCAAAACCTTGCTCCCCTGTACCGTCACCTCATCTTGCAGTCCTGCCAGGACAGGGTGGGGAGTCTCCTAGGGATGGGGGAGGACTCAATCCCCCTCACTGCTCTTCCTCTGTATTTTGGTTGAAGTTTTCCCCAAATGCAACCAGAAGCCAGAGGGCTTGGGAACGGAAGACAGAGAAGGGAGGGTTGGCGGGGAGTGGGTTCAAGGGGTGATGAAAAGCCACACCCTCTAAGCTCAAAAGGGGAGGTGAGCCAAAGCCAGTTGCCCCCGATGGTAAGGTCGGTGTAGGTAACAACTGCTCTGTTCTACAAAGCGTCTTTTTTTGTGGGCCCCAGATGTCTGAGTTAGAGAAGGCCGTGGTGGCCCTCATTGACGTCTTCCATCAATATTCCGGGAGGGAAGGTGACAAGCACAAGCTGAAGAAGTCAGAACTCAAGGAGCTCATCAACAATGAACTTTCTCATTTTTTAGAGGTGAGTCTTGCTTTTTAAAACTACATTAACCTGCTCTCCTGTCCACTTGTAAGACCATCTGTCCATTTTCTCTTCTGAGCTGCCCTGAACATGGCTCCAGGTTGGTATCAGGACTCCTCTGTTGTTTCTGAAAATGTGTTTGCACAAGTGAGCCCTCAGTACAGAGGCTGGCTTAGGTAGGCCCCACAATTTTCATTTTGTGTACAGTATGAGCATCAAGGAAAAACTGCTGTCTCCAACGCAAGAGTACAGGTTCTTGGGAAAACCTAAGGACATACAGCAGTAGGGTGGCTTCCCCATTGGCTTAGTGGTAAAGAATCTGCCTGCAATGAGTAGATGCAGGTTCAGTCCCAGGGTCAGGAAGATCCCTGGAGGAGGGCGTGGCAACCCACTCCAGTATTCTTGCCTGGAGAATCCCATGGACAGAGGACCCTGGTGGGCTGTAGTCCATGGGTCGCAAAGAGTCAGACACGACTGTAGCGAGTGAGCATGTACAACAATAACAATGACAAAGTGGGATGGAAACTACACCATGACTTATCACACACTGAACACACAAGAAGACTGTTAAAAATAAGCTTTTGTTCTTGGGAAGAGGACTGTTTCTGCTTTCTCTACATGGTTAGATCCACCACAGTGAGAAGATGCCAGGTATTACTGAGCTCTCAGCATAGTCGATGCTGGGAGAGATGCAGGCCCCAGGACCTGGCTCATCACAAAGAGGCCACAAAATGGTCACAAGAGAGGCCCTGGGGCCTTGCAGGGGGACCCTGTGGGGTGAGGTGCCCTGGCAGGAGCTTGCGAAGCTACATGAGGACATCTGATGAGGCCCACTGCCCTGGCAGCTCCCCTTCTGGTGGATCTGTGTCCAGATGCTCCACTGAGGACTCACTTCCCCACTCACAACCTTCACTGCCCTTGGCTCAGATGGCCCGAAGGTCATCTCTGCTGTATCCATATTGTGTATTCAAGGCAACAAACTGCAGTCCACCTGGTACCTAATATTCCCTTGGTGCCCAGAACCAAGGTTACTGAAGTGATCTTGCACCCAGAGGAAATGGCCATACAGTGCACCAGTGCACTCATGTCTGACCAGGAGCTAATTCCCAGGAAGACATGAGAGCCCAGCCCACATGGTGGTGGGAGCTGTCCTCCTGTGCAGGCTTGGTGCAGGACGAGCCCCAGCCTCCGTGCCCCGAGTCTGCAGGGCTCTCCCCACCCAAACACTCCTTGGCTGCAAATGGCGCCACCATCATAGGAAGCGGCCTGCAGACTTCAGGGGGGATCCCCTAGTCTGATTTTGAAGCTGGTTTTCTCAGGCACCCAAGTTCTCAGCATGGTAACTGCCTGCTCACACTTTTACTTACCTTGTTTCCCACCACCTCACCTAAGAATCAGAAGGTCCTGGATTCTTCTGTGAAAAGAATTGTTGCAATGAGACAGTGCTTACCAAGTGCAGCTCAACAAATGTAGCTACTGTCATTAATTATTGATTTAAAACATAGAAAAAGCTTAGCATGTGGGAAACACAGTTTATAAAACAAAAGTAAATCATGGTAAGTATATCAAGGTATCATGAACATCGTTGGCCTGGTTTTTAGGAAGTAGTTGCTGTTTGGAGGCAAATCTTTCCTGTAATTGAAATTAATCTTTTAGCGGATGTTTATAGGTACCACCCAACCCCTCATGGGAACCTCAGTCTTTTACATGTTTTATGTCTAAGGCAGCCATTGTGCGTTATACTCGACTTCTTCAGGCCAAGTGCTCCTGCCCTGAGGACTGGGTGTTCGGAAGAGTCGGCGGTGTTATGCTCCTCTTCAGTTCGTGTGTGCATCTTTCCTGCACTGTCTCTGTCCCTCTGTCTCACCACTCACTTGACTCCATGTTGGGCATAATGTCAAGAAGAGTCCCAGACACCGCGAAAGCAACTCAAGTGCCAAAAGACACACGAAGTTAATAAATTTAGGGCATGTTCCCGAGAGTTATTTCAGCCAGAAACTACTTTCAAAACGTGAAAATCCACTGGAAGCCTTCACTATAGGGTCTTCCACATGCAGAAACAATGAAAAACTTATAGGAGCCAAAAGTTGATTTTTGCTTTCAAGGCATTTGCATGTAATGTGCTCAGGCTAATCTAGACTGTACTCTCCCTTTCTGTTTTTTTGTTTTGTTTTTTTTTTAACACAAGCAGCCTGCAGTTTTTCAGATCCTGGCTGTTCCAGTCAGTCTTTTAGTAGCAAGATCCCACTGCACCTAAAGGAAAGTGGAAGAGAAGGCTCAGACCCGTAGAGACCTCTGCCAACTAACAGCCTCCTGGTCACTGGAGAAAACCTTTCTGGAATTTTGCATCTCATGTCTTAGGTTGTTTCTAAATTAGTTATTATTATTATTTTTCTTTTTGCCCTGGGATTTTTTTTTTTTTTTGGCTGTGCTGTGTCTTCTTTGCTTCACGGGGCTACTCTCTAGTTGCCGCAAGCAGGGGCTTCTCATTGCCATGGCTTCTCCCGTTGTGGAGCACAAGCTGTTGGGCACGTGGGCTCAGCACATGGGCACTGTGGTTCCGGGGCTCTAGAGCACAGGCTCAGTAGTTGTGGTGCAGGGGCTTAGTTGCTCTGAGGCATGTGGGATCCTCCTAGATCAGGGATCGAACCCATGTCTCCTGCATTTGCAGGTGGATTCTTTACCACTGAGCCACCAGGGAAGCCATTAGGTTGCTTCTAATACAAAATTATTAAAGCCAACCAACTTCTGATCATGTCTTTGTGGCCCTAACGTTCATTTAGAAGCAAGCTGGACAACCTGTCTTATCTCTCTCAGGAAATCAAAGAGCAGGAGGTTGTGGACAAAGTCATGGAGACACTGGACAGTGATGGGGACGGCGAATGTGACTTCCAGGAATTTATGGCTTTCGTTGCCATGATTACCACTGCCTGCCACGAGTTCTTCGAACACGAATAAGGAAAAGAAAGCAGCGGAGCTGTTTCTGCAGCAGAGACGAAGTTTGACCAGGGGAACAGAGGCAGGGCTTGCAGGGCTGTAGGAGCTGAGCTTTCCGTGTTGTAGCTAATTAGGAAGCTTGATTTGCTTTGTGAGGGAACAATTGAAACCTCTTTCCAAGGACCATTTTTAGTGCCCCCAGCTTTACTTCTGCATTACTGGGCATAGTGTTAGCTTTCTGGACCCAGGGACTCTTGGTAACTATAACTTAGGAAAGTCATTTCTCAGTCACAAAGCATGTGCTGTGCTAGCTGTCCAAGCTGTGGAGACCCCTCACCTAGAAAAAAAAATTGACTACCAAAAAGGACTGGAGCACTGTGGGTTCCACATGCTGCCACTACATTTAAAAACACAAAGCTTTGTCCACCATCCTTTGAAAACGTTGCCCATCATTAAATCTTCTCATCACTGGAGCAAATGAAACCTGGTGTGGTTGGGTGGCCTGACAGTCTGTCCCACCTGCCAAAGAGCATGGTCACATTTAGAGCCCTTTCCAACAGGTGAGCTGTGATGTTTGCCTATGCAGTTAAGCTAATAGTTCTAAATGGAAAATCTGTCTCATAAGCTGACAAATGCTGACATTATAACTGTAAAAAGAACTGAGAATCAGACTTCTGCATTCAGTGGGATTCTCCCGACAGAACCACACTTTGCTGGGTCTCTGGGATTTGGGGCAGGGGAGCAGGGGGCTCAGGGCAGGTCACAGCTCTGCCCTGGAGATGGCCGTACCCAAGCACCTGCACCTCCTGTTCTGTCTGTAGAATGAAGGTTATGATGGATGTGTCTGATGTGCGGTGAAGGTCATTCTTGATCTGTCTGTGCAGACAGGGTCTGCTTCCAGCTGTTGGTGAAGCCAGGGAATTTTATGACCTTTGTGCTTTTGTAGCCACCAATTCGAAAAAAATCAAGTTACAAATATTAAGAATCACTCCCAGGAAAATTCAAATTAAGCATCAAGCTTATCTATCCTTTTTCTCTTATGCTTTAAGGACACAAACTTGGAAATCATAAACTAATTGGTCGCTTGTAACTGCATTAAATAAAAAGCACTGTAACAAACCTACTTGGTGGTTAAGCATGAAATAAAAGCTGTATTCTTGCAAAACTGGAAAAAGGAGTAGTCCACACAGCCTGTCTTCATCAGGGCTGCAGATACAGCACCCCCCAAGCCAGGGTTAAAGCTTAGGTGGGGAAGAGAGGGTGTGACAGGGCAGGGACATGCGGAGTGACAGAAAGGGAGGGGTTGGAGGGGTGGGTCCATTGGAGAGACATAAAGGGGAAGGCTGTCAGTTCAGTTCAGTTGCTCAGTCATGTCTGACTCTTCACGACCCCATGGACTGCAGCACACCAGGCTTCCCGTCCATCACCAAACTCCCGGAGCTTACTCAAGCTCATGTCCACCGAGTCGGTGATGCCATCCAACCATCTCATCCTCTGTCATCTTCTACTCCTCCTGATTTCTATCTTTCCCAGCATAGGGACTTTCCTAATGGGTCAGTTCTTCACATCAGTATTGGAGTTTCAGCATCAATCCTTCCAATGGATATTCAGGACTGATTTCCTTTAGAATTGACTGGTTTGATCTTCTTTCAGTGCAAGGGACTCTCAAAAGTCTTCTCCAACACCACAGTTCAAAAGCATCAATTCTTTGGCTCTCAGATTTCTTTATGGTACAACTCTCACATCCATACACGACTACGGGAAAAACCATAGCTTTAACTACACAGACCTTTGTTGGCAAAGTAATGTCTCTGCTTTTTAATATGCTGTCTAGGTTGGTCATAACTTTTCTTCCAAGGAACAAGTGTCTTTTAATTTCATGGCTGTAGTCACCATCTGTAGTGATTTTGGAGCCGAAGAAAATAAAGACTCTCACTGTTTTGATTGTTTCCCCATCTATTTGCCAGGGAGCGATGCGACTGGATGCCATGACCTTAGTTCTGAATGTTGAGCTTTAAGCCAGCTTTTTCACTCTCCTCTTTCACTTTCATCAAGAGGTTCTTTAGTTCCTATTTGCTTTCTGACATAAGGGTGGTATCATAAGCATATCTGAGTTTACTGATATTTCTCCCAGCAATCTTGATTCCAGCTTGTGCTTCAAACCAGCCTGTCATTTCACATGATGTACTCTGGATATAAGTTAAATAAGCAGGGTGACAGTATACAGCCTTGACATACTCCTTTTGCAGTTTGGAAAAGTGAAAGTGAGGTCGCTCAGTCGTGTCTGACTCTTTGCAACCCTGTGGACTGTAGCGCACCAAGCTCCTCCATCCATGGGATTGTCCAGGCAAGAATACTGGAGTGGGTTGCCATTTCCTTCTCCAGGGGATCTTCCCGACCCAGGGATCGAACCCAACCAGTCTGTTTCTCTATGTCTGGTTCTAACTGTTGCTTCTTAATTTGCATACAGATTTCTCAAGAGGCAGGTCAGGTGGTCTTGTATTCCCATCTCTTTCAGAATTTTCCACAGTTTGTTGTCCACACAGTCAAAGGCTTTGGCATAGGCAATGAAGCAGAAGGAGATGCTTTTCTGGGATTCCCTTGCTTTTTCAATGAACCAACGGATGTTGGCAATTTGATCTCTGGTTCCTCTGCCTTTTCTAAATTCAGCTTGTACATCTGGAAGTTCTCAGTTCACATACTATTGAAGCCTAGCTTGGAGAATTTTGAGCATTACTTTGCTAGTGTGTGAGATGAGTGCAGATGTACAGTAGTTTGAACATTTTTTGGCATTGCCTTTCTTAGGGACTGGAAAGAAAACTGACCTTTTCCAGTCCTGTGGCCACTGCTGAGTTTTCCAAATTTGCTGCCATATTTGGTGTAGCACTTTCACAGCATCATCTTTCAGGATTTGAAATAGCTCAGCTGGAATTCCATCACCTCTACTAGCTTTCTTCATAGTGATGCTTCCTAAGGCCCACTTGACTTCACATTCCAGGATGTCTGGCTCTAGGTGAGTAATCACACCATCGTGATTATCTGAGTCATGAAGATCTTTTTTATATAGTTCTTCTGTGTATTCTTGCCACCTCTTCTTAATATCTTCTGCTTCTTTTAGGTCCATACCATTTCTGCCCTTTATTGTGCCCATTGTGCCCGATATGTGCCCTTGGTATCTGTAATTTTCTTGAGTATCTTAATTTTCTTGAATTTCCCATTCTATTGTTTTCCTCTATTTCTTTGCACTGATCACTTAGGAAGGCTTTCTTATCTCTCTTTGCTATCCTTTGGAACTCTGCATGCACATGGGTATATCCTTTCTTTTCCCCTTTGCCTTTAGCTTCTCTTCTTTCCTCAACTATTGTAAGTCCTCCTCAACCATTTTGCCTTTTTGCATTCCTTTTTCTTGGGGATGGTTTTGATCACTGCCTCCTGTACAATGTTACAAACCTCCAGAGTTCTTCAGGCACTCTGTCTGTTGGATGTAATCCCTTCAATCTATTTGTCATTTCCACTATGTAATCATAAGGGAATTGATTTAGGGCATACCTGAATGTTCTAGTGGTTTTCCCTACTTTTTTCAACTTAAGCCTGAATTTTGCACCAAGGAGTTCATGATCTGAGCCACAGTCAGCTCCAAGTCTTGTTTTTGCCGATTGTATAGAGCTTCTCCATCTTTGGCTGCAAAGACTATAATCAACCTGATTTCGGTATTGACCATCTGGTGATGTCCATGTGTAGAGTTGTCTCTTGTGTTGTTGGAAGAGGGTGTTTGCTATGTTCAGTGTGTTCTCTTGGCAAAACTCTGTTAGACTTTGCCCTGCTTCATTTTGTACTCAAAGCCCAAACTTGCCTGTCACTCCAGGTAGGCCTGTTACTGACTTCCTACTTTTGCATTCCAGTCCCCGATGATGAAAAGGACAACTTTTTTTGGTGTTAGTTCTAGAAGGTCTTGTATGTCATCATAGAACCGTTCAGCTTCTTCAGCTTTAGTAGTTGGGGCATAGACTTGGATTACTGTGACACTGACTGGCTTGCTTTGGAAACGAACCGAGATCACTGTCATTTTTGAGATTGCATTCAAGTACTGCATTTTGGACTTTGTTGACTATGAGGGCTATTGCATTTCTTCTAAGGGATTCTTGCCCACGGTAATAGATATAAAGGTCACCTGAATTAAATTCACCCATTCCTGTCCATTTTAGTTCACTGATTCCTAAAATGTTAATGTTCACTCTTGCCATCTCCTGTTTGACCACTTACAGTTTACCTTGATACATGGACCTAACATTCCAGGTTCCTATGCAACACTGCTCTTTACAGCATCAGACTTTATTTCCATCACCAGTCACACCCACAACTGGGTGTTGTTTTTGCTTTGACTCCATCTCTTCCTTTTTTTTTTTGGAGTCATTTCTCCACACTTCTCCAGTAGCAAATTGGGCACCTACCGACCTGGGGAGTTCATCTTTCAGTGTCATATCTTTTTGCCTTTTCCTACTTCTCATGGGGCTCTCAAGGCACAAATACTGAATGGTTTGGCATTCCCTTCTCCAGTGCTGCAGTCCTTGGGGTCGCAAAGAATGGGACTGAGTGACTAAACTGAACTGTGGAGGGGTGGGGCCATGGGAGGGTATAAAGAGAAGGGGCCATGAGGAGGGACATAACAGGGAGGGGAATAAGGGGGAGGAGTCTGACCATGGGAGGGACCATAAAAGGGTGGGGCCATGAGCAGAGACATAAAAGGAGGGGAATAAAGGGGAGAGGTGGGGACATGGCAGGTATATAGAGGGGAGGGTTGGAGGGCTGAGCCTTGGAGGGACATAAAGAGGAGGGGCATACAGGGGAGGATGTGGGGGTGGACTGGCTGCGCTGTGGGAACTCAGTAAAGCTCACTCGCTCAGTTGTGTCTGACTCTGAGACCCCATGGACTGCAGCACACCAGGCTTCTGCCACAAACATGACTGCAAATTCTGGTACACAGATGTATTAGGATATGCAAATTTTATTTAGGTTAAAAGACAATAGCATTAAGTATAAACCAAAGGACAAGGGAAAGAGAAACAAAAGGACAAGAAATATTCTTCTGAAAATAGATGATGGTGGAGAAGATCATGGAACAGCAGAAATACTGTAATTAGTAGCAGAAAGAAAAAAGAGTGATATGCATTGCAGAAGTAGATAAAAGGAAGAATGAAGGGAATGACTTGAAATATTCATTGGTAGGAAAAATCACTGGATATATACTTAAACAAAAACTCTAAAAATCAAATGCATGAAAGTTGAAGAGAAAATGCCACCAAGAAGAGAGACAAGGAATAAAAGTAGGATAGGGGTTAACACACACTCTTCAAGTGTAAAGGACAAGAGAAAAATAACAGAAGAAAAAGGGTAAAAAAGCTTACCCAGTCAATACATGGTATATTTTGATCTATAATCAAACATACATGATTCTCTTAATTATATACAAGAGATTTTTTTTGGAAAATGAACAAAAATCAAAGAACGAGAAATAAAAATGACCAAAGAAGCCAAGGAAGAAATTTTAAGAGAAAAGAAGAATTCAGTAAAAGGGGAATTACTAATAGAATAGAAAATGAAGATAAAGAAATTTTTAAAGTTGATGTAGTAAAACCACAGTGTAATCATACCATAAGAATTTTTTATAAAACCAATACAAAGAAGAAATTGAAATGGGGGATGTAAGAGATGAGAGCATGAGTTTAGATTTGGAAAGAGGAGAACAGAATGAGTAGGAGAGATTCTAGAGAAGTCTGAGTATCTCCTTGCAGCCCTGAGACCCCAATCACACCAGCATCCTTACCAAAGCCGGTCTCAGTGGCCCGGTGCAGGCAGCTTAACTCGCATGCTCTGCGCTGAAAAGCAATGACAGGCAGCCAGAGTTATGGGGAAGGGGCTGTGTGATTTCATCTCCCACTGGGCACTAACCTGTTTGTTATCCAAAGTGGAAATGGCCTTGTGTAAAGACACTCAGTAAATCTTACTGAGTAAGATCTCAGGGCTGCAAGGAGATACTCAGACTTCTCTAGAATCTCTCCTACTGATTCTATTCTCCTCTTTCCAAATCTAAACTTATATTCCCAATTTGTCAGTTCAGTTCAGTCACTCAGTGGTGTCCAACTCTTTGCAACCCCGCAGACTGCAGCACACCAGGCCTCCCTGTCCATCACCAACTCCCAGAGTTTATTCAAACTCATGTCCATTGAGTGGGTGATGCCATCTACCATCTCATCCTCTGTCATCCCCTTCTCCTGCCTTCAATCTTTCCCAACATCAGGGTTTTTTCAAACATCAATTCTTCACATCAGATGGCCAAAGTATTGGAGTTTGAGCTTCAACATCAGTCCTTCCAATGAACACCCAGGACTGATATCCTTTAGGATGGACTTGTTGGATGTCCTTGCAGTCCAAGGGACTCTCAAGAATCTTCTCAAACACCACAGTTCAAAAGCATCAATTCTTTACAGTCCAACTCACATCCATACATGACCACTGGAAAAACCACAGCCTTGACTAGATGGACCTTTGTTGGCAAAGTAATGTCTCTGCTTTTCAATATGCTATCTAGGTTGGTCATAACTTTTCTTCCAAGGAGTAAGCGTCTTTTAATTTCATGGCTGCAGTCATCATCTGCAGTGATTTTGGAGCCCCCCAAAATAAAGTCAGCCACTGTTTCCGCTGTTTCTCCTTCTATTTGCCATGAAGTGATGGGACCAGATGCCGTGATCTTAGTTTTCTGAATGTTGAGATTTAAGCTCAACTTTTTCCACTCTCCTCTTTCACTTTCATCAAGAGGCTCTTTAATTCTTCTTCACTTTCTGCCATAAGGATGGTGTCATCTGCATATCTGAGGTTATTGATATTTCTCTCAGCAATCTTGATTCCAGCTTCTGCTTCCTCCAGCCCAGCGTTTCTCATGATGTACTCTGCCTATAAGTTAAATAAGCAGGGTGACAATATACAGCTTTGATGTACTCCTTTTCCTATTTGGAACCAGTCTGTTCTGCCATGTCCAGTTGTATCTCTAATTTTCTTGAAGATATCTCTAGGCTTTCCCATTCTAACATTTTCCTCTATTTCTTTGCATTTTTCACTTAAGAAGGCTTTCTAATCTCCCCTTGGGTGCTATGCCTACTTTAGTCCACTGGCCATTGTGGAATGCAGAGTTCTGTACAGGCCCAAACCCTGTACCTACTACTGAGGAAAGTAAGGACTGTACCAGGTCTCCAAGCACTGTCCTCAGGAAGGTTTTTTTTTTTGTAAGTGGACTTCCCAGGTTGCTCAGTGGTAAACAATCCAGTGCAGCAGACACAGAAGATTTGGGTTTGATCCCTGGGTCAGGAAGATCCCCTGGAGAAGGAAATGGCAACCTGTTCCAGTATTCTAGCCTAGAAAATACCAAAGACAGAGAAGCCTGGAGGGCTATAGTCATGGGGTTGCAAAGAGTTGGTCGCGACTGAGTGACTTAACAGCGTTCAGAGCAGTTAAGTAAATTACAAAAGTTGTACAACAAGAAAGTGGTTATATGTCATTCTTTTCATGTATGAGTTTGCTAATGTTTTGTTGAGATTTTTGTTCCATGTTCATGAAAGATACTGCCTGAAATTTTCTTTTCTTGCTGTATCCTTGTCTGGTTGGGTATCTGGGTTGTGCTGGGCCCCAAAATGCCTTGGGAAGTATTCCCTCCTTTATTTTCTAAAAATGATCAGCCATGCTTGGTGCAACTTCCAGCCCTGAAATAGTGAGCACTTTGAGGGGGAAGCAGCAGGAATTGAGATTTGGGTTCCTTGATTATTTGGGTCCCACAATTGCAACAAAGAAGCCAGAATGGGTAAATAATGGAGTTCACACTGTTCCGATGGTTGGTGCTGGTTAGTGTAGGAGGAAAGTCAGCCATGCATGGACACAGAGTCAAGAAGTTTCCCCAGGCCTCCAAACTGGACACTGTGTCCTTTTTGTGTGGAAAGGAGCCAGGTAGTAAAAGTCCAACACATTCTGTCTTTGTCTCCTTCAGATGACCCTCTCTCTACTCCTCAGTTCTGTTACAGGTAGGTTCTGCCTCCCTCCCACCTGGGTCAGCTTCTCACAGAGATATCCCGGCTGGATTGTAGAAATAAAACACGTTAATTCTTCCAGAGAAAGTGAAAAATGGGAACAATCCCAACTCAGCATATAAGACTGGCATAACTTTGATATAAACATTTAGAAAGACATTAATGGAAAGGGAAATAAAAATTGAAGGTCAAGTCTGTAATTCCTAAACAAAATACCAAAAAAATTAAATTTAACAACATAAAACAATAAAGGATAGTACATGGCAATTAAATGGATTTGTTCCCCAAAAGCAAATTGATTCAATGTTCAAAAATCAACTTAAGCAATTAACCATATCAACAGAACAAACAAATAAATCATAGCATTTCAGTGCAAAAATATCACTGTAGGGACTTCCCTAGAGGCCCAGCGGTTAAGACTTCACTCTCCAGTGCAAAGAGTGGGGGTTCGATCCCTGGTCATGGCAACTAAGATTCCACGTGCATCCGGGCCCAAAACCAAAACAAAACAGAAACAGTGTAGTAACAAATTCAATAAAAACTTTAAAAATGGTCCACATCAAAAAAAACTTAAAAAAAAAAGAAGAAATATCACTGTAGAAACTACACATCTATTTATGATAAAAAAGAAAAAGATTTGGGAAACTATGAATAGAAGGAAATGTGCTTAATCTGATAGTGCATCTACATCACACTTACACCAACCATCACAGCTGCTGGTGAAACCTTAAATTCTTTCTCCTTGAGATTGAGAACAAGATACAAATACCTGGAATTATCTTTTTATTTATTTTTTTCTGTTTACAGAGTATACAGAAAAAGAGACATATTCACTACAGTCTACCCCTGGTTCCAGAGCAGGCATGCATGTGTGCTTTCTCTCGCGCACACACACACACACACACACCACACGCTGGGGTAATCGTATCTCACTCGTCACCGGTGGGTGTGGACGATCCCAAGGCATTTCCAGTATTTATACAATACCTCGCTCCGAAAAACACCCAGAGCTCCTCACACACATAGACGCATCCAGCAGAATTAAGTAAAAAGGCTCCTGGGCACAGACTTACGCACCCACCGGGCCTTCGCTTCCGGGAGCTGTGCGTCTGCCTTCTTGGTCCAATCTGGACTCTCCAGGCGGCTGGACTACTGTCTGCGGGGCGCGTCGGTGGGCAGGGCCGGGGATCCTGTCAGCTCTTCCCCCCGCCCCGTTCCATCGCCAACACCTCATCGCGTTCCAAGGGCTCCTGTCCCGCGTTTGCGCCTTGGCGACCTGCTGCCCGTAGAGCGCAGTTTCTGGACGCGAAGCTGCGCGGAAAAGGGAGTCAGTCTGGGGTCTGGATTCTTATTGATCCAAGGACACGCGTGGGGAGGGGCCGCGCGCGGGGACAAGGACTTCTCCCGACTCCTTCCGGGGATGTCTTCGTCCATAGACGCGTGGTTTCCAAATTAGCCTGGTGTTGATGTGAGTGAGTTGCTACCTGCGACTGTGGCGCACACCTTCGTATGAGAAAGCCCGGACAGAGAGCCCCCGGGGGAGCCCGCCACTTCTGCGCCTGCTTCCTCATGTCTCGCTGGAGGCCAACCCCTGCAAGCCCGGCGGACGCCCCTCGGTCTCCAGCACCAAGGAGGGACCCTGGAGAGCCTTCCAGTCGCCCGCAGCAACGCGGTCTCCCGCCCTGGGACTGGCGAGTGCGGATCTTTCCAAGGTGCACGCGGGTTCGGCGCTCGTGTCCTGCGCGGTCACAGTCTGAAGGGGCGCGCCCAGACCTCCACGCTGGCGACCCCCAGGTATGATCAGCCAGGCATGCGGACTAGTTTCCAGGCGCTGGTCGGCATCCCCTCCTCGAGCCTCTTTGTGAGGCCGCCTGCGGGACCCATGCTGTCCACCCGGGGCCAGTACGCCGTGAAGAAGAGGGAAAAAGCCGTGCCCAAGAAGTATGTGCGTGGCAGAGGTCGGGGGTGGGAGGGCAGCGAA
>NW_011494609.1:5072837-5076707 GCF_000754665.1 Bison bison bison
CCCGGACTAAGGCTGGGTTTTCCGAGCGCGCACACGTGCGATAGGGGTCCCGGATCACATTGCGGCTGGAGGGGACAGGTTTGCAGGTTTGAGACCTTTCAAGCCCTTTACAGACTCAATGCAGAGGCCTGCTGGGAGAGGACCCCTACGGGGTGAGGACCCCTGCGGGTGTGCGTCTGGCCCGAACTGACCCGGAAGGGTCCCCTCCAGGCCCTGTGGGGGTGGCGGGAGGACACTTCTGAGGACAATGAATCGGAAGTCTAGTGGAGGAGAGGCTCACTGGGCAGAGCCCCTGGCCAGAACTCCAAGGGTCTTTGCCCGGCGCGAACTGCTGAGGCGGCCCCTGAAGCTGCAAGAAGCCGCGCGGTCTTCCAAGAGCTTCCCAGGCCCTGGAGACCCGGGGAGCAATATACCCAGCGCCAGAGGCGCGTCCATGTCTGAGAAATTTCTAGTTACATTTATTTTTTAAATTAAAAAAAAAAATGCCTTGAGAGAAGCAAGATACAAAAGAGAAACTTTTCCATGATTCCATTCATATCTACCCTGGCTCCAGGTGAGTGATCACACTATCATGATTATCTGGGTCATTAAGACCTTTTTTGTATAGGTCTTCTGTGTATTCTTGCCACCTCTTCTTAACATCTTCTGCTTCTGTTAGGTCCATACCATTTCTGCCCTTTATTGTGCCCATCTTTGCACGAAATGTTCCCTTGGGATCTCTAATTGTCTTGAAGAGATATCTAGTCTTTCCCATTCTATTGTTTTCCTCTATTTCTTTGCATCGATCGCTGAGGAAGACTTTCTTATCTCTTCTTGCTATTCTTTGGAACTCTGCATTCAAATGGGTATATCTTTACTTTTCTCCTTTACCTTTCACTTTTCTTCTCAGTGGGGCCTGGAGGGGCATAAAGGGGGAGGTGGGGTGGGACATAAAGGTGTGGGCCATGATTAGGGACATAAATAGGTAGGGCGTGAAGGTGGAGCTGGTTTAGTTGTTGGGGCTGAAGCTACAGTGTCTGCCAGGAGGGTTGACATACTTTCTCAGCGGCTCACCACCTCTTGCCAGGAACTTCTGGCCCAGGGGCATCATGTGGCCTTCTCTGCACCAATTGCAGGGAAGGGAGCTGCAATTGGTCCTGTCAGAAACTGCAGACAGCAGAAGTAGCCCCCAGCGACCAGGTCTGCAGGGTGTCATGGCTACTTGCTTCTCGATTTATATGTGCTTAGCTTCCTTGGTATGCAAATTATGTCATTAAAAAACTTTATTATTTATTTGACTGCTCTGGGTCTTTGTTGCTGCAGGGGCACTTTCTCGTTGTGGTGACTGGGCGTTACTCTCTAGTAGCTGCGGCACAAGGGATTAGTTCCCGTGAGAGGGTAACAGGCAGGAAGGCCAGTGGTCTCCAAATGGAGAAAATAGGCTGCAAGTGTCACACACTTTTTCTCTCTCTCTTAAGTGGCAGAAGGAAACTAGTGTTACATTTTTTCCCCCTTCTCGATACAAATTTAAAAAGAGATTTCTCTTAAAATTCTGTTGCCATAATGACACCTGGTTCCACCTGAACTAAACTTTTCTCAAGTCTTGAGCTGACCGGTGCATGCTTCTTGTGGAAATGTTCGTCTTAAGCTGTGTTAATGTGCTATGCATTTACCCTAGACTGTCTTCAAGTCAGTTCCGCCTCAAGGCTTAGAATCCACGTGACAAATGGGTATATTATACTCTTAGGTTGTTCTCCTAATCTGTGTTAGTGACACTATATATTTGTATGGAAATCTGCCTTTCTTCAAGATTCATGTCAGACATTTTATGGCCTGGGTTGGCTCACCTGGTACAATGTTATCTCAAAGTGCATGTTGTGGGTGAGGGGCCTGGTGCCATTCTCTGAGTATTCAGACATTTCTTTTCTTTAATTAGCAAACTACACGACTGAGCAGCTTCACTTTCACTTTTCACTTTCATGCATTGGAGAAGGTAATGGCAACCCACTCCAGTGTTTCTTGCCTGGAGAATCCCAGGGATGGCGGAGCCTGGTGGGCTGCCATTTATGGGGTTGCACAGAGTCAGACCGACTGAAGCGACTTAGCAGCAGCAGCAGCAGTAGCTATATAACATCCAGCTAAAGACTAGCAGGGGGGCACTCTTTCTGCCCCCTTCTGATGTCTATGTCAGAAGCTTTCTCTACGTCTTTTATACTTTTTAATAAAACTTTATTACACAAAAGTTTTGAGTGATCAAGCCTCGTCTCTGGCCCCGGATTGAATTCTCCTCCAGAGGCCAAGAATCCTGGTGTCTTTCATGGTTCAGCAACAACCTTTCACCTGCAGCATGTGGAATCTTCCCAGACCAGGGATAGAACCTGTGTCCCCCTGCATTGGTAGGCAGAGTCTTAAACACAAGACCACCAGGGAAGCCCCTCAGAATGGCATTTTTATGTCTGTAGGATCCTTTGTTTTGAAAATGTATGATTGTGCCTTCAACTGGTGGAACGGTTCTGAGTGTCTGAGAGTCTGTCTTCCAGGTTATAGTCCTCAATCTGACTTGAATAAAATTCCATCTTCTTGGCTGCTAATTGAATTGTTGCCACAGGGACATGCTGGTGGTGAGTCCGGAGGGCAGACCATGCCTGCCCAGCTCAGCCGCCTGGGCCCACATAGCGGTCAGACAGGGCCGGGGAGGAGAGCTGGCTCTGAACTGCAGGCTGCGTTTGACACACCTCTCCACCTTGCTTTCAGACCACATCTCTACACCTCCACCCATCACCAGACAGCCCTGCTGCTTTAGCCCCAAGTTGAATAGGTCTCTGCTGGTACTTCCCTTGCCCCGGTTGATCCAAGAACCGCAACATAGTTCCCAGTTGTCCAAGTGCTTCCAAACGGCACAGGAAAGAGCCCCAGTGCACCAGCCCCAGGAAGCCTGCCAGGGCGAGTGTGCCCCCTGATCCCACATCCAGGGATTACTTGTGCCACAGGGAGGGAGCTGCACCTCAACGCATCCGCACATCCATCCTTGGGACTTCTTCATCCTGGGGGCTTCTTTGCATCTGCTACTGAAGGAGGAAACAGAACAGGCTCCATCTTGAAAGCAGGACTCCATCTTGGGCCAGACTGTGGACTTTGAGCTATATGCCCAGTATCTATGGAAACGACATACCAACAGAAAACCAGGCCCCATTGCCTAAAAGAATACCTTAATTATCTGTGTGACCAAATAGAATCATACATTCTATTATGCTTATTGGGGTGTGACCACAGGCCTATTGATAATTGTCCACTGTTAACTACCTAGGCTTAAGGCATATGAATAATGGGTTAACTTTGATTCTTTCTTTTCCTTTGTTCAGACTAGTTTCAGGGAATTTGGGGAGATGGGTTTGGGCACATACACTTAGGGTATAGAAGGTTTTCACAAAAAACTGGTAGGGGTGCTTGGCTAAGAGACTTGGCCTTGGGCCCGCTGGTATCTGCATTGTTCTTCTGAGTGAGTTTGTTTCCTGGAATGCGTGGCTACACTACCAGGAGCTCCAGATTGTAAGACTCCCTCATCCTCCTTTGACCGGTCCTCACTTAGAGGTACTGTCCAGTTCCGTGAATAGGTCCCTAGGTGGGCAGGAGGGTGCCCAAGGAAAGGTCTGGGGGCTGACCTGTCTCAGGCAGCCCCAGGGAAAATCAGGTTTCGACTTTAGCCAGGAGCCAAGGCAACACAGGCAGGACGAAGGGAACTTTGCCTCGGGTTGCCTTCCCCATGGCCCAGTTCAGCCTCACAGGACTTCCTATTGCCCTATTGGTTTATCAGTTTGATCCAGTCACCCGGAGAACCTGGCCTTGACAGCAGCATTGATTATCTCTGGGCCAAGACCCCAGGCCAGGGCC
>NW_011494609.1:5076812-5080011 GCF_000754665.1 Bison bison bison
GGTAGTGTCAAGTGCTGTCAAAGAGGCTGAAGCCTGCCAGGGACCCACCTCCCACCCTCTCGACACTGTGGACCACCCCAATGGGCACTGCTGTCCCTGCCTGCAGTCCAGTCCAGGCAACAGTATTGCCAGACTTTCCTGCCACCAAGGGGAGGGATCCTCAACTCCTGATACCAAGGGAGGGGGACTCAAGGTTTCTGCCTTCCAACCCCAACCCTGAGTCTGGCCACACCCTACCCTGAAGGCCACAGCAACTGAAATAACCCCAGGCCCCGGGAGAACCAGAAGCAGTGACCTGGAGGTGGAGGTGGGGAGGCACAGGCCCCCTGCTCTCCCAGTCTTCCCTGGCCCTGGGATCAGTCCCAGGGCCTCTGTCAGCTGGCTCTCACTTTCAGCCCCCATTTTAGTCCTGAGCCTCCTCAGCACCAGCCCTGCTTCCCTGCAGCTACAGAGGGAAGTGAGCTTTCCTGGGCCAATGGCACCCCCGACTCCCCACCCTTCTCAGCTTGTCTTCACAGTGACAGCCCTTGAGCTCCATGAGCCTGGGAATTGCTCCCTAAAGGACCCACCCTAGTCTTCAAGGCAAGGGGGCCCTTCAGCCCTGGCCTGCCAGCCCCCAGCTGAGGCCCTGGAGAGAGTTTGGCAATTCTTCCTGGGAAGTTCTGGGAAGGCCCACATCTCTGCCCCATGAGGTCCCAGGGTTTGTGTGCTGCTGTTTCATGGTTTTATTTTTATTTGCTTTTAGTTCAAATTTATCACATTTATTCAAATGCAATGAGAAATAAGGCCATCTGGAATATACACCACAGGGTATAATCAAAATTAAAATTGGGGCTTAGACGTTAGTTGTCTTGTATGAGCCTCAGAAGCCAACTTACATGTCGGTTCACAGTATCAAGACTTTCTTGAGCAGGACATTTAAATTCAGGCATTCATCCCTCTCAGGCCCAGAAAACTTGGGTTCTTATAACTGAGGTGGATTGAGCCGTCTGGGCATCAGGAGACAGATTGGGGCCAGTTGCACTCACTCTTCATTTCATCTGGCTGGAGCTCAGACATGGCCTGGGCCCCCCATGATGGCAGTTGGATGGCCTTAGGGTCAGGCAGGCATGGACAAGGGCTGCCCAGTCCCTCACCTCTAAAGCACCCCTTGAATTAGGAGCTTCATGGCATGTCTGCTAGTAGTGTGCACAGTAAGACCCTTTCGTGACCTCCTCTCACTCTGTTTGGGACGGAAATGACTGGCCTCCTGTCACGGAGAGCATGGGAAAAGACGCACCATTCAGGCACATTGGCAGGAGGCCAAGCAGGGAGGTTTGGACTCCAAACTTGAATTGGAGCAAAGCCAGGGCTGAGACTGGCAACCTCCTCCAGGGCACAGCCCGACCCCAGCATCACCCATTCATCATGCTGCTCCCTTTGTGTGAGGTACAAAGGGGGGGCCACTCTGGAAACGTTCCCCCTTGTGATGGGCAGGGTGTGGGACACTGGGTCACATAGGCCGCACAGCTCCCAGTACACAAAACTCCCTGGGGAACTTGCTCTATACTCAGGAAGCAGGCCTCCCCGATCGAGGCTATGACCTTGCCTAGCTGTGGGACTGTCTCAGCAAGAACCCAGGGAAGTTAGGAAATGCCAGGTTAGCAAGGCAGCACTATGTGCCTGGGTGGTCCTGGAGGAATTGTGCCTGTGCCCAGGGTAGCAGGCCTCACTCAAGATCAGACTGTAGACAGGTGGAGGGCAGGGGGAAGTGGGGACATCACAGTCCCCAGCCAGACGTGCTGCAGTTGGGTCCCTCTGGACTGCAGTGTTCTCGTTCAGAAACAGGTGTTGGATGGTGTGGATATACCACAGGTATACTCCTTCCCCTTCTTCTGCCTCTTATATCTTGTGTGAAGCTGCCCTAAGTGTCCATGATCTTAGGGGGAAGCATTCAGTCTTTCATCTCTAAAAACGAGGTTAGCCTTGGGTTCTGCAATTTATCAGGTTAGATAAATTTCCTTCTGTTCTAATAGTGTTGAATTTTGTCAAATTCTTTTTTCTTTTTCTGAGTCTATTTGAGACTGTTAACAGCCTCTGGAGGGAGGCCAGAGGTCCCCAAGCGGCAGGAGAAATAAACTGCAAGTGGCAGATGTCTGTTTTCTTTTCTATTCCTGTGTTGCCATGGTGACACCTGGTTCCACCTGAACTGACCAATGCATTTTTCTCATGGAAATGTCTTTTTAACGCTATGTTAATGAACCATGCTTTTGGACTGTGGTGTTAGAGAAGACTCTTGAGAGTCCCTTGGACTGCAGAGAGATCAAACCAGTCAATCCTAAAGAAAATCAGTCCTGCATATTCATTGGAAGGACTGATGTTGAAGCTGAAACTCCAATATTTTGGCCACCTGACACAAAGAACTGACTCCTTGAAAAAGACCCTGATGCTCCGAAGGATTGAAGGCAGGGGGAAAAGGGAACAGAGAGGACAAGATGGTTAGATGGCATTACCAACTTGATGAACATGAGCTTGAGTAAGCTCTGGGAGGTGGTGATGGACAGGGAAGCCTGGCATGCTACAGTCCATGGGGTTGCAAAGAGTTGGACATGACTGAGTGACTGAACTGAACTGAGCCAAATCTTCATCCCTGAGGGGCTGGAGTCCTCAGTACTTCTGCTTTAATTATAATAATTCATGTTTGATGATTCATCAGTTTACTTCAGTTCAGTCGCTCAGTCGTGTCTGACTCTTTGCAACCCCATGAACCGCAGCAAGCCAAGCCTCCCTGTCCATCACCAACTCTTTGAGTTTACCCAAACTCATGGCCATTGAGTCGGTGATGCCATCCAACCATCTCATTCTATGTCGTCTCCTTCTCCTTCTGCCTTCAATCTTTCCCAGCATCAGGGTCTTTTCAAATGAGTCAGCTCTTTGCATCTGGTGGGTAAAGTATTGGAGTTTCAGCTTCAACATCAGTGCTTCCAATGAACACCCAGGACTGATCTACTTTAGAATGGACTGGTTGGATCTCATTGCAGCCCAGGGGACTCTCAAGAGTCTTCAACATCACAGTTCAAAAGCATCAATTTTTTGGTGCTCAGCTTTCATTATAGTCCAACTCTCACATCCATACATGACTACTGGAAAAACAGCCTTGACTAGACGGACCTTTGTTAACAAAGTAATATCTCTGCTTTTTAATATGCTGTCTAGGTTG
>NW_011494609.1:5080461-5082510 GCF_000754665.1 Bison bison bison
GTACTCTCATGTAAGTTAAATAAGCAGGGTGACAATATACAGCCTTGACGTACTCCTTTTCCTATGTGGAACAAGTCTGTTGTTCTATGTCCAGTTCTAACTATTGCTTCCTGACCGGCATACAGATTTCTCAAGAGGCAGGTCAGGTGGTCTTGTATTTCCATCTCGTTCAGAATTTTCCAGTTTACTGTGATCCACACAGTCAAAGGCTTGCAATCCCACGTTGAAGACCAGGAAGGGCAGAGGTGAGGAGATACCCCTCGTCCAAGGTAAGGAGCAACGGCTGTGCTTTGCTGGAGCAGCCATGAAGAGATATCCCATGCCTAAGGTAAGAGAAACCCAAGTAAGACGGTAGTTGTTGCAAGAGGGCATCAGAGGGCAGACACACTGAAACCATACTGACAGAAAACTAGTCAATATAATCACACTAGGATCACAGCCTGGTCTAACTCAATGAAACTAGGCCATGCCCATGGGGCAACCGAAGACGGGTGGGTCATGGTGGAGAGATCTGACAGAATGTGGTCCACTGGAGAACGGAATGGCAAACCAGTATTCTTGCCTTGAGAACCCCATGAACAGTATGAAAAGGCAAAATGATAGGATACTGAAAGAGAAACTTCCCAGGTCAGTAGGTGCCCAATATGCTACTGGAGATCAGAGAAGAAATAACTCCAGAAAGAATGAAGGGATGGAGCCAAAGCAAAAACAACACCCAGCTATGGATGTGACTGGTGATAGAAGCAAGGTCCGATGCTGTAAAGAGCAATATTGCATAGGAACCTGGAATGTCAGGTCCATAAATCAAGGCAAATTGGAAGTGGTCAAACAAGAGATGGCAAGAGTGAATGTCGACATTCTAGGAATCAGTGAACTAAAATGGACTGGAATGGGTGAATTTAACTCAGATGACCATTATATCTACTACTGTGGGCAGGAATCCCTCAGAAGAAATGGAGTAGCCATCATGGTCAACAAAAGAGTCCGAAATGCAGTACTTGGATGCAATCTCAAAAACGACAGAATGATCTCTGTTCATTTCCAAGGCAAACCATTCAATATCACAGTAATCCAAGTCTATGCCCTGACCAGTAATGCTGAAGAAGCTGAAGTTGAACGGTTCTATGAAGACCGACAAGACCTTTTAGAACTAACACCCAAAAAAGATGTCCTTTTCATTATAGGGGACTGGAATGCAAAAGTAGGAAGTCAAGAAACACCTGGAGTAACAGGCAAATTTGGCCTTGGAATACAGAATGAAGCAGGGCAAAGACTAATAGAGTTTTGCCAAGAAAATGCACTGGTCATAGCAAACACCCTCTTCCAACAACACAAAAGAAGACCCTACACATAGACATCACCAGATGGTCAACACCGAAATCAGATTGATTATATTCTTTGCAGCCAAAGATGGAGAAGCTCTATACAGTCAACAAAAACAAGACCAGGAGCTGACTGTGGCTCAGATCATGAACTCCTTATTACCAAATTCAGACTTAAATTGAAGAAAGTAGGGAAAACCACTAGACCATCAGGTATGACCTAAATCGAATCCCTTATGATTATACAGTGGAAGTGAGAAATAGATTTAAGGGACTAGATCTGATAGATAGAGTGCCTGATGAACTATGGAATGAGGTTTGTGACATTGTACAGGAGACAGGGATCAAGACCATTCCCATGGAAAAGAAATGCAAAAAAGCAAAATGGCTGTCTGGGGAGGCCTTACAAATAGCTGTGAAAAGAAGAGAAGCGAAAAACAAGGAGAAAAGGAAAGGTATAAGCCTCTGAATGCAGAGTTCCAAAGAATAGAAAGGAGAGATAAGAAAGCCTTCCTCAGTGACCAATGCAAAGAAATAGAGGAATACAACAGAATGGGAAAGACTAGAGATCTCTTCAAGAAAATTAGAGATACCAAGGGAACGTTTTATGCAAAGATGGGCTCGATAAAGAACAGAAATGGTATGGACCTAACAGAAGCAGAAGATATTAACAAGAGGTGGCAAGAATACACAGAAGAACTGTACAAAAAAGATCTTCACGACCCAG
>NW_011494609.1:5082610-5084263 GCF_000754665.1 Bison bison bison
CATCCGCTGGATCATGGAAAAAGCAAGAGAGTTCCAGAAAAACATCTATTTCTGCTTTATTGACTATGCCAAAGCCTTTGTGTGGATCACAATAGACTGTGAAAAATTCTGAAAGAGATGGGAATATCAGACCACCTGACCTGCCTCTTGAGAAATCTGTATGCAGGTCAGGAAGCAACAGTTAGAACTGGACATGGAACAACAGACTGGTTCCACATAGGAAAAGGAGTACGTCAAGGCTGTATATTGTCATCCTGCTTATTTCACTTTTATGCAGAGTACATCATGAGAAACGCTGAGCTAGAAGAAGCACAAGCTGGAATCAATATTGCCGGGAGAAATATCAATAATCTCAGATATGCAGATGACACCACCCTTATGGCAGAAAGTGAAGACGAAAAAGTCTCTTGATGAAAATGAAAGTGGAGAGTGAAAAAGTTGGCTTAAAATTCAACATTCAGAAAATTAAGATCATGGCATCCGATCCCATCACTTCATCGGAAATAGATGGGGAGTGGAAACAGTGTCAGACTGTTTTTTTGTGCTCCAAAGTCACTGCAGATAGTGACTGCAGCCATGAAATTAAAAGATGTTTACTCCTTGGAAGCAAAGTTATGTCCAACCTAGACAGCATATTGAAAAGCAGAGACATCAGTTTGCCAACAAAGATCCGTCTAGTCAAGGCTATGGTCTTTCCTGTGGTCATGTATGGATGTGAGAGTTGGACTGTGAAGAAGGCTGAACGCTAAAGAATTGATGCTTTCGAACTGTGGTGTTGAAGAAGACTCTTGAGAGTCCCTTGGACTGCAAGGAGATCCAACCAGTCCATTCTGAAGATCAGCCTTGGGATTTCTTTGGAAGGAATGATGCTAAAGCTGAAACTCCAGTACTTTGGCCACCTCATGCGAAGAGTTGACTCATTGGAAAAGAGTCTGATGCTGGGAGGGATTGCGGGCAGGAGGAGAAGGGGACGACAGAGGATGAGATGGCTGGATGGCATCACTGACTCGATGGACGTGAGTCTGAGTGAACTCCGGGAGTTGGTGATGGACAGGGAGGTCTGGCGTGCTGCGATTTATGGGGTCGCAAAGAGTCGGACACGATTGAGCGGCTGAAGTGAACTGAACTGAACTGAGATGTTTTTCTGGAACTCTCTTGCTTTTTCGATGAAACAGCTGACGTTGGCAATTTGGTCTCTGGTTCCTCTGCCTTGTCTAAAACCAGCTTGAACATCAGGAAGTTCATGGTTCACGTATTGTTGAAGCCTGGCTTGGAGAATTTTGAGCATTACTTTGCTAGCGTGTGAGATGAGTCCAATTGTGTGGTAGGTAGTTTGAGCATTCTTTGGCATTGCCTTTCTTTGGGATTGGAATGAAAACGACCTTTTCCAGTCCTGTGGCCACTGCTGAGTTTTCCAAATTTGCTAGCATATCGAGTGCAGCACTTTCACAGCACCATCTTTGAGGATTTGAAATAGCTCAACTGGAATTCCATCACCTCCACTAGCTTTGTTCCTAGTGATGCTTTCTAAGGGCCACTTGACTTCACATTCCAGGATGTCTGGCTCTAGGTGTGATCACACCATCGTGATTATCTGGGTTGAGAAGATCTTTTTTGTACTAGTTCTTCTGTGTATTCTTGCCACCTCTTGTT
>NW_011494609.1:5084363-5089767 GCF_000754665.1 Bison bison bison
TTTCAAATTCTGAAAGATGATGCTGTGAAAGTGCTACACTCAATATGCTAGCAAATTTGGAAAACTCAGCAGTGCCACAGGACTGAAAAGGTCAGTTTTCATTCCAATCCTAAAGAATGGCAATGCCAAAGAATGCTCAAACTACCACACAATTGAACTCATCTCACATGCTAGTAAAGTAATGCTCAAAATTCTGCAAGCCAGGCTTCAGCAACATGTGAACCGTGAACTTCCTGATGTTCAAGCTGGTTTTAGAAAAGGAAGAGGAAGCGGAGATCAAATTGCCAACATCCACTGGATCATGGAAAAAGCAAGAGAGTTCCAGAAAAACATCTATTTCTGCTTTATTGACTATGCCAAAGCCTTTGTGTGGATCACAATAGACTGTGAAAAATTCTGAAAGAGATGGGAATATCAGACCACCTGACCTGCCTCTTGAGAAATCTGTATGCAGGTCAGGAAGCAACAGTTATAACTGGACATGGAACAACACACTGGGTCCAAATAGGAAAAGGAGTACAACAAGGCTGTATATTGTCACCCTGTTTATTTAACCTATATGCAGAGTACATCATGAGAAATGCTGGACTGGAAGAAACACAAGCTGGAATCAAGATTGCCGGGAGAAATATCAATAACCTCAGATATGCAGATGACACCACCCTTACAGCAGAAAGTGAAGACGAACTAAAAAGCCTCTTGATGTAAGTCAAAGTGGAGAGTGAAAAAGTTGGCTTAAAGCTCAACATTCAGAAAATGAAGATCATGGCATCCAGTCCCATCACTTCATGGGAAATAGATGGGGAAACAGTGGAAACAGTGGCTGACTTTATTTTGGGGGGCTCCAAAATCACTGCAGATGGTGATTGCAGCCATGAAATTAAAAGACGCTTACTCCTTGGAAGGAAAGTTATGACCAACCTAGATAGCATATTCAAAAGCAGAAAGGTCCATCTAGTCAAGGCTATGGTTTTTCCTGTGGTCATGTATGGTTGTGAGAGTTGGACTGTGAAGAAGGCTGAGCGCCAAAGAATTGATGCTTTTGAACTGTGGTGTTGGAGAAGACTCTTGAGAGTCCCTTGGACTGCAAGGAGACCCAACCAGTCCATTCTGAAGGAGATCAGCTTTGGGATTTCTTTGGAAGGAATGATGTTAAAGTTGAAACTCCAGTACTTTGGCCACCTCATGCGAAGAGTTGACTCATTGGAAAAGACTCTGATGCTGGGAGGGATTGGGGGCAAGAGGAGAAGGGGACGACAGAGGATGAGATGGCTGGATGGCATTACTGACTCTGAGTGAACTCCGGGAGTTGGTGATGGACAGGGAGGTCTGGCATGCTGCGATTCATGGGGTGGCAAAGAGTCGGACATGACTGAGTGATTGATCTGACCTGATCCACAGCCAGCTTGTTTTTGCGGACTGTATAGAGCTTCTCCATCTTTGGCTGCAAAGAATATAATCCATCTGTTTTCGGTGCTGGCCATCTGGTGATGTCCATGTGTAGGGTCTTCTTTTGTGTTCTTGGAAGAGGGTGTTTGCTATGACCAGTGTGTTCTTGTGGCAAAACTCTATTAGCTTCTTTTCTGCTTCATTCTTTACTCTAAGACCAAATTTGCCTGTTACTCCAGGTATTTCTTGACTTCCTACTTTTGCATTCCAGTCCCCTATAATGAAAAGGACATCTTTTTTGGGTGTTAGTTCTAAAAGGTCTTGTAGGTCTTCATAGAACTGTTCAACTTCAGCTTCTTCAGCATTACTGGTCGGGGCATAGATTTGGATTACTGTGATATTGAATGGTTTGCCTTGGAAATGAACAGAGATCATTCTGTCGTTTTTGAGATTGCATCCAAGTACTGCATGTCGTTCTCTTTTGTTGACCATGATGGCTACTCCATTTCTTCTAAGGGATTCCTGCCCACAGTGGTAGATATAATGGTCATCTGAGTTAAATTCACCCATTCCAGTCCATTTTAGTTCGCTGAATCCTAGAATGTCAATGTTCACTCTTGCCATCTCCTGTTTGACCACTTCCAAATGGTCTTGTTTCATGGACCTAACATTCCAGGTTCCTATGCAATATTGCCCTTTAGTCGGGCCTTGCCTCTATCACCAGTCACATCCACAACTGGGTGTTGTTTTTGCTTTGGCTCCATCCCTTCATTCTTTCTGGATTTATTTCTCTACTGATTTTCAGTAGCATATTGGGCATCTATTGACCTGGGGAGTTCATCTTTCAGTATCCTATCTTTTTGCCTTTTCATACTGTTCATGAGGTTCTCAAGGTAAGAATACTGAGTTGATGCTTCATATCTTTTATACATGAGTAATTCATATCTTTTTAGAATTTACTGAGGTTTGCTCTATTGCCTGATGTAGAATCTAGCCTGGAGAATGTTCTGTGAGCACTCAGGAGGACCCTGCATCCTGCTCTTCACTCAGACGGTAAAGCGTCTGCCTACCATGTGGGAGACCCGGGTTTGATCTCTGAGTCAGGAAGATCCTCTGGAGAAGGAAATGGCAACCCACTCCAGTATTCTTGCCTGGAAAATCCCATGGATGGAGGAGCCTGGTAGGCTACAGTCCATGGGGTCGCAGAGAGTTGGACACGACTGAGCGACTTCACTTCAGGTCCAGCTGGTTTACAGTGCTGTCCAACTCCTTCATTTTCTTGTTGAAGTTCTGACTGGTTATTCTATCCATTGTAGAAAATGGTGTATTGATGTCCCAACTATCATCCTTTCTTTTTCATCAGCTTTGCTCTGTGTATGTCAGTGCTCTTTTGTGAGGTGCACATGTATTATAATCATTAGGTCTTTCTAATGGGTGGATTCTTTCATCATAAAATGTCCCACTTTTTTTTCCTGATTTTTGTTTTAAAGTATATTTTACCTAAAATCAGTAAAGCCACTATGACTTTGTGATACAAGTTATATGCTATTTGCACGAAATATATGTTTCCAGTCTTTTACTTTCCATCTATTTGTATCTTTGAATCTAGATAGAACATGCTTTTTTAATAGCAGATAGTAGGGTAATGCACATACACACACAGAGTCTGAAAAATCTGCCTTTTGAATGAATTGTTTAACCCATTCACATTTACTGTTATTATTGATATAGTTGGATTTACCTCTAGCATTTCACTTTTTGTTTTCTGTGTGTCTCATATCTATTTATTTACTTGACTTTTTTGACCTCTAATCATCCTTTTTAAAAACTTACTTTTTTTGGCTGCGCTGGGTCTTCATTGCTGCTTGTGGGCTTCCTGAAGTTGTGGCGAGTGACCACTGCAGTTCAAAAGCATCAGCTCTTCAATGCTCAGCCTTCTTTATGGTACAACTCTCACATCTATTCATGACTACTGGAAAAAACCATAGCTTTGAATAGACAGACCTTTGTCAGCAAAGTAATATCTCTGCTTTTTAATATGCTGTCTGGGTTGGTCATAGCTTTTTTTCCAAGGAGTTTCTTTTAATTTCATAGCTGCAGTCACCATCTGCAGTGATTTTGGAGCCCAAGAAAAGATAGTCTGTCACTGTTTCCATTGGTTCCCCATCTATTTGCCATGAAGTGATGGGGCTGGATGTCATGATCTTAGTTTTTTTGAATGTTGAATTTTAGGCCAGCTTTTGTGCTCTCCTTTTTCACCTTCATGAAGAGGCTCTTTAATTCCTCTTCACTTTCTGCCATAAGGGTGGTGTCATCTGCAAATCTGAGGTTATTGGTATTTCTTCTGGCAGTCTTGATTGCAGCATGTGCTTCATCCAGCCCAGCATTTTGCATGACGTATTCTGTATATAAGCAAAGTAAGCAGAGTGACAATATACTGCCTTGATGTACTCCTTTCCAGTTTGGAACCAGTTTGTTTTTCCATGTCCAGTTATAACTGTTGCTTCTTAAAGTCATCCTGAAATGACAGTGGTATTGCAGCGATCTCCACTCTCTTTCCCTGACCACACTCGACTCTGAAGGTCCATCCATTCCCAGCTGATTGCTCTACTGTTGTCAGCAATGCTCTAGGGGCATAAACTGCTCTATAGCCTAATAACCTAATTTAGGATTTACAGAAGAGAGAGTTCCCAAGGTCAGAGTTTGAAGTTTGTCCTCAGGAGGGCTCTTCCTGGCTGTCTCCTCCCCTGATTCTCCTGCAAACTA
This sequence comes from Bison bison bison, assembly GCF_000754665.1. Taxonomy (NCBI): domain Eukaryota; kingdom Metazoa; phylum Chordata; class Mammalia; order Artiodactyla; family Bovidae; genus Bison; species Bison bison. The sequence continues at coordinate 5,088,519 of NW_011494609.1, forward strand.
GTTGGCCTGTAATTCAGTCTGTGTCTTCATTGACTCTATGAACCTCCTCCCAACTGCCTTTCACCACACTTGTACTGCTTTCAAGAGTGCCCTTCTGACTGACCTCCTCTATGCAAAGAAAGTCTGCGCTTTTACAAGAGGTGAGGAGCTACCTGTTTTACAGCTTGCTTCTCCCAGCAGGAAGATCTCTGAGCAGGGTTTTGGGCTCTGAAGTGAGAACAGTGGCTCCCATCCATCTGGGTGACTCCCCGGCTTCAGGAGCTAAATGTTCAGTGGAGTGGGGGTCATTAGCCTGAAGTCTTCCCAGTTGTCTCTTCCCCATCTCATGAACTGGGAGGGCACCTGGGGCCATGTATAGTTAGAAGCACTATGTCCCTCCCATCTCATGAGCTGGAAGGGCACCCAGGACCCTGTATACTTGGAGGCCCTTTGTTCCCATCTCACGAGTTGGAAGGGCACCTTGGCCCTGTATAGTTAGAAGCACTATGTCCCTCCCATCTCACTAGCTGGAAGAGCACCCAGCACCCTGTATAGTTAGAATCATTTGCTCAAGGTGAAAACTCCACCCACTAGAGAAGAACAGAGCATGTTATCTCTCATCTGCTCTCACCCAGAACATATCTGTACCAACAGATAACCGGTGGGACAGAAGCCTGTGTCCCTGGCTCCACATGTCTGCAGTAGATTTCTGCTTGGCTCAGCTGAGAGGTTGGAGGGAATGAATAGTCTTGGTTCAAACAACAGACTTGTCAAAGATAAGGTGTCCCTAGGTGCGTGGATTTATCTCTGGGCTTTCTATTTTGTTCCATTGATCTATATTTCTCTCTTTGTGCCAGTACCATACTGTCTTGATGACTGTGGCTTTGTAGTAGAGCCAGAAGTCAGGCAGGTTGATTCCTCCAGTTCCTTCTCAAGATTGCTTTGGCTATTTGAGGGTTTTTTTTGTATTTCCATATAAATTGTGAAATTATTTGTTCTAGCTCTGTGAAAAATACTGTTGGTGGCTTGATAGAGATTGCACTGAATCTATAGATTGCTTTGAGTAGTATACTCATTTTCACTATATTGACTCTTCCAATCCATGAACATGGTATATTTCTCCATCTATTAGTGTCCTCTTTCTTTCACCAGTGTTTTATAGTTTTCTATATATAGGTCTTTTATTTTTTTAGGTAGATATATTCCTAAGTATTTTATTCTTTTCGTTGCAATGGTGAATGGAATTGTTTCCTTAATTTCTCTATTTTCT
>NW_011494609.1:5089867-5090720 GCF_000754665.1 Bison bison bison
CTATATTCATTGATTAGCTCTAGTAGTTTTCTGGTGGAGTCTTTAGGGTTTTCTATGTAGAGGATCATGTCATCTGCAAACAGTGAGTTTTGCTTCTTTTCCAATTTGGATTCGTTTTATTTTTCTAATCTGACTGCTGTGGCCAAAACTTCCAAACCTATGGGGAACACATGTACACCTATGGCGGATTCATGTCAATGTATGGCAAAACCAATACAATATTGTAAAATAATTAGCCTCCAATTAAAAGAAATAAATTTATATTGAAAAAAGACTTGTTTTTATTACTCAACTGTCACATTTAGCTGTTTCTTCATTTGTTGTATATGCTCTTACGACCATTTCCAAAAGCTTAAAATTAAATTTTCACCCATTTTGCTGGCTAGCATGTACACAGAGCTTCTCATCTCATCATGCCAGAAGTTGACGTTCTTTCTTTACCTTCTGATGTAAAGCAAATGCTAACCACTGTGTCTGAACTTGTGTCCCACCCCATTGCAGCACAACAGCCTCCAGATGGCCTTTATCCTCTGCTCCCCTGGGAGTTGCTGCAGTACCTGGGTGCACACCTGGAGGTCCAGCTCGCTGCTACTGGAGTGGCAATAGGTAGCAATACACCTGTGCTCCCTCCTCCCCAAAGCTTCATCTGGCCTGTTGTGGCCCCTTTTCAACTTCTGTCTTGTGGCATCTGCAATGAACACTGAAGACATGTGGCTCTTTAATAGATATGAGAGCCTGAGGAGTAAGTTGCCCTCACTTAGCTGGCACTTAAAACTAAGGGTTATTGCCTCAGTTTCTTGCCTCATATGGCCCTGGCAAATACTTCCAAAACATCTCATGATTCATGTGGAAT
>NW_011494609.1:5090820-5099726 GCF_000754665.1 Bison bison bison
ACTGAACCTGAAGGGCACTGCTGGACGTAGGGAAGTGGTGGGGGGGAGGGTGGGGAATCGAGGTGAGGAAGGGACTGAGCTCACCTGGGTGAAGCTGCAGGTTCTCAGACTTCCCATGTGGGGAGGGTGGTCCAGCTACCTGTTCAGACAGTTCAAAGATGATTGTTCTTGAACATAAAGAGGTTTTGAAGTTTTGCATATAGTTACCTTTTAAAAGAATTCTTCATTACTGAAATTGAGTATCAAGAGTGCTAAGTAGTTTCAGTTGTGTCCGACTCTTTGGGACCCTATGGACTGTAGCCAGCCAGGCTCCTCTATCCATGGGATCTTCCAGGCAAGAATACCGGGGTGGGATGCCATTTCCTACTTCAGGAGATCTTCCTGACCTAGGGATCAAACCCACCTCTCTTATGGCTCCTGCACTGGCAGGCATGTTCTTTACCACTAGTGCCACCTGAGAAGCCAAACGAGTATCAGAGGAAAGAGGACAAATGCTATACACAGTGTTATTACACTGTTACTGCATCCAGTTTAGAGAAAGTGTTTCTTCTGTAACTCCAGACCTAAAACTTATGCAGCATGGTCTCAGGTAGAAAGAGAATGCTCCTCTCTTGTTTTTGCACCAGCAAGTAGCATGTGCATGATCCTCCAACAACGCTTGCTCTCAGGGAGAGGCCCTGGCGAGAGCGTCTGACTCTGGCAGACTCTGGCAAGAAGAGGCAAACACAGGAGGTGAGTCGTTCCCCATAGAGTTGAGCTGACCATCCCGGGACAATCTCTCTGAAACAAGTCAGCTATATTCATAATCTGAAATTAAGCACAAGTAACCTTAGTTTGCATAAAATAATCAGTACATTTAAAAAACAAGCAGAATGCAATATTGTAAAGCAATTATCCTTCAATTAAAAACAAAAACAGAGAATCAAGATACAAATGGCCCAGTAGGAAAAGTATGGATTATACAGAGGTTCTGATCCTTAACATAAACTGGCTCCTACAAATCAACTAAAAAAAAACCCCAAAAACCCTTGCACACCATAAGAACTGCCAAGTAAGACACATCAAATGAGAAAGTAAAATGACCACAAACACATGAAAACATATACAGCATCACCAGACAGGATACTTATTTGACTGACAGGGACTCATTTTTTATTGCCAGTGTTCTCAGGTTTCCAGGAACAGCCTCTCCACTCCGCCCTGTGCCCTTCCGAGGATGGAGTGCCCAAAGCTTCACCCCAGCAGAGCTGAGCCCCAGGCAGGCTGTGCGTATGAACGTGCTCCTGTGAGGAGGCTCATGGTAGCGGGCTGAGAGGGTGCTGACAGAGCCTGTGAGGACAAGCTGCCCCCACCTGCTGTGTGATACAATTGTTAAAACATGCAGAAGAATATATGGAACAGATTAAAAGTCTAATTTACTAAGTACAAAAGCTGATTATAAAAGTATATGACTGACCTAATTTTGTAGAAGTGTTTTTAAAGAAAAAAATTAAACCTGGAAAGGATTTACATCAAATACTAACACACTGTCATTAAACGAGAGGTAGGATTATGGGAGATTTAAATTTTATTCTTTATACTTTAATGTGCTTTGTAGATTTTATGCTGCAGCATAAATGCTTCTATATTCAGCAAAGAAAAATGCATAATAAAATACCTGCTTTTTGGGGTAATTTAAAAAATCTTTTCACACATTTCAAATGGCAGAATTACAAACAGTCCATAACTTTTATTAACATATTGATATAAAAATTTTTTCTGACATACAGAATTCCCAGAGAGTAATTTTAAAACATTTTAATGCTTCTTAAAATCTTAATTTACAAGACGTATCTTACTGCCACTTACCTTTCAATACAAAAATTTTACAATGCCTGTTGCTATAAAATGACAACATAAAGGGCTGGGTGGTTCCTCTCCTACAGGCCATTCTGTTATGAGGAATATCCATTAGTCCACTGCTAGAACCTCTGTATGTCAAACAATAAGTTACACATGTTATATACATAATTACACGAGGACTGTTCAGTTCCAGTATGTTCTTACATACCACACTGCATACCAAGAGCTACTGAGCACAAGCTACTTGTAGCCGAGAGTTAGATGTGAGAGTCAGCCCAGTCAGCCAGGCCTTTTTGGCGGAGAATTTTAAATGGTAAAGAATTAACAACTGTTAGGCACTGATTCAGGTTAATTCCAGAAAAACCTGGCTGTTTCTAGGAAGCATGTGATTCGTAAACTTTCTGACCCGCAGTCCCTGACAGTTCGTAACACATTTTTTATTAGTGATACAAAAATACTCTGTCTTAGATTCGAGCTTCACTTCAAATTCTTAGAAGTATCTAAAGGATTTCACGTTCTCTGATTTATATTTACTATAATATTATACCACTCAGTTTAGTCGAGTTCAAATAAAATAAGTGAACATGGTTTGGCCAAATTTTACAGGCACACAACTCACGATGCAACAGTGGCTGGGAAAGTTCTCGGGCCCTGGGCTGTACCACCACACATGTAAACCTCAGCCCACCGGTGAGTCCACATCTGCTGATGTGTAATAAAAACAGTAACTCAGTACAATTTTGGACAGTGAGAAGATCCTATACTGTGGTCATGAAAATCAGCACTTCAGCTGAATAGCAACAAGCCAGAAATGCAGAAAGAGGTTTAAAACTCAGCGTTCCTTTATCTTTCTGAAACAGCTGCTCACCTGATGGACCCTGTCGAGGGTTAGAGATGACACAGGCAGGCAGGCGGCATACCAATGTTCAGAGAGGAAGTGTGTGTGCATGAGCCTGGTCTGAGGCCCAAAGCAGGTCGGGGGTGGGGAAGAGGGGGCCAGGCCAGGATCATGCCCTGCCCACCAGCCTTTCTGTATTTTGCTCTTCCCTGTGAATCAGAACTGAAGCAGCTGTCCCTGGGCCTCAAATTCCTTCTCGCATAAATTCTAAGTATGACCTTGTCATCTGAAATGGTATAGTTGAATTTTTAAAATCGAGAACTGAATTTTTAGCCTAAAAAAAGTGCAAACTCATAATACAGCAGAGGACTACATCTACAGCACCTGCAGTGCCCGCACCAGGCTTCTTTCCCAGTCACACCATCTGTTGCAATACTGACATTCATGTTTCTGTAAATGTTCCAGATAATTAAAAGGTTTTGAGTAATTCAGGAAGTGGTTTCTAGAATGAGATGGGTATGTAAGCGCATGGGTGGGGCCCTGTGCTCAGGAGCCTGGGGTCCTCTCCCCAGGGGCTGCAGACGTCCCCCAGCCCCTCCAATGGCTCGTGAGGCCCCTCTGGGGCTGGTGCTGAACAAGCTCACGTGCTGTAGGCCACACAAGTGGGGTCCAGCTGGTTGGGGCTGAGTGGGCTCACGTGTTGTAGGCCACGCAGGTGGGGTCCAGCTGGTCAGGGCTGAGCGGGCTCACATGTTGTAGGCCACGTAGATGGGGTCCAGCTGGTCAGCTAGGAAGCCATCGCGCAGGTGCATGCGCTGCTTCTCCCCACGGGAGTTGATGGGGATGACACCCGGGTCCACGATGACCACCACGCCCACCACCAGGTGGTGCTCCTCCAGCACCACGTTCGTCACCAGGGCCACCAGGTCCAGCGCGTCCTGCTCCAGCCCATCCAGCTCCACCACCACCACCAGCAGGTTGGTCCAGGTGAACACAGCGCTGCAGGTAGAAGGCGAATGGTGTCACATGGGGCTGGGCGATGGCTTCAGGGGCCAAGGACACACAGGAAATGATGCCAGGCAAAGACCACTGAAACATACTTAAGTAGGTTTACTGACGTCATCCTCTGCTCAAGTCAGTTACAATTCAAAGGTTTGGCTAAGTGTGTTTTATTGGAATATCTACTCTAATTAAAGTTCTCTCTAAGAATCAAGACAAATCTGACAAAAAATGGTCCACTGGAGGACCCATCCTCTTTAGCATTCTTGCCTAGAGAACCCTAGGGACAATATGAAAAGGCAAAAATACATGACACCAGAAGATGAGCCCCTCCAGGTCGGAAGGTGTCTAATACGGGGAAGAGCTACTGGGGAAGAACAGAGGGCAATTACTAAGAGTTCCAGAAAGAATAAAGCAGCGGGCCAAAGTGGAAATGAAGCTCAGTTGTGGATGTGTCTGGTGGTGAAAGTAACGTCTGATGAAAGAACAATATTGCATAGAGACCCGGAATGTTAGATCCATGAATCAAGGTAAATTGGAAGTGGTCCAGCAGGAGATGGCAAGAGTGAACACTGACACCGTAGGAATCGGCAAACTAAAAGGGAGGGGAATGGGTGAATTTAATTCAGATGACCACCATATCTACTACTGTGGGCAAGAATCCCTTAGAAGAAATGGAGTAGTCCTCATAGTCAGCCAAAGAATTCGAATACAGTTGTTCAGTCACTAAGTCGTGTCCAGCTCTTTGTGACCCCTTGCACTGCAGTACAGCAGGCTTCCCTGTCCTTCACTATCTCCCAGCATTTGCTCAAACTCATGTCTATTGAGTTCGTGATGCCATCTAACCATCTCACCCTCTGCCACCCTCTTCTCCTTCTGCCCTTAATCTTTCCCAGCATCAGGGTCTTTTCTAATGACTTGTTCTTTGCATCAGGTTTAAAAACCATAGTTGTGACTATACAGACCTTTGTCGGCTTTCCTTCAAAGGAGGAAGCATCTGTTACTGCTTCTATTTTTCCCCTCTGATTTGCCATGAACTGATGGGACCAGATGGGTTAGGGTTAGGAGGAGAGTGAAGAAGCTGGCTTAAAACTCAATATTTAAAAAACTAAGATCATGGCATCTGGTCCCATGACTTCATGGCAAATGGAAGGGGGAAAAGTGGAAACAGTAACAGACTATATTTTCTTGGGCTCCAAAATCATAGCAGCCATGAAACCAAAAGACACTTGCATCTTGGAAGAAAAGCTATGCTAAACCTAGACAGCATATTAAAAAGCAGAGACATTGCTTTGCCAAGAAAGGTCTGTATAGTCAAAGCTATGGTTTTTCCAGTAGTCGTACATCGATGTGAGAGTTAGACCATAAAGAAGGCTGAGCACCAAAGAATTGATGCTTTCTAACTGTGGTGCTGGAAAAGACTCTAGAGAGTCCCTTGGACAGCAAGGAGATCAAACCAGACAATCCTAAAGGAAATCAACCCTCAATACTCAGTGTGATATAGTTAACTTCAGCCAGTTTGATAAGTAGTCCAAGGCCCCTCAGGGATAAAGTCTGAATTCTTTACCTTAGCAGTCATGTAGGCACCGTGTTAATAATTATATAGCAACAACATCTTGCTTAAAGGCATGCTTTCCTCCTCAACAGGAACTCGTTCCTTCTGGCTAATCTCGAACTAAAGTTATCTCAGGATGCCTTGGAAAAGGGTCTGGTGGAACTTTTACAGTCTTGAGATATTCTTTTTACCTAAGCAGCCAACTGAAAAGTATATAATTTTCTGCTCAAGTTAACAACGTGGGGACTCTCTCTACCCATTTCTGATGTCTATGTCGGAAGTCTTCTCTGCCCCTTTTCAATAAACTCTATTTCCTCACTGCAAGCCTCAAGTGGTCTCTATTATCTGCCTGGTTTGGTGAGGGAATTTTTCTTCTCACAAGAGCCGTGAGCTCAAGTACAGCCTACACTCTGAGGCTACATCACATCAGAACTGGTTTCAACTGGAAGGACTGATGCTGAAGCTGAAACTCCAATATTTTGGCCATCTGATGTGAAGAGCTCACTCAATGAAAAAAGACACTGATGCTGGGAAAGAACGAGGGCAGGAGGAGAAAGGGGCTACAGAGGACAAGATGGTTGGATGACATCACTGACTCAAGGGACGTGAGTGTGAGAGATAGTGGAGGACAGAGAAGCCTGGCATGCTGCAGTCCATGGGGTCACAAACAGTTGGATTCAACCTAGCAACTGAATAACAAGAATCAAGAATATTATTTGATATTGAAAGCTGTACTTTTCCCACAGCAACCTCCCTCCAAAGTGAGGAAATCATGCGTCTTGACCATTTAAATTAGGAAATCCATGCAAATGCAGAGGTATTTCAGAGTAACTGGGGCGCTCACATTTTGCCTGTGCATTTGGGGACAGATTCTTAGTTTAAGACTGATTGAGAGAAGAAGAAAAACCAAGCAAACCCAAACAAGGGGTCTCTGGCACATGATTCGCAGAGTGTGTCTGGGGTCTGCTCCTGGAGAGGAGGTGGCTGCCCACACGACCGCGTGAGAGCTGCCAGCTGGTCCCCTGGGCCCTCACCATTCAGCAATGCTCCTGTGCGCACGGATCACGGACGTCTCGATGTCGATGGGGTGGTAGCGCATGCCCCTCAGCTCCAGCGTCTCGTCCAGAGACCCCACCACGTACAGCGCATCATGTCGCTCTGCAGATGGCACAGTTCACCACCTCAGCATGGCTCCCGTGCTGAAGCCTCCTGCCGTGCGCACCCACGTGTGAAGAGTACAGAACAACTTCTACTATCTCGGAGACAAGGCAGCAGCTACAGGGGCTCCCAAAGTTCTGACTGCATCTGGCCAGCCTGCTGTGGCTGTGGACTCTGTGACCTTGGGGGAATGTATGGGGAGGCCCTGATACATGGCTGGTGAGACATGCCCATGGCTCTGCCTGGGGGGCCCAACAGCCTCCCCCAGAACCCCCACACCCTCAGCAGAGGTCAGGATCCAGGAATAGTGAAGGAAAAGGAACAACTTTCAGAGAAACCATATCAGAGCACCTAAAGAAACCAGCTCCTGGGAAGGGGTGAGGTGAGTTGGCAGGAGGTCCCAAGACACTGCCTGTAGGGGCTCCTGGCTGTGGTAGCCCCAAGACTGGGGGTGAGCACTGCATAGGACCTCTCACCTCCGCTGGCATCGGTGAGCTCTGTCCTTCGAAGGAAGCCCAGGAAGCCAGTCCTCGCCCAAACAGTCTGGGTGTCTCCGAAACTCAGCCGGGCACTGAAGTGGTCGGCATGGAGCCCCTCTTCCCCGTAGACTGTGTAGTACCCGGTGGCATTGTGGGGGCTGCTCACCCAGATCTGGGGCCCAGAGCACAAGGGGGTCAGTCATCACAAGTGCCAGGCACTGTGTGTCCCAAGACACGGCAGCACACAGTGGGGTGGGGGTAAGGGGCTTGAAATAAGTCACAAGAGAGGCCCAGAGAGCAAAGAATTCTCTCCTTCAAACAAACCGTTCCCCTCCTAGGACCCCTGAGTGACAGTTGCAGGACTGCAGCGTACAGTTCATCGCAAAGAAAGAACTGGGAGCAACCCGCATGCACACCCAGGGGCCAGCGAGAGGTGGGGTCCCCATCCTCACCTCCCCCAGGTGCGAGTCTCCCAGGGGCCCTCTGGTCTCTGTGTGGGCGATGATGACCTTCACTCCAGGGAGAATCTGGAAGGAGAACCATGCTCGTCAGAGGGAGCGTGGCCCTCCTGACGCAAGAGCGGCAAAAACAACGCCCTTTGAAGCTGATCTCAAGGACGTGACTCATACACGGCCATGACCAGGTTCAGAACCCGACCTAAATCTGACTGAATTTTAACAGAAGTAAGAGATTTTAATAAATAAAAATAAATTGTGAATCTCAGCAAAATCATCCAGCTCCTGAGAATGAACTCTATTTTGGACATGGAGAGGGGAGGAGGGGATCTTTCCCTGAGGCCCCTGTTGGGGCTCTTGAGGCCAGGGAGTCCAAACACAGCTCGGCTGGGCCCCCACCCACCCCAGAGTTTCTGATTCTGGAAGGAAACCTGGCCACCAAGAGGCATTCCTGCCCTCAGACTTGGGGCTCCATGCCCACCAGAGGCTGTGGAGAAGGCTGGGGAGGGTGCTTCATGTTCAGCACCCCAACACAGGGCCTGCGGCCCCACTGGACATGGGACTGACCACCTGGCTGCTTCTGGGTACCTATTCTGTGTCCTTAGTTTCCCTGGGTGTAAAACAGGAGATGACAGTGGAGCTTTCCAGCAGGTGGGGGAGAGGCGAGGGGTCACGGAAGGCTGGTCGGGCTCTGTTCTGTTGCCCATGGGATGCTGCTGAGCCTCTGACCTCCCCCCGTGTTACCAACCTGGACCCTGAGGACCCAGAGCTCTTCCCAGAACCCCAGTCCATCAGGCCCAAGTTATTGTAACAGAGAAATAACAGGGGGGGAAGTCCATCAAAACTGAGTGCAGAGCCACATGTGATTAGAAATAAAAATGTACCAGAAAGAATTAAGAACTGCTTTGAGAAAAACCACCATGTTTACAGAAAGGAAAATGCAGATTGTAGTGGGACACGTCTGTGCACCCAGGGAAGGGTGGGGGAGCCCAGGACCATCTCCAGCCCCCAGCCCCTCCCTCTGACACCTACACTCTCCCTCCTCCCCTCTGCTCCGTGAAGCTCCAGCCACACTAGCCTCTCTGTGGTCCCGGGACCTTCACACCAGCTGAGCCTGCTCCTCTTCTGGGGCCGCCCTCGGGAGGTGCACAGCCCCTACTAGCTCCTCTCCCACACTCACCTGGGCTCGTCAGTGCTGCCCCCGCTGCCCTGTCCCTCTCTGGGCACGCCCTGCCTCCTGAGAGGCAGACACGTGCACAGCGTGTGTGAGCAGGGCTAGAGGCTGTGCTGACTCCACTCTGTCGCGCATCCCCCTCAAGTCCCTCCCCCTTCACCCTGCCTGACCACTCCTGGGAGCCTTCTTCCTTCCTCCGAACCTCCCCTGGTTCTGAAGATGCCTGGTCTCCTGGGTCTATGCCTGCTGAGCCCTCATGGTGGCCCACAGTTTTTCCCTAGGTGCCCTTGGGTGGTCTCACGGCCCCACCACCTAAGCCCTTGACACAGCTCATGTGGTCGAACCAGGCCTGGACTGCTTTAATGGTGAACTGCCACTGGGGATACTGCCTAGCTGTCACCTGAGC
>NW_011494609.1:5099826-5102970 GCF_000754665.1 Bison bison bison
AGCCAGGGGAGAAGCTCTTCCAGGCCCCAGTGGGCTGCTCCAGGTGGCACCAAGGCGCCAAGGCCTCAAGACCCTGTAGTGCAGTTCCTGCAGGTCTGCATCTGAGGTCCTCCCTCTGGGCTGGAGCTCAGATGTGGACAGAAAGATGTAGAGAGTGTGTGAGCATGTACGTGTGTGCGTGTTGTATGTGAGTGTATGTGTATGGGTGTGTGAGTGTATGTGAGTGTGCATCTGTTTGTATGATGTGTATGGGTGTGTCTATATGTGGGTATGTGTAAGTGTGTCTGAGCTTGTGTGACTGTGTGAATGCATGTGAGTATGTGTGTGTATGTGTGTCTGTGTGCAAGTGTGTATGTATGTGTATGTCTGTGAGTACATGTGTGTGTCTGTGTGAGTGTGTGTGTATGTGTATGTGTGTGTGTGTGTGCGCGTATGCAAGGAGGTGAGGCCAGCTGGACCTCAGGGGACATAAGCTGGAAGCCAAGCCCCACGCCACTACCTTTCCAGACTCAGTCAATGGCAGACTGTGCGGAGAGCCCCGTTCCACCAGACGTACCCTACAAACGAACAAGGGAAACAAATAAAATTGACTACACAGACAGCAATCTCTAAAGAAGGCAACTCATAAGGTAATCAGAATTGATCAGCACTGTGACGGGCAGTCCCGTGACGGCAGCCAAGCCTTTAGCCTTGGATCGTGACCTTGCTGTGACCTTGGGACAGTGACTTCAGGTGCCTGGCTCAACCAGCAGCGCTCAGGTCAGGAGCCCCTGGCCAGCTGGCCTCGCCCTCCAGGAGGGTCCACCACGGTTTCCCTCAAGCTGAATGTGAGGGTCAGAATCTGGCTCTAAAGCTGGGGGGGACCCAGGCCTCGAGGCACACACCGTGGGGCCCCCAGGACACATGTGCTGACAGGATGTCTACATCCTGCCTGGAGACGGGTCTTCCTGTTTTTTACCCATAAAAATCCCAGTGTCAAATGCTCGGTCACTCTTGGAAGGTCGGTCCCCTCCTGGTCGTGGGAACAACTGATTAAAGGAGGACATGGTGAGACTTCCCTGCAGTCCAGTGGTTAAGAATCCTCCTGCCCATGCAGGGGCCATGGGTTCAACCCCTGTTTCGGGGAGACCCCACATGCCGAGGGGCAACTAAGACCACGTGCCACAACTACTGAGCCTAAGCACCTAGAGCCTGTGCTCTGCAGAAGCCACCGCAATGAGAAGCCTGAGCACTGCAGCGAAACCCAGCACAGTGAATAAAAAATAAAACAAAATAACTTTTTTAAAAAGGAAGAACACAGTGGGCAGGGGAGGCCCAGGCTGAAGGGGGCTGGGGGCTGTTACCTGTCATGGCGCAGTGCCCTCATGTCCACATAGACAGTTGTGGGGTCTGGGCCGGCCGTGCCCTGCAAGGGGAGCAGAGGAACGTCCGCTCAAACCTCACGCCCATCGTTTCCAGGGGTGTGGCATGCACACAGGCACAGCTCCTCCCAGCCAGGGGGCGGGGCGGGGGCGGGAAGGCAACTGCTCTGCCCCCAGCAGGTGTCTGCCTTCCTCCAAACACCTACAAGACTTGCCGACATGGCGGGAAGCCTCCCCTAGCACTGAAGGGAGAGATCAAGGCAAACAATCTCACATTTCAGTCCTGACAGCTTCGATTCCCACTGGTCCCTGAGAAAACACCACCATGGGTTTGGGGGCATTTCCCTGAGCTGTGCTTGCTCAGACCTAATTCTCTTAAGGGCTGAGCACAGCGTGGCTCCTTCAGGGGCGAGGCCTCAGCAGGACGTTCAATGATGTTCCCACTCCATTCCTCTCACTTGACACCTGACGTTGGCCCTGACAGAGGACAGCACGTCCCTTCTGTTAGACACTGAACATCAAAGTACACAGACACTCCGCCCCAACACCATTCTCTGGCGATCCCAGACAATGTCACCAACGTCTGCCCTGGAATGAAGACGGCTCTTCCTCCAGAGGCAGCAGACTGTGAATGCTAAATACTTCTGAAAATACTCTGCTTTTAAGCTCGTTTTTACAAAGGAGCAAGACCACGAGAGGCCACATGAACTCACAGAAGCACAGAGGCACCTCGAGGTCAAGGTCAAGGTCATACCTGCTCAGCCAGCTTTCCCAGCCTGTTGGGCTGACAGACACAAAGGAGGCCAGCAGAGCGAGACAGGGAAGAGACGCCACAGGAAACACAAACAGAGAGCATAGGCACGTGAGGAAGGAGCTGAGAGAGAGCAAAAGGCATCACTGCATCGAAGCGCACAGAGCAACAGCCAGGCTCCTGCTGACGTTTCCAGGAAGGAGGAGCCGGCTCCCAGACGCTGAGCGGACAGAAGGGCCGCGCATACAGCCACCAACCCCACGCCACCAGTCGAGGTGCAGTCGCACCATCGACATCAGAAGGGATCTCCCGAGGGACCCCTCCACCTCCTCCTGCTATGCAGTAAGGGTCCAAGCGAGACCTGGACGGTCGGCATCTATACTGTGGAGAGGATGTCACAGGAACACCTGGACAACAGGATGCTGATCTCCGCAGTCCAGACACGCCCTGCACCCGGCGGGCATTGGTCAGGACCGGGGCTGGGGGACGAGGGACTGTGGTTCTCCTGAGGCCTTTCCTCCCAACAACCCTGAATGTAGGAGCAGGTGCATGCAATGCATTTTAGAAAGAAGTGGGATTGAGATACCAGCCAGAAACCTGGAAAAGAGCCCCAGCCCCCTGAAGAAGCAGAACACTGCTACAGTGAGCTGTTCTGAAACTTTGTTTCCTTTTAAAAAGTAAAATACCTCAGTGTTTCAAGAATGAGTTTAGGGCAATATAAATGATCACACTCATTAACGTTTCCATTTAAAATTGCCAGATGTCTCACAAAACAATAAACTCAATCTTGCTTTGGAATATTAGCTGCATACTGTGTCCAGCTTATCAATTCCTCTCAGTAATTGTCACTGTTCAAAAACAACTGGTGCTTTTTCCAAATAAGCCTTTGTTCATCAAGAACAGAATCTATTTTAAACAAAAATGCTCAGTTCTCAAAGCCATACTTGGAAAATCAAAAGGCTGGAGGCCAGAAGGGACCAAGGGATGGGGCGGTGCAGGGCGTGCACAGGCGCCCAGAGGAAGCCCCGCGGC
>NW_011494609.1:5103225-5104906 GCF_000754665.1 Bison bison bison
TGGCCACATTGACCCTGCAGCCGAACGTGGTGCTCACGGCGCGCGCCGGCAGGCCCAGGTCTCTGAACAGCTTGGAGAAGGACTGTGTGAGCGCGATTCTGGGCCGCTCCTCAGCCACCACCATGCACGTGCGCACACACGACAGGTTCACGCCCTTCATCTGCGGGAGGAGCGTGCATGCCACGCCTGCGTCTGCGCGCAAGGGCCAAACCGTACGGAGCCCCGCCCCCTGGGTTCCGTGCCTCCGCGTCCTCCGCTGCTACACTCCAGCCCCAGGCCCTGGGGACCATGAGGCCTCAGAGATCCCTCGGTACGCTCAGAGCCAGGGTCGGACCCACCCCTCATCTCCTCCCAGAAGAAGTGAGGGGCCGCTGCGGGGTGCTCCACAGGTATGTGTGGGGGTGGAGCTCACAGCGCGGGGCAGGGCCCCCAGGGAGGGTTTTCTGTTTCCAGCCCCCTCTTCCCACCGGAACTGTCCCTGGGGTCTCTCCAGGCCCGCCCGCACTCACTCTGAGTGCCGCTGTCTGCGCACCCAGGCCCCGGGCACACATCTCCATCACCGAGTAGGAGCAGAACGTGACGCGCGCCTTGTACTGGCTGACGGCCCACAGCCACAGGGACACGTTGGTCTCCAGCTCTGGCGGGGGCACCAGCACCGACTGGTGTCCAGAGTAGACGCTGTGACAGCGACAGGGAGGGGTCAGCACTACACCTCACCCCTCAAGGATCTGCCCTTCCAGGCAGAGTCCGCCCCTCCTGCTCTGGTCAAGTCGGGGTTTCGGTGGAAAATGTGGGACGCAGGTCGGCCCACCAGCATTCAGGGGCCCAGGGTCTTGGTGAGGGACCCACTGTGGGCAGGGCTAGGTTCTATTCATGAAGATGGGTCCCTACTTCCCTGTCCTGGATGGAATTGGTAGTAACACAGAGTGTGCATTTAATAAAAATGCACTTCTACCCTTTAACTCCATTTCAGACCCACACTCCAGCTGCCGGCACACTCACACACACCAGCCATTCAGCGTGTATCCTCTGCTTCCTGGACCCTTAACAATATATCTTAGAGATGGGTGGGGGTGGGACTTTAGAGAAGCGGTTCAGTTAGCAGGTGGTAAGGAGTGGGTGGAGCTGTACCTGAACACCCATGGTGCACGTGCCTGTACACTCACCCTCCACTCACCTGACACCCACCCTCCACTCACCTGACACCCGCTGTCCACCCCCCTGCACACCCGCCCTCCACTCCCCTGACACCCGCCCTCCACTCACCTGCACAGACACCACAGGGCGAAGCCGAGGCCACAGTAGGGGTCGAGGCAGATGGCGATCTGCCTGGAGGGGTACAGCTCACACTGCAGCTTGATGGAGCGGCACAGGGCGCTGGTGGCCGCATGCGACATCTGAAGGAGTAAAAGCCCACATACACCAAAAACCCCCAGGAATGCACACTAAAAACCTTCTAGGCGAGACATCAGGGCGATAAAGAATTTTAACAGAGCTTTTGGTGACAGACTCATCCAAGCCACCTGGTTGTCGAGGCCAGAGTCATGAATCAGAAAGTTTAGGTATCACCATAAAACATCAAGACATGCATTACTCTTCAGGCTAACCTAATTTTGGCGTTTACTGATATTTAACACAAGCTTTAAGGAGCAAAACTGCTGCTTCCAGCCTGGGAGGAAGC
>NW_011494609.1:5105006-5105666 GCF_000754665.1 Bison bison bison
CACTCACCTGCACACACACCCTCCACTCACCTGACACCCACCCTCCACTCACCTGACACCCACCCTCCACTCACCTGACACCCACCTTCCACTCACCCGACACCCACCTTCCACTCACCTGCACACCCACACTCCACTCACCTGACATCCACCTTCCAATCACCTGCACACTCACCCCGCACTCACCCAACACCCACCCCCCACTCACCCGACACCCACCCTCCACTCACCTGACACCCACCCTCCACTCACCTGACACCCACCTTCCACTCACCCGACACCCACCTTCCACTCACCTGCACACCCACACTCCACTCACCTGACATCCACCTTCCAATCACCTGCACACTCACCCCGCACTCACCCAACACCCACCCCCCACTCACCCGACACCCACCCTCCACTCACCTGACACCCACCCTCCACTCACCTGACACCCACCTTCCACTCACCCGACACCCACCTTCCACTCACCTGCACACCCACACTCCACTCACCTGACATCCACCTTCCAATCACCTGCACACTCACCCCGCACTCACCCAACACCCACCCCCCACTCACCCGACACCCACCCTCCACTCACCTGACACCCACCCTCCACTCACCTGACACCCACCTTCCACTCACCCGACACCCACCTTCCACTCACCTGCACAC
>NW_011494609.1:5106956-5147289 GCF_000754665.1 Bison bison bison
GGACCAGGAGACACGGGTGGTGTGGATGCCACTTCAGGGCTTGCAGGGAAGGGGAGACAGGACTGCCCCTGGGGACAGGGAGCTCAGAGCAGAGGTCAGGCTGCATGTGGACATGGGGAGGCCGCGTGGAGAGGACCCTCGCTAACCGCACTGAGCGGGTGGCGGCTGACAGTGGGCGTGGTGGAACCGGACGGGAGAAGGCAGCCCGTGACAGCCCCCGGAAAGCTCAGAGGGGCAGAGACTGTGCTGGGTCCCGGAGCCTGTGATGAGCCAGGCTCGTTGCCATTTGTGCGCACAGCGAGCACTGAGAAGTTGGGTCAAGCTCCCTCACCCAACTTCATCACACCCCTCAGGACCACGGGGCACAGCGCTGACCGCGCACAGGTGGGCACAGGTGAGGCGGGGCAGGGAGCGAGCGAGGCAACAGGATGCCTTCGAGCCCGTTTGCCCAGAGCCCAGCCCCCCTGCCACCAGCTGCCTGGGCCAGCTCCCAGTGCCTGCAGTGGTATCAAGCAGGTGGTCACGGACACTCGGTCCTAAACCTCCTCTTGTGGGCAATGCCCTGGTGGATAAGGTGCAACGCGGAGCGATGGGGAAGGAGGGACCCTGTCTGTTCGCCAGTGGGCACCTGTGTGGCCGTGTACCCTGAATTCCCTACAGAGCCTGCTGGTCTGGGGTGTCCTGATGGGGAGGGGCTGGGACCCTCTCAGCCCTCAGGCTGACCCAACAGGCCCAGGCAGAGGGCCCATGTGACTCCTGGGGGTCCGGGAAGGGTCTGTGCTGTGGGAGCTGTCTGGTCCCCACAACTGCCCACTGCTGCGTGGGCGCTGAGTGCAGCAGGAGGCGTCTCTCTGCAGGCACATGGCCTCGGAAGGACCTCTGCCCTCCACTGGCCACCCTCTGCTCTGGGTACCCGCTTTAGGCTTGAGGTGCTGGATGGGCTGCCGGTGCCCCACTGGCCAGGCTCCTCACACCACCGACTCAGGCTCCCTCACCCAACTTCTGTATTTGGGTGGTGACAATGCAATCCCTACAACACAAGAAGCAGAGGGCAGATCCCAGGCGCAGCACACACACCTGTGTCCAGAATGGTCGGCCAGGTCCTGGCGTCCACGGTGGCTGCTGCTTCTTTGGACCTGAGCAGCCGCATGATGGCCTGCGTGGTGAGCACGCACGCAGACTTGCTGACCTGCAGAACACAGGGTTGAGGGCACAGCTGAGACAGCACCCAGGAGCAAACCACGCTCAGGCCTACCACGCTCAGGCCGCAGCGCCCACCTACCTCCACAATCATCTTGACGGTAGGAAGTGTGGTGGCAAGGTTCTGGGGGTGTGGGGGCCGCACGGTGACGGGCACGCAGCCACAGTACAGGCAGCCGTAGAAGGCAGCAATGAGGTCCACCCCTGGAGAGACACGATCAGAGGGTGTCAGTGGGTCAAAGGCAGCCCCAAATGTCCAGGCTGTGGGTCTACCTACCGTGTGTGAACTAAACCACCCTCTCGCATCACAGCGCACACCCCAAACAGCGCTGCAGGGAGGGACAGGTCGCCCCGAGCCTAGACCCAGGGAGACAAGGAGATGGGTGGGGTGCAGCCACGGCCCAGAGGAGCCTATGGCGGACGGGAGGCCCAAACCTCATGGAGCAGCGTGTTCTGCCCTCCGGGGCACTCTGTAGGTGGGTGGGCGAGGTTGGGAGGACACTCTGAAGGTGAGCTGCCCACCCAGAAACGCCACACCTCCTCCTTGCATCTCCACCCTAACGTGGGGACCAGTCCATCCCTGGCGAGGCCCACACCCCCAGGGAGGGGCCAGGATGCCCCTGCCCTGCTCTCAATCTCTCAACGCAAAGTGGGACCACTCACGGCTCCTTCAACTCATCTATGTATTTAAAATTCTCCATAATTAAAACCAGGGGGAACTGAACCACACTTAAAACCCAGCTTTCCCATTTTGACCTCATTCAGACTTAAGACCACCTGCACCCACACCCTAGAGGCCCTGAAGACACTGCCCTCAACTGAGACAAGGCCCTGCCTGGCATCACTAGGCTACAAGACATCAGGCTCAGGCTGTTTTGATTATAGAGTCAAAATAAATACGCAATGTTTGACCCAGCTTGTGGGTTTCACCACACTACAAGTCCCTGATGCTCCATCAGGGCCAGGAGCGCTCAGTGTGGTCACTGTCATGGCCCAAGCTCCTCCCCCAGGGACCAGCCATCCTCACTGTGCCTGTGGGCAGCTCAGGGGACAGATGAGCTGACAGGAAGGCTGACCCGTTCGAGCATCCTCATACCAGCATGGCCATTCTGCCCAAGGTGCCACACAGCAAGCACCGCCAGCAGCTCAAACCCTCGAGCTCAAACAGCTCACGCTATCCCCTGCCTGCGCCCCACTTCCTGCAGCTCCTGCAGGGTCACACGCCCCTCACAGGAGATGCACACCAGGTCCTCTGTGCACCTGCAAACACCTGCCCCCTCCCGCCTCGAGCAGGGTGCGGTCTGCCCTCCAGCTGTCAATCACACTCTCCTCCTGCTACGAAGTTTTTAAAATGTACATTCAGACCTTCACCACGCACTATCACTTTTTATGAATAGTGTCAAAAATGCCCCAAAGCAGAGAGCAGCGTCAGGCCCTGTCCGTCTCTCCTCCTATCACCTCAGCATGTCCACCCGCGCCCTCCCCCAGCCTGCCAGTGTGACCCCAGGCCTCCTCTCAGTCAGTGCTGTGTGCCCTGCACTGAGTCCAAGGATAAGAAAGGAACGGGGACTGCGATCTGTTCTGGACAAAAACGACCTCACATTCCTGGAACAGGAACAAGCAGGAGTGACTGTGATGCCAGTGGGAGTCCTGGAGCGTCCACGTCACCTAGCGTCCATGTCAAGAAACCCGGCAGGCTCTGTGCAGGGAGCGCTCCACAGCAGCCCCGGGATTAAGTGCCCAGCACAAGCCACGTCCCACCAGACACGCTGAAGGGAGACGGTGCTGCAGGGCTGGGTTCCCAGGAGTGGCACCGTGGACACGTGAAGGAAGCCATCATGCAGGAGACCTGAGTCTCAGAGAACAGCCCCCAAAACAGGACTTCAGGCATTCCAGAAGCAGGAAACAGAGGAAGAAAAGGCAGTAATGAGAAAGAACATTTTCCTGAGAGGAGGATTAAGTGGGTAAGAAAGCGAGAGAGGACCCAGACCCGGGCATTTCCTAGTAAAACTCCTGAGCTAGAACCAACAAGCTTCCAGGTGAAACAACAACAAACACGAAGTGGGGAGGGGAGGGGAGGGTGGGTGCTGATCATCACCTGCAGCCCTGCGGGAGCACCTGCAGAAACCTGGGATTCCTGGCCCAGGGAAGGACAGGCTGCCGCTCAAAGTGCAGGGCCTTCCAAGTGCCCCTCACCTGGGCGCCAGACACAGGAGAGAAACTGCCAGGACTGAAGCCCCGAGATGAGGCGGGAGAGGGCAGGGCGCAGGAGCAGGAGAGCAGCGCCCAGCAGGCGGAGCAGAGCTGCCGCAAGGACAGGGTGCCGGGCTGCGAGGGGCAGGCGGGGCTGGAGGGAGTGTGGGAGGACCTGGAGCCCCAAGGGCACGGCTATCCTGATCAGGGAGGCCCCAGAGGAGGTTGTCTCATCCCCACCCCTGGGGGTCTGATCAGAGAGCAGCTGAGGACTTGGGACCAGCAATCCAGCCCAGCTTGGGACGACCCATGGCGGAGCAGAGAAGACGACGGGAGAAGGGAGGCTTCCTGACGGTGGCCAAGTCCCATACAAAGTACAAGAAAAAGAACCAGAGGTCGATCATCGTATGTCCAGAAAAAGACAGCAGATAAGAACTGCAGCCCTTTCAACATGTGCTAAGATGCAATACATTAAGAAAATGATACAAGATACAAGAGAATGACCGAAATGAGAATTAAAACAAACAAATGAGGAAAGAACTAGAAGTTATTTTAAAAAACAATTCAGAAACGGAGATGGAACTAGAAGGAGCCCAAGAGCCAACAAGACAAGGGACACAGAGAACGTGGAAAATGACGAGAAGAGCTAACACAGGGGCGATGGGAGCAGCAAAGAGAATGAACGCCAAGAAAATCCAAGCAGAGGCAGAGAGAAGACACTGATTCTAGAAAACTCCCCTGAGATTAGAAGGCAGGCTTGCAGCTTGGTATTCACAGGCACTTTACATGTTGTGTGGCCCTGCCTGCAGGGAGAGGTGAGCACAGCTGCCCTCTGTGTGGGAACGCTGACCTGTAACAATGTCACAACCACACGGAGGACTTTGAGAAGGGAAAGTGTCCTCCTACCACTGAGAGCAAAAGCGCAGGTGAGTCACAGAGGAAGAAAATTAGATCACAGTCCAACCCGATGCTTGAGGCCGGGAGAAAATGGACACGTTTGAGGCCCCAGCAGGGATGACTATCGCCACAAAGTGTACAGACTGTCACCAACAAGCCAGAGCTCAAGGGACACTGTCCCCATGAACCTTCCTGAGAAACCAGCCAGGGACAATGCAACAGTACCACTGGGACAGAAAGATGGAGGTGTGCATGGCTGGAGGGCTCTGAATACAGGCCTGGTGGACTGCAGGTGAGGAGAGGCCAGCTTCACAGTTTCCGCCCCCCACCACCACCCCATGAGACAGCACAGCTACAGGGAGAGTGAGTGGAGGAAGCCTGTGTGAAAACTCACATGGGGTGGGAGGGCGGTCATGTATGACTGCCATTATTTGGGGGTCCTGCATGTGACACAGGATGAAGCACGTGAGTAGTCCAGGCACATGTGAGTTCTACATACTCTCAACCTGACCCTCGGTACAAAAGGAGACAGAGACATCATGGAGACGAGGTTCAGTGAAAACCTATAACCCTGAGTCTGAACGACTGGGACAGCATGAACTCAGGAGACACTGCCTCTAAGAGAAGCTATGACTCTCATTTTCCAATTGGAACTCTGATCACAGAAAGGGTTAATGGGACAGCGGCCAGCCCAGGAAGGATGAGCTCCTAGTGCCCAGACTGGTGCTGTCAACACCAGGCTCCATGGAGGACTGGCCAGGCACCTAGTTCCAGCCGACACAGGAGGCAAGGTCAGGACAGGAGGTCACACCCGAGGGCCCAGGAGCAGCTCCCACGGGAGTGCGACAGGGCACAGAGCTCATTTCACTGACAGCAGCAAAGACGCAGCATCCCACTTTTCACAGCAGATTCTACCACTGGGTGACCAGATCCTATTCAGGGGAAGTGTCTATTTAGTTTTATGGCTGGTCAGAGTTAACACACCACCATTTAGTGACCGCTAAGGAGTTAATGAAGGTGGGACAAGGTCATCGATAGGAGCTAATGTGCTAATTCTACAAAAGGAGGAAGCACCCGAGGACATTCAGGGTCTTGCAAGGGGAGTGAGTCTGATGCGGGGTTCCTCGTGGGAGCCCAGGAGCAGCCACCCGGCATACACAAGCCACTCCAGACAGCAGGGATGCTCAGGACCCAGGGAGAGATGGAAAGAGGGCAGCCTGCAGGTTACAGAAGCTGCTCATTGCGGTGGTCAAACTATAAAGAAATGGGAGGAATGATGACCATGGAGGTCAGGACAGAGGCTACTTCAGGAGGATGGAGCAGGTGGTTGGGATGGGAAAGCCAAAGATCCATCATTTGACCTGGTTGCTTTGTTTTTGGTAATAAAACAGGGTGGGGGGAGGGAGGGAAAGAACAGCTTGGTTGGAAGAGCAAGAGGAAGGCAGGCTGCACTGAGACGGGCGGGGTAGACTCACAGCTCGCCACGGGCGCTCACAGGGTACAGACATGGACAGAGGGCGGGCGAGGGTGGATGCGCGGGGGGCCACGGGTCTTACCTGGAGGGTAGACCAGGGCCACATGGGCCCCGGCACTCAGCCTCGCCTTCTCCATCAGAGCAGCGGCCACTCGCTCGGCCTTTTTGTGGAGCTGGACGCAGGTTGCGGTGCTGGTGACTGTGCCCTAGGAAAGCAATCATGGGCACGCTGAGCCAGGGCACGGGGGTGGGGAACTCTGGACACTCCACGCACAGCCTCCGTCTGAGACCTGTGGCCAGGAGCCAGGATGGGTGCCACCCAGGCCCTGCCTGCTGTCTCCTTGGCCTCTGCCTCCTCAGAGACTGCTCGTCTACCACAGGCAGACTTGGTGAGCCCTTTCGGCTGTTATGATAAAATATTTTACATATAAAAATACTGTCAAGAATAATGTGACAAGGAGCCATCCAGGTTTTCATTACCTAGTATTCTGCTACATTGTTTCAATGTCTCTTTTATAAAATAAATCACCACCACTCCACATACACCTCCAGTTCTATCCCCTCCCTCCCTAGAAGCAGCCCTTTTCCTGGACATCAACACACACAAGTAAACAGTAAGCAGTAAACAAACATCCCTGAATTGAACCCTGACACACGCTCAGTCGCCCCAGCCCCAGCTCCAAGCCCTGGGTCACCACAGGCTGGTCTTTCAGGGAGCCTGGGAGGGCGAGAGGCTGGTAGGGCTGCCCCACACCCGGTCTCTGCAGAGGACAGCTGGGCTGGGACCAGCTCCAGTCTAGCCCTCCCTCCCCCTGCCGACCTGTCTGAGCTCATGCTCTCGGTCCTTAGGAGAATCACAGTGCCACTGAGCCTACCTAACCATCACCACCCTCCAGGACGGCCCGGCGGAGCATCTAAACTCTCACCCCTCCTCAGCTGGGGCCCCACCACACACACCTGGGGGCTTCGCATGGTGGGTCAGACTCACTCCTCACACCCAAGCTGAGGTTCAGAGTGCCACACTGGGCACACGCTGGAGCTCAAAGGCCCAGAGCTTTGCCAGTCCCCAAGGCCAGGGGCCACCTCATGCCAGGGACACCACCTGCAGAGGCACAGGCTTCCTCCCAGGTCAAAGGCCAGCACATGCTCAGGTCCTAAGGACAATTCAAACCTGAGGAGGCTGACAAACCAGAAGAAACGCAAAAATCTGCAAGGTTTTAGAAAGATCTGGGGGGCCCTCCCAAGCTTAGCTACAGAGATAGTTGTGAGCACTGCTGGCGACTCTAGGCCTGGTGGCATCTCTGCACACTCCCATCGGTGCTCCCTCCTCCCTGGGAAACACCCCATCTGCACAGACACCTGGCCTTCCCCTAGGCCGCCCTCACGTCCCACAAGCCTGCCTCCAACCACACCTCACACTCATCCACAGCCCCTGTCCCATCTGAATGGCTAACTTGTGCCTGGACCATGGCCCTGGCCCCCTGCTCCCATCCTCACCCTCTCACAACCCATAGGAATCACCCAGAATTGGAGACCCCATCATACCCTCATGCTCATGTCCAGCCCCCCAGCACACACTGAGGGTAAACCCAGCGCCCAGCCTCGCCTGCCTTAGAGCTCCGGCTGCTCCTATCTTAAGGTTCTCCTGCAAGCTGACTTTATCTTGGTCAATGCTACTTACTGGCTTTGGAATTCAATCAATCATAAACAAACGTCTCCAGTACACTGTCCAGGTGTGCGGATACATGTGAGCAGAAGATAGCACCTCTCCTGAGCACTGGTTTTCTAGCAGGAAGACTTGCTTCAGCAACTGGGGAACAGGGGTCTTTTTTTTTTATCTTATTTAACATTGTGTATGTAGCAGATATTGATTAATATTTTTTGAATGAAGAAACAGTGGCCAATAGCAAGCAGTTCTGAGAACCAGGCTGGTGCTGCTAAGACGTCAGAGCACACGCGTCCTCCCAGGCCAGGACACATCTAACAGTGAGCCATGAAGAGTAGTCATGGTTACTCTCTGTTTTCATAGTTTGTCTACTGGCCCATAACTTACAGTTTCTCCTTTACACCTGAGAAGCTCCTGGTACCATGTAACACCCACTGAAAGTTACTAGGATTAGGGCTGTAAGCCGTATTTGCTGTGTTACAGCTACAAACAAAGGAAGAAGATCTAAAGTACTTTTTACACAATAAACATTTGTTTTTAGTTTACTTAGGAGAATTTATATGCATGAAAGTGAAAAGCGAAAGTGTCAGTCACTCAGTTGTATCCAACTCTTTGCAACCCCATGGGCTGAAGCCCGCCAGGCTCCTCTGTTCATGGTATTCTCCAGGCAAGAATACTGAAGTGGGTAGCCATTCCCTTCTCCAGGAGATCTTCCCCACTCAGGGATGGAAACCGGGTGCCCTGCATTGCAGGCAGATTCTTTACCATCTGAGCCACCAGGGAAGCCCTATTTACAAGCATACTCTTCATAATCGAAATACAAGGTAATGAGAATTTCCCTGTTAAATACAAACCCACAGAAATGTGACTGTGGCTTGTGTGGAAGCTGAGGTTTTCATGGAAAGAATGACACCACCCAGACGTCCCTGGTGGCTCAGACAGTAAAGAGTCTGCCTGCAACACAGGAGACCTGGGTTCAATCCCTGAGTCGGGAAGATCCCCTGGAGAAGGAAATGGCAACCCACTCGAGTATTCTTGCTGGGACAATGCCATGCACAGAGGAGCCTAGCTGGCTATAGTCCATGGGGTCACAGAGAGTCGGACATGACTCAGCAACTAACAAATGTGACACCAGCTGACAGCCTGGAGGTCAAGGAGTGCTGTCCTCCAGTGAGACCTGAGCACATGGCTGGAGTGTGACATGGGCCCTCGCCCACATGGGCAGCACGTCCCACTGCACCAGTGCCCGCCTCACCTTGGCATTGAGCAGCAAGAACAGCGGGTGTTCGGGGGTGGTGTGGGCCCGCCACTGCAGCACGTCAGGCAGGAACAAGAACTGTGGGAGGGGCAGGGAGGGGTCAGGCCTGGCGCCTTCCCAGGCACCTCTTCACACCCCCCACCCCACCCCTGGGTGGGGAGGGTCAGGCCGCTGGCTTCCTAGGTGCCACCTCCCCCCACCCCACCCCTGGGTTGGGGAGGGTCAGGCCTGATGGCTTCCCAGGGACCTCTTCACCCTCCCCTCCAACCCCCTTACCTTCCTAGCCTGCTCACTGTCCTCTAGGTGCGACAGCTCCCTCCCTGAGGCCTGAGCGATTCTCTTCCCGGCGACCAGGTTCCCAACAATCATGGAGGCAGGCCCAACCTCTGGAACACGAGGGGACCTGAGTGAGGACCGATGACTCTGACAGGTAACCTTCTGAATGGGCAGGCAACTCACTCTTCACTACAATACAGGGTCAGGAACCAGGGAGGAGGGTCGTGCTTAGTGACAGAGAGAACCTCGCTCTCAGAAGTGAACCCAATTAACATATTCAGCACGAGGCGAATATCCCAACCTTAGCCACAGCTAAACTCGTAGTACATTTCATTATTTTACTGATTAAACGTGCTTCACTTAATGGTTATTTTATATATTTAATAATCAACAAAAGTTATTGGCATTTACTTAAGACTTACATCCCAGTTCCCCCAGGGAAGGGAAGCTGACCATGTGCTGGGCTTCCCAGGTACTGCCTGGCTGCTGTGGCAGATCACAGTGCTGGGCAGCAGCACGCACAGCGCCCTTGGCCCCCACGGCTGGCTGTGGTGGCCGCTCCGCGGCTCTTCAGATTCCAAGCTCCCAGTCTGCTCTGGGGCATCATTCGTGCCCCTGGGGCCACTGTGCAGCTTCCACAGCCCGGATACCAGGCCGCATCCAGTGCCAGGTGGGCCCCCCACAGTGGAGGGTGGGGATGTGCTCCTTCCAGGGAGCAGGAGGCGGGGACTGGCCTGCTGTGCTGCTCACTCTGGCTCTCAGCTCCAACCCCAGAGACAGAGGGTTCGGCAGGCCCGCGCCCTTAAACACAAGCGTGGCCGCTGCCGTCCACAGATGCAGCGGACGTGCTGTGGCGCGCACTAACCTGGCTGCTTCTGCCGAGGCTTGGGAAGGTTGGTAACACACGTGTGAGGGCACATCAACACGTTACACGGGTGCAGCATCCCCTCCAGGAAGCGCTGCTTGGTTTCAGAAACGTGAATCCCACCGAGAGGAGCCTTGGGCAAGGTGTTGGCAGGAACCAGGGCCAGACAGTACACGCCCACCTGGTGGATGCTATCGATGGCCTGGAGGGAGCATGAGACAGGGGCCTGCGCTTGAGCACATGCGACCAGCTCCAGGCTGGGAGCTACAGGAGGGCCAGAACACCCAAACCCAAAGGTCAAGCAGACCGTGACCTCTGGGACGTTAAGAGAAACACGGTGAGACAAGTGTGCATTTCCTACCATTTACACACACGTGTGCATGTGCACACTCCAACACAAATCTGTAACTGCTCACATTAGAAAAAGCCATCAAAGCAGACACTGACTTCCTGTGGGAGAAGTGTGGACAGAGTACAGAAGCCAGGCTCCTCTGAATACACTTTGCTTTCAGAGTTGGAACCATGTAAATATTTTATGTCCAAAAAACTTAAAACTTAAAAACCAATCCCTAACAACTGACAGTAAAATAGAACAAATGAACTCAATCGAAGTGGATCAGGTTGGCACATCCCTCAGACAGAATCTACTTAAAGTGACTTTAAACACAGCAATCTGACTGATTCCATCCTAGAGGGATATACCCTATTGGCAAAAAGAATTGTAAAAACATCCTAAGTTGTGCTCGAAACCTCACACTTGAGAGGTTACATGGAGACTGGAGTGTGTGCAGCGTGGCATCAGGACATGATTACTTCTGCTGGAGTCATCATTATTGCAACCTTTCAATATGGAGAAAGGTCGGAGAGTCAAGGAAAACCTGAGTTGGAACCAGCAGCATAAACTCAGGGTGTAGGTGATCTTACAGGCAGAGGATCTGCTCTGTCTGTTTCCTGCTCTGTCCACTGCCCAGACTGTGGTCCCAAGTCCATTTCTTGGAGGCAGCAGGGCCCCATGGGTCCCAGTCGTGCTGGGTCTGGGACATGAGATGCCCCACCACCCTCTGGCATCCACCTTCCTGCTCTCCATGTGACCCCTCAGAACCCAGAGGTGTGTCGAGAGGACTCAGGAGCCAATCCAGAGAGGCTCCCACTGACATATAAATGTAGTTACTACAACCACTAGTTCACAGGGAGACAAAAACCAGAGCTACTCCATGACGCCAGTGCAGGATCCAGAAATCAACCCTGGATCTCACTTTCCTGCACAACCGTCCATCCAGGTCCCCTGGTGACTTCAGAGGACACAGCCCTCTTTGTAGAAGACACTTTCAAAGCAGCTGCATTACCAATGAGCAAGAAATGACTGAATTGAAATGCCTCCCCTCCCTTGAAGCCCTACCAAGCCAGTGGACAGACTATCTACCTCCCATGAGGCCCCTGGCCAGCAAATCAAGCCCGAATCTGACCAGGCTTCAAGATCTACCCAGTGACACAGTGGACAGAGGAGTACAGAGACGGGACCACGAGGCACAACTGTCAGAGCCCAGACTGGGAGATGAACTGGGCTAACCTGTCAGGAAACAAACTGCAAGAAAAATAAAACAAGGAAGAGTGTGCAGATTAAAGAAGATTAAAAACCTGGACCAACCAAGTGCAGTTTTTACCTTATTTTGATCCTAAGTTTAACAAACATATTGAACATTAGGTAATTTGGGAAATCTGAATAGTGACTAAATATTTAATTACAGCAGAAAGAACTAAAATGCTCAGGAATAAATTTAACCAAGGAGATGAGGGACACATGTATACTTAAAACTGTGAGGGACTGATGAAAGAAACTGAAAAAACCACAACTAAATGTAAAGACATTCTGAGTTTATGAATTGGAAGAATTAGTATTGTTAAAAAGTCCATACTACGCCAAAGTCATCTGCAAATTTAATGCAATCGCTGTAAAAATACCCATGACATTCTTCACAAAACTAGAATAAACACTCCTAACACTTGCAGAGAACCACAAGACCCTGGGTTGCCAAAGCAGTCTTAAGAGAGAAGTGCAAAGCTAGAGGTGTCACGCCCCCTGACTTCAAACGTCGTAAAGCTGCAGTAATCAAAGCAGTGTGGGTGGACCTGGCACAAAAACCATGGGTCGATGGAGCAGAAGGGAGCCCAGGAGTTATCTCACACTCACACAGTTACTGCTTTATCACAGAGGAGACGAGGACAGACAACGGGAAGAGAGAGGGCCTTCAGTAAATGGCACTGGAAAAACTGGACGCCCCACACAAAACTAAACCAAAGCAGACCAAGGACGTGAATACAAGACCTGAAACAATGATACTAGAATGAAACATAGGCTGCAGTAAACTTGATGTTAGTCTTGGTGATGGTTTTTTGGATTTGACACCAAAAGCAAAGACAAGAGCAAAAATAAACAGGTGGATTCATGTCAAACTAAAAGGCTTCTGCACGGGAAAGGAAACCACCAACAAAACAAGAGGAATCTATCGAATGGGAGAAGAGATCTGTAAAAATACATCTGGTAAGGATTAAAATCCAAAATATAGAAGGAACTCATACAACTCAACAGTGGAAAATAATAATACAATTAAAAAATGGGCAGAGGACCTGAACAGACAGTTTTCCACAGAGGACATAAGGGACTCCCTGGTGCTCTAGTGGGTAAGGATCTGCCTACCAAGGCAAGAGATATGGGTTCGATCGCTGGCCCGAGAAGCTCTCACATGTCACGAGGCAGCCACGGCCATGCATCCCAACTATTAAGCCCGCTCTCTAGAGCCTGCAAGCTGCGACTACTGAAGCCCATGCACTGGAGCCTGTGTTCTGCATCAACAGGCAGCCCCTGCTCAGTGAGACTAGAGAAAGCCTTCACGCACAGCAGGGAAGGCTCTGCACAGCCGAAAAATGAAAAATAAACAAATCTTAAAAAAAAAAGACATACAAGATGGCCGAGAGGTACATATCTCTTCAGGGATCACGGCCTTGTTGTGGCGAAGGAGCTTGCGTAACTCAATGAAGCTATGAGCCATGCCATGCAGGGTCACCCAAGACAGATGGGTCAGAATGAAGAATTCTGAGAAAATGTGGTCCAGAGGAGGAGAGAATGGCAAACCACGCCAATATTCTTACGTGAGTGAAAAGCCAAAAAGATATGACACTGGAAGATGAGTCCCCAGGTCAGAAGGTATCCAATATGCTACTGCAGAACAGCGGAGAAATAGCTCTAGAAACAATGAAGAGGCTGGGCCAAAGTGTAAATGACGCTTAGTTATGAACATGTCTGGTGGTGAAAGTAAAGTCTGATGCTGTAAAGAACAATACTGTATAGGAACCTGGGATGTTAGGTCCATGAATCAAGGTAAATCAGACACGGTCAGTAGGAGATGGCAAGAGTGAACATCGACATTTTAGGCATCAGTGAACTAAAATGAACAGGAAAGGGTGAATTTAATTCAGATGACCATTATATCTACTACTGGGCAAGAATCTTTTAGAAGAAATGGAGTGGCCCTCATAGTCAACCAAAGAGTCTTGAAATGCAGTTCTTGGGTGCAACCTCAGAAATGACAGAATGATCTCAGTTCATTTCCAAGGCAAATCATTCAACATTACAGTAATCCTAGGAGAAGGCAATGGCACCCCACTCCAGTACTCTTGCCTGGAAAATCCCATGGACGCAGGAGCCTGGAAGGCTACAATCCACGGGGTTGCTGAGGGTCAGACATGACTGAGCAACTTCACTTTCACTTTTCACCTTCATGCATTGGAGAAGGAAATGGCAACCCACTCCAGTGTTCTTGCCTGGAGAATCCCAGGGACGGGGCATCCTGGTGGGCTGCCGTCTATGGGGTCACAGAGAGTCGGACATGACTGAAGTGACTCAGCAGTCTATGACCCAACCACTAATGCCAAAGAAGCTGAAGCTGAACAGTTCTATGTTCAGCATGGAACACTATGCTTCTAACACTAACACCAAGACCTTCTAACACTAACACAAAAAAAGATATCCTTTTCATCACAGGGGATTGGAATGCAAAAGTAGGAAGTAAGGAGATACCTGGAGTAACAGGCAATTTAGCCTTGGAGTACAAGATGAAGCACAGCAAAGGCTAGCAGAGTTTTGTCAAGAAAACACACTGATCATAGCAAACACCTCTTCCAATAACACAAGAGATGACTCTACACATGGACATCAACAAATAGTCAATCCTGAAATCAGACTGATTATATTCTTTGTAGCTGAAGATGGAGAAGCTCTATACAGTCAGCAAAAATAAGACCTGGAGCTGACTGTGGTTCAGATCATGAACTCTTTATTGCAAAATTTAGGCTTAAATTGAAGAAAGTAGAGAAAACCACTAGGCCATTCAGGTATGACCTAAATCAAATCCCTTATGATTATACAATGGAGGTGACAAATAGATTCAAGGGATTAGATGTGGTAGACTGAGTATCTGAAGAACTATGGATGGAGGTTTGTGACACTGTACAGGAGGCAGTGATCAAAACCATCCCTAAGAAAAATAAATGCAAAAAGGCAAAATGGTTGTCTGAGGAGGCTTTACAAATAGCTGAGGAATGAAGTAAAAGGCAAGGGAGAAAGGGAAAGATATAACCAACTGAATGCAGGGTTCCAGAGAATAGCACAGAGAGGTAAGGCCTTCTAAAATGAACAATGCAAAGAAATAGAGGAGAACAACAGAATGGGGAAGATGAGAGATCTCAAGAAAATTGGAGTGATCAAGAGAACATTTTATGCAAGGATGGGCACAATAAAGGACAGAAATGGTAAGGACCTAACAGAAGCAGAAAGATTAAGAAGACGTGG
The DNA here is from genome assembly GCF_000754665.1 of Bison bison bison. Lineage (NCBI taxonomy): Eukaryota > Metazoa > Chordata > Mammalia > Artiodactyla > Bovidae > Bison > Bison bison. The sequence goes on from NW_011494609.1 coordinate 5,121,635, forward strand.
CAAGAATACATAGAAAGTCTTAATGACCCAGATAATCACGATGGTGTGATCACTCACCTAGAGCCAGACACCCTGGATTGGGAAGTCAAGTGGGCCTTAGGAAGTATTACTACAAAGAAAGCTAATTGTGCTGATGGAATTCCAGCCAAGTTATTTCAGATCCTAAAAGATGATGCTGTTAAAGTGCTACACTCAATATGTCAGCAAATTTGGAAAACTCAGCTGTGGCCACAAGACTGCAAAAAGTCAGCTTTCATCCAATCCAAAAGAAAGGCAACACCAAAGATGTTCAAACTATTGTACAATCATGCTCATGCTAAATGCTCATTTCTTATTTTGCATTTCATAAGGTTACAATCAAAATCCTTGAAGCTAGGCTTCAGAGCTACATGAACTGAGAACTTTCAGATGTGCAAGTTTGGGTTTAGAAAAGGCAGAGGAACCAGGATCAAATTGCCAACATTCGTTGGATCATGGAGAAAGCAAGGGAATTTCAGAAAAACATCTACTTCTGCTTCACTGATTATGCTAAAGCTTTTGACTGTGTAGATCACAACTAACTGTGGAAAACTCTTAAACAGATGGGAAAACCAGACCACTTTACCTGTCTCCTGAGAAACCTGTATACAGATCAAGAAGTAAGAGTAGAACTGGACATGGAACAATGGACTGTTTCCAAATTGGGAAAGGAGTATGTCAAGGCTGTATATTGTCACCCTGCTTATTTAATTTATATGCAGAGTACATCATGCAAAATGCCAAGCTGGATGAATCACAAGCTGGAATCAAGATTGCTGGGAGAAATATCCAGAACCTCAAGACATGCAATGATACCACCCTTATGGCAGAAAATGAAGAGGAACTAAAGAACCTCTTAATGAGGGTGAAAGAGAAGAGTGAAAAAGCTGGCTAAAACTCAATATTCAAAAAACTAAGATCATGGCATCTGGTCCCATCACTTCATGTCAAATAGATGGGGGAAAATGGACACAGTGACAGATTCTACTTTCTCGGGCTCCCAAATCACTGAGGACAGTGACTGCAGCTGTGAAATTAAGACGCTTGCTCCTTGGAAGAGAAGCTATGACAAACCTAGATAGCATATTAAAAAGCAGGGACATCACTTTGCCAGCAAAGGTCCATCTAGCCAAAGCTATGGTTTTTCCAGTAGTCAGGTACAGATGTGAGAGCTGAACCATAAAGAAGGCTGAGTGCTGAAGAACTGATGCTTTCTAACTGTGGTGCTGGAGAAGACTCTTGAGAATCCCCTTGACTGCAAGGAGATCAAACCTGTCGATCCTAAAGGAAATAATTCATGAATATTCATTGGAAGGACTGATGCTGCATCTCCAATACTTTGTCCCCCTGATGCAGGGAGCCAACTCATTGGAAAAGACCCTGATGCTGGGAAAGACTGACAGCAAAAGGAAAAGGGGTCGGCAGAGCATGAGATGGTTAGAAAGCATCACCCACTCAATGGACATGAATTTGAGCAAACTGTTGGACATAGTGAAGGACAGGGGAGCCTGGCGTGCTGCAGTCCATGGGGTCGCAAAGAGTCAGACTTGACCTAGCAACTTAACAACAAGAGGGACATAAAAATATGCTAAATATCACTAATACTGCTGCTGCTGCTAAGTCACTTCAGTCGTGTCCAACTCTGTGAGACCCCATAGACGGCAACCCAACAGGCTCTGCGGTCCCTGGGATTCTCCAGGCAAGAACACTGGAGTGGGTTGCCATTTCCTTCTCCAATGCATGAAAGTGAAAAGTGAAAGTGAAGTTGCTCAGTCGTGTCTGACTCTTAGCGACCCCATGGACTGCAGCCTACCAGGCTCCTCCATCCATGGGATTTTCCAGGCAAGAGTACTGGAGTGGGTTGCCATTGCCTTCTCCACACTAATCTTGAGGAGAAGGCAAATTAAAACTACTACAACACACCATCTCACACCCATCAGAATGGCTGTTATCAATAGGACAAGAAACAACAGGACTAGGTGAAGGTGTGGAAAAAGGGAACCCTTGTGCACAGTTTGTGGGAAAGTAAATTGGTGCAGCCACTGTGGAAAACAGTATGGAGGTTCTTCAGAAAATTTTGGGTATTTATTGGAAGAAAACAGAAATACTAACTTGAAAAAATATATGCACCCCTATGTTCAATGCAGTATTATTGACAACAGCCAATATTCTTGTGTCCATCAATGGATTAATGGATAAAGAAACTGTGGTACACACACACAGGAATATTACTGAGCCATAAAAAAGAATGAAATCTTACCATTTGCAACAATACAGAGGGACCTTGACAGCATTGTGCTAAGTGAGATAAATCAGACAGAAAAAGCCATAGGATCACTTACATGTGGAAGCTAAAAACAACAAAAAAATGAGCTCTTGGACAGAAGAGATTGGTGGTTGGCAGAGGTGAGGGGTGGGGGTGGGAGAAATGGGTGAAGGGAGTCAGAAGGGAGAAACTTCCAGTTATAAGATGAACAAGTCCTGGGGATGCCGTGTATAGCATGGGACCACAGTGAATGCTGGGTTGTGTATTGGAGTGTATTTGATAACACTACATCCTAAAAGTTCTCATCACAAGAAAAAATTTCTGTAGCTGTGTTATGGATGTTAACTAGACGTGCTGTTGTGATTATTTCACTATATATACAAATATCAAATCACTGTGCTAGACACCTGAAACTAACACAGTGTTACCTGTCAATCATACCCCAATAAAAGTGAAAGTCACTCAGTCATGTCTGACTCTTTGCGACTCCATGGACTATACTGTCCATGGACTTCTCCAGGCCAGGATACTGGAGTGGGTAGCCTTTCCCTTCTCCAGGGGATCTTCCCAACCCAGGGATTGAACCCAGGTCTCCCACATTGCAGGCGGATTCTTTACCAGCTGAGCCACAAGGGAAGCCCAAATCCCAATAAAATGTTATTGCTGATTTTTAAGATGTGATACTGGTACTCCTTTTTTAAAGAAATAAATACTAAAATTTACAGGTAAAACCTCTGAGTCTGGGATTTGCTTCAAAGTCCTCCTGAAGGAGAAGCTGGGCAGGCAGGTGTGGTGCAGATGGTTCCTGGACTGGTCAGTGTTGACTGAGGCTGACGGTGGACACATGGGTGCTATTATACTCTTCTTTGTATGACTGGTATATTAGTAATATTTCGCAATGAAACATTAAACATCTTCACTAAGTATAAACATCAGCATTAGTAGAAAAACTGGTCCTCTGACACTCAGGGCTCTCTGGTCTCCCTGATGCTGGACTTGCTCTGCTTCATAGGCGTGTCCTTACCCCGGGGGCCGAGGCCGAGCACACGCCACACAACTGCCCGAAACTGGTGGGACACCAGGGGGCTCTCTGGAGAGTTGCCAGGACTGAACTCACCCAGAGATTTGGACAGACAACACTGTCCACAGCAGCCTTATCCATAACGGCCCCAAACCAACAACCCAGTGTCACCAAGATATGGAAAAACAAGCAAAGGAAACACAACTCAGCAATAAAAAGGGATGAGCCACTGACGCACATACAAGGAACCTCATGAATGCGCCACTGAGGAAGACAATCGGATCAGGAGCCCACACTGAGACTTGGCTGTAGGATGCCCTTGAGAGGGGTCAGAGTTCAGCCCCCAACACACAGCAGCTGGTGGTTCCCCAAATGGTGTGAATGCTCTTAGCTGTGGTTACCAGGGCATGTACACCTGTCAAAATTCAACAATCTGGACCTCTGCAAATCCGCTCTTTCCATGTGTAAGTTACACTCAGTGAGCTAAGTAAACAACGTTCCCTGACCACACGTATAGTCTGTGCTCTTCACTGAAGGCAAAGTTCACTCCCAGCCCCGCAAAAGACTTTCTGCTTCTAGTATTAGTACTAGTATGCCATTAGTACTTAAGGAAACGAATGTGGATGTGCAGGGAGTGGCAGCGTGTGGGTCTCACGAGGTGGGACACACCGGAACCCCTCTGGGCAACACCTCCAGCTACAGCACACATTTGCTGGAAACATGGCACCAGCGGGTCCCAGTTCCTGCTCCACACCCCAGGGCCGGTGGAGCCGTGGGCCCACGCCCACCTGCAGCACGCGGCTCATCCACTGGAAGCTGTCCTCCTCGGAGGCGTCAGGCCGCTGCTCTGCCACCAGCACAATCCGGTCGTCATGGAGCACTGTCACGGAGAACACTGCAATCCTGGGGGAGGAAGGGAAGCGATGACCACCCAGCACGATCGGGCACGGATACTCCACCCCATGAGATGGAAACTGTGGTGGGGCTGGAGGGAGACGTGGTCCACAGAACATAAAAGGAACCAAACTTCCTCCAATGTGGAAAAATGAGTTTCCATTCACAAAGCAGACAGAACCTGGGTGCAGAGAAAAAACAAGGCTCACACTATTAAAGAAGTTTCTCCTTAATTGTAATGTTAAGCCATGCGATGATGTCTTCATGTAAAAATGTGTATCCAGAAGATCCATTAATTACATAATTTTTCAGTGCAGCTGATGAAATCTCTCCCCGTGCGTGACTCTGCTCACGTCTGTGACTGACGTCTGTGGACTTGTATTTCGTGTCTTACTGAAGAATTCGACATGTTCACCTTTTCTGTGTGTTGCCTTTTTCTCCTTTTAGACTCGAGTAGATTCTTTTCCCTCACAAGACCGGTAGCTGGCATGTCTGCCACGTGAGCCCTGGGCCTCATGGACCTACCTGCTCACCCATTCCTCTGGCCACTGAGCACACAGGTGCCACATGCACACATACACACCCACACACACTTTCTCTTTTATACACGCTTCACCCAGTATTAACATTTCCTCATTTTCACCCATCTTATTTCTCTTAGTACCTTACCTGAAAGCGTTTTCACGAAAACAGTCTTTGTTATAAAACTTCTGAAACCTATATACCCAAGACCATTTTCACTGCAACCGCACAATTAAGTGACATCTTGGGATGCATATATTAAAATCTAGGCTAAAAGTTCCTCTGAAAACCTTAAACATCACTGCACGTCATCCTCTCGCTCCAGGCCCTCTTCTGGGGCGTCTGGCATATCCTGGCTGGAGACCCGCCCCGTGGCTGCCTCCTCCAGCCGTAGGTTCACACGTGCACCCCCTCCCCTCCCTGAGGTTACTGTCTGCCTGCCACCCCTGCTCGCTTCACTTTTCTCTCAATTTTTCTTTTAGACTTTCTATTTCTTCACTTTTGGAGCAGTTTCTTCTTCTGGCTTTCCAGCTTATCAGCTCCCTCCCCGGCCGCCTCTGCCCCACATTTATTCCACCTACTGAAAAACTGCTCTGTTGTGGTGCCTTGACCTCACATTGCAATAGTTCCTGCAGGTATCCGCCCAGGGCTCAGCTCCTCTATGGTGAAGGCAGAGAGGTCACCTCTCCAGCCACAGATGCATCCACCCCACAACCCAGTCAGCCACCAGGCCAGCGTCACCTCCAGGTATCATCAGGTATCGTTGGCCACGCCAGGCAGTCTCCCTGACATACCAGGAGCACGTGCGGGCTACCCAGTGTCCCCTCCGTGGACACCTATGTTAACAGTGCCTCCAATTTCTGTGTGTGCCCCGTGCCCCAGCTCTAGGATGCACATACCCACCAGTTCCACCTGCCCAGCTGGCTCCCCCCAGGTGGTCAGTCACCCACGGCCATCACTCCAACCTGGACAAAGGCCGGCAGCCATGCTGACCCCTCACTGGCAGAAGTCCCTGATGATTTCTTTAAGGTATAATGGACATGAGTTTGAGCAAACTCTCGGAAACAGTGAAGGACAGGGAAGCCTGGTGTGCTGCAGCCCATGGGGTCACGAAGAGATGGACACAACTGAGTGACTGAATAACAACATATTCACAGGAAGGCTCTGGCCAGGCTCACAGGCACCCTTGTTTGAGTAATAGAAGCACTCCCATGAGAAGAATAAAATGAAATAGGTGGCTGAGTGGGCCAACCAGGAATGGAACCCCTCCCCTAGGACAAAGAGCCCTGAGCTGGACAGGCCAGACAGGGCCCTTCCTCCCCATCCCAGCCGTCTGGGGCCCCGACCAGCTGGGCCCCCTTATCTGCTCTCTGGATGAGAACCTGTGAAGTGCCTGCCTGACACATGCAGGAAAGGTAAACTGACTTGATCTCAGGAAAGCAAGGCCCCTGGTAACTCTCAGGAAAAGGCCTCCATTCCAGCCTGCATCCCTGAGGTTCTGCCCTCCGGCACACAGCTCCTGGGTGGTGCTGGCCCAGTCTCCGTGCCCAGGCCTTGGTCTGGGTCTCACCCTCAAGAAATCGTGAACTCTGCAGATGGTGAGGACTCTGACTCAGGCATCCTCCTGCAAACATCGTCCTGTTCTTTGCGAAGTTCTCCAATGTACAGGAATTATTAGGTTTTGCGTATTCACAGCACTGGGCTCTCCTTCCAATGTGGGGACCTCTTGAGGGTTAAGCGGAGAAGGAACCTAAAGGTGAGGCAAGGGGACCCGCGCATCACCTGCCTCTGTAGACAAACTTCATGGGCTCCACGGCCAGCGCAGTGGCCACCACGTCATCCGCGTTGTGTCTGCGAAATCCCACCACCATCAGCCCGTCCAGCTTGCCCACGACGAAGACCAGGTCATCCTGAAGGCAAGGACGCTGGTTGGGCAGAGGACACACAGCAGGCCCCGTGGCTCAGGGCCTGAGACAGAGACCCGACAGCCCACAGACCAGGTAACTCACAGACAGGCCCTGCAGGCCCCCTGCCCACAGTGACAGGAAACACAGGTGGGCTGACCCGGGGTGAAGGGGCCCTAAGCCTGGTGTGCAAGAGTGGGGATGAGGGGGCGTCCAGAGCAGGCGTCAGCGCAGGGAAGGTCAGAGGTGGGCACACAGCGAGGGTCAAGTCTGTAAAGCACTCAAGGCTAGGGACAGGGAACCCCAGCCTGACAGCACTGATGGTTGGGCAAGATGGGACTCCGTCATGGGGCCTGGGCACTGTGGACATTGAACAGACCCCTCCCCAGCTCTGAGCCTGGCTGGTGGCCCAGGTTTGGCAGCAGGACACACTCACAGGCCCGATGAAGCCCAGAAGCCCTGTCCTGGTGAAAGGTCGGTCGGAGACAGGTGCACCCCCAGCGGTGACCGGGACAGTCTGCACAGAACGCAGAAGACAACAGTCCTAGAAGGGCTATCACCACATCTCCCAGGAGGGGATGAGGCTCCCCACCCAACCCCAACCCACCCCACCCTGAGGCCAGAGGCCCTACTGGCTGGCATGACCTCCATCAGGCTCCTGCCAGCATGGCCTCCAGGGCCCAGGCTTCCCCTCCCACCCCTGTGAAGGCACTGAATTCTCCTGAGGATCCAACGGCTCCAGACCCGAGGCCAGCTTCCCCAGGCCACCCAGGGTCCATCAGGGCTGTAGGCATCCTGAGGAAGACCACACTCCTGCATGCCTCACCCACCCTCCCGTCACTGCTGTGGGACCCGCAGGAACCTCAAAGACGTTTTTGGTGATCCCAAGCAGCCCATAGTACGCTGTCGCCGTCGCACTGGAGTCCACACAGATCTCTCCAACTTCATCAGTTTTGCAGAGATGAGGGGTGCCCTCCACCTTCACAACACACACATTAGCTGAAGAGAGAAAACAACCCTGGAGAGCACGCACACGGAAACTGAGGTGGCCCATCCAGACACCTGTGTGAACAGAACCTGCAGGGTGGACACCAACAGCTGTGCTCCCGCTGCAGAGACCCACACCCCCCTGGCCACAAGCCTGCATGGTCTGTATGTGGTTCGTGCAGGTGACAGAAACTGCTCCCAGTGACATGGGCTCCGTGGTCACCCTGCACTGCCCTCCTGAGCCCTGTGAGATGGGAGATGCTACTGCACGCCTCTGTCTTTGAGGCCGGCTCACACTCCAGGCCTGACGACCCGACTCCAGTGCAAGTCCCTCTTGCGGCCCCTCCCACAGCCCAGTGACCCCCTGCTGTCTTCACCAAGCAGCACCCCCACCAACATGGCCACCTGTGGCCCAGCCCTCAGCTTTGGGGACCTTGCCTGTCTGGCTCCTGCAGCCCCAGTTACCAGCCTGGCCACAGAGCAGACATCCAGAAAGGCCTTGATTAGAGTGACATGCATACCAGAATATGCAGCATCCCTTGAATGGAACTCAGTCGCTCAGGCAAGAACCAAACACCCACAGTACTGGGCGAAGTCCAGCCTTCACCTCTGCCAAAGGATTCCCTGACTGACTCTCATCTCCAGGATGAGTGAGGAAGACACGCAAGGAAGACAGTCCGGGGGATGGGGGCGGACCCTGGGTCAGTCTCTTCTGTTGGTTCACAGATCAGGTCATGGCATCAGAGGGGCAGGGAGCAAGGGCGGTGCTGCCGCCTGGCCTGCCCCCTAGATACACACACTTGCACACAGTCCAACCTCCCTCCCACAGAGACCCTCCCATGTCACAACCAGACAAAAAGGCACAAACCCTGCATGTCCTGGGGACAAAACCCTGGGGCTGACTCAGGAGAGGACTGTGCACCTGACTCAGAGCTGCACCCGTCCTATCGATACACACACCTGGGGGAGCATGCACACACGCAAGCACGCACACACGCACGCACCCTGGGCAGCAAGAACACACGTGCACACACACGGAGGGGGGCACGCACACATACACACACCTGGTGGAGCACATACACACATACACACACACACCTGGGGGAGCATGCACGCACACACACCACACACTCTCAGGGCAAAAAGCACGTGCACACACCTGGGGTGGCATGTGTCCACATGCTTGCACACACACACACCCAGGGCAGCAAGCACACACACGTACATGGCAGGGGGGCCCACACGCATGTGCACACACACACACCCCCCTGGGGGAGCGCACACACATACCCAGGGCAGAAAGCACACACATATACCTGGGGGGGCACATATCTGCACACATGCGTGAATACACACACACGGGGGGCACACGCACACAAATACATATACCATGGGCAGCACACATGCGTGCACACACACTTGGGGAGCACATGTCTGCACATGTGCACACATGCACACAAAGTGGGAGCACACACACACACCCAGAGCAGTAAAAACATGCACACCCACACATATGCACACACACACATGGGGGGCGAGCATGAAGACACACACACACTCAAAACCCAGGGCAGCACATGTGCACGCACGCACACACACACTTGTGACAGCACATGTGTGCATGCACACACACCAGGGGTGGCACAGGTGCACGCACGCACACACACACACCCCTAAGGGGACCACATACACATCTGGGGCAGCACATGTGCATGCACACACACACACACCCCTGGGGGAGCACACACACACCTGGGGTGGCACATGTGCACCCAAGGTGGGCACATGTGTGTACACATACACGCACACCCAGGGCAGAACATAAACACCCAGGACCATGTGCACACATACAGACTCTGGTCCAAGTTTAAGAATAAAATGAGCCCCACTATGAAAGTCCTTACACTTTCAACCAGAAGAATCATCTCTTTTAGTATTTCATCAATCTTTAAAAAAATTCCTGTGTTCACCTCATAAAAGCCAAGAATCACTAAGACCTTGTTTTTTACTCCATAAGATGTTTATCCTTGAGTCCCTGCTTCTGCAAAACTTGTGTCATTGTTCAGTCACTAAGTCATGTCTGACTCTTTGTGACCCCATTGACTGTAGCATGCCAGGCTTCCCTGTGCTTCATTATCTCCCAGAGTTTGCTCAAACTCATGTCCATTGAGGTAGTGATGCCATCCAACCATCTCATCCTCTGTCTCCCCTTCTCCATCTGCCCTCAATCTTACCCAGTATCAAGGGTTTTTCCAATGAGTCAGCTCTTCGCATGAGGGGGCAAAGTATTGGAGCTTCAGCATCAGTCCTTCCAATGAATATTCACGACTGATTTCCTTTAGGATGGACTGGTTGGATCTCCTTGCAGTCCAAGGGACTCTCAAGAGTCTTCTCCAACACCATAGTTCAAAAGCATCAATTCTTCGGCACGCAGCTTTCTTTATGGTCCAACTATCATACCCTTACATGACTACTGGAAAAACCACAGCTTTGACTAGACGGACATTTGTTGGCAAAGCGATGTCTCTGCTTTGTCTAGGTTTGTTATAGATTTTCTTCCAAGCAGTAAGCATCTTTTAATTTCACGGCTGCAGTCACTGTCCACAGTGATTTGAGAGCCCAAGAAAATAAAGTCTGTCACTGTTTCCGTTGTTTCCCCATCTATTTGCCATGAAGTGATGGGGCCAGATGCCATGATCTTCATTTTCTGAATGTTGAGTTTTAAGCCAGCTTTTTCACTCTCCTCTTTCATCAAGAGGCTCTTTAGTTCTTCTTCACTTTCTGCCATAAGGGTGGTGTCATCTGCATATCTGAGGTTATTGATATTTCTCTCAGCAATCTTGATTCCAGCCTGAGCTTTATCTAGCCTGAAATTTCACATTATGTACTCTGAATGTAAGTTAAATGTGCAGGGTGACAATATACAGCCTTGACATACTCCTTTCCCAATTTGGAACCAGTCCATTGTTCCATGCCCAGTTTTAACTATTGCTTCTTGTCCTGCATACAGATTTCTCTGGAGACAGATAAGGTGATCTGGTTTTCCCGTGTCTTTAAGAATTTTCCACAGTTTGTTGTGATCCACATAGTCAAAGGTTTTAGCATAGTCAATGAAGCAGAAGTAGATGTTCTTCCGGAATTCCCTTGCTTTTTATATGATCCAGTGGATGTTGGCAATTTGATCTCTGGTTCCTCTGCCTTTTCTAAATCCAGCTTGCACATCTGGAATTTCTCAGTTCAGGTTCTGTTGAAGCCTAGCTTGAAGGATTTTGAGCATTACCTTGCTATTGCTAGCATGTGAAATGAGTGCAATTTTGCAGTAGTTAGAACATTCTTTGGCATTTCCCTTCTTTGGGATTGGAATGAAAACTGGCCTTTTCCAGTCCTGTGGCCAAACCTGAGTTTTCCAAATTTGCTAGCATATTGAGTACAGCACTTTAACAGCATCATCTTTTAGGATTTGCTCATCTGCAGAACTGATGAGTCCTTGATTGGGGTAAACATACATATGCAAGGGAAAAAAGACAACTCACTCTCTAAAACAGTAGAACTCGAAACAAATCTATTAGGTTGGTGCAAAAGGTCAGTTTTGCACTGTTGAATTTTGCCTTTTGATATTGGAATAGTCTTAAATATATGTGGTTGTTATACATCATTTTAATGCACATTTTTTTTTGCTAAGAAATTACGTTAGACAAAAAAATTCAAGTGCTTTTTTTTAAATTCAAGTTCAGAACAGGTCGTAAAACAGAGGAGACAACTCACAACATCAACAACGCATTTGGCCCAGGAACTGCTAACAAATGCACAATGCAGTGTTGGTTCAGGAAGTTTTGCAAAGGAGACGAGAGCCTTGAGGATGAGGATTGTGGTGGCCAGCCACTGAAGTTAGCAATGACCAACTGAGAGGATCACTGAAGCTGGTCCTCTTACAACTACACAAGAAGTTGCCAAAGAACTCAACACCAACCATTCTAAGGTTGTTCAGCACTTGAAGCAAATTGGAAAGGTGAAAAAGCTCTTAAGTGGGTGCCTCATGAGCTAACTGCAAATCAAATAAAATCATCATTTTGAAGTGTCATCTTCTCTTATTCTACACAATAACAACGAACCAATTGGACTGTGACATGAGACAAAAAATGGATTTTATATGATAACCAGCAACAATCAGCTCTGTGGTTGGACCAAGAAGAAGCCTCAAAGCACTTTCCAAAGCCAAACTTGCACCAAAAAATTGTCACGGTCACTGTTTGGTGGTCTGCTGCTGGTCTGACCCACTGTGGCTTTCTGAATCCCAGTGAAACCATTACAACTGAGAGGCATGCTCAGCAAATCAATGAGATACACTAAAAACTGCAATGCCTTCAGCTGGCATTGGTCAACAGAGTGACCCCAATTCTTCTCCATGACAATGCCCAACTGCATGCTGCACAATTAATGCTTCAAAAGTTGAATGAAATCAGGCCACAAAGTTTTGTCTCATCTGCCATATTCATCTGACTTCTCGCCCACTGACTACCACTTCTTCAAGCATTTCGACAAACTTTTGCAGGAAAAATGCTACCACAACCAGCAGGATGCAGAAAATGTTTTCCAAGAGTTCATCTAATCCCGAAGCACAGATTTCCTTTATGCTACAGGAATAAACAAATGTATTCCTCACTGGCAAAACTGTGTTGACTCCCTAAGATGGCAGAGGAATAAGACAGGGAGACCACCTTCTCCCCCACAAATTCATCAAAAGATCATTTGAATGCTGAACAAACTCCACAAAACAACTTCTGAACGCTGGCAGAGGACACCAGGCACCCAGAAAGGCAGCCCATTGTCTTTGAAAGGAGGTAGGACAAAATATAAAAGATAAAAAGAGAGACAAAAGAGTTAGGGACGGAGACCCATCCAGGGAGGGAGTCATGAAAGAGGAAAAATTTCCAAACACCAGGAAACCCTCTCACTGGCGGGTCTGTGGGGAGTTTTGGAATCTCAGAGGGCAACATAACCAGGAGGAAAAATAAATAAATAAATAAAACCCACAGATAACGTGCCTAATTGCAGCTCCCACCGGAGAAGTAGCGCAGATGCTCGCGTACACCACCAGCAAGCGGGGGCAGAACAGGGGGGCACAGGTTGCATGCTTAGGGTAAGGACCGGGCCTGAATGTCCTGAGGACAATCTGAGGGAGCTAACGTGAGATAGCAATCCAAACTATGGGATAGCCAGAGAGAGAGAGAAAAAAAAGAGAGAGAGAGAGAACGTTCCCACAAAAAGCTCTAACCTAAGGCACTGCCAGGCCTGCTCACAGAACAAAGGACTGAGCAAATACCAGAGGAGAGCTAGCTGGCTTCGGACTGGCCCACCCCCTGCCACAGGCAAGGAGGCAGGCGGGCGACAGCCAGAGCCAGAAAGGGGCAATCTCAGCCCCAGGGACAGCATCCTTTACCAAACTGCGAGCAGGCTCCCAGGCGCTAACTAAGTCTTCCTGGGATCCTGGACAGTTGACATCTGCTGGAAGGGTCGCAGCCAGGGATCAGGTCCCCAGAGGAGACACACAGCACACCTGAGATGGCACTCCCGCTGTGCACCCAGGAAACCAAGCGGCTGGGACTGGGGAGGTGATAAGACACACCGCCCCACCTGGGGAGAGTGCACTCACCAAGCACCTGGTCACCTGAGCTGCTCGGACCTGGGAAGGGCACAAAACGCAGGCCCATCCGAGTCTGCGCCTTTGTGGAGTACCTGAGAATCTGAACCTGAGTGGCTTAGACCTGGGAAGGGCACACAACCCAGGCCTGCTTTAGAGAGTGACAGAGCAACCTGGAGCCTGAGCAGTGTAGACTGGGAAAGCACACACGCAGTGAGTGGGGCGAACCCAGTGTGGCCGAGACACTGCGAGCACTCCCCACGCATGCCAGTGATATTTGTTTGCATTGTTCCTGCCTCCCCACAGCATGACTGAACAAGTGAGGCTAAATATGTGACCACCTTTGCCCCCTTGTGTCAAGGCAGAAATTAGACACTGAAGAGACTTGCAAACAGAAGAAACCAAAAGAAACAGAGGGACCCGCTTTGGAAGTGACAGGTGCAACAGATTAAAACCCTGTAGTTAGCACCAACTGCAGTGGAAAGGGCCTACAGACCTTGAGAAGTATAAGCTGGAACAAGAAATTATCTGAAACTGAACTGACCCCACACTGCCCTCAACAGCTCCAGAGAAATTCCTAGATATATTTCTACTATTCTCACTTTTTAAATTTAAAAAAATTTTAAGTCCTTTATGACCCCCTTTAATTTTCATTTTTATAAACTACTATTACCTTGCAAAAAAAAAAGACCCTATTTTTAAAGCAAATTTCATACATGTTTTTTAAATTTTTCTGATTGTGTTTTGTTTTTTTAATATTGTATTTTTGACAGTCTAACATCTACTCTAGATTTTTAATCTTTGCTGTTTGGTATTTGTTATCAATTCTGTACCTTTAAGAATCCAATCTTCAGTACCCATTTTTACTTACAAGTGTGATTACTGGCTTGATTGCCCTCTCCCCCTTTGACTCTCCTTTTTCTCCCCTAGGGTCACTTCTATCTTCTCCCTCCCCCCTTCTCTTCTCTACCCAACTCTGTGAATCTCTTTGGGTATTTTGGGCTGTGGAGAACACTTAGGAAACAGATTACTGGTTAGATCTGTCCCTCTCCTTTTGACCCACCCCACTTCTTCTCCTGGTCACCTCTATCTCCTTCCTCCCTCTTCTCTTCTCTATGTAACTCCGTGAACCTCCCTGGGTATTCCAGGCTGTGGAGAGCACATAGGGAAGTGATTACTGGCTAGATTGCTCTCCCACCTTTTGATTTCCCCTCTTCTCCTCCTGGTCACCTCTATCTCCCTCCCCCCTCTTCTCTTCTCCATGTAACTCTGTGAACTTCTCAGGGTGTCCCTCACTGTGGAGAATCTTTTCTCCATTAACCTAGATGTTTTATCATAGGTGTTGTATGGATAGAGCAGTCTTGAGGCTACTGTAAGAATAAGACTGAAAACCAGAGGCAGGAGGCTTAAGTCCAAATCCTGAGAACACCAGAAAACTCCTGACTCCAGGGAACATTAATCGATAAGAGCTCATCCAAAAGCCTCCATACCTACACTGAAACCAATCTCCACCTAAGAGCCAACAAGTTCCAGAGCAAGACATACCATACAAATTCTCCAGCAATGCAGGAACATAGCCCTGAGTTTTTATATACAGCCTACCCAAAGTCACACCAAACCCAGAGACACCTCAAAACTCACTACTGGACACTTCACTGGGCTCCAGAGAGAAGAGATCCAGCTCTACCCACCAGAACACCAATGCAAGCTTCCCTAACCAGGAAACCTTGACAAGCCACTTGTCCAACCCCACTCACACGGAGGAACCTCCACAATAAAGAGGAACCACAAACTGCCAAAATACAGAAAGGCCACCCCAAACACAGCAATCTAAACAAGATGAAAAGGCAGAGAAATACTCAGCAGGTATAGGAACGTGATAAATACCCACCAAACCAAACCAAAGAGGAGACAGGGAGTCTAACTGAAAAAGAATTCAGAATAATGATAGTAAAAATGATCCAAAATCTTGAAAACAGAATAGAGTTACAGATAAATAACCTGGAGACAAGGATTGAGAAGATGCAAGAAATGTTTAACGAGAACCTAGAAGAAATAAAAAAGAGTCAATCAATAATGAATAATGCAACAAATCAGATCAAAAGCACTCTGGAGGAAACCAACAGTAGAATAATGTAGGCAGCAGATAGGATAAGTGAGGTGGAAGATAGAATGGTGGACATAAATGAAGCAGAGAGGAAAAAAGAATTAAAAGAAATGAGGACAACCTCAGAGACCTCTGGGACAATGTCAAACACCCCAACATTCGAATCATAGGAGTCCCAGAAGATGAAGACAAAAAGAAAGGCCATGAGAAAATACTTGAGGAGATAATAGTTGAAAACTTCCATTTTAATGGGGAAGGAAATAGCCACCCAGGTCCAAGAAACCTAGACAACCCCAAACAGGATAAACCCAATGTGAAACACCCCAAGACACATACTAATGAAATTAACAAAGATCAAACACAAAGAACAAATATTAAAAGCAGCAAGGGAAAAACAACAAATAACACACAAGGGGATTCCCATAAGGATAACAGCTAATCTTTCAATAGAAAGTCTTCAGGCCAGAAGGGAATGGCAGGACAGACTTAAAGTGATGAAAGAGAAAAACCTACAACCCAGATTACTGTACCCAGCAAGGATCTCATTCAAATATGAAGGAGAAATCAAAAGCTTTACAGACAAGCAAAAGCTGAGAGAATTCAGCACCAACAAATCAGCCCTTCAACAAATGCTAAAGGATCTTCTCTAGACATGAAACACAGAAAATGTGTATAAACTCGAACCCAAAGCAACAAAGTAAATGACAACACAATCATACTTATCAATAATTACCTTAAATGTAAATGGGTTGAATGCCCCAACCAAAAGACCAAGACTGGCTGAATGGATACAAAAACAAGACCCCTATATATGCTGTCTACAAGAGACCCACCTCAAAACAAGGGATACATACAGACTGAAAGTGAAGGGCTGGAAAAAGATATTTCACGCAAATAGAGACCAAAAGAAAGCAGGAGTAGCAATACTCATATCAGATAAAATAGACTTTCAAAGAAAGGCCGTGAAAAGAAACAAAGAAGGACACTACATAATGATCAAAGGATCAATTCAAGTAGAAGATATAACCATTATAAATATATATGCACCCAACATAGGAGCACCGCAATATGTAAGACAAATGCTAACAAGTATGAAAGGGGAAATTAACAGTAACACAATAATAGTGGGAGACTTTAATACCCCACTCACACCTATGGATAGATCAATTAAACAAAAAATTAGCAAGGAAACACAAACTTTAAACGATACAATGGACCAGTTAGACCTAATTGATATCTATAGGACATTTCACCCCAAAACAATGAATTTCACCTTTTTCTCAAGTGCACAAGGAACCTTCTCCATGATGGACCACACCCTGGGTCATAAATCTAGCCTTGGTAAATTCAAAAAAATTGAAATCATTCCAAGCGTCTTTTCTGATTACAATGCGGTAATTTTAGACGTCAACTACAGGCAAAAAAAACTATCAAAAATACCAACATATGGAGGCTAAACAACATACTTCTGAATAACCAACAAATCACAGAAGAAATCAAAAAAGAAATCAAAATATGCATAGAAATGAATGAAAATGAAAACACAACAACCCAAAAGCTACAGTACTCAGTAAAAGCAGTGCTAAGGGGAAGGTTCACAGCAATACAAGTTTACCTCAAGAAACAAGAGAAAAGTCAAATAAGTAACCTAACTCTACACATAAAGCAACTAGAAAAGGGAGAAATGAAGAACCCAGGGTTAGTAGAAGGAAAGAAATCTTAAAAATTAGGGCAGAAATAAATGCAAAAGAAACAAAAGAGACCATAGCCAAAATCAACAAAGCTAAAAGCTGCTTCTTTGAGAAGATAAATAAAATAGACAAACCATTAGCCAGACTCATGAAGAAACAAAGGTAGAAGAATTAAATCAACAAAATTAGAAATGAAAATGGAGAAATCACAACAGACCACACAGAAACAAAGGATCATAAGAGACTACTATCAGTGACTAGATGCCAATAAAATGGACAACTTGGAAGAAACGGACAAATTCTCAGAAAAGTATAACTTGCCAAAACTGAACCAGGAAGAAAGAGAAAATCTTAACAGTCCCATCGCAAGCATGGAAATTGAAACTGTAATCAGAAATCTTCCAGCAAACAAAAGCCCAGGACCAGATGGCTTCACACCTGAGTTCTACCAAAAATTTAAAGAAGAGCTAACACCTATCCTACTCAAACTCTTCCAGAAAACTGCAGATGAAGGTAAACTTCCAAACTCATTCTATGAGGCCACCATCACCCTAATACCAAAACCAGACAAAGATACCACACAAAAAAAGAAAACTACAGGCCAATATCACTGATGAACACAGATGCAAAAATCCTTAACAAAATTCTAGCAAACAGAATCCAACAACATATTAAAAATGAGAGAGTCAGTTCCTAGGCAGGTTGATAGGGAGTCTAGGGGTCCCCAAGGAGAGAGGGGTCTGGAATTCTCAAGGAGGAAGAAAGGACAAACTTTTTTTCTTTCTCCACATTCCTTAGGATTAGATAACAATAATGTATCCTGCCTGAGGACAGTCTTTGGATTAAACCTTCTGGCTAATTCTGTTATCTTAAAATGTAAATTATGGGAGTAGGTCTGATGAGGTCTTTACAACCTCCATTCTTTGGAGTACAGAACTTCATTGCTAACACTAGCAAGCGGGTACTCTTTCTGCCCCCTTCTGATGCCTGTGTCAGAAGCTTTCTCTATCTCCTTTATACTTTAATAAAACTTTATTACACAAAAGTTCTGAGCGATCAAGCCTCGTCTCTGGCCCCAGATTGAATTCTTCTCCTCCGGGGGCCAAGAATCCCGGTGTATTCGCGTGATTCAACAACAACCTTTCATCTTGGGGGCTCATCCGGGATCCTTCAGGACAAGGTAAGGATGCTTGGAGCTTGAGTTCTTTGTTCTCTTAGCAAACACGTTTTCTGCTGTGCTTTACTACTCTACTGTGTGCTTGTGTGAATGAATGGCATGCCCTACGTGAAGCAAGTAAGGAGCCCTGCTCTGTGGTCCCACGGTGATCTCATAGGGCTTATGGCAGAAACCTGTCAGGGTGTTATATCAACCTGCCAATGCCAAGAGGCACCCAATGTCTCCTTCAGGAACCGACCAGAAATGGGCAAAGTGTGTGGACCGAACTCTCCTTTCTCGGTCAAACTTTTCGGTCTCTTTGACCATTTCATAACTCCTTGGGAATTAGAAGTACTAACCTAATCTATTGGATCATAGACTTTCAAGGGACTTGTGATCTATACTGCTATTGTGTACTGTGGCCTAGGTCCCAAACTTGGATTGGTAGCCAATAAAGCACCTAGCCTCGCTAGGAATCGAAAGTTCGGAAGCTAGATGGAGCTCTAGCTGCCAGAACATCTCTGAGGTTAAAGGTTACTCAGATTGGGACTGCAATGGGTTTTTTTCTTTGGTAACGCCGACTCTTAGTAGATCAGAGGAGGCTGTTATACTGGTGTGGTGATGCTTGGAAAGAACATCTCAGTTTTATGTTCACGTCGGTCTTATTGTAGTCAGGAAATACTCAGGGTTGTGCACAGGCACTTAGGTGACGAATGTTTCCCCTAGTAGTCTCAGCTTGGGAGGCAATCCGAAGGTTACTCTGATTTACCGCGGGTGACATCAGAGGCAAGCAAGGTTAAAGGTGAAGAGCTGGACGTCAAGTAGGGATGCTATCAAGTCTACCCCTGGTACATCCCCACCCCATCTCGGTGGCAGAACCGGGAGGGACGAGTACGGCGCCTGTGTCGCTAAGGGACAGACTAAGTCCAACCAGGAAGGAAAAGCTTTTGGTGTAACGTCTGTCTACACCCCCATCTAGAGCAGGGAGGGACGCCTCCAGTAGAAAAATGGTGCTGGTCGCTTTTTTTCTCTCTTACAGATGGGAGCTAACAATTCCAGCCTCACTCCTTTGAAATGTATCCTGAAAAACTGGGATAGATTTGATCCCCAGGGCTTAAAGAAGACACACCTGGTCTTCCTATGTGATACTGCATGGTCACGGTATCCATTGGAGGATGGCGAACGGTGGCCAGTTGGAGGGTCTCTTAAGTATAATACTGTTCTACAATTAGACCGGTTCTGTAAGGAACAAGGGAAATGGGTAGAAGTAGCATATGTGTTGCCCTTTTTCTCTCAGTGAAATATGCCAGACTTATGTCCTAAGGGTATAGATTTGGGCGTGAAACCTTCAGCTCCCTCCTTTACATCTCCTGTCTCAGTACGACCTCAGACTACTCTGGTTTCAGTAGACACTCAGATCATCGAAGTAAGAGATGAGATGGAGGACAGGAGACAAAGAGAAGAGGAAAAACAGGTTTCTCCAATCTATCCCTAGGATCATATGCACAGAGCAGCCAGAGAGACTGAGGAACAGCCACACAAGCTGTTGCCTCTTTATGAAACACCCACTGGGAGAAATAATCAGTCTGTGAGAGTTAATAAGCCTTTCTCTTACCAAGAAATACAAAGAATCAAGGAGGATCTGGGAGACTAGAGGACCCAGAAAAATATATTAGAGCCTTTAAAGGTGTTACTCTGCTTTATGACCTCACTTGGAAGGATGTGATGTATATCTTGGGACAAATGCTGACTCCCGAGTCAAAGACTCGAGTTTTGGGAAAAGCAGTTGCTTATGGAGATGAATGGCTTGGTAATGAATCAGTAGGGAAGAGGGAGAACGAGATAGTGGCCCTCCCCACTGGGAATCAGGCGGTCCCAACTACAGAACCAGACTGGGACTACAACACAGCTCAAGGAAGATGGGATCAGAGTCATTTTGTTAGATGTATTCTTGAAGGACTTAGGCAGGCACGTTCTAAGCCTTTAAACTATGGCAAATTGGCAGACATAGAACAAGAGGAGAAGGAAGCTCCTGGTAAATTCCTAGATAGACTGAGAGAAGGCCTTCGCAGATTCACTGAGATTGATCCCGAAAGTGAAGAGGGAAAAGCGATCTTAAAGGATAGATTTCTCACTCAGTCGGCTCCAGATATCCGCTGTAAGCTATTAAAATGGGCGTATGGACCAAATCAGTCTTTAGATACTCTGTTACAACTGGCTCAGACAGTCTATTATGGTAGGGAATATGAGGAAAAGAAAGAAAGGCAAAAAAAGACAAAGGAAAAGGCGGAAGCCTTCGCCATGGCTATGAAAAACGTTCTTAAACAGCCTGAGAAAAATGCCCAGAGGGGCCCAGGTGAAAAGGGATGGGCTTGCTATTACTGTGGAAAGGAGGAGCACCTCAAACGGGATTGCCCTCAGGCATCTAAGTCGCCCCCAGCTCCATGTCCGGTCTGCAAAGGACCACACTGGAAGAGAGACTGCCCCCAGAGGCGTAGGTCTCCAGGGTCAGACTCTCAAGACAATCAGGACTGAAGGTGCTCCCTTCAAGCTCCCATCCTAATTACACCTGAGGAACCCCGGGTATTAATAGTTGTGGGGGGCCAATCCGTCGATTTCCTTTTAGATACTGGGGCAACTTATTCTGTGCTTACTGAAGCCCCTGGCCCACTTTCTTCCCGATCCGCTTCTGTAATGGGACTGTCTGGACGAGCCAAAAGGTATTATTTCAGTTATTCTTTATCTTGCAACTGGGATTCTGTGCTGTTTTCACACGAGTTTCTGATTTTGCCAGAATCTCCCTCACCCCTTTTGGGGAGGGATATACTGAGCAAGGTCCACGCCTCTGTTTTCATGAATATGGAGCCTTCCCTTTCTCTCCCTTTAGTTGAACAAAATGTAAATCCTAGAGTATGGGCTGATGGAAAATCTGTGGGTCGAGCACAAAATGCTATTCCTGTAGTTGTTAAGCTCAAAGACCCGCATGTATTTCCACATAAGCAGCAGTATCCACTGAAACCTGAAGTTAAGGAAGGGTTAAAACCCATCATCAAAAATTTAAAGGAGCAGGGACTATTAATTCCCTGTAACAGTCCTTGCAACACTCCTATTTTGAGTATAAAGAAATTGATGGTAAATGGAGACTAGTTCAAGATTTACGAATAATAAATAAGGCTGTAGTTCCTTTACACCCCATGGTGCCTAATCCTTATACTCTATTGTCTGAAATTCCTGAACGGGCCAAATATTTCTCAGTAATTGATTTAAAGGATGCCTTCTATTCAGTGCCTTTGGCGGAAGAAAGTCAATTTCTATTTGCCTTTGAAGACCTTACACAATCAGCTTCTCAGTTAACCTGGACAGTTTTGCCCCAGGGATTTCGTGACAGTCCTCACTTATTTGAACAAAGTTTGTCACGGGACCTACAAAACTTTAATAGCTCTGAAGCGGTGGTGTTACAGTATGTAGATGATATTTTGCTCTGTGCTGAGACAGAGGAAGCTTGTTCGCGAGCCTCAGAAGATTTCTTAAACTTTCTGGCAGGCTGTGGTTACAAGGCATCAAGAGAAAAGGCTCAGCTTTGTCAACAGTCGGTTAGATATCTGGGCCTAATCATATCAGAAGGAACTAGGGCCACAGGCCCTGAGAGAATTAAACCTATACTAAATCACCCCCTACCTATGACTTTAAGACAATTGAGAGGATTTTTGGGAATTACAGGTTACTGTCGCATTTGGATTCTGGGTTACAGGGAACTTGCCCGGCCTTTATATAAACTTATAGATGAAACTCAGCAGGCCCAAACCGACAAACTGGTTTGGTCTCCAGAAACTCAAAAGGCTTTTAAGGTTCTTCAGACTGCTCTCCTGCAAGCTCCAGCTCTGAGCTTGCCCACAGGGTCAGAATTTAATTTGTTTGTCACTGAAAGAAAAGGTGTGGCATTGGGAATTTTGACACAACCCCGAGGGCCTCACCAGCAACCTATTGCTTATCTAAGCAGAGAATTAGATGTAGTTTCACGTGGGTGGTCGCACTGCCTAAGAGTAATTGGGGCAGTGGCTTTATTAGCACCTGAAGCTTTAAAAATAATTAATGGACGAAACCTTACTGTACTGACTTCTCATGATGTGAGTGGAATCTTAAATTCTAAGGTTAATATTTGGATGAAAGACAGTAGGCTTCTTAAGTATCAGTCATTGTTGTTAGAAGGACCAGTAACTAAGCTTAAAGTTTGTGGAAATTTAAATCCTGCCACTTTCCTTCCTGAGAGGGAAAATGAAACACCTGACCACGATTGTTCTCAATTCCTAACTTTAAACTATGCAGCTCGGGAGGATCTAAAGGATACCCCATTAGACAATCCTGACATGGAAATATTTACAGATGGCAGTTCTTTTGTTCGGGATGGAAAGCGTAAAGCAGGTTACGCCATGGTGACTGCTGAACAGGTTTTGGAAGCAAAATCTCTCCCCCAGGGAACGAGTGCTCAGTTAGCGGAGCTTGTGGCTCTGACCCGAGCTCTAGAGTTAAGCAAAGGGCAGCAGATGGGCCTGATAATCTATGTGAGTCTACTTCTGCTGACTCCAAAAATCCTGAGTCTGCCGTTGGATCCTCAAGACAATGTCTTCCTGTCCTGGGCTCACTCCTATGCTGCATTCCACAATCGGTCTAACTGCTGGGTCTGCGGAGTGCTCCCCTCTTCATCAGTGGAAGGCTTCCCGTGGTGGACATCCCCACTTGAAGGAAAAGACTTTCTCCAAGTCTGTGAATACCTTCGACAACAATCACATGCCTCTTCTTCATCTGATGACATCTACCAACCCTAAAATGGACTGGTGCAACACTTTGTACTCTAACTATGGAAATAATGTGACTTTTAATTTTGATTATACATTGTCTCGGTTCAATGACTATTTTGCTACATATAAGGCAAATAGGTCTAGATCTAATGGTTTTTTACCTGACGTTTATCAAATATGGGATGAGGTTATATGGCTAACTCCTGAAAAAGGACGTTTAATATCTACTGCCTCTATATGCTGGGAACAAACAGAGCTGTCCCCAAAAGTTAGCCAACAACTTAATTACAATGATTGGAAACAAGTGGGATATTTGTCTCAGGAAACATGCAATGTAATCATTCCCGTGTTTTCCAATCCCAGTTCAGGTTCTCCCTTTGTCTGGCCAGGCACTAATTGGGACTGGATATCTCAGTCACGCTGGCTTGCTCCAAACTAGATATGTGGCTCTTACCTATGGGCATGGCTTCCCCCTGGTTGGATAGGGAGATGCACCCTGGGTCTAGCCTTTACTCATGGCTTTATATTTTCAGAGCTTCCAGAAAAGCCTGCTAATTTACCCCACCTTAAAACTCGGTGGGCAAGGTCTGTATTTCATTGGTATGATTATTTGGCTGCAGCGTTTGTTCCCTCTTTGGGAACTACAGATGTTATGCTACGAGTGGATGCTTTGACTAATTTTATTCAACAGGCATTACAAGATTCTCAAAAGGCTATTTCAGCTCTTAATGCTGAACAAGCACAAATTAGAAAAGGTGGTTTTACAAAACAGATTGGCTCTAGATATTCTGACAGCTGCACAGGGAGGAACTTGTGCCATTATTCATACCCAATGCTGTACATATATACCTGATATGAGCACGAATGGTACTCATTTTACTAACCACATGAACAAGATGATTAGGGCCATGGATACTCCTGAAGCCTCAACTGCCTCACTCTGGGAGACGTTAACTAGTTCCCCATGGTGGACAACTATCTTAATTACAATAATTCTGGTTGTTTTGTTCTTGCTGTTTGCTCCCTGCATCTGTAATTGTATAACTGGATTTGTTTCTAGCCTCATGAAAGCTTTTAAGTTACAAATGGTTGCTCAAACTCCTGCTACTGCTGTAGCTTCCTCCAGCTACTATTTGGGGCTCCTGGATCAGATATCCTCAATATGAGGATTAGGAGAATATGTTGCCTCACCAATTTAGGGACAACGCCCCTTGTCAGCTCGGAAGCAGTTATGGAATGAGAACGATGTCCCTTTTCCCTAGGCAACATAGTTCTCCTAAAAGAAAAGGGAGGAATGAGAGAGTCAGTTCCTAGGCAGGTTGATAGGGAGTCTAGGGGTCCGTGAATTCTCAAGGAGGAAGAAAGGACAAACTTTTTTTTCTCTCCACATTCCTTAGGATTAGATAACAATAATGTATCCTGCCTGAGGACAGTCTTTGGATTAAACCTTCTGGCTAATTCTGTTATCTTAAAATGTAAATTATGGGAGTAGGTCTGATGAGGTCTTTACAACCTCCATTCTTTGGAGTATA
The DNA here is from genome assembly GCF_000754665.1 of Bison bison bison. NCBI lineage: Eukaryota > Metazoa > Chordata > Mammalia > Artiodactyla > Bovidae > Bison > Bison bison. The sequence continues at coordinate 5,146,173 of NW_011494609.1, forward strand.
TAACTTCATTGCTAACACTAGTAAGCGGGTACTCTTTCTGCCCCCTTCTGATGCCTATGTCAGAAGCTTTCTCTATCTCCTTTATACTTTAATAAAACTTTATTACACAAAAGCTCTGAGCGATCAAGCCTCGTCTCTGGCCCCGGATTGAATTCTTCTCCTCCAGGGGCCAAGAATCCCGGTGTATTCGCGTGATTCAACAACAACCTTTCAAAAAGATCACACACCATGATCAAGTGGGCTTTATCCCAGGGATGCAAGGATTCTTTAATATCTGCAAATCAATCAATGTGATACACCACATTAACAAATTGAAAGATAAAAACCATTTGATTGTCTCAATAGATGCAGAGAAAGCCTGTGACAAAATTCAACATCCATTTATGATAAAAACCCTCCAGAAAGCAGGCATAGAAGAACATACCTCAACATAATAAAAGCCATATATGATAAACCTACAGCAAACATTATGCTCAATGGTGAAAAATTAAAAGCATTTCCCCTAAAGTCAGGAACAAGACAAGGGTGGCCACTCTCACCACTACTATTCAACATAGTTTTGGAAGTTTTGGCCACAGCAATCAGAGAAGAAAAAGAAATAAAAAGAATCCAGATTGGAAAAGAAGAAGTAAAACTCTCACTGTTTGCAAATGACATGATCATCTACATAGAAACCCAAAAGACTCCACCAGAAAATTATTAAAGTTGCCGGATATAAATCCACATTCCTATACACTAACAGTGAGAAAACAGAGAAATTAAGGAAACAAATAAGGAAAAAAAAAATAAACGACCCAAACAAAAAATGGGCCAAAGATCTAAACAGACATTTCTCCAAAGAAGATGTACAGATGCTAACAAACACATGAAAAGATGCTCAACAGCACTCATGATCAGAGAAATGCAAATCCAAACCACAGTGAGGTACTATCTCACACTGGTCAGAATGGCTGCTATCAAAAAGTCTACAAACAATAAATGCTGGAGAGGGTGTGGAGAAAAGGGAACCCTCTAACACTGTTGGTGGGAATGCAAACTGGTACAGCCACTATGGAGAACAGTGTGGAGATTCCTTAAAAAACTGGAAATAGAACTGCCATATGACCCAGTAATCCCA
>NW_011494609.1:5147389-5147777 GCF_000754665.1 Bison bison bison
CCCACCAGGCTCCCCCGTCCCTGGGATTCTCCAGGCAAGAACACTGGAGTGGGCTGCCATTTCCTTCTCCAATGCATGAAAGTGAAAAGTGAAAGTGAAGTTGCTCAGTCGTGTCCGACTCTTAGCGACCCCATGGATTGCAGCCTAACAGGCTCCTTTGTCCATGGGATTTTCCAAGCAAGAGTACTGGAGTGGGGTGCCATTGCCTTCTCCATGGCCTTATATGCGAGACAGCAAAAGAGACACAGATGTATACAACAGTCTTTTGGAGTCTGTGGGAGAGAGCAAGGGTGGGATGATTTGAGAGAATAGTACTGAAACATGTATATTATCATATGTGAAACAGATCGCCAGTCCAGGTTTGATGCATGAGACAGGGTGCTCAGGG
>NW_011494609.1:5147953-5148466 GCF_000754665.1 Bison bison bison
ATGTACCCCAATGTTCATCACAGCACTATTTACAATAGCCAGGATATGGAAGCAACCTAGATGTCCATCGGCACACGAATGGATAAGAAAGCTGTGGTACATATACACAATGGAGTATTACTCAGCCATTAAAAAGAATGCATTTGAATCAGTTCTACTGAGGTGGATGAAACTGGAGCCTATTATACAGAGTGAAGTAAGTCAGAAAGAAAAACACCAATACAGTATACTAACGCATATATATGGAATTTAGAAAGACGGTAACAATGGCCCTATATGCTAAGTCACTTCAGTCATTTCCGACTCTGTGCGACCCCATAGACGGCAGCCCACAGGCTCCCCCGTCCCTGGGATTCTCCAGGCAAGAACACTGGAGTGGGCTGCCATTTCCTTCTCCAATGCATGAAAGTGAAAAGTGAAAGTGAAGTTGCTCAGTCGTGTCCGACTCTTAGCGACCCCATGGATTGCAGCCTAACAGGCTCCTTTGTCCATGGGATTTTCCAAGCAAGAGTA
>NW_011494609.1:5148566-5175475 GCF_000754665.1 Bison bison bison
TAAAAAAAAATAATTAGTTAAAAATTTAAAAATGAAAAAAAAAAAAAATTTAAAAATGTGTTGACTGTAATAGTTCCTATTTTGATTAATAAAGATGTGTTTGAGCCTAGTTACAATGATCTAAAATTTACATCTGAAACCGCAATTATGTTTGCACCAATCTAATAAATGTCCATCCTTGTTCTGTGTGCTGATCCCCAGCACTACCACTGGGCCAGATGCAACCATGTCCCTCACTCCGGTGCCCAGCCTGTTCTGAGAGCCTACCAGAGGCAGAGCTGCAGACATGGTCCTGGGCCCGGGACTAGGGCGCACCATGACAGGGCCTGAGTGGAGATAGAAGCTGCTCTCCAGGGTCGCCAGAAGGGTGGGCACGGGCAGGAGGGGAGCTGGAGCACCGCAGGGTAGCCATGGCAAGGGGCAGCCTCAGAGCACATGCAGGGCACCCCCTACTCACAAAGCCACTGGCCTCTGGCTGGCTCTGCTCTAAATTCCCTGCTGTGACACTGCTTAAGGGGGGCCCTGTGGGGAGACGGTGCCATCACCCTCCCTCACTGCTGCCCCACCTGTGACTCGTGCACCATCCAGGCCCGTGGCCTTCCTGGAGCCCTTAGGGTCCCACTGCTGCTCACCTAACAGGCCCTCGGCAGGACCAAGACAACCCCATCATTGGTGCCTGCAGCTGAGGGCCTGAGGGCTGCAGGCCTCGCCAAGGGACAAGCATGTGACCGCCTGGTGTACGAGCTTCCAGTGGGGAGCTCTGTCACTACTCCCCAGCCCTGAGAGGACCCAGGCAGGGTCATGGGGCAAACACACTGCCCTTGATACAAAGGGAGGCAAAAAACAGAAAACATGTTACAAACAAAAATCCCAGCCCACATGGACCATCTGAAGCCTGGTATTTGTGTGCTCTGGAGCCCATCCAGCCACAGTACAAGACCCTTCCCCACTATGACCCCACTGTGCCCTCACCTCCAGGCATCACCTGGCCGACGTCCTGAACTGTGAGGACCGACAGCTTCTCCTCAGCATCCACTCTGATCACCCCGTGACTGAGGCCACTCATGGACAGCACAGCTCTTCTTGGAGGAGGGCCCCCCAGGTCAGGCGGCCTGGAAACAAAATTTATTAACTGACGAGGGGACAGCTCCCTGACAACAGGATGATGTGCAGCAAAGAGCCGGCTGGTGCTAGGCTGTGGGGATGCTGGCTGTGAGACCCCAGGGGCAGGCTGCATCCTCACAGGTCCGCATGACACCCCACCCCATGTGCTCCACAGCAGGGGACCAGGGGGCTGCAGGGACCATGCAATGATGCTGCATGCCTTTCAAGGAGGGCACAAAGGTGACTGCTTCCACCAGGCAGGTAGTACTGGGACAGTGCCCAGAGCCCCAGGCAGCAGGTAAGCAGAGTCCATGCTTCCTGGGAGCAAGCCCAGAGGACCCAGAGACCAGAGGAGGTGGCCTGGAGCCACGGCAGAACAGCAGGCTGCACGACCTATTCCAGCCAAAGGCCACCGAGCTGCAGCAGACTGCCCCAAAGAGGGGTCCCGACTCCCGACTGTGAGAAGCCAGGGGCAGTAAAGCGGCTGCTGCTGCAATGCCAAGTTTGGGCCTGATTGGTTTCACAGCAGCAGGAGCTGGGAGGCTGAGAATCAAATGTCACGTCTCCTCCAGTAAGAAAAACCACTTTGCTGAGCGTAAGAGGTCACCGCAGAACAAAGGCATGAAGAACCCACTGTGGTCTGGGGAGGATAAAGGTGATGTTGTTAATGCTGATTCTTATCAACATGTTAAGATTTCTTACTGCCATGGATAAATAAACAACATAATACAAGACTACAACTGAAACTCACTCTCTAACAACTAAGTTGAGAGTGGGAAATTAACAAAGTGCCCGCAAATGTGAGTGCACTGCCCTCTACCTGAGGATGGTACTCAGGGGCATGGACAGCAGCCTTAGGTGAGCAGAGGGGCATGGACAGCAGCCTTAGGTGAGCAGAGATGACTGGGCAGGAAGGTGACCCCGTTGGGGCCTGGGGAGTCATGTGGGTGAGCACAGAGCAGGAGGCTGTGTCTTTCAGGCCTCCCAACCCCATCAGAACAGGGCAAGTCCTGGGCTGGAATAATCCAGGGATGGTGGTCCAGGGAGCCACCATGGAACTGTGTCACAAATCAGGACAGCCAGGGAGGGACGTGTGGCCAACAGGGCGTGCAGACGTGGCAGTCGGGGCAGCCCCGCTATGACATGAACACGCCTGGAGACGGGCCCCAGACCAGGCACTGCTCACAGTTTCTCTTGCTCAGGAACAAATCAACCAAATTTGCTCTCACAGGTAATTCAGCTGAACGAGTAAAAAGACAGAGCAACTGATCAGCTACCTGCGGATGGCCACGGTGAGTGCCTCCGGCGAGCTGGCACAGGGGCAGATGACCTCTGGCCTCAGCCCTCTGGCCTGGAAGACGTTGAGGAACGCATCACAGGAGGATATGGACCCTGCATGAGACAGAGTGGACACGAGAGCTGAGCGGAAGGCCGTCAGGCACCCAGTGTGGAAGATGCCTGGCGCCAGGCCCAGACGCTGTACCCCTTCACCTCAATCAACCCATTAGTCTCATGGTGGTGGGGGGGGCTGTTTCCACAAAAAACAGGATGCGTTTTCAAATCGCTAGCAAATAAGAAGCTGACTCTCACCCCTGGCATGGAGTCTGAGGTCCGATAGCCTCGCCCACCTACTGGCAGCTGTGCCAAATGGGAGGCGACCCCGGCCACTCACAGAGCTGGAGTTGAACCTTCTGCAGCACTCGGCCCGGCCCTGTGAGCACCCGCTCCTGGATGCGCCCCGCAGCTGCAGTCTGCCAATGGCTTCAACATGCCTCTCCCTGCACGGGCAGCCCAGCCCTTCAACCCTGCCTCTCTGCCCACTTGCCCAGCCACCGTCTATGGTGGTGCTGCCTGATCAGGGCCTAAGTCAGCACAGCCTTGCCCCCACCGGGACCAGGGCTGCACCCCGACCTGCAGCGTTCTGCCACAGGGAGGCTCAGGAAAGGAGGGAACCTGGCCATGGGTCCTTAAGTCCAGCAGAGGGCAAACAAGACAGTCCAGATCACTCAGAGCATCAGGGAAGTGATGGGCACTCAGAGTGCTGGGATCTGGGATCTGTGGGCCGGCCGGCCTGGGGAGGGGCTCCTGGTGGCTCAGCAGCTGCGCCAAGAGTGTGGTGGAGACGCAGAGGAGCCAGCGGCCTGTGGTGCTCTGGAGGCAGGACGAGGGGCTCAGGGGCGGGTGGGGGGAATAAGAGGCTTTGGAGTGCTAGAAGGTGGGGTGCCCTCCCAACAGTCAGGTACCCAGGAGCCTAGGGTTGTCAGGGCCACGCTATACAGGGGTTCCGGGGTTTGGGGGTGGGCAGTACTCACAGGGGTTTGCACCATCAGCCACGATCAGCAGGCGCAGGGAGCTGAGGCTGACGTCCCTCTGACCTCTCTGAGCCAAGAGAGACCAATGCATGTCGCGGGACTTCACCAGTGCAGCTTGGGCTGCAGGGGAGCAGGATGTGCCTGAGTCACGGGCAGGGAGGCCCACAGAGTAGGCCATGTGCTCCCACAGCCCAGCCTCTGGGCTTCCCCCATCTGGCCTGCCTGGAAGGCAGCTCAGTGCAGGGGCCGTTCTGACTCTCTCCCTGCCCCCACCACACCTGCCTCTTGCTCTCCAGCTGCCCTTCCCCAGCTGCCCCTCTTCGGCTGCCCTTCTCTGGCTGTCCTTCCCCGACAAGGGGGACCCTGCTCCCTCTAGCAGGAAGGGGCACTGCCAACCGCCCCCCTAGGATTCGGTTTTCATCTGTCAGACAGGGTCATCAGAGACAGCCCCCCACAGGGCACAGCCCATGTCTGCACTCCATAACTGGCAACATCATTAGTGTGGTCAACACGAACGGGGCACCCAGGACACAGCAGACCCGCCAAGCCCTGCTGGAGCAGAGCCCGGGGACACCCGGACGGTGCAGGAGTGGCCATGCTCAGGAAGCACCGACTGACTCCAGATGGACAGCAGGGTGGGTGTGGCCCTGCAGGCAGCCCCACTGCTCTGGATCATAAACTGCTTTGTTTGAACAATCAGCTTTGCTACTGGTGGCTTGAAGAGCCCTAACTTCAAATTCATGCCATCTCAAGAGCTAAGAACAGGAGCGTTTATGTGACAGCATGAAGTCAGGAGTCTACGGCCACACCGAACAGAGCCATCCTCCACGAGCCCCCTATTCCCAGCACTGGAGAGTCAGGCTGTGGGGCAGGGGGTGCCTGCCCTGGCCCCCGCCTGCAGCTCTGTGTGCTACTGTATTATTTCTTAATCACCAAAGACTAACTCAAAGACCCCTCTAAGGAAGGGCGCACAGACAGACGACGTTCCTCTGTTACCTTTATACACACACACTTTCTGAATCCAGGAGAGTGGGTTCGCCTTCATCAGCGCATATGGGATGCTGACCACATGTATCCTCTTCAAGATACTCTGTGAAGAGACCCGCGGTTGTGGGGTGGGGGGCCCCACCAGGAGAGGCACAGAGAGTGTCAGAGCTCTACTCACAGCACAAGGGCTGACTCTACCAGCCACAGTGGGGCTTGGTGTTGCCCATGGGCGTAAAACGTTAGCAACCTCCCCACAGTTAGGTAGTATAGACACAGCACTCACTGTTAACACTCCATGCCACAGGCCGGCATCCCTTTTGAAATCCAGCACATTTGTTAATGTTTCAGCTGAAAGTGGACAAAGATGGTTAAACAACCAAGCGACCCTCCTCACAAGTCACATGCATTTTCAGAGACACCCTGAGATGATTACATCATCAACAAATAGGAGTTCTAGGAAACATACACAGCACTTCCAAATACCATGTCCCAACCAGTCAACAATCTTGGTAAATGTGAAAGCAGATCACACAACTGCGAGTTAGCACAGAGAACAAGCTGACTGGTCTTCTGGAAACACAGGGAGCAGCCACACTCCAGAGGCTGCAGGAGTGCACACCTCCCTCTCCTCTCCGACGTGGAGCAGAGGGCAGTGGAGGATCTCTAGTTCCCATGCCCCGCCCCAGTCTCCAGTCCCAGGACCATAGCATGCCATGTCCCTCCCCTCCCACAGGCCTCACTGGGTAACCTCTAGGAGGGGCCAGAGAGCCACCCCAGCCCTTACCTTCTGAGTAGCCGCACGCCTGGGTCAGAGCCTGGCACTGCGCCAGCAGGGACGCATGGGACACCGCCACTCCCACCGTACTTCCCTCCTTGCTGGTTTTGTACTGAAAGATTCCAAAGCATGAGCTCATTAGGTGACATTTCTGGAGGCTGTCCTTCACTCACCACAGGTTCGACCAGAGCCCACGGTATGCCCGGGCCCTCAAGGTGATGCCCTCAGCTGACGTCAGGCTCACCCTGGGTGGGTGAGGGGCGACAGGGCACACAGGTGGTCCCCAGGGAGGCAGCAGGGGCGGCTCTGGGTGAGGCACCGTGCCTTTCTGGGGTGAAGGAAAAGCACACACGGAGGTGCCCGAACGCGGGGCTCAGCAAGGCACTACCTCGATGTAGGCGGTCCCGGGCCCCGCATCCTGCACTGCCGGGTTCCAGTCCTTGGGGGGCTTGGTCAGGTGCTTCCCATCGATCACCAGCCAGGTGAGGGGGGGCCAGCCTGTGAGGGCAGACAGGGACATACAGAGGCAGGGTCAGAGGGCCCTGCTCCCTCCCGACACCTCTGTGTCCAACACGCTGCCCGAGCCACTGAAAGGTGGGCAGGAGCCCCCGTCTCACTTGACCTTCATGTACTTATGTTTAGTAACCAGCGGCCGCCAGGCTGGTCCACACAGGTCTAGACCCTGAGCCAAGTGAGGAGCGAGATTCACCAAGGTCTAAAACAAGGCCCCACTTTTGCTGAAGGCCCCTTTGTCTCTGTAGCGGCTGCTGACAGGAAAGGATGCCCAAGGGCCCAGTTTAGCAGAGAACCCTGCCACATGCTCCCCGCCCATGGGCCCACCTTTGAAGGTCACCACCTCTCCGGTCTGAGCCTTGGGCAGGCCTTTCTGACAAGCATCCGTGGTCAGGGCCAGGGAGACGCCACAGCTGCCCAGCAGAAACCCGACCTGCTGGCTGCCAGCATCCTGCAGCAACAGAGGGGCAGGGGCTTGCTCGCACACAAGACAGCTTTTCTCAGAATGTGCAAAGCTAGACCAGGTCAACCCGAGAGGTGTGTGCATATTTCCCTCAAAAGGAGATACTTAAGTTCTGAAGTTCAAAAGATAAAGTTCTGGGTAACTGACTAATTTCTCTTAGTTTTCTTGCAAATGATACTTACTAGCATTTTAATAAACTCCAAAAATAATAGCACTGAAATTTACACTTAATTTGTGTTTGAAGTTTACAGATTAATCTGGGGAGGTCTGACCTTTAACAATCTTAATTATTTTTACACAGAATACGTCCTTCAGTAGCATTTTATCATTTCCTTCATATAAGTTTTAGAAACTCGAATCTTTCCCTAAAAACCCTGTATTCAAATATCTGCGTATCATATATATAACCCTTTGGGATATACTGCGTTTATTCACAAGTTTTACTTTGAGGATTCTCAAATTCGAATATTTCTTGCTGATAATGCTCATGTTAATAATTACCTGAACACTGGGATACAACAGAAAACTATGATTTTCTAAAATACATGTTCATGTTGAGTCTACTAGAATAATACACTTTTCAGTAATCAGATTACTGGTTGCTAACTCATTTCAGTCGTGTCCGACTCTGTGTGACTCCATAGACAGCAGCCCTGGTATTTATATCTAAAGTGTAATAGCTATCTAGGACATCAGCCCCTCCCCCACTGGAAGCCACCTGTGAGCAATGAGATGTGCTCACTGTTTTGGAGGTGATCGAACACAGGAGGGTCTCAAGTCATGTGTTTATCACTGAGAAATGAGCTATAACACATCTCTGTAATGACTGACTCATCCAGAAGTGAAAATTATTATCAAGAAGCACATCATTTTGAGAAAAGGTTTAACAGAATCTCATCAGATCCCAAATTCTATTCGTTAGAAGAAAAGACGTTCATTTCTGTTGGGATATCCGCACCAACAGGTGTTCTTGCGCCTTTCTCCCAGGGAGACACATGAAAGGGCATCTGGGTGAAGCTGCCCGGGTCTCTCTGAAGCCCGCCCGCCTGTCCTCGCCCATCAAGAGGCGCCTGGAGCAAGGACACGAAGACACCTGCACTGGATGCGGGGCTTCAGGACCAAGCCTCAGGGACCACGAACCGAGCTGGCACCACGCGCTACCTTTCTGGTGAGCGGCACTTCGATGGGGACAGGAACCAGCTCGGCCAGGAGACACCCGTAGAACGCAACCATGAACATCACTGGGTCACTATTCGGAAACACCAGCGCCACCTACAAGAGCACAAAGGAAAACCCTGCAAACCACTCAGGAAGAAGCCAGTCATCTGCATACCTGCTGATGAGACAGATTTTAGCTCAGAAAATGTTACTTTGTGTGTTAATACTTGGTTCTTAAGTTTCCACAACCATGTAACTTCTATTACATACTTTTTAGGTTAAAGTCTTTACTCCACATGTAACAAAACATGTTAAATTCCTGGGCCTAATAAAAAGCAAGTTTGGCAAAGTAAGTCCGGCTGGGTCTGCCAGTGGGTCTAAATCCACCTCCATCCACTCTGACCACTCAGGGACAGGTGTGATGGACCACCACCCACCATCAAGTAGCCCAGGACAAAAACACCTGGATATGAAAAGAGAACCCGGAATCAAAGTATATCCAAGTATCTTCCAAAAGGGAATCTGGACACTGAAGTTTAATTGGACAGATCTTCACTCAAGACTGAAACACTAACAGGGGAGAGTGGGGGGCACAGAATACCTCAGCAAGACCCTGCCCCCAACACCTGCCCTCTCCCTCTGAGTCTCCACAGGGTGTCCACTCCCTGCTTTCATCTGGTCATCATGCTGCCACAGTTTAAATTATACGTTCTCAGGACTTACCTGGTGGTCCAGTGGTTAAGACTTCACACTCCCAACGCAGGGGACTGAGGTTTGATCCCTGGTCAGGGAACTAGATCCCATATGCCACAAGCATGGCCCCCAAAATTACATATTCTATTTATCTTACATATTTATTAAAAAAATTTTTTTTGAACACAGAGATTTAAAATGACAAAAAGCACTAATGAAAAAGAGCACCCTGCACCCTTCCCCACACCACAAGGCAACCACTTCTAACACATCTTAAACCCTCCCCTTGGCCAACTCTCTCGTCTTTTCAGACACTATGCTCATCTTGCTGCATCTCACGTCTGAAGGTATTAGGCGCTTTACTTCCTTTTATAGCAGACGAACCCTGAGCCCTCTGCCCTCTTCCCCTCGCTCTTCTCCCATCATCCCAATTTCCATGTCTTACAATATCTGGTTAAATCAAAAGCTATTTAGGAATATTTGTAATGCCATAACATTGTAGTAAGTGTGCTTGAAACCTAAATGGTAAGCCAGAATAGTTTATGAGGAGACTGTTAACACAGAGCCTTGGATAACTAATAACCCTTGAATAAGACAAAACTTGAGCTACATCTATATTCATTCTGTACTTGAGGTCTGGAAATCAAGTTTCTAACAAGTTTCTTGAAAATGGCAAAGATCTCCTTTGAAGGCTGATGTTAATAAGCGTTTGTCCCACTAAAAGGACTGTGAGCCTTGAGACTGGATGTTTGGTAGAGCATACACGTGAATATTCATTGGAAGGACTGATGCTGATTCTGAAGCTCCAATACTTTGGCTACCTGATGCGAAGAACTGACTCATTGGAAAAGACCCTGATGCTGAGAAAGACTGAAGGCAGGAGGAGAAGGGGACAACAGAGGATGAGATGGTTGGATGGCATCACCGATTTGATAGACATGAATTTGAGCAAGCTCTGGGAGTTGGTGATGGACAGGGAAGCCTGGCATGCTGCAGTCCATGGGGCTGCAAAGAGTTGGACATGAATGAGCGACTGATTTGAACACATTTTTAGAGAATCTCTTATAAAGAGTTGTGTCTGTTCAATTTTATAAAATACATTATAACAGGAGGATGAACTTGCCACCCACCTCCGATCACTAACTCTCTAACTGTGATCTCGTCAGCTTTTTTATAACTAACCCAACTACGTGGATCCACTTTCAAGTCAATAGAGTATCTGTAAGTATGTCCTTGCAAGAACTTACCTCCAGAGAAAGAAATGAGTGATTCTCAGACTCCCTGTAAAGCACAACAGGAGCCCGGGTTTCCAGCAGGTCTGTCCTAAAGCATCAGGTACATAAGGTATCGTCTGGTACTGCTCACACTTCTACAGCCAAGCCCCGCCCTGTCTTCTGGTGGGACAGTCACTGCCTCTTTCACCAGCTTCATTCCCTATGTGCACCAGCCAGCTTTCTCAGAAATGCTCCACTGGGTTGTCAAACCCAGGCAGTAGTATTTCCAAATAACTAGCCAGGCAGGTAAGCTCACGGTTTCATGAGCTGCTGACCAGTCGGCCCACCTGGGGTGTCATCCTCCTGATCTCGGTTGGGCTGCTTCTTGGTCTGCAGCTTGAGGTCACCCTGGTAGCTCTCCTGTCTGACCAGTTACTCCTATGCTGAAGCACTTCCTCTGTTAACTTCCCGAGACAGTCCATCAGAGCCAACTGTCTGAGTGCCGCCTGTCTGAAAACAGCGCCCCGTCCTCACCTCTGTGACTGTCTGAGTGCTGCCTGTCTGAAAACAGTGCCGGTCCTCACCTCTGAGACTATCTGAGTGCTGCCTGTGTGAAAACAGTACCTGTCCTCACCTCTGTGACTGAGAGCTGCCTGTCTGAAAACAGTGCCACGTCCTCACCTCTGTGACTGTCTGAGTGCTTCCTGTCTGAAAACAGTGCCCCATCCTCACCTCTGTCTGTCTGAGGGCTGCCTGTCTGAAAACAGTCCCCCATCCTCACCTCTGTCTGTCTGAGGGCTGCCTGTCTGAAAACAGTCCCCCATCCTTACCTCTGTGACTGTCTGAGTGCCGCCTGTCTGAAAACACTGCTCGTCCTCACCTCTGTGACTGTCTGAGAGCTGCCTGTCTGAAAACACTGCCCCGTCCTCACCCTCTGACGGTCTGAGTGCTGCCTGTCTGAAAACAGTGCCCCGTCCTTACCTCTGTGACTGTCTAAGGCCTACGTGTCTGAAAACAGTGCCCCGTCCTCACCTCTGTGACTGTCTGAGTGCTGCCTGTCTGAAAACACTGCCCATCCTCACCTCTGTGACTGAGCGCTGCCTGTCTGAAAACAATGCCCCGTCCTTACCTCTGTGACTGTCTGAGTGCCTCCTGTCTGAAAACACTGCCCCGTCCTTACCTCTGTCTGTCTGAGTGCTGCCTGTCTGAAAACAGTGCCGTCCTCACCTCTGTGACTGCCTGAGCGCTGCCTGTCTGAAAACAGTGCCCCATCCTCACCTCTGTGACAGTCTGAGTGCTGCCTGTCTGAAAACAGTGCCCCATCCTCACCTCTGTTACTGGCTGAGTGCCACCTGTCTGAAAACGCTGCCCTGTCCTCATTTCTGAGATTGTCTGAGTGCTGCCTGTCTGAAAACACTGCCCGTCCTCACCTCTCTGACTGAGTGCTGCCTGTATGAAAACGCTGCCCCATCCTCACCTCTGTGACTGCCTGAGTGCTGCCTGTCTGAAAACACTGCCCATCCTCACCTCTCTGACTGACTGAGTGCTGCCTGTCTGAAAACAGTGCCCCGTCCTCACCTCTATGACTGTCTGAGCGCTGCCTGTCTGAAAACAGTGCCCCATCCTTAGCTCTGTGACTGGCTGAGTGCCGCCTGTCTGAAAACACTGCCTGTCCTCACCTCTCTGACTGACTGAGTGCTGCCTGTCTGAAAACAATGCCCTGTCCTCATCGTTGTTGACTGCCCAGGAACAGACCTGAAGGTTGAAAATACTGCTCCGTGTCCTCCAGTATCACACCAAGAAGCCCAGCCCTGGGGCTGCTGGGCCTTCCCAGACAGCCCACTCTCCCTGAAAGCTGAATCCACCTTCCAGTACCTGGGTCGGTGCCTCAGTGTGGGCCCCTGAACCCCCACAGGTCCTTGACTCCAGCTCTGGAAATGGTCTGACATCACTATTACGATGCAATATTTCCCTCTCTCCTCTAGAAGTTATCTTAGAGGGCAGCCTTCATGATCAAGTCTAACCTGAACTGTTCTTCCTACTTTCCATCTCTCAGTCTCCCCTACTAGTATCTTTTCCTTGATTTATGGAGCTAAATCCTCATATCAGATCTCCAGGGATGTTAACGCTAATATTTTTAAAAACTTATTTTTGGGGTCTATCTTTCCTCCAAGCTGGTTTGTTTCCTCTTCCTCCCTCCCTTTCTTCCCGAGTTCAGTTCAGTTCAGTCGCTCAGTCGTATCTGACTCTTTGTGACCCCATGGACTGCAGCACACGAGGCTTCCCTGTCCATCACCAACTCCCAGAGCCTGCTCAGACTCATGTCCATCAAATTGGTGATGCCATCCAACCTCTCATCCTCTGTCATCCCCTTCTCCTCCTGCCTTCAATCTTGCCCAGCATCAGGGTCTTTTCCATTGAGTCAGTTCTTTGCATCAGGTGGCCAAAGTATTAGAGCATCAGCATCAGTCCTTCCAATGAACATTCAGGACTGATTTCCTTTCGGGTTGACTGGTTTGATCTTGCAGTCCAAGGGACTCTCAAGAGTCTCCTCTAACACCACAGGTTTGAAAGCATCAGTTCTTCAGCGCTCAGCTTTCTTTATGGTCTAACTCTCACATCCATACATGACTACTGGAAAAACCACAGCTTTGACTAGACGGACCTTTGTTGGCAAAGTAATGCCTCTGCTTTTTAATATGCTGTCTAGGTTGGTCATAGCTTTTATTTCAAGGAGCAAGCATCTTTTAATTTCATGGCTGCAACCACCATCTGCAGTGATTTTGGAGCCCAGAAAAATAAAGTCTCGCTGTTTTCCATTGTTTCCCCACCTATTTGCCATGAAGTGATGGGACTGGATGCCATGATCTTAGTTTTCTGAATGCTGAGCTTTAAGCCAACTTTTTCACTCTCCTCTTTCACTTTCATCAAGATGCTCTTTAGTTTTTCATCACTTTCTGCCATAAGGGTGGTATCGTCTGTGTACCTGAGGATATTGATATTTCTCTCAGCAATCTCGATTCCAGCTTGTGCTTCATGCAGCCTGACATTTTGCATGATGTACTCTGCATATAAGTTAAATAAGCAGGGTGACAATATACAGCCTTGACGTATCCCTTTCCCAATTTGGAACCAGTCATTGTTTCGGGTCCGGTTCTCACTGCTGCTTCCTGCCCTGCATGCAGGTTTCTCAGGAGGCAGGGCAGGTGGTCTGGCGTCCCGTCTCTTGAAGAATTTCCCACAGTTTCTTGTGACCTTTCTCCCCCACCTCCCCTTTAATTTTTCTGCCCATTTCTTGGACCTTTGGTTCTTCTCTTTCACACGCAAGTTTCTGTCCTTACATATCCTTGGCTGCTGATTTACATTAAAGACTGAGGCACCTGGAGAGCTGCCTGAAACTCAGCACCACCCTGTCTACTCACAGCGCTTCTGCTGGGTGCGCTGACCTCAGGCGCCCCTCCTCACAGGGATGGCCCTGCTGAGCAGGCTGGTTTTCACCATTCGGACTCCCTGTTATGCGTGGCCTCCTCATGTCTGGCTCAGTCTGCCAAGAGCAGTGCTGCAGGCAGAACTTCCCACAATGGCAGAAACGTTCCTTCTCAACATTCCTTCTCTATCAAATATGCTAGCTGTCGGTCACAATCAGTGACGGATCCCTGGAAACAGGATTCGCGCAACTCTTGGGTTAATCTGAACAGCCCATGTAGTCACCGCTGACCATGCTGGGCAGTGCAGGATGAGGAACTGCACTGGGGGGAGTGCAGCTCAACAGCCTCCTCTGTGTTCCGTTCTGGCCAGTGGGAAAGAGGGGGCTTCCTGCCACACGGAACAGGGAAGGAGATGAATACAAAACACCCAGAATTTCAAAGTAACATCAGTGATTCCTCACAAATATGAGCTTTGGAAATGTAACATTAATACCTGACATTAATATTTTTATTAAAACCAACATATATGAAGCAGAAGAGAAAAGAAGTTGAAGAATCAGAGACTGTGCAGTGAGTGAGAAAAAAAGGAAGCATCATTTTATCTACATCAACACAAACTTTCTCAGCGTTCAGTACTTTTCACTGCTGACTTAAACTCTGTGTTAATGCTGTGAGTCAAAACAATCGACAGAGCACTGCTACCATCAGAACGGATTTTTGGCCTCCGCTCTCACTCCCTCCCTCCAACAAAGGTTCATTGGGTTACTTACTCTGTCTCCAGGTTTAAGCAGTGGTTCGTTCTTATTAGTCAGTTTATTAAGTAGTGTATAAGCTAGTTTTAAACTTCGACTCCAAAGTTTGCCTAAAATAAAATAAAAATACTAACAATGTAAAATTTAAGAAACTAATAGTTACCATTTTAATGTAGCAATCATAATACTTCATTATATACCATTATTACTCTATTGTGAAAATGCAGATATTAATAGTTGCCAGTGATAGTTATTTTGCACAACGCGATAATGAACATCATAGTTTTCTCTTAGAAACAAGTTACAGATTTATTTTTCTTAACAGAAAAATAAAACATTTTATTATAAAAAAATTCAGAATACAGAAAAGCCAGCTGAAAAAAAGCATTCTTTCTGTTATGTACTTTTGTGTATACACACACATAAGATGCATAATTTTTAAAAATGGGATCATATTGACACTTCACTCTTATTTCAATCTGTGAATCACGGTGCATGCATTTTCATTCCACTATGTCTCACTCATCCCCTTACACAAGTGGCACGCAGTTCATTTCACCTCTACAACAATAATTCACGAGGTGGGTCCTATCTTCATTTCTGCTCTTCATTCAAGAGAACAGTCAGGGAGATGCCAGGTGACTTGGTAGTGCCATGGCTGCTGGAGAGGTGCATCTGGACCCCTCACACACATACACTACAATATACCACACATACACGTCACATACACACACTGGCATAGACACCACACACACATCATGCACACACACCACACACACATCATGCACACACACCACACACACACACCACATGTGTCCACAGACACCATGCACACACTCCCTCCAGCAGGTGGCAGGTCTCTACATGGATGGGAGAACAGCAGTGCTCGAGCCCAGGAGGGGAGGAGAAGGCCAGCCGTGCAGCCGTGAGCAGCCAGGACACATGGCCGGCAACACTTGTAGCACAAGCTGCTGACAAGTACAGACATCCAGAACACAAAAATGCTACAAAGAGCCCTGTGTAAAAATGTGCAGAAGACTCAACAGCATTTAACAAAAGAGAAAACCTAAAGGATGAAAACAGGAAAAGACTGCGACATACCAGCCATCACCAGATTAGCACCACAATGACTATCACTGTGTTCTCAGCAGATTAGCTCAAAGTTACGCTGCCAAAGGGAGGGAGAGGGACTCACACAGCAGGCAGCTGAGTGCAAACTGGAAAGGTCTGGAATTACCTGACAAAGGTAAAAACATCATTATCCTAGACCGAGCTAGCGCCTCCTCTCCTAATATTAATACATGCTCTACAAGAACGCATGCTTGTGTACCAGGCAGCACTGACTGTAACAATCAAGATAGAAATGACCCAACATCCACCAATAGTATGATGGATACATATACTCTGAAATAGTATTCATTCCTCAACGGAAATGAATGAGCCACAACTATATACAACAATACCGGTGACTCTTAATGCATATAGTAAAAGGCTCCACTGCCAAGCAGGAATGGGCAGTGATGGCAGACCAGCATTCCCATCCAAAATGATTTTAAAGCTGGATAAAATGCAAGACCATCTGCTGGGGGAGTTGACTCCAGGGAAACCCCTGGGGAGGGGAGCTGATCTTCCACAGCTGTTCTTGCAAAAACTGGGGGGTTTGGGGTCCTGCCACCCATAGGACATCAGTGCCTCATGGTCTTATGTCCATCAATTGCTGCTGCTGGGGCATGGAGACCAGGGCCCCAAGAAGAACACTGAATCCCAGGGCCGTGCATGGAGGTGGAAGCCTTGGAGAAGCCATTCAGAGCCCTCAAGTTGCTATGTAAGACAAAGATTGTGGATGGGATTACTCAGAATACACCAGTTTAGAGAATCTGAATAAAGGAAAACAGAAAACCTCCAAACTGAAGTATATATAAAAAAGAACACAAAACATAAAAAAAGATTTATTAAAGGCACACGGGACTCAGAGAGGTATTAATATAAATGTAATCAGAGTCCCATAAGGACAGGAGAAATAAATGGGGAAGAAACACTATATCAAGAACTTATGGGTGTAAGTTTCCAGAAACTGATGAAAGATACCACTCCATAGATTTAAGAAGGCGTGTGGTCCCCCAGCAGAAGCTTCCAAAGAACATCACAGCTAAATGCATCACAGCAAGACAGACACAAGGCAGAGCCAAAAGCCACAGGGGAACGAGACAACCCATCATCCAGAGAGTGGCAGCAACTTGGCCTCTCACTTCTCAGAAGCCATCTCCAAGCCTGCAGAGTCCAACAACCCTGACCCCCTTCTAAGAGGGAGATGCAGGAAGTCCCGCAGCCAGAGGAGAGGTTATGGGGGAAACACAGGGAGGTGAGAGGGAACATTTAGCCAAGGAAGGAAAATAGCATGAGTCCTGACTTAAGAAGCAGAGCAGTGAATGGTGTCTTATGGGCGTAATGGATACAGACTTAAGATGCAGGACAAGGAGGCAAGGGCCTCAGGCCGGGATCTTCAGCAAGCACCAAGGCAGAGCGAGGCTAGAGAAGGGCCCGTGAAGGGGAGAGTGGACAGTGGCCTTGCAGCCCCTGCAGGCCTCTCCCAAGGACAGTCCTGGCTGAGCAGGACACAGGCCCTGTCCTTACCCCTCATGCAACCTGGACCTGAAAGTTGAATTGGATAGGTGAAGGCTGTCCTCACAAGTGGGCAGCAAGCTCCTTTCCTAAAGAATTGCAGACCCATCTCTTTAATGAGCACAGGTACAAAGCCTACAAACAACATATCGGCAATCAGAACTCAGGCATTTACTTAAAGATATTAGGGCCAAGTGGGATCTATTCTAGGAATGCACGGGCTGCTTAACATTTGAAAATTATTCAATGGAACTTATCAACATCTGTTAGATCATAGAAAAAGCAAGAAAATTCCAGAAAACACATCTGCTTCACTGACAACATTAAAGCCTTTGACTGTGTGGATCACAACAAACTGTAGAAAATTCTTAAAAACAGAAATACCAGACCACTTTACCTGCCTCCTGACAAACTTGTATGCAGGTCAAGAAGCAACAGTTAGAAGCAGACACGGAACAATGAACTAGTTCAAAACTGGGAAAGGAGTGCATCTAGACTGTATATGACTCACAAGCTGAAATCAAGAGAGAAATAGCAACAACCTCAGACATGCAGACAACACCATGCTAATGGCAGAAAATGAAGAGGAATTAAAGAGACTTTTGATGAGGGTGAAAGAGGAGAGTGAAAAAGCTGCCCTAAAACTCAACATCCAAAAAACTAAGATTATGGCATCTGGTCCCATCACTTTATGGCAAATAGAAGAGGGAAAAGGGAAAGCAGTGACAGATTTTATTTTCTTGGGCTCCCAAATCACTGCAGACAGGGACTAGAGCCACGAAATTACAAAGACGCTAGCTCCTTGGAAGAAAAGCCATGACAAACCTAGATAGCATATTAAAAAGCAGAGACATCACTTTGCCGACAAAGGTCCATATAGTTAAAGCTATGGTTTTTCCAGTAGTCATGTATGGATATGAGAGTTGGACCATAAAGAAGGCTGAGTGCCAAAGAATTGATGCTTTTTAACTGTGGTGCTGGAGAAGAATCTTGAGAGTCTGTTCGACAGCAAGGAGATCCAACCAGTCCATCCTAAAGGAGATCAGTCTTGAACATCCATTGGAAGGACTGATGCTAAAGCTGAAGCTCCAATACTTTAGCCACTTGATGCAAACAGCCCACTCACTGGAAAAGACCCTGACGCTGGGAAAGACTGACGGCAGGAGGAGAAGTGGGCGACAAGAGGATGAGATGGTTGGATGGCATCACCAGCTCAATGGACATGAGTTTGAGCAAGCTCTGGGAGATGGTGAAGGACAGGGAAGCCTGGCATGCTGCAGTCCATCAGGTCGCAAGGAGTCAGACTCAACAGAGGGACAGAACAACAGCAACTCACCAAACTAGTAGAGGAGGACAGAGAAGTCACGTGAGCATCGTGACGAAGCAGAAAAAGCCAATGCATGTCAAACAGCTTTTAGCAAATTAGGAATAGAAGTGAACTTTATTAACCTGATGAAGAATTTCTACCATAAAACAAGCAAAAAAGCTACAGTCAACATCTGCATCAAGACCAAGTGCTGTCCATCTAAGACGGGAAAGGGCTCATGCTGCACTGGTGGCTCCAGCCAAGGTGAGGCAGGGACAGAAGCACTAGGAAGGCCAGGATGACGCATCACTGCCCCTAGGTACTAGACTGTGAACAGGATGCTCAGGACTACTTGCTAAGAGATCAAAAAGAACTAACACATCACTTTAGCAAGATCACTAGATACAAAGTCACTGTTCAAAAAAGCAACTGCTTTTCTATATACAGGCAACGAGGCGTAGAAAAAACTTACTCATTCCATTCCAACAGGAATAAACCCAACAAGATTCCTGGACTCAAAAGTATAAATCTCCACTGAGAGAAACTAAAGCAGACCTTGAAAGGGGAACATTCCAGGGCTGTGAACTGGAGGATTCCACAATCACAACACTGATGGGTTCAATGCAGTGTCAGTCACTATCCTGGAGGATTTTTTCTGGAATGGATGCAATGATTCTAAAGTTTACTTGGAAATACAAAGAGCCAAGAAGAGTCAAGGAAATCCTGAGAATCGACCACAGAGCAGACGGACTGACATCCGACACTGACTCACAGCTCCAGTGACTCAGGAAGCCAGTACGGATGGCAGATGGTGAGACAGAACAGACCCACAAGCACATCTCTCACCTGGTGAAAAGCCGTTGGACTGCAAAGCTGTCCCTGGGGGAAGCACTGTTTCTCACCAATGATCGTGGATCAATTACATTCAGAGGAGAGAAAATGAGTCCAAGTTCACCCCACAAAAAAGAAAACTGCAAATAGACCGTAGCCCTAAGTGTGAAAAGAAAAAGGCGTCTCCAGATGAGAAGGCAGGAGAAAACCTGTGTGACCTAAGGTTCGGCAAAGGCTTCCGACGCTGGACAGAAAGCACAGAGAAGGGGGAAGATAGGTAAATTAGACTGCATTAGGCTAAGGCCTCTCGTTTATCTAAAGTCACAGTGAAAAGTGTTAAAAGGCAGTACAGAGGGTGGGAGAATTCATTTGCAAAACATGTACTGGAGAAAAGGCGCCTGACTGAAACGTAAAAAGCATCAGCAAATGGACAGAGAAATGAGCTGATGATTCGGGTGCTTCCTAGAAGGAGGGCTCACGTAGCCCACAAGCACGTGAAGAGCACCCTCTGCACCAGGAAGCCAGTCAGCACTCAACTGGGCACCATGATGCACACTCCCCAGGAAGGAGAAAGGAGACGGCCCAGCACTGGGTGGGGGCGTGGGAAGTGCCCGGCAGCTCAGCCCATGCCCACAGCAGCACGTCCACCGAAGACCCACAAAGGATGATCACAATAGTACAACACACAGCAGCCCCGCCATGGACACAACCCAGATGTCCACCAACTGTGCAGCGCGGACGTCAGCAGATGGGTGAAACAACACCCACGGATGAGAATGAACTGACCACACAGTGCATGGGTGAGTCTCAGACAGCGCCAAGCATGATGCAGCCCAGGCACGTGGGACCTGCTCACACCAGTGGTCAACAGGGCACTGGCCTTGGCTGTGGGCGATGCCAGCCTGGGTACCAGGAGTACCTGAGGGCCAAGTGTTCCATGAAAACACACTGAGCCCAAAGTACACGATTTGTGTTATGTAAAAACGAAGATGGAACCAAAAAATGCCAAACAAAAAAAACAAACACTGCTTGATGCCATTTTTACAAAGTTCAAAATGAAACAAAACTGAACTCCACTGGTCAGAAAGGCACACACAGACGTGGAGTACAGCGGGTGGTCGCTGCTGCTGGGAAGGGTAGCGGGTGGGACGGTGAGGCAAGGCTGTTTCCCCACCCTCTGTGTCAGCTTGTCAGGAATCTGCTCTCCCCTGCCCCGCGAGCTCATATCTGTGTGGCCCCTCAGCCTCCTGCTGACACTTGCCATAGGTGAGGGTGTAGATGGCCTTCCCGGCGGTGTCCAGAGCAGTCAGGCACGGGGCTTTGGGCTGTGTGGTACCCCACTGCTGCAGGGCGGCCAGCAGCGAGGGCGGCCAGGAGCTCTCGGCCAGGGGCTCCCCTCGCAGCACTGCCATCTGGCTGCCCTCGGGCTTCGGCTGGTTTGGATCTGGCTGCTGCACTACAAGCAAAACAGACATGTGAAGACCAGCATTTCTATAACCAGGCACACGCTCTGCTTGTTAGGCCTCACGTTTTATCTTTCTCTTCTTCAAAAGCACCAACTCTAAAAAAGCTACCATCATTTCTCTAGATTTCCTTATTGTTACAACAGTCACAGACCAGCTGACCAAGGATGGAAGAAATCAGGATGAGTCCTGTGACTGTAACCAGAGAGTCACAAGGATCCCAGGCTTTTACCTGAAGACACCTGAGAAGCAGGTGTCCCCACTTATAGAGGATGAGAACAGAATAACCACTTCAGTTTGGGCTCAAACCATGTTGGAAGAAAAATAATAAAGTAAAATCTATTATATTTTCAGTGGATATGTAACCAAGATTTGTCCGAATGTAAGAAAGACTTCCTAAAAAGCATTCATAGAATTGAACTCTGAATCTGAAAGGCATGATGTGATTACACAGACAAGCCCTGACAGCCACGCTAACCCCCAGGTAGGGGAGACACCAGAGCTGGCCTAAGGGGCGACTGCACAGCACTGGTGCCGAAACCAAGGGCTGGAGGGCCAGGTGACCCGAGGCCATGATAACACGTCACACGCTGGTGTCTTATACAGGGCTTGACTTCTCGTTTCCTACAGATTTATACTTCTTAGTAAGTCTACGCTCTTCTTTCCTAAATATATACATATATATATATATAATTCATAAATGAGAGACAGAAATTCTAAAAAAGAGTCCAAACTTTGATAGAAAACACAATGCTTTAAAACCAAGGGAAGACAAGTAGTTCAGACTTAAAGTTTAAAGTTTACTCTTACAGAGTCCTACCACTAGGCAAGGCACAGAGACGCCATCTCTTAACTACGACTGGTGTGCACAGTGCCTGGGATCATATGTGATGGGGAGGTCACTCCACACACATGACCAGAGCCTGGACACAGACCGTGGTTTTCTACATCTTCTGCCTCGGCGATAACCATGTCATCACACCTGGCAGTCTCCCTGCTCGCACAAACTGGAGGACTGGCATTGGACGCTCACCTTCCAACAGCTCTTCGAAATCATCCACGAAGAACTCCTTCAGGGGAGGGCGCTTTGGCCTCTTCAGGGTGTTCAGAAGCTGCTGGATCTTGGAGGACACTCTGCTGTTCACGGGGACACCTGTCACAGGAAGAGAGCACTGAGGCCAGAGGTCAACCACATGAGCACGTCAGAACTCGTGAACCTAACCGAGCTCTGATGGCCCATCAAATGGCCAGCCTGGGATTTATCAGTTCATCTGACATTTACTGACGCCTTCCAGGAACCAGAACTTTTGGTAAGCCAGTGGTTTTCAGAGTGGCCCAGGGACCCTTAGGAGTGCCCGAGGCCCTTTCAGGGGCTTCGTGGGGTCACGTGAGATGCAATTTGTGCTCCTCTCTCACACGTGCACAGCAGAGTTTTCCAGAGGCTGCATGGTGTGGGTGCCCAGCAGATGGGAATCATGCAGACGCTGCTCTCACACCTGCAAACAAGCCTGCTCTCTCACGGCACCTCACTGCACAGGAGCTGCTCCTGTGACTGTGTGCTGTTCATGCTAAGATGTAATGAGTTCGGTATCACTATTTTTCAATGAGTTAATTTTAACAAATCTTTAATTTCTAATATGGTAAACATCCAGAGATAACCCACATAAGCTATTTTTCAATGAGTTAATTTTAACAAATCTTTAATTTCTAATATGGTAAATATCTAGAGATAACCCACATAAGCTAAAAGCTCTTTGGTGTCCTCACTAATTATTAAGAAATTCTGTCCTGGGGGATGTAAAGTTAGCCAACAGGTAAGTCTGCCCTCAAACACCTCACAGTCTGCTGCATGGAAAGAACCAAAAATATGTATATGTGCCAGCAAAAAAGGGCACCCACCACAGCGACAAGTCCTCAGAGGAAAAGGCGCAGGGGACATGAGTGGGTGCACTGGTAGAAGAGGCGAGAGAAAGGCCTGGAACCAGCCACCCCTTTGCACCATGAGGCACATGGCACCTCCCTTCTCCTGGGCTAGGTCAACAATTGAAACCTGCATTCACTGGCTTGGCCTCTGCAGGCCCCTTTACGATACCAGCATTTTGAAAGAGTCTGACTCTTTCCTTTATTAAGTAGAATATGCCTCATTCTGCATTTGCTTGAGGTTTTCTCAGGATTCAATTCAGATATTGCACTGCTGGCTGAACAGCACCTGAGAATCACATCCAGGCGCATAGGACCCCCACTGCTCTTTTGAGGTTCTGGACACACTGCTGTCCAGCACTTCACTGTCGTCACTATTTTTTTCTAGTGCAACTAACAAGCACTCTGAGAGGAGACCCTTCAAGACCTCACATATACCCTGACCCCATCCAGCTCTCTCCCTTCGTGTAACAGCCACCACCACTCTGTCAGATGCAAGCTTTATCGCAATGGTCCATCAATTATATTCCACCTTAAGCGGCCACTGACACTAACAGTTGCCACCTGACTTCCTTCCTTCCTTACTGGCTCTCCTGAGAAAAGCTACTGAAGACCAAGACAGTGGCGAGATATGCTCCCTGATATTGCAGTCTTTGCTTCCTCTAGCACACACAGCTAAAAAGCCCGTGTACATGCACACGCGTGCATACTCATGGATATGCACACACCCCATACACAATGCACACAGGCAGCACAACACACACAGGTCCCTGTCTTAGAATCCTGGGTGCACACAGCACCCCGGTGCTGAGCTCCTTGTCAGACACCTCTTCTCCACAGCAGGAGCCTGGCTCCCAACAGCAATGCCGCAGTTCTGTACCATCACAGATGTGACTTAATTCCCCAAGTCCTACCCAAACCAACACAGGAACAGCTACACACGAGAGTTCAGGTTGGTGGGCCTTGCCCAGGACTGAGGGCACTGTGTCCCCCACGGACAGCTCCCTCCCCCACCCCTCAAGGGTGGCTATGCAGTTCTTGGGAATACAATCAGATTTATTTATTTACAATTCTTTTCAGTTTTGGGATTCCCCCCTTCTTCTCATCTTTTAGTTTCTGTTTTAAATGTGCAGAACATATGTCTAAAAATCACAACTATATAAAAAGATAAACTCGAACAACTGTCACTCTGCCCTGAATTCCTGGCCACCCACCCTGTCCTCTGCAGGACCAGCCCCTGCTTTCTGGATCCTCCCTCCTGTTGGTTGTTCTCCTGCTTCTCACAAGGGAGGTGGTAAACTACGAACGTTCCTTTCCTCTTTGCCTTTTCACGTAACATCTCCTGGAAAACATTCCAGGTCATAAAGAGCTTCTCACTATTCCTGACAGCCGCACAGTCCTCCACCGTGTGAATGTACCCAGTTTATCCCACAATTTGAGAGGCCTGGATGGCAGGCAGTTTCCATTATTCCCGAGAGTTGCCCAGGCCTCCACCATGTGACTGTTCCCGGTTTATCTCACAATTTGAGAGGCCTGGACGGCAGGTAGTTCCCAATGTTTTGCAAGTACAGACAGCACGGCAGTGGGTGAGCTCACATGTACACAATTCCTGATTTCTGGAGGTGTGCACTCGGGGTAAATGCCCATGCTGTGCTGCTGATCCAAATGGAAGCACAGACACAGATTTTTAACAGCTGCTCCCTCAGAAAGGCTGACCTACTTTGCATTCCCACCAACAATGTGGATTTCTCTAGTAACGAAAAAGAATGAACATCATGTGTAAGAGCTATTTTTATATCTCTTTTTGTGAATTGTCTGTGTGTTCTGCTTATTTTCCTACACTAGGAGCTGGAAACTTCTTTAAGGACTGATAGTATCTGGGGCTGTGGCACCATCTCCATCATCACAAAAGCAGCACAGACGATTTGGGAAGGCAGGTGTGGCAGCCCCAAAAGCACCTTGAATCAAGATGAACAGAAAAACATCCCAATGAATACATTCTGGATTTAAAAAATGAAGCTGAAAAAGAACAGCAAAGGAAACACAGAGTAAGTAGAAGGAGAGAAGTAACATAGGTGAGCAGAAATAAACATAATAGAGAAAAGATGAACAATAGAGAAAAACTGTCAAATTAAAACTGGTTCTTTGAAAGATAAAGTTCAATTAGCTCACTAGTTAGGACGATTAAGACGGAGAAAGGAGACCCTAGCAACTAACACGGTGAGCCAGCACCACGGGTCCCGCACACGCAAGGACGACAGGGGGCCTGGAGAGCAGAGACGTGATGGACGACTCCACCAAAGACACAGAACTGACTCGAGGTAGAAAGGCTGTTTCCTCTGATTAGAAAACAGAAGAGGAAGGAACGTTCCTCAATTCATCCTGAGATGAGTACTATCCTGATACCAAACCAGACAAAAGTATCAGACCAGTATTTATCTCAAATACAGACACAAATGCTAAAAAAGATACTAGTAAAGCAAATCCACAATATGCATCAGAGAGGAGGACACCACAACCAAGTGGGCTTTATCTTGAGAACATACCTCCTTTGGCTTAATTTTCAAGTCAGTCAATGAAATGTACTACATTAACAAACTAGGAAAGAAAAACCATATGATGAGCTTAACAGGTTTTAAAAATCATTTAACAAATATCATGATAAAAACTTTTCAGGAAACTAGAGGGAAAAAAGGAACGCCCCCAACCTGATGAAGAGCAACTATTTTAAAAAATCCATGGTTAACATCACAATTAAAAATTGAAAAAGTGGATGCTTTCCCCCTTAAATGGGAAACAGGCGAGTTGTGTCCATTCTCAACATTTCTAAGTAACATTAATGGAAGTCCTAGACACTGAGACAAAGCCAGGAAACTAAATGTTCCTACAGTGGACAATTTGGAAAGAAAAGTAAAATTTTATTCATAGACAACATGGTCATGCACTTGGAAATCTTACAGAATCTACCAAAAAGGCTACTAGAATTAATGTAAGGTCAATAGACAAGAATCAACTATGTTTCTAAAGATTAGCAATAAACAACTGGGAAAAAATTTAAATATCACTTGTAACAGCATCTAAAAATGTAACATATTTTGAGATAATTTTAACAAAATTATGTGCGATACCTGTACACTGAAGGCTACAAACACAGTGCTGAAAAAAAACTTTTAAGTGCTAAGTAAATGGAGAGATCCACCATATTTATCAACTGAAATGTACAACACTGTTAAGAGGCCAATTCTCTCCAAACTGATCTAGAGTCAATGAAATACCAGTCAAAACCCAGCAGGAATTTTGGTAGAAATTAACAAGTGGATATTAAACTATACATTAAGATGCAAAGGAGCTAGAATAGGTAAGGCAATTTTTAAAATGAAGAGCTGAGGGCAAACTACAGTACACAATTTTAAGGTTTATTATAAAACCACATATAAAAACCCACATATATAAAATCATGACAGTGTGGTACTGGTATAAAGACAGAAAAAGCATTGGAACAGCATACAGATCCCCGAAGTAGACCCCTCTCGTACGTGGTCCACCATATGTGGTCCATCTTCATTAAAGATGCCAAAGAAACTGGAGTGGGTATTACATGATCCTGGAACAGCTGGACACCCATACACAGAAAAGTACACTTAGATTATATCTTTCACTGATACTAAATTTAACTCAAAATGGGTCATGTACCTAAACATAAAACTTAAAACTACAAAATTCTAGGAGAAAATATAGGAGAAAACCGTTAGATCTTGGGTCAGGAAAGTATCTACTAGATATGACACAAAAATAGAATCCACAGAAGAAAAAAATGGTAAACTGGACTTCATCAAAATGAAAGACTTCTCCTCTCACTATCAGAGGATGAAAACACAAGCCACAGACTGGGAGAAAAAAAATTTTAAACCTGATAGAGAACTTATATCCGGACTATACAAAGAACTCTGAAAACTTAAGAAAACAAACAACACATTTTAAAAAACAAGCAAAAGATTTGAACAGACCCTTGTAAAAAGATATAAAATGGGAAATAAGCACATGAAAAGATGCTAAACACCATCAGTCACTAGGGAGATGCAAACTAAAACTAGAAGGAGACACCTCCGCACAACCACAAGGATGGTCAACATATAAAATCCAAAACCACCAATTCTTGGCAAGGATGTGGGGGAACTGGGACTCTCATCACTAATGCCTGGGAGGTGAAATGGTATAACCACTTGGAAATAAGTTTGGCAGTTTATTTTTTTTTAATATTTATTTATATTTATTTATTTGGCTGTGTGGGGCCTTAGTTGCATCATGCGGATCTTTTATTGCAGTGCACAGTTTCTCTAGCTGTGGCTGCAGTGCTGGCGCTCAGTAGTTGTGGCTGCAGTACTGGGGCTCAGTAGTTGCAGCATGTGGGATCTGAGTTCCCTGACCAGGGACTGAATCCATGTCCCCTGCACTGCAAGGCAGATTCTTAACCACTGGGCAACGAGGGTAGACCCAGTTTGGCAATTCCTTTAAAAACTAAAATGTTCCCTGGTGGCTCAGATGGTAAAGTGTCTGCCTGCAGTGCGGGAGACCCGGGTTCAATCCCTCAGTTGGGAAGATCCCCTGGAGAAGGAAATGGCAACCCACTCCAGTACTCTTGCCTGGAAAATTCCATGGACTGAGGAGCCTGGTAGGTTACAGTCCATGGAGTCACAAAGAGTTGAACACAACTGAGCAATTTTACTTTCTTTCTTTCAAACCTACTGTATGATCCAGCTATTCTACTCCTAGATACTGACCCAAAAGAAATGAACGTGTATATCCACACAAACACTTGTAAAGGAATAGTCAAGGCAGCTTTATTTCTAACAGCCCAAAACTGGAAACACCCAAAATACCCATCAGTAGGTAAAAAGATAAACTATGGTGCATCTATAGGATGAAATCTCACATCTATAGGATGTGAGAGTCGGTCCACAACAAAAGTTGAGCACGGAAGAACTGATGCTTTTGAACTGCGGTGTTGGAGAAGACTCTTGAAGAGTCCCTTGGACTGCAAGGAGATCAAACCAGTCAATCCTAAAGGAAATCAGTCCTGAATATTCATTGGAAGGACTGATGCTCAAGTTGAAACTCCAACACTTTGGCCAGCTGACGTGAAGAGCTGACTTATTGGAAAAGACCCTGATGCTTGGCAAGACTGAAGGCAGGAGAAGAAAGGGACCACAGAGGATGAGATGGTTGGATGGCATCACCAACTCGCTGGACATGAATTTGAGCAAGCTCCGGGAGGTGGGATGGACAGGGAAGCCTGTCATGCTGCAGTCCATGGAGTCCCAAAGAGTCAGACACTACTGAGTGACTGAACTGAACTGATAAGATGCAC
>NW_011494609.1:5175575-5177203 GCF_000754665.1 Bison bison bison
GATGAAATGCAGGGATATTTCATCTCCCAAGAAAAGGGATGACCTACGATACATGCAAGAACATGGATGAATTTCAAAATAATTGTGCAGCGTGGCAGAAGCCAGACAATAAAAAGTAAATGCTGAGTGATTCTATTTATATAAAATCCTAGAAAATGCAAACTACTTTACACAGTGTCAGGAAGTAAATCAGTGGTTGCCTGAAGGGACACCAAAAAGGGCAGCAAGCAGCTGTTACAAAAGTGCACAAGGAAGTAAGTTTCCAGGAGCTCCAGGTATACTGGCCACAGTGTAAGTGTACATGTATCTTCAAGCTTAGAAAACTGTCAAGCCTTCCCTGGTGGTCCAGTGGCTACGATTCCACGCTCCAATGCAGCGAACAGGTTCAGTCCCTGTCGGGGAACCAGATTCCGCATGCTGCAACTAAGAGTTCACATGCTGCAACAAAGACTGCAGATTTCACGTGATGCAACTTAAGACCTGGTGCAGTCAAATAAACAACATTTTTTAAAAAGCTTATAAAATTATACACTTTAATACACACAGTAGATAATGTCATTTACACCTCAACTAAGTTCTCAACAATTTTTAAACATAATGAATAACAAGTTAATTTTTTTTTTTATCTACCTAACCAACAGGAAGACTGCTTCATGTTGACTCCATTTCTCCTCTTGTATCTGAATAAGGAACTGAATGACACCAACAAAATCAGACCAACTGCTCAGAAGCCTAGAAACACGTTAAGGTCTCAGATCTAAGAACTGCTGGATTGTTCTGCAACTCAAATTTGGCACATTGGAAGAAAAACTTCATGTGATTTTGATAAAAGACACTGGAAACTGTTTCAAAAGGAAACGGTACAAGCGCAAAAAGGAGACTCACGCTGACATCTCTTGGCCTGCACGTGAGAAAGCACGACCGACCGGGGCTGCTGCTGCTGGCTGCACTTGCAGTCCTGAGTCCACCTAGAGAAACTTCCCCAGCTTCTCCTCTTCCCACAGTACCACAGATCCAAACCTTGTGCAGCAACTTAAATGTGCAGGCGCTCTCCTCCCTCCTTCTCCTCCTTCCCGACTTGACCTATTCCTGATCATTTCTCCACATGATACACACACGGGCAGTCTAAATGCACCAGGGCTGCACCTGACGGCTGGCTCACCAGGTACAGTGAGATGCAGGCCTGTGCTCTGCTGTCTCAAAGCAGGAAGAGAGGCATGCTTACCACCTGCCGTCTCTAGGACACTCCCACGGCACCCCCGAGGGACTCCTCTCACGGAGGCCAGCTGCGGACGCTCACAGTATGCGTGCTGATGCTGCACGAGGCCCGTGGTGACATCAGGAGGGGCAGAGTGCAGATCTGCTTTTGAAACACAAACCCAAAATAAAAGTGGCTGTTAATTCAAAAGAACGTGAACATTAAGTCGCTGTTCAAATTCCATTCAATTGAAGCTTCAGTAGCTGAGCTCTAAGCAAGGAACGTGGCATTCCAATCGACTTTGTCTGCCTGGCTGACTGAGCACATTAGGTGCTGTGAACTCTGAACTCTGGACATGGTCTGGACAGTTCTGCGTGCACATGGTAATCCAGTTCTAAGAGGGAACTAGGCCAGAAACACCAACCACAGC
>NW_011494609.1:5177303-5205814 GCF_000754665.1 Bison bison bison
CCAACCACAGCACAGAATGGCCGTGAGGAATACACCTTTCCCAATTTGGCCTAAGGAGGTTTTACTTAGAAATCTCCCTTAATGAAGCAGAAATATATTTTTAATCAATAATATTTTTGTTATATTATGAAAAAACTGCCAGGCTTCTACTCCCCTAAAAAGCAAGTTGAATGCCATGCAGACACAAACCTTGGCAATCTTCACAGAATAAACCTACACAGATTAAAAACTATCCCTAGAGTCAGTTCAACAGGTCCCATTACTAAGAGGCTGCAGTCAGGTTCTTAAGACAGAATGTACTCAGCTCACATTTAAAGACAAGCTATGGTAGATAGAAAAAGTATTTAAATCGCTCCTTCCATGTCTGAATGTCCATTCTGGGCTCCATTCGCACCATGTGGCATGTCTATCTGTTCTGATACTGGCTGACCGCTGCTAGAGCATCACTGCTACAACTCAGTCTTCTACCAGGAAAGAGTTTGGACCTAGCGTGATACTCGTCCACTCTCGAGAATGGATACTGCTCTGTAATCTCTTTAGTCTTCAAATGAATGTTCCCACCATCACAGGTTTTGATACTGATTTTTTATCTATCATTTCATAACCTAGAAAGTATGCAATCTAAAATTTTTTTTTTAATGTAGAAAGATGAATTTATATGGAAGCAAAACACAAACTTACTACACAAACTTACAAAGCAGAAAACACCATTTGGAAAAACCTAACTTTAATGACAAGAGTTTTCACAACCTTTGACAAAGCTAGATATTAATGAAATTAGCATTTTAAAGTATGCTTACCACAGAATTCTTTCAGTTTAAAAAGAAATCTCTCCTCTTTTCCAATCTAGCAAAAATGAGAGATTTTAACTATATTCATGAAAAAAGGTAAAAATGGTAATTCTCAACTACAAAGTAACTTTTTAAATAGCTGCATAAAAATAAACAAACTATACTCCAAAATGAACTACTGTAATTAAATGTACTGCTTTTAAATATAGGTACTTAATTTATGTCCAAATGTTTTATGCACATGATTTTCCTAGCCCCAAACTGAAAACGATAAATATTTTTTAACATTTCCTACCTATAATTTTGTTTACAGTTATCTTCTTTCTATATTTCTTTCCTTAGCCCAAACTGAAGAATCCTCCTAGTGTCAGAAACTAAAACAAAGGATGACTTTTGTAACAAGGAGAGGGAAGTGGGATAGTTTTCAGATTTAAAATTCAGGTCACATGAGAAGTGCATGAAGGCTACAGACAACAGTGAGGAATACGTACAGAGCAAGTCAGGCTTTGGGACTACGAGAACTAACCACGTAACACGCATGTGAGCACAGGTGAGCAGGAGGGAGGGAGAGTGGCTCAGCCACACCTACAGGAGTCAGGAGCCCAGCAGCCACAGAGGCGACAACCCACCTTGAAGCCTTTACAGCCAGGGCCTTTCCTAGAAAAGAGACTCCCACTCAGACTCACCTTACAACTCTGTGAAGTCAAGGGCTGTCCGGTTAGACATTTTGAACTACGGTCAGTTTTTCAAGCTAAATATGCTTCTCTTTCTAACCCACCAGGAAGCTGTGTTTATAACAGCTCAGCAACAGCTGATACAACCAAACAGTGACGGCTCTGCCCTACTTCCCTCACTGTGGGACCCAGAACAGAGCTGCGGAAAGCTGGATCAAGCGAGAAAAAAACACCCGAATGCTGCCGCTTCCCTCACAGTGAGGTTCTTGTGCATTTCCAAACAGTGCAATCGCATGACAAACAGCAAAAATGTGTCCACCTAACGCTGTTTTCAAGCTCTCCCCTGTGAAACCCCTTGAGGACAGGCTGTAATCACCAGCCATTTGTAGGCTCCCCAGGAGAGTGATCACAACAATCCTGGCGGGTGTTTCCAGAGGAGCCTTCTCTCATAAAGCAAACTGCCCAGGATGGCCCTGACAGCACTATCCCGGCTCCTCCACGTGGTAGGAGCAGGTCAAGGCATCGTGAGTTCTCACCTAAGAAGACATCACGAGCTCAACAGAAATGTACAGACGTTGGCACTGACTCAACCAGTAACAACGAAGAGCATCAGTGATGTGCCCACAGAGGAAATGAAGGCGTCGGTCACTTACAACACCCAGTCCAGCCAAATGACCAGAATCTTGCAGGGAGCAGCTTAGCACCTGAGATCAGCACATGCCTGGGGGGCACTTAACTTGCTGGGACCCCATCAAAAACACTGGCCAGTCATGGGTGCACCGCACATGCACCATTCTGATTTTAGCAGAACAGCAACTAGCAGCAAAGAAAAGGAACAGGAATCAGAAAGCTATGGGTCAGCCTGGCTCCACCACAGCCAGCTGTGTGGTCTCAGCCAGGGCAGTCCCTGACTGAGCTCTTGCTCCTCGTCAGATGTCCCCCAACATCAGCGAAGCACACACCAGGAGTACACTTCTTAAGGCACTCCTGCAAGAACGCATGTGTGCTTTGCATGCCAGCCAAGTTACTATTTTTGCATCAAAAAATATGACTTCAAATGGTGAAAGCTTTGCAACGTTTTCCTAAGATTAATATAATTTAAAGG
Organism: Bison bison bison; assembly: GCF_000754665.1. Lineage (NCBI taxonomy): Eukaryota > Metazoa > Chordata > Mammalia > Artiodactyla > Bovidae > Bison > Bison bison. The sequence goes on from NW_011494609.1 coordinate 5,179,874, forward strand.
ACTGGGTGACTTGGGAAAGATCTAGGCATCTTTATGACTGAGCTGTGACTTACATCTCTTTTCAGACTGAGGACTGTCTAATCCTGTGTGTAGAGGAAGAAAGGCTCTTCATGGCTGCAGCCCCAGCCCCACCTTGGGACACACAGTGCAGGGACAACTGAGGGCTGAGGCTGTGCACACAAGGAAGGAACAAAAGACCGCGTTGTAGGTGGCAGGCCACCTAACGGCCAGGGACTGTCCACCTGTGCCAGCCGCCCCTCCAGAGCAGAAGCACCAGCTGTTGTCAAGGTCTCCAGGGGAGGCCCACCCAGGGTCCAGGGCTGCCAAACCACAGAGGCACCAGAAACCACTTGTTACCAAAAGGACATTTTCCACACAAAGAGGAGAAGGTGGGTCTGAGGAGGGGCGGGGGCTCCTCTGCCTGGAGGGGTCCCCGCAGCTGTACTGACCCACGCGGGCGAGGGCCGCGGGGCCGGCAAGCGCGGCGGCAGCACTGGGCGTGGCGGCAGGCTGCCCTCCCGGGTGAGATGAGGTGGAGGATGCGGAGGATGAGGTGGACGAGCCCTGAATGGCCGGGTCAGGCCAGGGCTCGATGCTGGGGCGGCTCTGCAGCGGAGCGGAGGCCAGTTGCCCGGGGCGCTGTAAAGAGCCCTCATCTTCTGAGGCAGATGACGTGTCTGTGGTCAAAATAACGACGACAGGCATGAGGGGGGCATCCTTGGGGGCAGGGTTCCCACACTGGCCCAGCCTGCGCCCTGTGCACCCGCACATCCAGGAGGGCCTGCGTGTGACTGACGGTGAGACCCAGGGCCGCTCGGAAGCTGGCTTCACCCTGGGCTCCCCTGAAGAACTCGGTCACAGGGCGCCATGCCCAGGAGTGCAGCTGGTCCAACCCTGACGCTTTAGTGCATGCTGCGGGGCCCTGAGGGCCCCAAATAGCAGAGGTGACCTACGCCCTGTGGGTGCCTGACCCCAGCGAGGCCTTGCCCAGCACGTGCGCACCCTGGAGGACATGCCTGAGCTCTGAGAAGAGCCCCGCCTCGGGCAATAAAATCAACCTGAAACCTCGTTCTGTCAAGTCTGCATTTTATCATGGGTTTCATTATTATTAGGAAGTTCTTTAAAAAACTGGGTAGTATCTATGGTTATATTTGGTAGAAAATAATTTGACATAAATTTCTAAGACTTTTTTTGAACAACATAAACTTTTTTTAAGTCAGGAAGCATCATCAAAACACCACACTACCCTGTTGACCTGGTGTGGCTGGTGTTTACCACGTCGACAAACCAAACACGCATGTCACCAGCTTTGTGGCTTCAGTAACCAGACAGGCAGCACTGTGCTCCCAGCACCCGGATGAGCTTTCCAGGAAACTTAAAGCACACTAACTATCCTGAAGAGAGGCCGCATTAAGAGTTTTCATTTCTAATGGTAATGAAACAACAAAAACAAATCAAAAACCCTCCAAATGGTCTTATTCTTTCCCATTTAAGACTCGGTAACAACATAACACATAATATTGGGTTGGCCAAAAAGTTCGCTGCTTTTTCTGTAAGATGGCTCTAGTGGTGCTTAGTTGTCTTCAACTTCATTCAAGACAGTTTTGTTAGACGGTATTGTGACAGCTGTCATATCAGCACTCATTAAAAAAAAAACTTATCAAAACTAGTGAATTTTTATGTAGCAACTTTAATATTGAAGATGGAAGAGAAAAAGCAACATTTTCACATATTATGTTTTATTATTTCAAGAAAGGCAAAAATGCAACTGAAATGCAAAAACAGATTTGTGCAGTGTATAGAGAAGGTGTTGTGACTGATCAAACATGTCACAAGTGGTCTGCAAAGTTTCATGAGGGAAATTTCTTGCTGGATGATGCTCCATGGTCAGGTAGACCAGCTGAAGTTGATCATGATCAAATTGAGACATTAACTGAAAACAATCAGGGTTTGAGACATACACAAAATATCCAAATCAAGTGCTGAAAATAATTTGCACCAGTTCTGTTATATTCATCAATTTGATGTTTGGGTTCCACATTAGTTAAAAAAAAAAAAAAACTCCTTGACTGTACTTCCGCATATGATTCTCAACTTAAACACAATGAAAACATTCCATTTTTAACATAAACTGTGACAGGCGATAAAAAGTGGATCTTGTACAATAATAGGGAATAGAAGAGATCACGTGGTAAGTGAAATAACTACCACCAACTACACCAAAGACTGGTCTTCATCCAAAGAAGGGAGGAGTGGAAGGGAGTCCTTTATCATGAGCTCCTTCCGGAAAATGAAACAATTAACTGCAACAAGGACTGCTCCCAATCAGACCAAGTGAAAGCAGCACTCAGCAAAAAGCATCCAGAATTAGTCAGGAGAAAACACATCAGCTTCCATCAGGATAACACAAGACTGTGTGTTTATTTGATGACCAGGCAAAAACTGTTACAGTTTGGCTGGGAAGTTCTGATTTATCTGCCATATTCACCAGACACTGCACCTTTGAATGTCCATTTATTTTGGGCTTTACAAAATTCTCCTAATGAAAAACTTTTCAGTTCCCTGTAAGACTGTATAAAAGGCATCTGGAATAGTCCTTTGATCAAAAAGATGACAATTTAGGGGAATGGAAATATGAAACTGCCTGAAAAATAACAGAAGGTAGTGGAACAAAACGGTGACTACATTGTTCAACAAAGTTCTTGGTGAAAGTGAGAAACGTGTCTTTTTTCTTAAAAAAACTGAAGGAACTTTTTGACCAACTCAAGGAGAATAATTTTAAATTTCTGAATTCAGGGAACTCTGTCACCCCATAAAGCAGGTTCCTCTCTTTACTAAAAGACACAAATTACATCTTAGTGAAAAAATTAAAATCTATATAGACGATCTATTGAAAGCAAGCCCACTGCATGCACAGAAATGTGCATGAGCTCACACACACTCCTCACCACAATCAGAAGCCTGCTCCATCTCAATGGGAAACCCTGCCCAAGCCGCCCCAACCCTGCCCAGGCCGTCCCGACCCTAACCAGTACCTGGGGGTGTGTAGGCCTCCACAGATGCGTGCGTGAGGACAGAGCGCCTCTTGGATGGCATGGGCATCTTCCTCTCTTTGTATTTGGCCAAAGCTGCCTGCACGGCCTCGGTGTGAACATCTGCACAGAAATAACAGCAGCAAAAGCACCTGTTACAAGATTCCTGATGAAGGAACAAAACCATGGTTCATGTTTTTAATCTGTTTTCATTGAGTATAAAAGGAACACAATATATAAAGGTATAAAAGGAATACATGTGGGTCCACACATCGGTCCCAGATTTCTACAAATATTCCTTGGTTTATAGATTCAACTTGGCAAGCATTTTCAGATTTAAACCGAGAAATCCCCAAAACTGAAAATAAAATGAATCAGATGGACCCAATGCACTCTGATTATGGTATAAACCACTACAAGCAGCACTAAAGCTCTGTGGTCATATCATCTGAGCTGTTGTCCCGGTCAAGCCCCAGGATGGGCAGAGCCATACAAGGAACCAAGCTCTCCCTGGAGTCGCATGGCTAGGAGGTGGTGGGGGTCCCATCACACCACCACACTTGTGGTCAAGTGCAAGAGAGCCAACAAAGAGGGGCCTGATGGCCTCACCCCATCATCCCTCCTAGAACCAAGATGCTCACAAGGCAGAGAAGGGATACACACAGAGACTCCAGAAGTGAGGGGAACACTGCAGTCCTGAATCCGAATGGAAATTATCAGCATGAACACACGTGGCATTTTATCTTTAAATACCATGTCTTAATTCAGTCCCTAAAAATGTCTAGAAATGACCAGCCCAAGTGCAATGAGCACCTCTACCATCCAGGCTGCAGTCTTACAACACTGTCCTCACTGCGAGCACCCTGAGAAATGTGGGTTCCAGGGTGCAGGAAGTGGCAGAGAAGCCTAGAATATCTCATCCTACCAACCAACAAGTTCCTGGCCAGCAACCCAATGCTGGAGCCGACGTGGAAGCACTCCCAGAGAAAAAGGTTGGGGCAGTCTGAACACCACCAAGGACAAAAACAAGATCAGAGAAAAGGAAGGAAGAAAAAGAGGAAGCAAAATTAACTGGCTGCCACTGGAGGATGCCAGTGACATGAGCTACTGTTTTGAAAAAGATTAAATGGATGGAAAGAACCAAGCATCTTTCCGGGTTCTCCTGTGCTGTGTCATAAGCACAAGCTGCTTGCTCTCCCTAGAACTGGTCCAGCCGTCCTGCCACCAAATCCACCCTAATGAACCAAGGGATCAACTCTGCCAGCATCCCAGGGAGGAGAGAGACACAGGCCTGCAGTGCTTGTGGTGGGAAAACACTGACCCCGAGGTGACCTGCTAGAGCCATGGAGCCAGGAGCAGCCAGACCACAGCCAAGGCCCCAAGACCAAGTTATCAGTGCTGGAAACACACATCAACACACAACATCCTGTGATATGCACATCTTATTTGGAACCTGGGTCCAAACTGTTTTATAAAGCCTCAGGAACACTTGGGTATTTGATACTAAGGAATTATTGCTGATTATTCTGTGACAATAGAGCTATCTTTTAGAGCTACATCCACTCTTTTCAGATATAGAAACCAAGAATATTATGACATCTAAGTAAAATAACGTGATCTCTGAGATTCGCTTCAGAATCACACAAGAAGGGAGAAGCAGCTGGGGCTGATGAAGAAGCCAAGGCTGAGCCTGAGCACGGTGGGAACCGTGGCACTGGGCAAGTCCAGGGCTCAGTACAACACCAAGTCCACCTTTGTATGCGTTCACATTTTTCCCCAACAAAATGTTTTTAAATAGCATTTAGAAACTTTATAGTAAAATGGCTCATAGGGTACTAAGGATGAAAAATTTACACCTAGGCATATTACAATAAAATTTACAAACATCAGCAATAACCAGTCAATCCTAAAAGCTTCTAGAGAAATAGTCTTGAAGGATCAGGAAAGAGGCTAACTTTCCCAATGGTAATCACCAAATACAAGGCAACACAGCTGAAGAAATGAGCTTAGAACCTATAATTTTATATCCAGCCAAAGCACCATTTAAACTTCAGGGCCTAATAAAAATACTCCCAGACATATAACCGAAATACTCATGAAAGACTATGTTCAGAAGAGAGACAAACCTGGGAGCCCCTGCAATAGATTTGGCTTGACTGTGAGCACAGACTTTTTACACTGTGGCTGCCTTAGAAACAAACAAAAACCTAAGTACAGATAACAGTCAAGAACTAAAAATCTAAACAATACCAACATTATAGGATATAAACCAACAGATCCAAGAAGCTCAACAAACCCCAAGCACAAGAAACAAAGAAACTTATACCAAGGCACATAATAATCAAATCACTCAAAACCAGCGATAAAGAGAAAAACCGTAAAAGTGCCGGAGGGAAGGAAGGCACAGTATATACAAGGGAACAATGATAAGGAATAAACCTGGACGAATAACAGTGGATATACCGACGTGAACAATGACTGCTAAGCTGCCATCATTAGGAGAGCTGGCGCTGCTATGACAACAGATGAATCCATCAAGAGAACAGAACGGAGTCCAGAAAGAGTCAGCCATGAGCAGCTGCCTTTAGACAAAGGAGCAAGGGCATGGGGACAAAAGGAATCCCCAGTGCAAGAAAGTCAGCTTTCTACCACACCCTGAAATTAACAAAATCTAAACTATAGACCTAAAGGTAAAAACCTAAAACTACAAAACTTCTAGAAGAAAACACAGGTAAGAATCTTTGTGATCTTGGGTTTGGCACAGATTTCTTAGATATAAGAACAAAAGCACTATTCAAGAAAGAAAAGGAAGTGATAAGCCAGATTTCATTAAAATTAAAAACTTCTGCTACAAAAGCCACTGTAAGAGAATTCAAAGAGAAGACAAAGCCTTGGAGAAAATAAGAGCAAGAACATTTATGGTAAATGTCTCGTTTTAAGAAAGTAAAGAACAAGAACCAGATACAGTTCACAAGGGCAGAAAGCAGGTCCTCAATGTCAGTTACATGTAAACAGAGGCGACAGGGAACAGGAGGTGAGGACAGGCAGGGCTCTGGGTGACCTCACTCAGGGTGTGCGGACGCGGGTCCACTTTGTGCCCAGGGCTACATCGGTGGAATGCTGATGGGGCCGGTTCCAATGTTGTATGTTACAGGCATCATTGACGTAATCCGAAAAGAAATTATTGTCAGTGTGGGGAAGTTTTTTTTAAGCATATATTAAATCGGTAAGAAATTATCTGATCAAAACTTTCTTCAAACCACTTCATCACACTCCCACATTAACGAACCATTTAAAATCTGGAGCCTATTATACAGAAGTGAAGTGTGAAGTGTGAAGTAAGTGAAGTAAGCCAGAAAGAAAAACACCAATACAGTATACTAACGCATATATATGGAATTTAGAAAGATGGTAACAATAACCCTGTATATGAGACAGCAAAAGAGACACTGATGTATAGAACAGTCTTTTGGACTCTGTGGGAGAGGGAGAGGGTGGGATGATTTGGGAGAATGGCATTGAAACATGTATAATATCATATATGAAATGAGTTGCCAGTTCAGTTTCGATGCACGATACTGGATGTTTGGGGCTGGTGCACTGGGGCGACCCAGAGGGATGGTACGGGGAGGGAGGAGAGAGAAGGGTTCAGGATGGGGAACGTGTGTATACCTGTGGCAGATTCGTGTTGATATATGGCAAAACCAATACAATATTCTAAAGTTAAAAAATAAAATTAAATTACAAAAAGAAAGAAAATAAAATCTTCATTTTTAAAAAAAAATTCTTAAAACAAAATGGCCATTTCTTTATCTATCTTGAAATTTTTTCTTTTATAGAAGCTTACTGAGTTTAAATGTAAAAGAAATATTTAATCACACAACAGTGAAAATGTTAAACAAGCCAAAGTGAAAGTGAAGTAGCTCAGTCGTGTCCGACTCTTTGCAACCCCGTGGACTGCAGCCCACCAGGCTCCTTCCTCCATGGGATTCTCCAGGCAAGAATACTGGAGTGGGCTGCCATTTTCTTCTCCAGGGGATCTTCCCGACCCAGGGATCAAACAGGGGTCTCCCACATTGCAGGCAGACGCTTTAACCTCTGAGCCACCAGGGAAACCCAAAACAAGCCAAAGAGTGTTCAAAAACTATTGATATCTAATCTATAACAGGAAGCAGAGGGCTTCTCTGGTGGCTTGGTGGTAAAGAACCCGCCTGCCAGTGCAGGAGACACAGGTTCCATCCCTGGTCCAGGAAGATCCCACATGCCTCGGAGCAACTAAACTCGTGCACGGCAACTACTCAGCCTGTGCTCTAGAGCATGGGAGCTGCAACCCCTGAAGCCCACAGACCCTAAAGCCTGTGCTCCACAAAAAGAGAAGCCACTGCAATGGGAAGCCCACACAGCAACGAGGACCCAGCACAGCCAAAAATAATAAATAAATAAAATGATCATTGGAAGCATGCATTTTTTCAAGGCACGTCCTGATAATGCAAATAAACTGTAGAGACAAATTCAAATATTTATAAAAGCACTAAGAGAGTGGCAGAAATCTAATTAGAAGGAAATCTTCAATATTAGAGAAAAATAAAATACTAAAACACATAGAGTAGTAGAGTGGTTCCCTACTGGACAACTCCATCAACACCAACCCCAAAGTTCCAGCAGAAAAATGGACACAGACATTTACAGAAATGATTTTCATGGTGAGGAAGATTTTGCTTTCTTCTGAGACGTCTATACGCAGCTGCTGAGAGGAGCACGCTCACACTCCAGGCTATACTAAAACATACTGAGATCTATAAAAGTTTTGTTTTTTTCTTGAAAACCACGATGCAGTCAGTCACGGTTCAGAGAAGGCCCTTTCCTCAGCAGAGCTGTGGTGTCCAAGCAGAGGACGCGGCGCTCCGGGCCCTACCTGACCGGAAGCGCTCGTCCCGGGCGTTGCTGGGCCGCGGCTTGGGCTGCTTGGGCGTGGGGGCCGAGGCTTGTGCGGGCCCAAGGATGCTATTCTCCACTTGCAGGGAGGGGTCTACTCCTGAAACAGTTTCACAGAAACAGCGTGAGTAAAAAACCTGCTTTTCCAACAATAGAAAAACCCATGTAGAATAGCACACACCTCTCACACACTGCTGCACAGCCCCTGCTGCACAACCACGCACGCCTGGGGCCCCAATGCCCAGAAGACCCTAAATCTGGAGGTTGGGGCCGAGACATTGACGTCAGCTTCCAGCCCCTCCCTGTCAGCAGCCCTGGGCCCCCAGCTTGTGCACACGGTGCATGGGGCCAGCTCTCTCGAACGCCCCTCCCTGCCCCCACACTGGCCCCAGTGTCAGCAAGCCCAGCAGGAAGCAGCCCACAAAGCCATCACCGGGGTGCTGACAGCCGCCCTGAGACACAGGAAGAAAGCCGATGAGAAGCTTGGAGGCTTCAGGTGCTAACCACCTGGGCCTGTGACACCTGTGTCTCCACCCTGACGGGCGGCCAGCTCTCTGTGCCTGTTGCAGCCCCATGACTGGCACACCCATGGCCAGCCAACACCCAGGCCATCAGGATGTCATGTGTGGAGTAAAGGACAAGCACAAGCCTGCAGGGTCATTTAACAGAGTCCCTGGTCCTGCCTGAGCACTAGATTGTTTCAAATTGTCCAAGAAAAACAGCCTTAGCCACCAGCCCTTAGCACTCCCCAAAAAGCAGCAGCCTGTCCCCACTTCAGCAGTGGCCACAGGACTGGAAAAGATCAGTTTTCATTCCAATCCCGAAGAATGGCAATGCCAAAAAATGTTCAAACTAACGTACAATTGCACTCATCTCACACACTAGCAAAGTAACGCTCAAAATTCCAAGGCCTCAACAATAGGTGAACCGAGAACTTTCAGATGTTCAAGCTGGATTTAGAAAAGACAGAGGAACCAGAGATCAACTTGCCAACATCCGCTGGATCATCGTAAAAGCAAGCAAATCCCAGAAAAACATCTATTTCTGCTTTATTGACTACAGCAAAGCTTTTGACTGTGTGGATCACAACAAACTGTGGAAAATTCTTCAAGAGACGGGAATATCAGACCACCTTCCCTGCCTCCTGAGAAGTCTGTACGCAGGTCAAGAAGCAACAGAACTGGACATGGAACAACAGATTGGTTACAAATCGGCAAAGAAGTACGTCAAGGCTGTATACTGTCACCCTGCTTATCTAACCTATATATACAGAGTACAGAGAAGGCAATGGCAACCCACTCCAGTACTCTTGCCTGGAAAATTCCATGGACGGAGGAGTCTGGTGGGCTGCAGTCCATGGGGTCACTAGGAGTCGGATGTGACTGAGAGACTTCCCTTTCACTTTTCACTTTCATGCACTGGAGAAGGAAATGGCAACCCACTCCAGTGTTCTTGCCTGGAGAATCCCAGGGATGGGGAGCCTGGTGGGCTGCCATCTATGGGGTCATACAGAGTCGGATACGACTGAAGTGACTTAGCAGCAGCAGCAGCAGCATGCAGAGTACATCATGCAAAATGCTGGGCTGGATGAAGCAAAGCTGGAATCAAGACTGCCAGGAGAAATATCAATAATCTCAGATATGCAGATGACATCACCCTTATAGCAGAAAGAGAAGAACTAAAGAGCCTCTTGATGAAAGTGAAAGAGGAGAGTGAAAACCCTGGCTTAAAACTCAATATCCAAAAAATGAAGATCATGGCATCTAATCCTATCACTTCACGGCAAACAGACGGGGAAACAATGGAAACAGTGACAGACTTTATTTTGTTGGGCTCCAAAAACACTGCAGATGGTGACTGCAGCCACGAAATTAAAAGACGCTTGCTCCTTGGAAGAAAAGCTATAAACAACCTAGACAGCATGTTAAAAAGCAGAGACATTACTTTGCTGACAAAGGTCTGTCTAGTCAAAGCTATAGTTTTTCCAGTATTTACATATGGATGTGAGAGTTGGACTATAAAGAAAGCTGAGTGCCAAAGAATTGATGCTTTTGAACTGCGGTGTGGAGAAGACTTTTGAGAATCCCTTGGACTGCAAGGAGATCCAACCAGTCCATCCTAAAGGAAATCAGTCCTGAATATTCATTGGAAGGACTGATGCTCAAGCTGAAGCTCCAATATTTTCGCCACCTAATGCGAAGAGCAAACTCATCAGAAGAGACCCTGATGCTGGGAAAGATTGATGGCAGGAGAAGGGGACAACAGAGGATGAGATGGTTGGATGACATCACTGACTCAATGGCCATGAGTTTGAGCAAGCTCTGGGAGTTGGTGATGGATGGGAAGCCTGGCGTGCTGCAATCCATGGGGTCGCAAAGAGTCGGACACGACTGAGTGGCTGACCTGATCTGAACTGCCCCACCTGGGCCTCCGGGGGTCATTACCTCTGACACTGCTCCTGAAAAGGCCACCTGACCCCAGCTCCCTAGGATGACACACAGAGAGGACAGAGGGGACAGGAGATGTGGGGGCCCTCACTCCGCTGCCTGAGCCTCCAGGCGCCTCTGTGACTGAGGAGCCCCTGGGACACCAGCTCTGGCTCTGCAACAAGAAGGAGCTGCCCCCAAGACTGGCCGACCTCCAGGTGTGGGCGCAGAATGCTGCCATTGCTGATGTTTATGTACCAGGTTTGGAGTGTTCGTTAGCTCTTCAAAACTGAACATGTACACACATACATGTATGCAACATGCAGCAATGCTGATCAGCACTGCTTCTGGCTTTTTGTTTCTTGGACTGACTGGAACAAATTTCCCTAAAATCCATAATGGAGAACACAGAATCCTAAGCATTATGCACTATAAACAGGTATGCTTGCAAAGTGATGTGTAAATATAGGGACATCCTTGCATTTTTATTCCAAAATACAGGGCTTTTATTGAGATCGATTAATTTATTTAAGAAAGATATAAAGCCCAATGGGAAACCACTGGATGAAAGAGTAGGTATATTTTTAGTCTTAACAGGTATCAAGAGAGAACTTCTCAGGCCACAGCATTCGCATTCCCACAGGGTGCCATTTCCCCATGTCTCTGTCAGCACTGCATGTTACAAATTTTAGAATCTTGCCAATCTGACAGGAGAATGGTTCCCTAATTTGCATTCCCAAGGCAATGGCACCCCACTCCAGTACTCTTGCCTGGAAAATCCCATGGACAGAGGAGCCTGTTAGGCTACAGTCCATGGGGTCGCTAGGAATTGGACATGACTGAGCGACTTCCCTTTCACTTTTCACTTTCATGCATTGGAGAAGGAAATGGCAACCCACTCCAGTGTTCTTGCCTGGAGAATCCCAGGGACGGGGGGGGCGCCTGGTGGGCTGCCATCTCTGGGGTTGCACAGAGTCGGATACGACTGAAGCGACTTAGCAGCAGCAGCATAACTAGTGAGGTTGAACATATGTTAATGTTTACTGCTCATCCATACGTCCTTTTATTTGAATTCTATTAATTCTATCCAGCTAAGGAGCCCCCAAAGCGCTTCCCAGGTGGCTCAGTGGTAAAGAACCTGCCTGTAATGCAGGAGATGTGGGTTCAATCCCTGGGTCAGGAAGATCCACTGGTGAATGAAATGGCAACCCACTCCAGTATTCTTGCCTAGAAAATCTCATGGACAGAGGAGCCTGGCAGACTACAGTTCACAGGGTTGCAAAAAGTCAGACATGACTGAGTGAGCATGTATGCATGCAAGGAGCCCCCAAAGGACCTGCAGGGAGCCCTGGTCAGCTAGAGGCCCCACCCTACGCTGGACATGCCCCCAGGCCATGGCCAGCCGGCCGCAGCTCAGTCACTCTGCAGTGCTTCATTTCTAGAGAGACAATCATAACCTTTTTTTTTTCCCTTAGGTCTCTCATCTTGTCATCAGGCAAACATTATTCAATATTCTCCTGGACTTTATAGTATTCTGTAATTACAAACATACTTGGAGCTTTACTCCTGAAGTTTACGTTCACTAATGCTGCAGAGGAAAGGGGGTCCCACTGCTGCCTCCACAGGCATGGCACCAGTTACATACACCTTCCCTTCTTTGAATTCTCCTGAGTCGTTTCTAGACGCCCTCCCCATACACTGTTCAGTTGTCCAGGTGTCTACCAACACCCTGTGGTTGGGACTGCCAAGTGCACGTGACCAGGTTTAACACCTTGAAGGCCAAGCCTTTCTCCCTGCTATTCCTCCTCAACAATGTACTAGCTACTCTCAGAACTTTTCTCCTCCAAGTGAGTTATTTCCAATGCCAGGTTTGGGGGGAAAAAAAAAATCAACAACTGCTATTCAGACTGGATTATTTTTGTCACATATTAATTTAGAAACTACTCATGTATGGATGTGAGAGTTGGACTGTGAAGAAAGCTGAGCGCCAAAGAATTGATGCTTTTGAACTGTGGTGTTGGAGAAGACTCTTGAGAGTCCCTTGGACTGCAAGGAGATCCAACCAGTCCATTCTGAAGGAGATCAGTCCTGGGTGTTCATTGGAAGGACTGATGCTAAAGCTGAAACTCCAGTACTTTGGCCACCTTCATGCGAAGAGTTGACTCATTGGAAAAGACTCTGATGCTGGGAGGGATTGGGGGCAGGAGGAGAAGGGGACGACAGAGGATGAGATGGCTGGATGGCATCACCGACTAGACGGACATGAGTCTGAGTGAACTCCGGGAGTTGGTGATGGGACAGGGAGGCCTGGCGTGCTGCGATTCACGGGGTTGCAGAGAGTCGGACACAACTGAGCGACTGAACTGAACTGAATTTTTATAATATTAAATTTTTGCATTTAAGATATTGGTATATTTCTTCATATTTTAGGATCCTGGTTACTTTTTTCAAACAGATTGTATGATCCTAACATAGATCCTGTGGGTTTCTTGCTAAATGTATTAAAAACATTCGACAGTTTTTTTGCCATTATGAATGTGAGCTGTTTTATTAACAGAAATATTGCCAGAGAAAAGCCATTGATTCTTACATATTTGTCTTCTATTCAAACCAAGACGGTTACTAATTCCAATAGCCAAGTGAGCAGTCACCCAGCTTTCAACGTATAAAACAACAGCACCTGAGCGAGGATGGGGTCCTGCCGTTTGTCTGGGGTGCTGCCTGGGCACTGGCCTGCGACAGACGGCCTTGTGAGCAGCCCAGCGGGCTTCTCGTTTGCCTGCTAACAATTAGGGTTTCCTCTGGTAAAATATTTATGCAAGTCTTTAGCCCATTTTCCTACTGGGCTTTTTAAAAAAAATCACACGGGGGAACTTTCTGGCTCTTTATAAAGTTTAAATTAATCAAAATTAAATTTAAAAAATGCAGTGTCTTAGTCATGCGACCACACCTCAAGTGCTCAGAAGCCATACGTGGGAGGTGCTCCGTGGACTGGACAATGGGGCTGCAGACCACTCCCACTCTGGCAAAAGGTCTCCTGGATGCTTCGACTTCACCGGCTCTGGACTTTAGCCCTTTTTCTCTTATGTATGTTACGATCATCTTCTCCTATACTGTGGCTTGTCTTTAATCTCTTTATGGGAACTTCTGATAAAACATGATTCTTAATTTTAACACACTCTAATTTACCAATCTTTTCCTTTTCAGTTGCTGCTTTTTGGTACCTTCAGGGACTTGAGAAATCCTTCCTTCTGTCTAGAGATGGTGACAGTTTTCATATACAGTCTTCCAAAGGTGCTATAATTTTTGCCTTTCTCACTAAAGCCCTTCATATTTGGTTTCTGTGTCTTAGGGAACTGTGCCAGCATCGTGAGCTGCAACACCAACCCCACCATAAACCTGGTCCCCACAGCCAAACATGTCTGTCTGGGTCCATGTTCTGTTTGTGAATAGAGCTATCTACCCTTGTGTGAAACCAGGCTGTCTTAATGACAGCTTGCTATTAACTCCTCATATCATAACCAGCAAATCCTCCAATCTCATTCTTCCTTTTTATCATTATTTTGAATCCCTTAGCCCTTTAAATTTATATATAAAATACTTAACTTCTTTTTTTTGCCTTGCTGCACAAGCCATGTGGGATCTTAATTCCCTGACCAGGGATGGAACCTGTGCCCCCTGCAGTGGAAGCATGGAGTCTTAACCACCGGACTGCCATGGAAGTCTCAAACTTCTACATAAATTTTAAAATCAGCTTCTTAAATTCCACCCCCAAAAACTGTGCCAAAACACTGAAGGTGCTGACTCTGAAGATCAATAATAAAGTGGGAGAACTCACATCTTTATAATATGTGTTCCAAACCAAAGTAAGGAAATGTTCTTTACTAAAATCATAAAAATAATCATGGTCTATGATAATAAAAATAACATAAATCCTATTTGGGGATGAAATCTATACCAAACCAGAGATATAAACTTTAATCTATGACTTTGGATTTTATAATTTAATATTAGACACATTATTTTCCCAGCCCTTATTAATAAAATATGAAACTACCAAAGTCAAACTCTAATACCAATTTTTAAATCAGTTTTATAAGACCTATGTTAACCTCACCTTGAATGAGGGGTACGCAGCGTGCAAGCAGCTTTGCCCTTTTCTTTTCATATCCTTTTTGAGTGATGTCACCTAAAACAACAATAGAAAAATAGAATCACATTTCTTCTAAAGTCTCCCAAAATTTTTAATTAAAAGTTCATTCATAATGGAAAAACTGGGAACACTTAGGTCCTTCAACTGGTCACTAAAGAAAGGATGAGGTGTCCCCACAGGCAGTACTACTCAGCAGTAAGAAGGAGCAAACTGCTGGCAGACAGTAGTCTGGGTGGGCCTTACGGGCATACAGCTAAGTGACAGAAGCCAGGCTCCAAAGGTTCCCAGCGGAATGGTTCCGGTCACATGACACCTGGAAAAGACACTGTTACAGGCAGCGGCAGACTGCTGCCACGGGAGGGGCTTAGGGAGGACTGACCAGAGTGGCACGAGGAATCCTGCGGGGGGTGAAGCTGGTCCACGCTGTGATCGTGGTGCTCGTTCTATGACGACAAGTCGGTCCCGAGCTCACAGAACTACACCCCAGGAAGGCTGAGTCCAACAGTATGTAAACACTTCAATATCCGAAATCTGAGATCAGCATCTCGGGGGAGCATGTTGGAACTATAGACTCTGAGGCCACACCCCAGAATGACAATCCGATGTGCATTTCACTGGATGCCCACGTGACTGTGCAAATTTGAGCTGTGGAGTCTTGGTGTGAGGACCTACAGAAAGCAACCCTCGCAGGCCACAGGGCATCCCTAGGCCAGGACTCAGGTTCTAATAAATTATCATAAAGAAGAACAGCCTAAAAAGGAACTAACCTACCCAGGAACAAGGCAGGAAACGTGTCTGCAGGGAAATGCTTCTCATCTAAGCACGCCAGCTGATTTCCTGGACAACTCAAGCACTCAGGGTGGATTCTATGTGTTTTTGACCAGAAACACGTTACAATGTCTACCAGTATCTTGTTCTTCAAGTGAACTGTTTTCAGCAGAGAGCGTCAAGTGTTCTGCAAGCCCTCCCGGCATCCCCTCCCTGTCCCTCAATACCCCCACCATCCACTCACCCCAAACAAGCCAGCCAGTCGAGGAGGCTTCTGGGAGTCAGAGGGCAGCCTGCCATCATGCACCCAGCACTTCACCAAGTACTTCCTCAGCCATCAAAGGACCAGCACTTCTGAATGTCTGACTCGTACATTAAGCCTCCCTGAAACCCTCTGGGAGAACATTAGCCCACCACCCACAGAAGATGAGCCCAAGGTCAGGGAGTCACTGGTCCGGCCCTGGGCTCAAAACAGAGCCGCTGCTTTGACCACGGATCACTCAGTGAGGCCCCTCCCCACCTCCATCCTGTGAGTCATCACCCACCTTCACCTTACACTCCCAACAACCCCACAGGAAACGCCTCTAATGCTTGGAGTGCCTTTTAATTTGAACATGTTCTGTAGACCATGTGCCGCTTTAAAGTCCAGGTATTTTTACTTTACCTGAACAATATCATATAAAATATGATATTGTTATACCATATATTGTTATATGATAACAATATATAAGTCTCACTCTACTGCCAATTTTCTCCATTAAACACTTCATTTTTTAAATTTATTTTTAAACTGGAGGATAATTGCTTTACAGAATTTTGTTGTTTCCTGTCAAACCTCAACATGAATCAACAATAGGTATACATATCTCCCCTTCCTCTTGAACCTCCCTCTGATCTTCCTCCCCATCCCACCCCTCTAGGTTGATACAGAGCCCCTGTCTGAGTTCCCTGGGACAAACAGCAAATCTCCATTGGCTATCTCTTTTACATATGGTAATGTAAGTTTCCATGTGACTCTCTCCATACATCTCACCCTCTCCTCCCCTCTCCTTGGGTCTGTAAGTCTGTTCTCTATTGTCTGTTTCTCTACTGCTGCCCTGCAAATAAATTCTTTGGTACCATCTTGCTAGATTCCATATATACGCATTAGTATATGATATTTATCTTTCTCTTTCTGACTTACTTCACTCAGTATAATAGTCTCTAGGTTCATCCACCTCATTAGAACAGACTCAAATGTGTTCCTTTTTATGGCCGAGTAATATTCCATTGTGTATATGTACCACAACTTCTTTATCCATTCAACTGTCAATGGACATCTAAGTTGATTCCATGTTCTAACTACTGTAAATAGCTAAGCACTTCATTTTTATTATCATCCAGTCTCTGCTGGCTCAGACAGTAAAGTGTCTGCCTACAATTCAGGAGACCCAGGTTTGATCCCTGGGTTGGGAGGATCCCCTGGAGAAGGAAATGGCAACCTACTCCAGTACTCTTGCCTGGAAAATCCTACGGACAGAGGATCCTGGTAGGCTACAGTTCATGGAGTTGCAAAGAGTCAGACACAATTGAGCGACATCACTTTCACTTTCAATCTCTGCTACAATGAACACACCTGACCCACAGCTGACCACAGTGGCCCACAGGCTGCGTCCCCCTCATTCCACCCTGACTGGACACTTACAGATCCCGACTGGATCCAGAATGTGAGTGTATGGTTTTGTATATTGACTTCCAACTTCTTAACAAATTCAAAGCACACGTGTTTTTTTAAACAATATCCACTAAAAATAATTGTTTCCTCTAGAATATATGAAACTATATAGAGACAAATTTAAATGAAAACAATATTGCAACACTAAACTAAAAAGGATAAATCCCTATTTACAAGCAGAGCATTTGGTTTTACAAGATTTTTTTCAATTTCTTTGTTAAATTTTATTGGAGTATAGTTGATTGACAATGTTATGTTAGTTTCCGCTGTATAGCAAAGTGAATCAGTTTTATATATATATTTATATATACACACACACACACACACACATATCACTCTTTTTTAGATTCTATTTTCATATAGGTGGCTTCCCTTGTGGCTCAGACAGTTAAGAATCTGCCTGCAATGCAGGAGACTTTGGGTCTTTGCCCTCTGGGTAGGAAAGATCTCTCTAAAACGGAATGGCTACCCACTCCAGTATTCTTGCCTGAAAAATTCCATGGACAGAGGAGCCTGGCAGGCTATATAGTCCATGGTATTGCAAAGAGTCAGACACAGCTGAGTAACTATCACTTTCACTTCTCATGTTAGGTAGGTCATTACAAATATTAAGTAGAATTCCCTATGCTATACAGTAGGTCCTTATTAGTTAATCTATTTTATGTATCGTTGTTGCTGTTCAGTCACTCAGTCCTGTCTGGCTTTTTGTGACCCCAGAAACTGCAGCACACCAGGCTTCCCCTGTCCTTCACCATCTCCTGGAGCTTGCTCAAACGCATGTCCATCGAATGAGTGATGCCATCCAACCATCTCATCTTCTGTCACCCCCTTCTCCTCCTGCCCTCAATCTTTCCCAGCATCAGGGTCTTTTCCAATGAGTCAGCTCTTCACATCAAGTAGCCAAAGTATTGAAGTTTCGGCATCAGTCCTTCCAATGAAAATTCAGGGTTGATTTCCTTTAGGATGGACTGGTTTGATTTCCTTGCTGTCCAAGGGACTCTCAAGAGTCTTCCCTAGCACCACAATTTGAAAGCATCAATTCTTTGGCGCTCAGCCTTCTTTATGATCCAATTCTCATATCCATACATGACTACTGGGAAAAACACAGCTTTGACTAGACAGACCTTTGTCAGCAAGGTGATGTCTCTATGCAGGTTACACTGTGTAGGTTGGGCACAGCTTTCCTTCCAAGGAGCAAGTTTCTTTTAATTTCATGGCTGCAGTCACCATCAGTCAGACCAGAAAATAAAGTTTGTCACTGCTTCCACTTTTTCCCCTTCTATTTGCCATGAAGTGATGGGGCCAGATTCCATGATCTTCGTTTTCTGAATGTTGAGTTTTAAGACAGGTTTTTCACTCTTCTCTTTCACCCTCATCAAGAGGCTCTTTAGTTGCTCTTCACTTTCTGCCATTAGAGTGGTATCATCTGCATATCTGAGGTTATGATATTTCTCCCAGCAATCTTGATTCCAGTTTGAGTCATCCAGCCCAGTATTTTGCATGAGGTACTTGCATATAAGTTAAACAATCAGGGTGACAATATACTGCCTTGAGGTACTCCTTTCCCAATTTGGAACCAGTCCATTGTTTCATGTCTGGGTCTAACTGTTGCTTCTTGTTCTGCATACAGATTTCTCAGCAGACGGGTAAGGTTGTCTGTTATTTCTATCTCTTGGAAGAATTTTCCATAGTTTGTTGTGATTCACACAGTCAAAGGCTTTAGTGTAGTCAATGAAGCAGAAGTAGATGTATTTTGGGATTCCCTTGCTTTTTCTGTATATAATAATGTGTATATGTCAATTCCAATCTCGTGATATTTTAAGATTAAGTATTCATTTCCTAGAAACAGTTTCTTCCTATGCTCCCATTTCAAATGCGTGCTCGTGTGGTGAAGGCAGCAAGGGGCATTCAGGAAGGAAACATGCTAACTCCCAGTTTGGTGCTCATGGTTTCCTGAAAGTTCTCCAGACCAACTGAATAGAACCAGCTACATGTTTTCACATGTGACCAGCTACATGTTTTCAAGTATTCAACACAGACCATCAACCCAACATGCCTCTGAATGCAACATGGGATCCAAGACAGACTCCAGACAAAATTAATGAGCCAGTAAAGGACTCACATCCAAGGTCCCTGACCCCAGGTACGGTGAACAATAGAGAGACGACAGCAGAGTATGCTCCCCAACTCATTGCACAGATCAAGTGACCTGCCCACAGGCCAGAGGAAGGCCCAGACACAGCAGAGGAGTCTCCCCTGGCTGGCCACTCAGGCCCAAGCAGCTCTGGAAACACGCCAGGATGTCCACAGAAGGTTCTTCCCTGGCAGTCTGCGGGTAGCTGTCTCACTACCCCACACACTGGGTACAAGGTGTGGCGCAGGCTGACCTCCAGGCCGCAAACCAAATGAATTACAAAGGCAAAATCCCAAATGATATCAAGTCTCTAACTCGGCAACACAGTTTCTAAAAACCTATTCTGGAAAACACTCAACAACTCCTTAAGGTCACAGAAACAAGGAAGGCCAGGCAACAGACATTACACACAAAAGCAACGTGAGACAGCCTGTCCACAAAACCAAGCAGGAAGAAGTGAGTCTGCAGCCCCACAACACTACTACAGAACGCTGCTGGTCCTAAAGATGCCCAGTGCCTGCGGGACAGGGAGGGGAACCACTCACAGGAGACCCATGACATCCTGCCAAGTAAACGCAGCATGCTGAGAAACAGTGTATATGCAAAAAACACTGTGATTCTGCTGAAAGTTGCTCAGTTGTGTCCAACTCTTTGCAACCCCATGGACCATAGAGTCCATGGAATTTTCCAGGACACAGTACTGGAGTGGGTAGCCTTTTCCTTCTCCAGGAGATCTTCCCAACCCAGGGATCGAACCCAGGTCTCCTGCTTTGCAGGCGGATTCTTTACCAGCTGAACTATCAGGGAAGTCTATTCGCAGGCATGTAGGTAGATATATTTTTGTGTGTGCAGAAAATGTCTGGAGGGTACCCGATACATTATTAGTAGTGTTACTCCTGGAGAATGATTTATTTGCCTTGGGGTAGGTATTAGAGAGATTTCATCTTTTACTTCACTTCTGAACTTGTTAAATCTTTTGGCACAATAATCATACAATCTTTTGTAATTAAGAATATATGGAAGCTGGTTTGATAACATACTATGGTTATATGTTATTGTAGGAAACAGAATGAAATCATGCAATGTTTTGTAATTAAGAATATATGGAAGCTGGTTTGATAACATACTATGGTTATATGTTATTGTAGGAAACGGAATGACTTCTATGTACTATTTTTATAACTTCTTCTGAGATTAAAATTATTCTAAAATTAAAAGTTAAAAAATATATGAGCGAGACTACATAAAATTGGTGTTATTTCTGTTTTAAATGTTTGATAAAATTTGTCAGTGAAACCATCTGGGCTTGTAGATTTAATTCCCAGGGTTTTTCTTTCTTCTTTTGCTTTATTTTACTTTTTCTAGAGCAGTTTAAGGGTTACAAGCAAAACTGAAGGCAAGGTTCAGAGGGTTCCCATACACCCTCTACCGCCACACGCACAGCCTCCCCATCATCAACATCCGCCACCTGATGGTGTGTTTGTTACAGATAATGAGCCGGCCCTGACACGGAAGCCTCAGCTTCCAAAGCCCTCCCTCTTGTCATGCATCCCATGGGCTTGGACAAACGCATGATGACATATAGCAATCATTAAGCTATCACACAGGGTATTTCACTGCCCTAAGAATCCTCTGTGCTCTGCCTACTCATCCCTCTTCCCAGCTTGTGAACCCCTGGCGGCCACTGGTCTTCTTACTGTCTCCATAGTTTTCCAGAATAGGTGGAATCCGTAGCCTTTTCAAACTGATTTCTTTCACTGAGTAACAGGCATTTAAGACTGTTCCCTGTCTTGCTTGGCTTGGTAACTCACTTCTTTCCAGTTCTAAATATTCTATAATATTCCATTGTCTCAGTGTACCAGTTCATTTATCTATTCAACTACTGAAAGACATCTGTCTTGCTGCTTTCAAAAGAGCCCCTGTGAGCACCCGGGTGCAGGTTCTTCTACATACCACCTGGTGAGATGAAAGCAGACTAGGGGATGATTCACACTCAACCCTCATGACCCAACCGCGAAGCCTCTTACAGCTGAAAGAATTCCCTCCAGCATTTCCCAGCTGCATAGCTTCCCTCCTGTGAACTTTCCAAGGATCAGCTGCTCTGCTCAGGTGGAGGGCGGGGTGGGGGGGGGGGCGGTTGCCCTCCAAGCACCCCTCCCTCTCAGTGGACTCTGGAGGCCAGTGGGAGAGTGGACGCACACCGCCCTCCCCAACACTCCTGCTCCTCCCGGCGCTGACTCGCCCGCCTCACTCCTGCCATCCCCACACCGACAGCACCCTGCTGACTGACCTTTTTGACTTCCCAGAGTCTAGACTGCTGTGAACGGCTTTTTAATTTTTAACACTGCCACCATTTCAGTGAGATGTGGGGAAGGAGAGTCTTCTTTACCTGATGACTGGCCATGGATACTGACTTGGGCTATGCCCCTGAATAAATGCCCTCGTCTGGAAAGCCTCTCCTGCCTCAGCTGCACAGACGCCCACACGTGCTCCTGCATCTGCCCCTGTGGCAGTGCCCTCTTTGGTCTCCCTGCGGCCTCCCCTTGCTGCCTTTCCCTTTGGGGTCTGGGTTGCTGGAGGGTTTGTCAGAGGCCTTCTTTGCATTATTCAGTTCTCCACAGGCAGCAACTGTCTTTGTTTCAATTATGACAGTTGTATTGATGGCTTCCAAGTTTCTACTGTCAGACCAGCCCTTTCTAGAAATGCAGTCCTACATGTCAAATGCACGGATCTCCCCAAGACGTCGCACACTCAACAGGTATGAACAGACGTGTTCTGCTTGTGCACACATCTTGAGGAACAACCCCGTCATCTCCCCGGCAGTCACTTCAGGAACTCGGGAGTCACTTAAGACCCTCCTGCAACGTCCCCCTCTCCACACTACGGCTGCTGACTCTATTCCAGCCCATTCTCCCCAAGCGCTCAGCCGCCCTCCAAACCAGCACAAACTCCTGCCCTGGGTTATGGTAGTGTGCTCTCCCATTTTTCTGTTCCCAATGTCATCCTCACCCAAACCACTCTCTACATGCTGCCAGAAAATCACTCTAAATCGGAGCAGGAAAGAGAGACTGGCAAGAGATCACACTGGAGTATTTCACCTGCTCCTAATACCTGAACAAACGACCTGCTGGCCCCATCATTTATTAACAAACAAAGCAAAGCACCCAAGAATAACCACCCCTTAGTCCTTTATAAAAATTAGAAAATTGGCTATCTCTGCCTTCAAAGTTTTGTGGGTTCTGAACATACACACTAATCTAATTTTAATATTCTCCCCACTATTGAGAAAAGGGGCGGAAGACTGCATACTTTGGGAGCACGACTCTTTTTCAGCAGAGTGCCTTTACAGAGCATATGCTTTGCTGCGCTGTCCAATACAACAGCCACTACTTATACGTGCCTATGTAAACTTCCGTTACTTAGAAGTAAATTAAATGACTGTTTAGTTCCCCAGACCCCCGAGCCACATTTCGAGTGTTGAACACCACATGTGGCTTGTGGTTACCACACTGGATAGCACAAGACATCCCCACAGACCTCAGGGTGCCTGTCACTCACACCCACACCACCAGCGGCTGCAGGTGGCACGCTCGCTTGCCTCGGTGCTGGGCTGGACTCCAGAGTCTGGTCCTGGCTCCTCCTGGGATGCACAAATCCTCCCGTGAGCGAGCCCCCACCCTCCAACCTGTTCTCTCCACCACTTGCCGGGGGACACTGTCTGGAAGCCCAGCCAATGACACTGGCTCATCCTCCTCTGTCTAGCACATTCTGCTGTCTTCTCCCTCACCCTCCTCACGTGCCTTCAGAGCAAAGCCGGAAGAATCTCTTTCCTCCATTGGCCCTACTGGCCCAGGTCTGATGATCAGAGCTGACGGGGCCCTGCATACACCTCACAAGACGGCCAGTTTTTCAGCCTGTCAGCCTCACTAGCTCATGGGCCTTTTTGTTCAGTCCGCGGAAGCTTGCTGAGAACAGGATGACAAGCTGAGGGTCTCAGGCTGCTCTAACAAAATGTCACAGGCTGGGAGGTCTGAACAACAGGTGTGGAGGCTGGACGTCTGAGACCTAGGTGTCACAGGGCTGGTCCCTCCTGAGGCCTCCTCGCATGCAGGCAACCGCCCGCCTGGGTCCTCACAGTCTTCCCCCTTGTGTGTGTACTCTCAACGTCTCTCTCTCTTGAAACTGAATCAGGAACCCCTATGGCTTCATTTAACCTTAATCATCTCCCTAAAGGAATGCAGTCACACTGAGGGTTAGGGCTTCAACATACGAATTTTGGGGAACAGAGTTCAATCTGTAACACCAAGATTATCTAATCTTGATGAAGTCAGAATCTCTATTTCTATAAACCCTAGCCGTTTCCCAACAAGGCTAATCCTTAGGCTCCTTCGTGTTCAGACAAAACCTAAGGACATGAACCCACGCGTGGAGGAGCTTACCAGGACGTGTTCTTTTCAGTTGCCAGTTTTCAACAAGCACAGGCATACCTTCTGACATTTCAAATTCTCAATTTAAACGTTCTTTACCAAAGACTCTGTAGAAAAAGTCTGAAGTCTGAAAAGGAATAAAAGCTCCTTCTCTCTTTCCAAGATGGTGATCTTATATCATGACAGTCAGTGTAGACTAAAGGAAAATTTTAAACCATGACACTCAGTGTAGACTAAAGAAATAGGATGTCTAGTCTTTCCTCACAGCTGGGTAAGGAAGTAAAGTGCTGCACTCAATATGCCAGCAAATTTGGAAAACTGAGCAGTGGCCACAGGACTGGAAAAGGTCAGTGTTCATTCCAATCCCAAAGAACGGCAATGCCAAAGAATGTTCAAATTAACATAAAGTTGCACTCATCTCATAGGCCAGCAAAGTAATGCTCAAAATTCTACAGGTGAGGCTTCAACAGTATGTGAACTGAGAACTTCCCAGATGTTCAAGCTGGATTTAGAAAAGGCAGAGGAACCAGAGATCAAATTGCCAACATCTGTTGGATCATAGAAAAGGCAAGAGAATCCCAGAAAAAACATCTACTGCTTTATTGACTACGCCAAAGCCTTTGACAGTGTGGATCACAACAAACTGTGGAAAATTCTTCAAGAGATAGGAATACCAGATCACCTTCCCTGCCTCCTGAGAAATCTGTATGCAAATCAAGAAGCAACAATTAGAACCAGACATGGAACAACGGACTGGTTCCAAATTGGGAAAGGAATACGTCAAGGCTGTATACTGTCACCCTGCTTATTTAACTTACATGCAGAGTACATCAAGCAAAATGCCAGACTGGATGAAGCACAAGCTGGAATCAAGATTGCCAGGAGAAATATCAGTAACCTCAGATATGTAGATGACACCATCCTTCTCGCAGAAAGCGAAGAAGAACTGAAGAGCCTTTTGATGAAAGTGAAAGAGGGGAGTGAAAAAGCTGGCCTGAAATTCAACATTCAAAAAATGAAGATCAGGCATCCGGTCCCATCAATTCATGGAAAACTGATGGGGAAACAATGGAAACAGTGAGAGACTTTATTTTTGGAGGCTCCAAAATCAATGCAGATGGTGACTGCCACCATGAAATTAAAAGATACTTGCTCCTTGGAAGAAAAGCTATGACCAACCTAGATGGCATATTAAAAAGCAGAGGCATTACTTTGCCAACAAAGGTCCGTCTAGCCAAAGCTATGGTTTTTCCAGTAGTCATGTATGGATATGAGAATTGGACCATAAAGAAAGCTGAGCACTGAAGAATTGATGCTTTTGAACTGTGGTGCTGGAGAAGACTTTTGAGAATCCCTTGGACTGCAAGGAGATCAAACCAATCCATCCTTTGGGAAATCATCCTGAATATTCATTGGAAGGACTGATACTGAAGCTGAAGCTCCAATATTTTGGCCACCTGATGTGAAGAGCAGACTCATTGGAAAAGACCGTGATGCTGGGAAAGATTGAGGGCAGGAGAAGAAGGGGATGACAGAGGATGAGATGGTTGGATGGCATCACCGACTCGATGGACGTGAGTTTGAGCAAGCTCTGGGAGTTGGTGATGGACAGGGACGCCTGATGTGCTGCAGTCCATGGGGTCACAAAGAGTTGGACACGACTGAGCGACTGAACTGAACTGAGTAACAACACCAAGTCTGTACGGAAACCCCTGCATGGTTCATGGTCCCCCAGCAATGACCTGAGGTGCTGACCCAAGACTCCAGGAACTCACAAAACACAGGCCATTCATTTCCTTTGTGCAAAGGGGAAGGGGCCAAGGAGCATCCAGGAGACACTTTATCCACAGATGACAGAGATGACCAGTGTAGGTGTTTCCCTCCCTGACCACAAAGGTTTCTCTTTACCGAATAGTATATATTTTCCCAGTCTTTTTAATACACAGGTTTAACACCAGAAATGTTAGATAATTTAAGGACATAAGGACTGATCTGAAAGGATTGTCAGCCTCACTCAGAAGCAAGCTCACTACAAATAAAATGCTACAGGAAGAGTTCATCTAAGGACGGACCAGCAGCTCACTTCCCATTCCCGTCACCCTGCTTCCTTCCCACCCTTTCCTTGGCTGTGTCATAGTAGAAGGACCCAATGCTTTGCATGAGTTCATTTTTGTATTAAATAAATGTTGCATGTCGTGTCAGGCAAAGAATACTAAAAGATGAAATTGAAGGGTTTTCAAAATTACAAGTCTTCAGTAGTTTTCAACTAAAATGACAAAGCACCCTCCCAGCCCCCAGTACTGAGAGGAAGGTTCAGCAGCAACAGGCAGGCTGACCCCTGTGGACAACCCA
>NW_011494609.1:5205914-5214258 GCF_000754665.1 Bison bison bison
ACCCCTGTGGACATGCCACATGACTAGGGGCAGCAGCAGCCTCTGATCCAGGTCCCGCTGGAGGACTCTTGCCTCCAGCAGACTGGTGCCCCAGGCCCATCTCTTCTCAAACCCTTCAGTCCTGAATGTGCATTTCTCTCACTTGGTAAGGCTGAAGGTCAAAGGACGACAGGGACCTGAACGACCCTGCAGAGGCCCTCCATGTGCAAGAGCAGGGCTCTGACCCTCGAGACTGGGCTGTCCTCCTGAAGCGCACCCTGACACAGCCCACTCCTTCCTCCCCACTGGCTGAGTGCCCAGTGCTGAGCAGGACGGTAGGCACTCACAGGTGCCGTCACTGCTGAGGGGGAGACAGGATCCTTACCTCATATTTGTGGCTCAGATTAGGCCACAAGCCACAGGGGAGGCAATGACACCACGAGAATAGCAAATCTGCAGCATCCTGGCACTTTCCCACACATGAAACATTTACCACACAGGCAGCAGGCACAACTCCCCCCCAACACAGCGGAACCGCGGAGCAGCCTGGCTGGCATCCCCACTCCCCCTCCTCACCTCACCCTCTGCCTCCATTGGTCTCAGTGCGGGGCTAGAGACCCTGCACGAGGTACCTGTCAGACCATGGCCCTCCTCCACGGCTCCCCAGGGTCAGTGTTTTTCCATAGCTCACCTTTCCGGCCCCACAATTCACCAGGCTCCTTCCTCTGTAGCCACGGCCCAGCTAACCCACCTGCATTGAGTGCTGACCGCCAGCCATATGCACAGCCCCTCCCGCCACTATCTGCCTGCCCAGAGGGATTTCCTGACCGCCAGTCTGAAGTCCCCTCCCCACAGTCCCAACCTCCCTTCCTCCAGCAGGTGTTAACAGAAAGCAAATGGACAGAGCAAATGGTGCCTTCCTCTATGACAGACAGAAAGGCAACAGGTCAATGGACCTGCATGACACTTCAGCTCGGGACACAGAAGAGAGGACAGCAGGCTCGGCCCTGCTCTCATGGATCATCGCGGTGCACCACCAAGGAAGAGCCAGCCATGGACGAGAGGGCCCTGAGACGTTCAACTGAACTAAAGTTCAATTCAGTACACGCTGACCAACAACCACGTACCAAGAGCCATCTCAAAAAGCAGGTCATGGATACAGGAGCCAGACCTCAGAGCAAACAGCAGACAAACAGCCCTCCCAACACGGGTCTAGACCAGTGGCCCTGCAGGCAATTCAAGTCCTCCAAGCAGCAGATGTGGTGACAGGATCAGATGTGAAAAGATTTATGTGGAAAAACGGGGAGGGGCCCAGAGGAGGCTGCGAGCTATTAGACGTGACTTCGCAGGAAGAAGAAAGGCAGGCGGGTTTGGAAGGAGAAGCCCTAGACTCCAGGCAGCTCCAAGAGTGTCAGGCCTAGAGCCAAAGTCCCTCCCAGGAATGAGGCAGCTTCAGCTCCTGCAGCAGGACTCGTGGCCTCAGTGTGGGGTCAGTGTGGACCCAGAGTCCAGCAGGGAAGGCCCAAGTGGATCATGGCCACTGTGGGGCCGGAGGAAACTTGAGTCTTGGAGCTCCACCACGGGTCCTCCCCGGCTGGACCAGACTCACAGTACGCTCATCTCAGTATGACTCTTTCCCTCCCAGGAGTTCAGAGCAACAGACACTCCATCCTGGTTCAATGGCTCCCTGAGGCACAGCTCAGGACTCCCCGGGCTTCACTGAATCTGAGAAACAATTGCCAAAAAATTAAGCATCCAAGCCAATTACGGAGGATTCTTGATTTAAAACTGAGAATAAATAGCATGTGTGGTTTTACTCTTTTAAAATTTCTTTATTTATTGGCCGTGCTGGGTCTTTGTTGCTACCTGCCGGCTCTCTCTAGGTGTGGCAAGTGGGGGCCGCTCTCTAGTTGTGGTGCCCGGGCTCCTCCCTGCGGGGGCTTCTCCTGTTGCAGAGCCTGGGCTCTAGACGGGCTTCCACAGTTGCGGTGCATGGGCTTAGCTGTCCTGCAGCACGTGAGATCTTCTCAGGCCAGGAACTGAACCCGTGTCCCCTGTACTGGCAGGTAGATTCTGAATCACTAGACCACCAGGGAAGTACTTTATTCTTCCATTAATTCAACAAAGATTCAACAGAATACCTAAAATGTCCTAGGGGCTGAAGACATGAAGATGAACAGACCAAAATTTCCTTTGGAAGTGCTCCCTATGAACTGGCAAAGAAAAGTCCAAGTAAACAATAAATACAAAGTTGTGATAAATCTTGTAAGAACGACACAGTAAGGGTAAAAGGAACAAAAAAGCCAGCACCTAACTCTGGGTGGGGGGCAGGCAGGCTGTTCTCAGAGGAAGGCAGAGCTTCAAAAAGAAAGTGAAGCTTAAACTTAAGTATTAAAACAAAGGCAGGAACTCAACAGGTACAGAAAGTTGGCAATGAACAGCATGTGCAAAATTTTAGGATATTAAAGTGGAAATCCTAGTATTGATATTCTTTTAAAAACTTATAAATCAAAATTCTTTAAAGAGACAACACATTAAGATGATTTACTATAACAAGAAAAACAGTTCTAAAGGGAAGATACCTGAATCATGAATAATGGATTTTGCATAAAGTAGGATGGACATATTGATACAAGCAGCTAGTCAGTAAGTATAACTTTTAAGGATTTTCAAACATATATTTTATAAATTGAAACATCTGATTGCCCTTAAAAATATAAACAGAAATTGCATTATACTGGCAACGGTGGAAAAAAATGCTATAAAAAGTAGAAGAAATACATGTTGACAAATAGGTATTTCCTTAAAAGCTTTTCATATTACACAGTCTTATTGTTCAGTCACTCAGTTGTGTCCAACTCTTTGCAACCCCATGGACTGCAGCACACCAGGCTTCCCTGTTCTTCACCATCTCCTAGAGCTTGCTCAAACTCATGTCCATTGAGTTGGTGATGCCATCCAACCATCTCATCCTCTGTCATCCCCTTCTCCTCCTGCCTTTCCCAGCATCGGGGTCTTTTCCAATGAGTGGGCTCTTCACATCAGGTGGCCAAAATAATGGAGCTTCAGCTTCAGCATCAGTACTTCCAATGAATATTCAGGATGATTTCCTTTAGGATGGATTGGTTTGATATCCTTGCAATCCAAGGGATTCTCAAGAGTCTTCTCCAATACCACACTTCAAAAGCATCAGTTCTTCAGTGCTCAGCTTTCTTTATGGTCCAACTCTCACATCCATACATGACTACTGGAAAAACCACAACTTTGATTATATGGACCTTTGTCAGCAAAGTAATGTCTCAGCTTTTTAATACTCTGTCTGGGTTTGTCATAGCTTTCCTTCCAAGGAGCAAGTGTCTTTTAATTTCATGGCTGCAGTGATTTTGGAGCTCAAGAAAAGAAACCCTTTCACTGTTTTCCTATCTATTTGCCATTACATAGTTTGGTAGTTCTCAAAGGTGTGGCTCTCAAGAACCCTTCACACTCTTAAAACTTATTGAGGACCCCAAACAGCTTTTATTGGTGAGCTATCAATGTTTACCACATTAGAAATTAAAACAGAAAATTTTTAATATTTAATTAATTGTAAAAACTGTACATGAAACCTACCATAAATAAAAAATAATAATTTCCAAAGCATTTGGTGATTTCAGGTATTGTTTTACTCTTACGAGCCTCTTTAACATCTGTCCTCTCGGAAACAAGTGGATTCTCCTTATCTGCTTCAGTTCAATGGCCTGCAGGATACGCAGTTAAGGTCTACGAAACACAATCAGCCTCACACAAACACGGGCTAGAAAAGCGAGGAGTATTTCAGCAGCCTTTTCAGATCATTGTGGACATTCTTTGATACCACACCCAAACTAGGCAAACTGTAGGTTCTTAAACAATAGTTGCAATGTAGAATCTAAAACCTTATCAATGAACTTATCGTACTGTTATGTTGCAATCCATTGGTATATCTCTGAATGGGTCTTTTACCCATGCACAGATCTGAAACATGATGCACTGGCCATTTGGAAAATACTGGTTCACAAAATTATGCAGCTCTTTCAAATGTTGACACATTTCACCAAATAATATCAGTAACTCACATTCTGGACTTCCTTGCTGGCGCAGTGGATAAGAATTCGCCTGCTAATGCAGAGGACACGCTTTGATCCCTGGTCTAGGAAGATTCCGAATGCCGAGGAACAACTAAGCCCATGCACCACAACTGCTAAGCCCACACGCTGCAACTACCGAAGCCTGCATGCTTAGAGAGGGCCCATGGCCAACAACAAAGATCCACTGCAACCAAAAACACAGGAATAAATACATAAACTATTGTTCTAGAAAACACCTATAGGCCTAAGGCAGTCCTTATGTGAGGGTGGGGTTAATATAAAAAAAAAAATTGATTAACGTTACCACTGAGCCCATCAAAAAAGTCTTCAAGTACTCAGAAGCACACACACACACACAAAAACAAAAAGTGGCAAGAACTCCAAAAGACAGGACAAGTGTGAGAGAAGGGTCACAACACAAAGACACCAGGCCAGGCTTTGCCAGGTGAATGGAATTTGGACTGAGAACTTTCATATACCACAGAATATTTAAAAAGCACAACAAATGTTTATCGACGTGAAGGCAATGTCAGAAGCTGTCATGCTCATGGTAGCAGACAGAAGTTTTAAATTTTTGTATTTTTCCTTGAAAACACAAATATTATCATCGGCCACAATTTCTGACACTTGTTCTTCATTTCTCAGAAAATGTCCACCAAATACCCAATTCTGAATAACTGTAGTTTGTCTGCCACTCATTTTTTTCAAGCGAAAGTCACACTCCAGGAGAAAAGTGGCCAGTTCGTTCTGCAGCTGCATAGCTGCCACAGCTGCCACTCCTCACACAGGCCCTGGGCCTCTCAGAGCAGCCAACATGCTTCCCATGCGCCTCTCATTCCTCATGAGCAGACTCCACCAAGCGTTCAGGGCTGAGAGGCAAGAAAGTTAACTGTGGGGACTTCCCTGGAGGTCCAGTGGTGAGAACTCAAGTTTCCATTGCAGGGGGCATAAGTTCAATCCCTGGTTGGGGAACTAAGAAACCCCACCCCACACAGTGCAGCCAAAAAGAAAAACATTAACTGTTACTGTATCAACAAGAGATATGTCTAAGTCAAAGTAGTATTGTTTTTACTGCCAGTGGGGAGGTGGTGAAGAGGGTATATTGGCTGTCAGTGTGATTTGGGGCCCTTGCCTCACAGTTTCTGCCTAGACACCAGCAGTTTTACCCACCAGGTTTCTGCACCATTAGTACAACAGCGAAAACAGAAATGACAATCTTAATATTATTATAAAAAAGTTTTCCCTCATAGGCCCCCAGGAAGGGTCTTAGGGACCCCAAGAGGTGTGTGAACCACAGTGTGGGAACCACTGGCAGATTATTTCTAGAAGAAAACAGAAGAAATGGCTACCAGAGGCCAACTCTGGGGAGAAGCCAGGGGTAGGAGGGAGGCTCACTCCATCCTACGTTTCCTTTAAACTGTTCCATTTCTCTGTAATGTGTAATGACTACTTTAATACAACATTGTGCAGCCTTAAGCTCAACGGAGAAATGAAGCTAAACCTGACCACTGACAGCCAAAACATTACCAAGCACCCAGCAGGTACTCGATAATCACTGAATGAATGAATATATACAGATAACACACACACACACATACAAAGAGTGGCAAGAACTCCAAAAAACAGGACAAGTATGAGGGAAGGGTCACAACACAAAGACACCAGGCTGGGCTTTGCCAGGTGAATGGAATTTGGACTGAGAACTTTCATATACCACAGACTATTTAAGAGGCACAACAAATGTTTATCGACATGAAGGCAATGTCAGGCTGTCATTTTGAAAACTAAGAATTACATCACAAATTTTAGAAATTAAAGACGTTTAATGAGAAAAAAAAGGCTTTGTGAAAAGAAGTTCCTTCCTCACATCCACAAATGGAGCTTTTCTGCTTTATGCTTGATTCCGTCCAGGCTAAGCCCCTGCTATAGCAGAATACAGGAAAACAAAAAACAAAGTTAAAGCCATGGGATAGACCTACTAACCAGGATGAAAACACAGGAGTGGGACAAATGTAACCTATTGTGTAGGAATTTCCTCTCTAAATCTCTGCAGGCCACCAAAACAAAGAATAAACTTTACACCATTATTCTCTTCTCTTTTTTTTTTCAGGTTTACAAAAAAGTATTTGAAAATACAAGGGCTTCCCATATATCCCCTCTCTGTGTGCACACCACATCCCCGACTGGTATTAATGGGGTACATATGTTATAACTGATGGATAATATTGATAAATTATTACTAACTAAAGTCCATAGCTAACTTTAGGGTTCACTCTGTGCTGTATATTCTATGGGTTTTGACAAATGTACAGTGACTTGTGTCTGCCATTACTGTATTACACAGAATCGTTTTGCTGCCCCAAAGATTCCCTGTGCTCCACCTACTCACTCCATCATCCTCATTTTTAAGCAGTTCAGCATCGTTCAGTGTTGTTTCCTCCTCCCTCCACCCTGCACCCACTGTCATCTCTAAGTTTTAAGCAACTCTTCATCCAAACAAATGTGACCGCTGTGAAGGCATCCAATTTTGACATTACTATTCTAATTTAGGGGCTTCCCAGGTGGCGCAGTGATAAAGAATCCACCTGCCAATGCAGGAGATGCAAGAGATGCAGGTGCAATCCCTGGGTTGGGAAGATCCCCTGGAGAAGGAAATGGCAACTCACTTCAGTATTCTTGCCTGGAAAATTCCATGGACAGAGGAGCCTGGTGGGCTAGAGTCCATGGGGTCGCAAAGAATCGGACATGACTGAGCAGTGCACACAGCAGCATTCTACTTTTTCTCGAAAATGGTGGGGGGTGAGTGTGTGGGGAGGAGAGCAATATCACATAGGGCAAATAAGAGTCCCGCTTTGTACTTCTACCTGAAAAATATTAAAATGATAATGAAACTGAAACTAGTTTGGGTTGCTTTAGAATCGTGCTTCATTAGTAACATCTTCCTTTATTTATATAAATAAAACTTTACTGATGTAGGGGGTAGGACAGAGGCCAGGGCTCCTGTCTCCTTGGCTGCACTACACTCTGCTGTCCCTTCCCTTCAACACTGTCTTCACTTCCCCAGCTTAAGCTACTATCCACATAAACTTAATCTTATACCTTTTATGCAACTATACATCTTCTACAGTCGGCTAAAATGACAACAGGATAAAAGGATTCAATAGAGCAGTGTTTCTTTTGTTGAAATACCTGTCTTTACGTGTGTTCTGTCCTACAAATTATGAAGTTCTCAATCTTATCTGTCAACTCCCAGAAAGAATTCAAACACACAACCACAAAACAAGGAATTGAAGGAATAACTAACACAGTGGAGCAGAAATCAGAAGCACTATGCAAAAACATATTTGAAATGTGTAAAATCTAAACTGTAACTATATGATTTTCCCTGGGTGAAGAACTAGAACAAACTCAGGCCAGTAGTTCCTGTCAGAAACATTCCTAATTTCAGTTTTTTCAGATTTTCCAAGAGCATCTCATCACCAAGAATTCTCAAGTCCACCCTTTGCCAATTGCAGTTTCATTGAAAAAAGAAAAACTCACATGTCACGGTACTTTAAAAAATCTGGATGTTAAATTCAAAGCTGTTGCATGTAAATGTTGTATTACCTGTAAAACAAAGATTACAGCACCACCTACCTCCCTAAGCTTGGTGAGGATTCGCTGAGTTAGTACAACCCTGTGCATATTTATTAGATAGTCCTAAGAATTCACTAGCCTGACCCCAAGTGAAACTCGGTTCAGCCTATGGAAAAAATGGATTCTAAAAGTTGAAAATGTATTTAAATTTCAAAAACAGTTACGCATTTAGATGCTTCTCTCCAAGGGCTGCGAGGTCCCCTGACCCGGCCAAGAACTAAACTCTGCGCTGACTGCCACGCGGAATTCGGGACCTGAGCCTGGAGGTTACAGACAGAGGGTAACGCCACCCACGCCTCTGAGGCCCAAATACTCAGTCTATTTTAAACAAACAAACACTTATTGCACATCTTTCTTAATTTTAAAAAATTCCCTAAGAGGGGCTAACAATCTCGTTCCAAGTGTTCAGTGCTTTGCACCTGTTACAGCATTCCAGGCTCCCAACTATCCCCGAGAGGTAGGTGCGGCGACCACCTAGTCTCGCAGGGGAAACCGAGGCACGCGGGCGTGCAGCCGGCGCGGTCTCTACGCGCTGACACGCGGACCTGGGCTGGCCAGCCCGCTCGGACACAGCGGTCATCCCCGTCCAGGTTTCCACATCTGAGGCCACACACCCAAAGCGC
>NW_011494609.1:5214806-5220908 GCF_000754665.1 Bison bison bison
CCTGGCCCCGCCCAGCAACACCAGACGCTCGTTGCCATTGGCCGCGAGAACGCGGCGAAGCCGCCCCGGGCGTCCATTGACTGAGCCGAGAGAAAGTCACTCCCGAGAGGCTCTGCGCGGGAGGCTTGGATCGCGGACTGGCCCGAGCGCAGGCTCGGCTGAGAGGGCGGTCACCTCAGTGTTGGGGTCTCGGGCACGAGGCCTCTCTCAGCCCATGTACAGTGGGCCGTTGGACTCAGGCGGGCGTCAGTGCGCGGCGATCCCTCAGGCTCCTCAGCGGGCGAGCAGCGGGCACTGGTGTGGAGTCCGCGCGGACGGTGGGGCGCAGCTGAGATGGAGGACGTTGAGGCTTCCGGGCGCGCTGGGCCTCCTCTTGAGGAATGCGTCCACATGCTTTCCTCCCAGCACGGGCCTCACTCATGAGGCTTTTCACAACTCCCAGGAGCCAGCTGGACACCCCGGGCCCCTTTGGACGTCCTTCATAGACCCGTTATGACGTGTATTAGTCCAAGTGCTTTTCAAAACAGCCTTGGAAGGAGCTCCAGCAGCAATTTCAGACGGTGAGGTGATCTTGGGAAGTGCGAGGACAGACTTGAGGGAACTACAGACGTGCGGAGCCTGGGGGGGTTGGGTAGTGGAGCTGCACTGAGCCCCCCTCACACACACACACACACTGGAGAATCCAGAGGGAACTGTTGCGCAGTGTCGCGGGAAGTGCATCAGTGGACTGTGGTGGACGTCAGTACTCACAACTGTACGCAGAGGGTCACTTTGCTACGTCACATCAGGTGTCCTTCAGGTGACAGAGCCAGCAGGAGAACGATCTGGCCACTGGGCCAATACTGAAGGCCTCTGATGAGCAGTGCTTGCCCCAGAGTTAATTTTTGACCTGGGTTGAGGTAGGAGTGTGAACCAGTGAAGTGAATGAATGCCCTAGTGACCTGTTTATGATGGAAATATTAGCTATAAGGAAAGATAATGGAAGTGGGCATCATCTAAATGGTGCTGCTAGTTATAAAGAACCTGCCTGCCAATGCAGGAGATGTGAGATACAGGTTTCATTCCTGGATGGGGAAGATCCCCTGGAGGAGCACATGGCAACCCACTCCAGTATTCTTTAATACTACTGATACTGTTCAGAAAAATAATGGACAGCTGATGGCTACCAATAGACCATTGAAAGTGATGGAGTCTCTTTGATTGCATGCCAAGAAATCCTCATTTCCTGCATTGAAACAATAAAGACAAGGACTAGGCCCAAGAGTCTCTATGATGGTAAACACCCAATCAAGACAATTCTGTTTTGCTAAGTTTGGGATCCTGGTTGGGGAAATCTGGGTAGATGCCCTCAAAGATTTCCTCACCCCCACCCCATCCCACACTACCCCCTCGACTGTCTTGAACCTCTGGAGCCTGCCCATGTGGCTCACCTTTCCCTACCAACCTAGCCCCCCACTCCCCAGTCTGTTGGACAATAGGCATATGATTATGGTTATTTCTTAGTATAATTCAGCTAAACTATAACCCTCTTCCCCTCAAAAGAACACATTAGTTTGCTGCTGCTAAGTCGCTTCAGTCGTGTCTGACTCTGTGCAACCCCATAGACGGCAGCCCACCAGGCTCCGCCGTCCCTGGGATTCTCCAGGCAAGAACACTGGAGTGGGTTGCCATTTCCTTCCGCAGTAACAAAGTACCACTAACTGGGTGGCTTAACAGAAGTTTATCTCACAGTTCTAGGGGCTGGAAGTTAGAACAAAGTGACAGGGCTGTGAGGGAAGGATCTTCTATTCCTCTGCTAGCTTCTGGTGGTTTGCTGGCAATCTTGTGTTACTTGGCTTGTAGATGCATTGTGCCAGTCTGCCTTGATGTTCATGTGCCTTTCTCCCTATATGTTTGTATGTTTCTGTGTCCAAATTCCCTGTTTTTGAAAATACCAGTTATTGGATTTTTACCTGCTCTAATTACAATACTCATCTTAATTTGATTGCCTATAAAGACCCTATTTCCAAATAAGGTTACATTCATGGGTACTTGGGGGTTAGGACTTAAACATCTTTTGCAGGGATACAGTTTAGTCCATGACAGGTTGTAAGAACCAGCCAACTGCCAGGAGCTAGGAAAGTTTTTGTGGGGCTGGATTATAAGTGTGCTTGATGAGTGGTGGTCCTCAGCATCCTTGCTTAATTCACCAGCATGAGCCCTGCAGAAATCAGAAGAAAACTGGAGTGTAAAGTTGGTAAAAGACTTATGACCAGTCTTCTAAGATACAGGGTTTATGACCAGTCTTCTAAGATACAGGATTTAACACCTAGGCAAAGACCAATAGCAAACTCCTAAAGTGATGCTATGTCTATTGCCATATAACAAATTACTACACACTTAGTGGCTTAAAACAAGAATCATTTATTCTCCTAAGTTGCTGAGGGTCAGGGCAGAGTGGAATTGAGCTACGTCATCTGGGGCTTCAGTTGGAACAGCTGGAAGGCTGGAGGTTGGAATGATCTGAAGGTTCATTTACTCACATGTCTGACAGTCGATGCTGGAGCCCAGATTGGAGGTGTCGGCCAGCATGCCCACACACGGCCATTCCCACTAGTCAGTGGTGGCTCACCAATGTAGGCAAGAGCTGACAGTAGGAAAGGTTGCTCCTGAACAGCATTTGCGGGGAGTGGGGAGGGCGGTGGGCGATAGGATCCTAGCAGTAAAGAGGTCAGGAAGGAGCTTGTAACTGACAGAAGTCAGTACTGCAAATTACAGTGGCCAGCAAGACCTGAGTGGCAGCCAAGGGACCCTGACCTGTGGACAGTTGCAGAAATGGTTAATAAAACACAGCATCCCTAGAGGCAAAACAGATGGGCAGTTGAAAATACCAGCAGAAAAAAGTTAAGGATGGATGAATAGGAAAATCAGGATCCCACAGCCAGTTTCTGGACTGAGCTGGTTTTCAGATGTACTGAAGAGGTGGCCAAATACCAAGAAGGACCCTGCAGCATACCACAAATAGATACAGAAATGAATCCTGAAGTCCTTTTCCAGAGTCCAATAGCCATTTCCTTTGACAACTACACCCAGGGGGAAAGTGGGTAACCAAACATTCTGAAGACTGTGTACTGAAGATGTACACAAAATCTGAATTGACTTTGATATCCAGACATCTGCATTATCATCACGGCTTCCCTGTCAGAGTGGCTGCATAGTGACCAGATAATTAATGGAGTCCTCCCCAAGGTCCAGCTTACAGTAGGCCCACCAACTCTGTGGACCTGCTTGTGGTCATTTCCCCTGTCCCAAACTGAATAATTGGCATTGATGTACTTGGCAATTAATGTTACTCTCAGGTTGAGTCCCTGACCTGTAGGGTTAGAGCTATCACAACAGGAAAAGTTAAGTGGAAAACTGACTGGTTTTGAAAAGTCAAGTGGAAAACTGACCTCTAAAACTGATCTGTTCCAGTCAAGATCATAGAGTCTCTAGGGGTGAGACAGTGGCAGAACTGGGGGCCACTTTTAAGGATCTAAAGGATACAGCATGGTGGTCCCCCAAATCTTAAATTCACCAGTGTGATCCCTGCAGAAATTGGGTCCTGGAGGATGGCAGTACACTGCAAACTCAACCGAGTGGCAGCCCTGATAGTAGTTTCTGTGTCAGATGCAGGGGGTGGCTACTGATTCGGTGTGTTCTTTTCTGTCCCCATCAGGAAAAAAGGATCAGGACCATTTCCCATTCACATGGAACACAGATGCAGTTTTGCCCGAAGGCTATGTTACCTCTCTTGCCCTCTTGTAGTCCAAAGACTTCACCATCCTAAAGAATATCACACTGCTCCATTACACCAATAATATTACAAAGATGCTGGAGGCCTTGGTAAGATACAGGTGTTCCAGAGAGTAGCAGATAAACACTGTGAAGATTCAGAGACCTGCTACATTTGTAACATTTTTAGGGATCCAGTGGTCAGTAGTGCCCTAGGGCATCCCTTTCAAAAGGCAAAGACAATTATTGCATCTTGCACCTTCAGCCATCAATAAAGGAAGATACTTTTGGGTCTTTTCAGGTTCTGGAAGTGGCCTATTCCACACCTAAGAATAGTGCTCTGGCCCAAATACTGGGTGACTTGGAAGACTTCCAGGTTTGAGAAGAACCCAGAAAAGTAAGAGTTTTTGTAATTGGTCAAGGCTGTGATGCAGGCAGCTGTGCTGCCCCAGCCATATGGTCTAGCAGGTGGAGGTGGTGGTAGTGGGGAACGACATGATGTGGAGTTTCTGGCACATCTCAGTAGGAGATTCACGAAGCAGGACCCTAGGTTCTGCCATGCCCCTGGAAGCAGAGAATTATTTGCCTTTTAGGGGGAAAAAAGCCTTGGTGTGCTTCTGTGCTCTGATAGAGATGGAACATCTGGCCTTGGGACACCAAGTGAACATGCAGACAAAACAGTGCCTTGTTAGGGGGTTCTGCCAAACTCACAAGGTCATCAGGGTGGTTTGGCCCAGCAGCAATCCACTACCAGGTGGAAGGAGAATGTTCAAGACAGCATGAGACTGTTCAGGGGTCACAGGTGAGTGCAGGATAGGTGGCCCAGACCCACAGAGCACCCACTGTTCCTGTATCAGAGCCCCTTTGTCCTTTCACACCTATGACCATATGGGGAGGCCTTTAGGACATGTGGACAGAGGGGGAAAATCTTGAGCCTCATTCCTGGATGGATTGGCTTCGTGATGGTGTTCAGTTGCCAAGTCGATCTGATTCTTTGCAACCCCATAGATGGGAGCACACCAGGTGTTCCTTTCCCTCACCATCTCCTAGAGTTTACCCAAGTTCATGTCCATTGAATTGGTGATGCCATCTAACCATCTCATCCTTTGTTACCCCCTTCTCCTTCTGCCTTCTATCTTTACCAGCATCAGGGTCTTTTCCAATGAGTCGGCACTTCACATTAGGTGGCCAAAGTATTGGATTTCAGCCTCAGCATCAGTCCTTCCGATGAGCATTCAGGGTTGATTTCCTTTAGGATTGACTGGTTTGATCTTGCAGTCCAAGGGATTCTCAACAGTCTTCTCCAGCACCACAGTTTGAAAGCATCAATTCTTTGGTGCTCTGCCTTCTTTATGGTCCAACTCTCACATCTGTACATGACTACTGGAAAAAACCATAGTTTTGACTATCTGGACCTTTGTTGGCAAAGTGATGTCTGCTTTTTAATACACTGTCTAGGTTTGTCATAGCTTTTCTTCCAAGGAGCACCTGTCTTCTAGTTTCATGGCTGCAGTCACCATCCACAGTGATTTTAGAGCCCAAGAAGAGGAAATACGTCAGTGTTTCTGCCTTTTCCCCTTCTATTTGCCATGAAGTGATGGAACTGGATAGGCATGATCTTAGTTTATTTAATATTGAGTTTTAAGCCTGACTTAGCACCTGAGATCAGCATGAAAGTGGACAGCAGCTACATTACAGCCTCATGCAGGGCTGGCCTTGAAAGACAGCAGTGGAGACATATCCCCCACTGGGAAGAGCGCCTGTCATTCACTTTTGTGTGTAAGGAGTGGCCCAAGGTGAGAATATATGTGGACACAGGGCAGTGCTGGGTGACCTCTGTGACTGGGAATAAGGAAAGCACATGGGAAGACGTACTGGGATGGGCACCAAGCAGACAGAACAATTCTAACAGTTGACATTGGACAGCATTTCTTACTGGCAACCTGTGTGCTGGCACGATGGGTACAAGGACAGAATGACCAAAGTAATGGAGCTAGAGGCTATTTATGGGCCCAAGGCTGATCCAACCACTCACTTGGTCTAACCTGTCAGCAAGAGACCAATGAGGAGCTCCCGATGTGGTTCCTTTCATGAAGTTCAACCAGCCATTTGCTCTACTGGAACTCTTCTATCCGGGAAGGGCCAGCAGTTTGTTTTCACAGAAATAGATTCATACTGCATAGATAGGTTTAACCTCCTGTCCACAGGTGTCAGCCAGCAAGGGTTTATGGAGTGTTAGTTCCTCTAGCACAGGATCTCACCTTACAGCAAAGGAAATGCAGGGTGCACTTTACACTGCAGGATGTGCAGTGATCACAGATCTGCTGCCTGACAGAGCACTGGGACAGT
>NW_011494609.1:5221008-5224891 GCF_000754665.1 Bison bison bison
ACAGTCAGCTAAAGGCACAGCTGAAGTGCCAAGGTGGAGGTAATATTCTATGGCACCATTTCCCAACAAGAAAGACACCTGAGTCTAAAATCCAAAGGTGGAAATAGGAGTGGCCCCACTTAATATCACTCCCAATGGTCCACTGGAGAACTTGGTGCCTCCTGTCCTCCCAAGTATAGATTCTGCAGGGTTAGAGGTCATGGTCCCCAAAAGGAACACTTCCTGTCCTACTGGATATAAATGATGGATGATGTCTGGGAACCCTGGGTTCCTGAATCTTGGAACCAGGAGGCAAAAGGAGAAGTCACCATCTGGGCAATGGAGAGGGTAGGGCTACTCTATACTCAAGAATGTGTGGAACCCGTGACCCACACGGAGCATCTTGGTACTCCTTTGCTTAACTGTGATCAAGAAACTAGAGACTCCAGCTTGCACTTGCAGTGGAAGAGTCTGTCTCTTGATTTTCAGGCACCTGCAGTCTGGCTGTAAGGGATGTGCATGATATATGCGATACTAGTTTAAGGCACACACCAGTCTGCAACATTACCTCTAACTTGAAAGACTGATTTCCAAGCTGGTGCTGAAAGCAAACCTTCAGCTAGCCATTCCACTCTTCAGCCCAGGCAACTGCTTCCAGCGATGGGATCTGTAATGCTGGTTTGTAAACCAGCCCCTGTACACAAGGGCAAGGAGAGATCTAAGAAAGAGGCAGACCCTCCAGGTCAGCAGGCAGCAGGTTTGATAAGCAGGGAACTGATGAGGTTTGTCTTGGGCGGCCAGAAGATAACTCTCTGCAGCCACCAGAATCTTTAACTTTTTTAAATTAATTAATTTAATTGGAGGATAATTACTTGACAACATTGTGGTGGTTCTGCCATGCGTCAGCATGAATCAGCCACAGGTGCACGTTTGTCCCCTCATTGTGAACTCTCCTCCCACCTCCCTCCCCACCCCATCCCTCTGAGTTCTCCCAGACTACTGCCTTTGAGTGCCCTGCTTCATGCATTCAACTTGCACTGGTCATCTGTTTTACATATGGTAATATACATGTTTCAATGCTATTCTCTCAAGTCATCCCACCCTTGCCTTTTCCCACAGAGTCCTTTACATCTGTCTTTCTTTTGCTGCCTGGCAAATACAATCATCGTTACCATTTTTCTAAATTCCATCAGATCAGATCAGATCAGTCGCTCAGTCGTGTCCAACTCTGCAACCCCATGAATCGCAGCACGCCAGGCCTCCCTGTCCATCACCAACTCCTGGAGTTCACTGAGACTCAGGTCCATCGAATCAGTGATGCCATCCAGCCATCTCATCCTCTGTCATCCCCTTCTCCTCTTGCCCCCAATCCCTCCCAGCATTAGAATCTTTTCCAATGAGTCAACTCTTCGCATGAGGTGCCAAAGTACTGGAGTTTCAGCTTTAGCATTATTCCTTCCAAAGAAATCCCAGGGCTGATCTTCAGAATGGACTGGTTGGATGTCCTTGCAATCCAAGAGACTCTCAAGAGTCTTCTCCAACAACACAGTTCAAAAGGATCAATGCTTCGGCACTCAGCCTTCTTCACAGTCCAACTCTCACATCCATACATGACCACAGGAAAAACCATAGCCTTGACTAGACGAACCTTTGTTGGCCAAGTAATGTCTCTGCTTTTGAATATGCTATCTAGGTTGGTCATAACTTTCCTTCCAAGGAGTAAGCGTCTTTTAATTTCATGGCTGCAGTCACCATCTGCAGTGATGTTGGAGCCCAGAAAAATAAAGTCTGACACTGTTTCCACTGTTTCCCCATCTATTTCCCATGAAGTGATGGGACCGGATGCCATGATCTTCATTTTCTGAATGTTGAGCTTTAAGCCAACTTTTTCACCCTCCACTTTTCACTTTCATCAAGAGGCTTTTTAGTTCCTCTTCACTTTCTGCCATAAGGGTGGTGTCATCTGCATATCTGAGGTTATTGATATTTCTCCCAGCAATCTTGATTCCAGCTTGTGTTTCTTCCAGTCCAGCATTTCTCTTGAGGTATTCTGCATATAAGTTAAATAAACAGAGTGACAATATACAGCCTTGACATACTCCTTTTCCTATTTGGAACCAGTCTGTTGTTCCATGTCCAGTTCCAACTGTTGCTTCCTAACCTGCATACAAATTTCTCAAGAGGCGGATCAGGTGGTCTGGTATTCCCATCTCTTTCAGAATTTTCCATAGTTTCTTGTGATCCACACAGTCAAAGGCTTTGGCATAGTCAATAAAGCAGAAATAGATGTTTTTCTGGAACTCTCTTGCTTTTTCCATGATCCAGCAGATGTTGGCAATTTGATCTCTGTTTCCTCTGCCTTTTCTAAATTCCATATATATGCATTAATATTCTGTGTTGGTGTTTCTCTTTCTGGCTTACTTCACACTGTATAATAGGCTCCAGTTTCACCCACCTCATTAGAACTGACTCAAATGCATTCTTTTTTATAGCTTAGTAATATGCCATTGCATATATGTACCACAATTTCCTTATCCATTCATGTGCCAATTGACATCTAGGTTGCTTCCACATCCTGGCTATTGTAAATAGTGCTGCGATGAACACTAGGGTACATGTGTCTCTTTCATTTCTGGTTTCCTCAATGTGTATGCCCAGCATTGGGATTGCTGGGTCGTATGGCAGTTCTATTTCCAGTTTTTTAAGGAGTCTCCACACTGTTCTCCATAGTGGCTGTACTAGTTTGCATTACCAACAGTGTAAGAGGGTTCCCTTTTCTCTGCACCCTCTCCAGCATTTATTGTTTGTAGACTTTTTGATAACAGCCATTCTGACCAGCATGAGATGGTACCTTATTGTGGTTTTGATTTGCATTTCTCTGATAATGAGTGCTATTGAGCATCTTTTTGTGTGTTTGGTAGCCATCTGTATGCCTTCTTTGGAGAAATGTCTGTTTAGTTCTTTGGCCTGTTTGTTTATTGGGTCATTTATTTTTCTGGAATTGAGCTGCAGAAGTTGCTTGTATATTTTTGAGATTTATTCTTGTCAGTTGCTTCGTTTGCTATTATTTTCTCCCATTCTGAAGGCTGTCTTTTCACCTTGCTTATAGTTTCCTTCGTTGTGCAAAAACTTTTAAGTTTAATTAGGTCCCATTTGTTTATTTTTGCTTTCATTTCCATTACTCTGGGAAGTGAGTCATGGAGGATCCTGCTGTGATTTATGTCAGAGAGTGTTTTGCCTATGTTTTCCTCTAGGAGTTTTATGGTTTCTGGTTTTATGTTTAGATCTTTAATCTATTTTGAGTTTACTTTTGTGTATGGTGTTAGAAAGTGTTCTAGTTTCATTCTTTTACAAGTGGTTGACCAGTTTTCCCAGCACCACTTGTTAAAGAGATTGTCTTTTCTCCATTGTATATTCTTGCCTCCTTTGTCAAAGACAAGGGGTCCACAGGTGTGTGAATTTATCTCTGGGCTTTCTATTTTGTTCCATTGATCTATGTTTCAGTCTTTGTGCCAGTACCATACTGTCTTGATGACTGTAGCTTTGCAGTATAGTCTGAAGTCAGGCAGTTTGATTCCTTCAGTTCCATTCTTCTCAAGATTGCTTTGGCTATTTGAGGTTTTTTGCATTTCCATACAAATTGTGAAATTATTTGTTCTAGTTCTGTGAAAAATACCATTGGTAGCCCCAGAAATCCACACACATATGGACACCTTATCTTTGACAAAGGAGGCAAGAATATACAATGGAGAAAAGACAATCTCTTTAACAAGTGGTGCTGGGAAATCTGGTCAACCACTTGTAAAAGAATGAAACTAGAACACTTTCTAACACCATACAC
Source organism: Bison bison bison (assembly GCF_000754665.1). Classification (NCBI taxonomy): domain Eukaryota; kingdom Metazoa; phylum Chordata; class Mammalia; order Artiodactyla; family Bovidae; genus Bison; species Bison bison. Next base: position 5,224,829 of record NW_011494609.1, read on the forward strand.
AAAAATAAGCTCAAAATGGATTAAAGATCTAAACGTAAGACCAGAAACTATAAAACTCCTAGA
>NW_011494609.1:5224991-5225566 GCF_000754665.1 Bison bison bison
ACATAGGCAAAACACTCTCTGACATACATCACAGCAGGATCCTCTATGACCCACCTCCCAGAATATTGGAAATAAAAGCAAAAATAAACAAATGGGACCTAATTAAACTTAAAAGCTTCTGCACATCAAAGGAAACTATTAGCAAGGTGAAAAGGCAGCCTTCAGAATGGGAGAAAAGAATAGCAAATAGCAAATAAAAGCAAATATCTCTGGGCTTTCTATTTCGTTCCATTGATCTATATTTCTGTCTTTGTGCCAGTACCATACTGTCTTGATAACTGTGGCTTTGTAGTGTAGCCTGAAGTCAGGTAGGTTGATTCCTCCAGTTCCATTCTTCTTCTTTTTTTTTTTTTCCTATTCTTCTTTCTCAAGATAGCTTTGGCTATTCGAGGTTTTCTGTATTTCCATACAAATTGTGAAATTATTTGTTCTAGCTCTGTGAAGAATACCGTTGGTAGCTTGATAGGGATTGCACTGAATCTATAAATTGCTTTGGGTAGTATACTCATTTTCACTATATTGATTCTTCCAATCCATGAACATGGTATATTTCTCCATCTATTAGTGTCCTCTTT
>NW_011494609.1:5225823-5234152 GCF_000754665.1 Bison bison bison
GCAAGGGATTTCTGTGTGTTGATTTTATATCCTGCAACTTTACTATAATCATTGATTAGTTCTAGTAATTTTCTGGTGGAGTCTTTAGGGTTTTCTATGTAGAGGATCATGTCATCTGCAAATAGTGAGAGTTTTACTTCTTCTTTTCCAATCTGGATTCCTTTTATTCCTTGTTCTTCTCTGATTGCTGTGGCTAAAACTTCCAAAACTATGTTGAATAGTAGTGTTGAGAGTGGCCACCCTTGTCTTGTTCCTGACTTTAGGGGAAATGCTTTCAAGTTTTCACCATCGAGGATAATGTTTGCTGTGGGTTTATCATATATGGCTTTTATTATGTTGAGGTATGTTCCTTCTATGCCTGCTTTCTGGAGAGTTTTTATCATAAATGGATGTTGAACTTTGTCAAAGGCTTTCTCTGCATCTATTGAGATAATCATATGGCTTTTATCTTTCAATTTGTTAATGTGGTGTATTATATTGATTGATTTGCAAATATTGAAGAATCTTTGCATCCCTGGGACAAAGTCCACTTGGTCATGGTGTATGATCTTTTTAATATGTTGTTTGATTCTGTTTGCTGGAATTTTGTTGAGGATTTTTCTATCTATGTTCATCAGTGATATTGGCCTGTAGTTTTCTTTTTTGTGGCATCTTTGTCTGGTTTTGGTATTAGGTGCATCTACCAGAATGTTAAGAGCTTATACGGAGGCCTGAACTGGGTTTAGTTGTGCACACCTTCATATGGTCTCACCACCACCTTGCTCTCTTCCACCTGTGCCCTTGGGGCAGCTTCTAATGTGGAGAAGGCAAGTGGAATGCACAACTCTGACAACCCAGGGCCAACTCACAGGTCAACCAGCAGTCATGTCTTCTTGGTGACCTCCTACAACATGTAAGACCAGTGGATTCTATGTGTGAGCTCATCCTGCATTTTCACTGCTTTAAAGTATGCTTGCTTCTAAGGGGCAGTGTCACACAGAACTACAGCAACGAGTAAAACATCTCCAGGTCCACAGATACTGGTGTCTGCAGATGTACTGCAGACAGGGGAGCCAAAGCCACACTTGGATCGTGTCTGTTCCTGGTGGAACCAATCACTGCCTCCTCCGTGATGGTGGGAACCAGCTCACCACATGAAGGGCTCAGCATTGGCCTCTGCTGTTGGCAGTTAAAGCATTGAGAAGAATGCCAGGAAGAAGCCAGGAGGCCTTGGTGAGAGGTCTGGTTGCTGCCACTTGAAGAAAGAAGCTGAGTGACACCCACAGGCAAGTCATCTTGTCCACCTTCTGCACTTCCATAGTGGGTCTTGTGGGAGGCAGGTCTCCTTACTGCCCTATAGACGTCCTTGGTACCACTTGGTAATCTTTTCTCTGTCAAGTGTTAACCAGCTGGACAATCAACTACTCAGGGAAATCTTATGGATCAGGAACTCAGGTCAGCGCTCTTTCCATACAAAATGGACCACGATGCACCATCCAAAGTTGGCTGATAGGAAATCTTCCACAGCCCCAAGCTGGATGTGTGTGACAACTGTCTACTTTTGGTTGAGGCTAGCACTCTTGCAGATCCATCTGCAGAACAAACCTGTGCTTCCTCCTGTTCTGCCAGCTGGTCACAGGGAATGTACCCTGAAACCACAGATGCAGCCTGAAGAGGAGACATGAGGTAGGAGGAAGATTCAGCACCACGAGTCTGACCACCTGCTGAGTCATTCATGTATGCCTCCAGGGTCTGTTCAGGCCAGCTCTGTGTGCACTGGTGATGGACAAGCCTCCTGTGATGAAATCCCACCCACAGTGGGATGGCAGCGGGAGGTGGAAGCTCTGGGGGGCAGATGAGGCCGTGAGGTGGAGCCCTCAGGATGGGTTAGTGCCCTTACAAGGGTCATGAGAGCGCTCGCTCCCCACCGTGCTTTCCATCATGTGAAGACACGAGGAACAGTCAGCTGTCTGCAACTCAGAAGGGGCCCTCACGAGAACCCACCCTGCCAGCACCCTAATCTTGAACTTTCAGCCTCCAGAACTCTGAGACAAAGTTCCATCGGTTATACACCGCCCAGTTGTGGTATTTTGTCATAGCAACCTGAGCTGAGACCATACTGTTCCTGGTTTTCAGTGGAAGCCTACTGTTTACACCTGGTTTTATTGCTTGTACTTCTCTAGCTCTTTTGGGATACACCTTTGATGGGGTCCAGAGGTGATGGCATGTCCCAGGTGCATTCATGAAAGCTTTTACCTTTAGGTTCCCTTGTCATTTTTCCTCAGTGGGCAGGGACAGCTTCCCTGCCTTACCTTAGGGTCTTTGCTTAGATATCATCATATCATAGTAATTGGTCCTAGTGAGCAGGAAGTAGTACCCTAGATGCCTTGGATGGTGAGAGCTAAATTCCTTGAAAAGTCTGTGGTCTGTGGACTACCACGGTTTCCCTTCCAGAATGAAAGACAAGTAGTCAAAAGACACCCTGCGGAGCCCACAACTAAGAGAGGCCCGGGCTTGGTGCATGCGGACTTTTCTGTGACCACATCTTGGCTGCTGCTCTAGCCTACTGACTGAGAAAGTCATAGGCTGTTGGGTTTGAGTGAGACTTGGACAGAGACCTGCAGGTCTGATGCTCAGGCAAGTTTAGAGCTGGCCAGGCAGAAGTGTGGGCTGCTTGGAGACTCCATGCTGACCCAGGTAGTGTCAGAACTGCACTGCAGGACATCTGGGTGGTGATGGAGAGGCAGCGGTGAATAAGATGACACAAGCAGGTCGAGAAGGTGAGAGTTATGGCACGAACAGCTCTCTAGGGTTCCCATGGAATGTCTGCCGCAAGTCCCTGTGCCCAGTCCTCTCCTGTTCTGCAGAGGAACCTGCTGTTTCTGCTGAGAGTCCTCTAGGGACTTCCCAAATTCCTTGCTCACCATCACTGCTTCTGACAGAAAATTCTTCTCACAGCAAAAGTACATGCTAGGCTCATGACCCCGGGATTCCTTGATGTCACCCAGGTGCAGCTCAGCTACTGATGGTAGGAAGGCCTCCCTCCTGCCGACCCACTTATGGCCATTTCTCCCGCAGCCGAATATATCAGCCTGGGGCCACGGAAGGTGGGACATGCCCCTCTTACTGCTTTGTCAGACAATCCTGGGGGAGTTCCTGCTTTCCATCCGTGACTCTGCTCCATCCGTGGGCTCTGCTGTGCTGGCGACAGTGGTCCCTCTGAACCAGCAGGGGTGGGGGTTCCTGCATCGGCTGGTGTAAGTGACCGTAAGTGACCCGGTCACTGAGGGGAAGCCTGGGGGCTGGCACAGCACGAGCACAGTGAAACCTGTACCTATAACTTGATATCTCCAGGGATACCTCCTGTACTCAGTACTTTCAGGTTTGACTGTGTAAGAAAGGAAGTCCTCTAGAAACAGACTGTTGAGGGCTCAGATCTTTTAGGAAGGACAATGCTGGTCACCCAACCAGCTAAGTGAGGCCCAGAAGACCAGCCCCATGTGATGGAAGGAAGATGTGTGGATACAGGGCACTGCTGTTTCTGCTACTGCTGCTATGTCACTTTAGTCGCGTCCGACTCTGTGCAACCCCATAGACGGCAGCCCACTAGGCTCCCCCGTCCCTGGGATTCTCCAGGCAAGAACACTGGAGTGGGTTGCCATTTTCTTCTCCAATGCAGGAAAGTGAAAAGTGAAAGTGAAGTCGCTCAGTCGTGTCCGACCCTTAGCATGGACTGCAGCCTACCAGGCTCCTCCGTCCATGGGATTTTCCAGGCAAGAGTACTGGAGTGGGGTGCCACTGCCTTCTCTACCTTACTGCTACTCTGGACGTCTCCCGTACTTTCCACGTGACATTGCAGAAGACTGTGCCCTGGGGTCACAGTGGACACTCCTTGGCCCCTGCACCACGAAGGGGAACCTCCTCTTGATTTTAGGACCTGTTGATGAACCTAATGTGACCTGATTATTTTAGGGCAGAACTGGAGGTTTTCTAACTGTATCTATTGCTCCCTCTATATTAATAAGCTGGTGCTTTACTGTGAAGAATTTCCCTCATCAGCAGGTGTGACCTGTGTTCTTTTAAATTATCAACCCCCATGGTAACAAGTTGGTGTGATGGTGGTTATGAGCCCACTCCCTCCCTCATTAGCTTAACACTGATGTACATGGATATTTATTTATTCCATATTTGATCATCAATTTCAACTGTCACTCTTCTGGATGTTGAGAGTGAAAGGCCGTTTCTTGGATTCCTGCTCCTGGAGCCAGTCAAGATTTCGGCTTCAGCAACATCCAACAGAATGAGGACTGAATGGAAAAGGTAGGACGACTGTAGAACAATGACCTACGGCAGTACTGCTAAGCAGCAGCAAACGCACCCAGGCTGCAGACAGAGAACAATCCATCCCAAAGATAAGTAAGCAGTGACTTAGAAGTTGTTGTTTTATATTGAAACCAAGCCCAACAGAATAAACATCATGTTCAAAGGTCCTAGAAACACACTGAGATACCTGTACATATGCCTTAACAGTGGCTGTTTGGGTAAAGGACACTTGGCTGGACATCACTACCAGGTACAGATGAGCACGAGTAAAACATAAAAAAGACCATACTTGTGAGAAATAAATACATCTGACAAAAATGAAATAAGAGCCCAAGCAAGGTGAATCAACAGGCACATGACTATTTGTCTTACCAGGGCTTTGAGAGCTTTTTTGACTGACAGGAGTTTATAAAAATTCTGTTTTATTTTTTTTGCCAGTGATAAAAGTAAACTGGATATATGAAACAAAACAAAACACAGGACTATTCACAAGTACATCAGGGCTTTAATTTTATTATTTTTTTTAATGTTTTTGTTTTAAACCAAGTTTCCAGCTGTACACTTTAAGAAAATAAACAGGAAGTCATCGTCTGCTTATCCTCTGTGGAGGGAGGCATGCAGGCATGACCGAAACAGAACCAAGGGGCTACCTCATCAAGATGAGAAGCTAAAATGTGCTGAATTACAAAGAAAATACCCCATTTGGCTTCGCAGCAAAATGTAAAGGTGAGAACACTTAACAGATGACACAGGGCTGGCACTCAACATGCCACAGCACAAGCTCCCCTCAAAAATCAAATGTCTTCTTCAAATAAAATTGTCACAGGACTTTATTCACTGTTTCATCTTCTGGCAGCAGGACTTCTTTGAAGTGGAATCTGAACACAAAGAGAAATGAGGAAGCAGTTTGTTAGAAGCCTTCACGTCTTTTAAGAGGAATTTCACAATTTCAAAACACTACCATTGCATTAATCTTATTTTCAGTGAAAACAAAAACAGCAATTAAGATGCGCAATAGTTTAAATTATGAGAGTTGAGAAACTGAACGACACCCTGTGAACACAGCATGATGGCTGTGTGAGATGAAGGCCCAGAGGCCCACGTGGTGCTTGAGTCCACAACCCCCACGTGGCGTGCCCTTCACCCCTCCCCAGCCCCCAGGTGTCTGCACTCCCAACCCTCCTCCTGGTACTTCAGTGACGGCTGGCCAGCAGGACAGACACTGACAAGGTTGACCAGGCTGCATCCCACCCACCTCCACAACTGACCACTCCTGGGTCTCTCAGGTCATGGGGGAAGACAGAGGACTTTGGTTACCTGGTAGCACACCTCCCAGTCTTTGCTGGATCATTTCCAAGTGGTGAATATACTCTGTCAAGGAATGTTCTGGATCTTGAGAAGCCGTCAGGGATCTTTCTGATCTGGGATTTGAGGGTGGACTGGATCTTCAAACACACGAACAACCAAGGGACAAAAAAGAAGTCAACTCAGCAGACAGAATGCAGGGAGTGTGACAGGCAGTGGCACCGGGACTGCACACTAGTGGGAAACGGTAAACGATGTTATCTTTGTATCTTTTCTTTACCACAAGGGGAAAGCACGGCTTTAAAAAAAGTGCTACATTGTCCTTTAGAAACTAACTTCTTTACAACGTCTCCAAGTTTAAGACAACTAAAAGCTATTGTATATTATTGTGTATTATTTAATTCAATAAATCTTCACACACAAGTCTACCTAGCACTACACCTGGTTCAGCCCAGCATCCTTCATGTGGCTGCCTTTCCTCCTGACCTCCAGTGACCATGTCACGGCCCACTGCTGCTCCAAGGGCAGTGAGCATCTTACTCACCCGAGCACCATCCACACACAAGAGGCCTTGGCCACCACTTATTCTTTCAGAGCAGCCTGGGCCCAGGGGGGGTCACAGCCATACTGAGAGTCCCTGCCCTCCTCGAACAGAAGCAGGCTTATTGTCACACTCTTAACACACAGTTCAAATGGAGGCATCATCACCAACCAGAGGCCGTGAAGCGAGACAGCTCACATGGCTGTACACTCTGCCTCACTCTGGGGCCATGACTTTCAAAACACATTTCTTGGAGGGACTACATGCACTGGTAGGACATGCTCAGCAGAGACACACATGAGCAGAAACACAGCGTCTCGCACAACAGGCTGCCCATACTTGTGGGCCTGGCTCCTCCGGTCAGGGCAGTTATGCCCGAGATTGTCACACTCTTAACACACAGTTCAAATGGAGGCATCATCACCAACCAGAGGCCGTGAAGCGAGACAGCTCACATGGCTGTACACTCTGCCTCACTCTGGGGCCATGACTTTCAAAACACATTTCTTGGAGGGACTACATGCACTGGTAGGACATGCTCAGCAGAGACACACATGAGCAGAAACACAGCGTCTCGCACAACAGGCTGCCCATACTTGTGGGCCTGGCTCCTCCGGTCAGGGCAGTTATGCCCGAGATTGTCACACTCTTAACACACAGTTCAAATGGAGGCATCATCACCAACCAGAGGCCGTGAAGCGAGACAGCAAACATGTTTCATCCTGCTGGCTGAGGGCAGAGGTGGATGTGTTTGCTCTGATAGCTCCTTTCCGATGACACGCCTGCCTGAGCTCCCAGTGCGGGTTCAACACCACAGACACAAACAGCTTTTCTACCCACTTCATGGGTAGGTTCAAAATACTGGACAAGTCATAGTCAAAAGAATGAAATAAATGACTTGTAAAATCATACTTAAGCATTTGGATATGATTATCACTACTTATGTGTCAATCTGGAGAAGTGAAATGGAAATCACATCTCTCTCACATGCAGTGCTTGGCTGAGAAATCTCATGGTCAGAAAACTGGAGTGCGAATCATGAAGATGATCAAGCCCATGCCACGTGACCCCACAGCTGCAGCACTTGACAGTCTCACAGAATCACAGCTCCCACCACCCCAGCCACCAGGGAAACCTTTCCTCACTTGGATTTTTACACAGGATTGATTACACTCTACCATTTAACTACAATGCCTAATTGAAAACCCTTATTCCCCCAAATAACTTACAGATGTTTAACATTATCACTCTAACATCTCACTTGCCAAGTGAGTTGTAAGTATAAAGACATATTACATGTGCGAAACCCCCCAAATCCCAAAGAAAAGAGATTAAAGCTAACACCAAGCCCTTCCATGTGTGTAAGTGAGTGTGTGCATGTGTGTGGGGGTTCACGTGCCCGGGGGCCCTTCCACTGGAGGTGGACCTGGGCACACACACAAATCTGCCCAGGAACACTTCTGTGCAAGGCCCCATTCTCTGCAGACTTGCCCCTGCTGACAGCTAGGACCCCGTAGTGGAAAAGCAGCTGAGGTTCCTCCGCTCACTTTTCCCTCCTGCGTGGGGATGCTTTTGGCACAGGGTCCCTGGCCTGGCTGGAAGACACATCCCGGGTGGGTGGGGATTCACGAGTGACAGGTGGAGACTGCTGCCGCCGTGGTACCAGGAATCCTTCCCCTAGAAATATTTAACAACAAAGGGATTAAGGAAAGAGAAAAATGCATTTTAGTAAAGGCTCATCCACCAAAATTTAAAATTTACAAAATTTTAAGAGCCTGCATGATAATTTCAAGACATTTTAAAAGTATTCATTATAAAAACTGTATTTAAAAAACCTCAAGAAGGAACCTGAGTTTTAAGCACCTGCGTTTTGCTCCTGCAAGGCAGACCCTGACTATCTGCATCTGGGTGGGCAGTATCCCGGAGGAGGGCCCAGCACCCCGATGGAGAGAGGAGGGCGCCAAGTGGCCTGGGGTGGATCTCCCACACCCAGCTCTGAGGAGTGAGAGATGCAGAAACCCTGGAGACCACCAGGTTCATCAGAGGCAGGGGGTGTGCGGGAACCTCCTGAAGAACCTTGAAGCCATCTGCCTTCAAGCTGTGAGGATCACACGTGGAGTCTAAGCTGATGGGCACCACTAGGGAAGCCCAGTGGCCGTGCGGGGCGCTGACCACTGCAGA
>NW_011494609.1:5234252-5235251 GCF_000754665.1 Bison bison bison
GCTTGGCTACACCTGGGCCTGGCTGGTCAGATGTGGCAGTGAACAACCGCAGACTGGACGGGACTGAAACAAAGGACGCAGCCATGCTCCCCGAGTGAAGCAGAACTTCACTCCATGTAGGGAACAGAGAGACTTTTTATTGAAAATAGCTATCAGTCAATACATTCAGCATTTCTGTATCCTTCAGTCATTGCTGTGCTCCTCAGAACTGCTTTCATAAACATTAACTATATAAACCTGTGTTTGTTGCCCAAATAAAAACCATTTTCCTTCAAAATCCCTGCACCTCCTGACAAGTGTACTGGCTGAGTTTCTGGTTTCTCACTGTGCTTTGTGTCTCCCCCCCTGGCATTGAGAAGGAACCCCGCTACTGAAACATTTGGGGTCGGAGGTACCTGGGCGCAGTGCTTGGCCTGGTGCTAGGGCTCCTCTGCCATCTACTTGTTGCCACTTCTTAACCAAAAAGCGTAACCTACACAAAAAGGAAGAAAAACACTGAAAACTAGAGCAAAGCCAGGGTTTAAATAACGAAGAACATTTAGCCCTGACCAGACCCTGTAGTCAGAGAAGGCAATGGCACCCCACTCCAGTACTCCTGCCTGGGAAATCCCATGGACAGAGGAGCCTGGTAGGCTACAGTCCATGGGGTCGCACAGAGTCAGACACGACTGAGGTGACTTAGCAGCAGCAGATCCTGTAGTGCGAGCACAGCCCCCACCCCTGCAGTATCTTCCCAGGCCGCTCCCAGCCCCACCCTGCTCTCACTCCCAGCCAGCTCCCCAACCCAATCACAGCCCCGCCCCCCAGCCCCACCCAGGCAGTCTCCAGCACCTCCCCAGGCCCCGCCCACTCCCAGCCCTTCCAATCACAGCCCCGCCCTCCGCTCCCAGCCCCGCCAGCTCGGGGTCTGTCGGGCTCGAAGGCCTCACCGTCTCCATGCATCCCTCCATTCATGGGGACCAGAAGTGAAGCAGTGTGGGGGCCCCGATGCCCCTCTCC
>NW_011494609.1:5235351-5247960 GCF_000754665.1 Bison bison bison
CCTCGATGACCCCTGGCAGCACCCCCACAGCACTGCTGCTGCTGGGTCCCAAGGCTGCGAGGCACTGCTGTGTGCTGACCGGAAGACCAACCATCTGGCCACCCCCACCCACATGTGACCTTCTTCCTGGCCCAGGGTGGGCTCTCCAAAAATATATGACAGATGGGTTTCAGAGTGACAGTTAGGTGGGTGGACCGTCTGCCCTCAGATGAACTCAGAGGGAGGCCCCCACCCCCACAAGGGGCTCCCAGCAGGTGTGCAGCTGAACCGGCTGGGGTGCTGCATCTCTGAGGGCCTTGGGACCCCCTGACCTTTGCATACAGTCCAGGAAAGAGGCAAGGGTGCCCCGCTCACCCCATGGCACCTGTTCTTGCAGACAGGTGAGTGTGGCCTGGAAGAGGCACCTCTGTGGGCAACACAGAGCAGACACAGATGCACAGTTCTTAGTAGAACAGACATTTTTAGAAATACAGCAGATATTAAAATTATAAAATGAAATAGATTTTCATCCCTGTTAATTGTGAAACAGTCAAAATTTCTTGTCATCACACCAGGGAGTCCACCCCACTCCTAAAGTGCCTCCTGTGCACACAGTGGAGGCTGGGCAGGGCCAGGAAGGTGGACACTCAGAGGCAGGGGCACCCCCTTCCCACAGCGCAGGCTCAGAGCTTGTCTACAGGGAAGGCTGGAACATGCCACCCTGGGGGCTGGGGGGCACATCTTCCTGTGCACATGGCGACCTTTATGTAACACAGGTTTGACTAAAACATAAGAAACTGAAATGCAAAGAAGTGAAATACAGTTTTAAGCATGATCAGACTGTCATCGCAAGAGCCCCGTTAAGAGGAAGGATTTGTTTTACAATAAAAAGGCAGCCTTACACCTTTCTGTCTTTGAAAACGTAGCTCTGCATAACGTGGTTTCCAGAAGATAAAGGTCGTTTACATTTTAAGGCCTCAAATGTCATTCATCTTAAAAGAGGAAACAACTGTCGAGTTTAAAAGACCGAAAGACCTCACACGAGCAGACAGGCAGTACCTGAGGACGGCGATCACCACCCTGACAGCCGTGCGGAACCTGGTGAGGGGGCGGGGCCCCGCTGCCTTCTTGTCTGCTTTGGAAGGGAACACCCCCAAGTGGGCGATCATGGACAGGGTTTCCTGTTCAGAGTCCTGGAAGCCACCGATGAGCAGCAGAAGGTACTTCTTCTGATAAATCAGGGCTTTTCTAAAGCTCTCTGCTCTCAAATAACGCAAGTACAACTTTTCCATCTAAAAGAAAAAAAACAGTGAAACTTGGTCACAGGACAAAGACATCCTCCTCAGAAGTCTCCACAGCAAAGCTGTTGCACCAGGTGCTTTAAAAGAACCAGACTTTCTCCTCAGAAATTATCACAGGGGTTGGCTCCCATGACATCTGTGACCAGAACCAACCTTGCTGTTCAGAGTTCCATCTGGTTTATCAGACGAAACGCAGAGCAGATGCTGCTTTGCCAGCAGTGGAGGAGCCCGAGGGCCCCAGCAATCAGCCACCGAGCGTGGGCCAGTCTAGGGGCAGGTGGAGCTCCGCTCCCAGGCCCATGGGCGTCCAGGGAGGGGAGGTGCAGGAATCCTGAGGTCACAGGCAGAGGTCGGCGTCCTATCCTGACAGGGCTTCCCTCGAGAGGCCCACAGCTTGGGCCTCATGGTCAGAAACGCTGCGTAAACTGCGGGCCGAGGGTTTTCTCAGGCTACAGACACGATGCCCTGAGATTCAAGGCATCAGGGGTTTCACTCCAACCCAGGATCTTAAGAGGCACCACGGGTGGAGCCTGGAGGCTCTGTAAGGCAGTAAGAACACTCCGCGTGACACTGGCTTGGGGAATAAATGTTGTGTTACACGTGTGGTCTTATACTCATCAAACCCACAGCAAGTATAGCCCCAAGAGTGGCCCCCACGTGATGACAACATGGGTCTATCGACTGCCACACATGCACCATCTCGAGGAAGTGGATAGTGTTCGGGGGCTAGGGGTGGGAAATCTCCGTAATTTCCCTTCACTGCTGTCGTGAACTTAAAACTTGCCTAAAAACATGAACAAGTCGGGAGCGGCCAGGAGACGGCGTCCCCACACTTCACACTGCCCGCGGGCTCGCGCTCACCTTGGCGCTGCAGGCACCGGCGTCCAGCGCTGGGTCTGGGTGTCGTGCTGAGCCTGGTGAGACCATCTTGTCCTGCTTCCAGGCAGACCTGTCTGACCTCTGCAAGGACCACAGATGGTGTGTCTATACAGTCATTCTCCTGGCAGAGCATCTCGAGAAAAGCGTCTGACAGCACAGTCAGGACTGCTCCCAGCCCCGAGCCATCCCCCACACATGCCCTCTGGACACAGCGGGGCTGAGGCAGGTGCCGGCCACCTGGGTCCCACTTCAGCCTCTTCTCAGTGGTGCCCAAACTGTCACGTGATTATTAACAGACCATTAACACTCAGAGGTGGTTATGACCCACCATTTACTGAAGTATGATTGCACAAAAGGTACATCTTTATTAAAAACAAAACCCTCAACATTTGAGAAGTCAAAGCTTTAAGCCTACTAGATACTCTCATCCTCCCTGGTCCTAGAAAGGCAACTCCCGGCAGATGCAGAGAGTTGGCTCTGTTCCAGTCCTGTGGAACCACACACCTTGGACACCGTGGGGGCCATGCTGTGAAGAGGGGACATGGTGACCAGGCCACGGTCCCACATTGGTGGCACAGCCTGACACCGTGCTGTGCCGAGCACCCTGCAGCTCCAGAGAGGACTCATGAACAGAAGGAGGACCGTACAGGGAGGGTCAAGGCTGCCACCCACAACAGATGGCCAGGAGCTTCCTGTTGCCCAGGCTGAGGGTAAGTGGGAGCCCTTGCTGGGGTCATGTGATCAGTGGCCTTCAAGGCAGCCTGGCCATGGCCCACCATGCAGGGCAGTACCAGGAGGAGGCAGGTGCTGGGTTGTGCCACCTCCCTGCTGGGCAGAAGGCAGAGACCATGCTCAAGATTCTAATACAACCTAGCCTCCCTAGAAGGAGATGCTTCAGGGACAAAGGCCACCTTGACAGGAAGGAGACGCCTGTGTCAGTTCGCCCCCAGCCACCTCTGACTCACTCATTCCTTTAATGTCCTGATCGGCTAACTTCCACGGGAGAGACAAAAGCATCCCAGGAGACCACGCCTTTAGTCCACCCAGGGTGCTCTGAACAAGAAGCCTCAATACACACTCCAAGCAGTAGCCAGAGGGGCAGAGAGCCAGGCACTCTGCCCATGGCAGCCCTCGCCTTATAACCCCTCCTGCAAAGGAGCAGAGCCGTGGGTCTGCTTGTGGGTGGGCCCCACGTCACAAGCACAGAGGGCTCTGCCTTCCACAGAGCTTCATACCGACAGAGTGGCACTGGACAGAACCGAAAGACAGACCCCACGCCAACAGGACCCGCCCGGCCTCGACAGGACACTCTGCCTCGCAGTACCAGAAATAAGCATGCACATCACTAAAACCTTCCAAAAGAGAAGACACTAGGCACAGACGGTGCGTTTAGCCAACATTTAAAGAAGAAAAAACCACCAGCTCCACATACTCTCTTCCAGAAAACCAGAGGAGGGAAATGTCCCAGCTCGTTACTAAGGCCAAAACCAGACACAACAAAAAACCTGTCCAGATTAATATCCCTCCTGAAATCAGACACAGAAATGCACAACGATATGTAAGCAAATAGACGCAGCAGCACATGGAGAGAAAAACACATCGTGACCCGGTCGGGTTTTTCCTGGAACAACGAGAGAGTCCACATTCAACAGTCAATGGACTTCACCATATTAAGAGACTAAACAAGAAAGACCAAACTATCACACCAACAGAAGAAGAAAGGGCACGACAGAGTCTGACATCCACTCATGACAGAAGTCCCAGCAAACCAGGAACCGGACGGAACCTCTTCAAACTGACCCCAGGGCATCGTCCTCCAGGGGAAACAGGCTCCACCTGGGATGGAGTGGGGCTGGGTGTCCTCTCCAGCCTGGAAGGGGGCAAGGATAGGAAATCACAGCCATGCCAAGTAGAAAGAAGGAAACAGCCCCCATGTGCATATGACAGGATGGCCCAGGTAGAAGATCCTACAGATAGGCTCCTGGGGCCAAAAAGTAAGGCTTGGAAGATCGCAGAACGCAAGGTGGGTCTGTGAACATCAATCACGTTTCTGCACACCAGCCACGAACACCCAGAAAACAGAAAGCTTGAAAAGTACCATTTACAGCAGCCCGCTAAATATGAGTTCTTTACGTAAAGTCTAACCTAATGTGACAGGATCTGCAGGCTGACAGCTACAGCACATTTAGGAAAAGAATTTTAAAACATCTGAACACATGGACACGGAAGTAGACAGATGGGGAGATTCAAGACAGTTCAAGTGCAGTTACAGATGTCAATTCTGCCCAAATGTTTAATGAAAAATCTGCTTCATAATTCACAAAATAAAAATTTACCCTTTTAAAGGGAGAAAGTGAACTGGCACTAGTGGTAAAGGACCCGGTTACCAACGCAGGAGATGTAAGAGACACAGGTCCGATCCCTGGGTCGGGAAGACCCCCTGGAGGAGGGCGTGGCCACCCACCCCAGTATTCTTGCCTGGAGGATCCCATGGACAGAGGAGCCTGGCGGGCTATAGTCCATGGAGTCACAAAGAGCCAGACACGACTGAAGCGATTTAGCGTGCAGTGTGAAACTGAACTGGCTCTGGTATATCCCTCGGGTTGAGCAACCATCACTGCTTCCCAGTTTCATCACCCAGAGCCGTGTGCCCTGAGCACTCACTCCCCACTGCCTCCCTCTAGCCACGAACAACCTACGATCTTGCCCCTGCGATTGTCTGTTCTGGGCATTTCGTACCAGTGGAGCCTACACATACTGTCACCTCTGGGAACTGGATTCTTTCACCTTTCATAATGTTTTCAAAGCTTACCCACACTGTAGCACTCATCAGTCCTTTATTCCTATTTATTGCCAAGTAATACTCCATTTATGGATATGTGTTGTGTGCTGTCCTTAGTCGCTCAGTTGTGTCCAACTCTTTGCAACCCCATGGACTGCAGCCCACTAGGCTCCTCTGTCCATGGGGATTCTCCAGGCAAGAATACTGAAATGGGTTGCCATGCCCTCTTCCAGGGGATCTTCCCAACCCAGGGATCCAACCCAGGTCTCCCGCACTGCAGGCAGATTCTTTACCATCTGAGCCACCAGGGAAGCCCAAGAATACTGGAGTGGGTAGCCAATCCCTTCATTAGGGAATCTTCCCAACCCAGGAATCAAACAAGGGTCTCCTGCATTACAGGTGGATTTTTTAACCAGTGAGCTACCAGGGAAGCCCCCATTTACTGATACACCACATTTTACTTACACATTTATCAATTAATGAACTTTTGGATTATTCCCACATTTGGAAGGATGAATACTGGCAATAAGAAAGCTTGTGCACAAGTTTTCATGTGGACATATTTGTATTTTTATTTCTCCTGAGGGAAGTCCTAGAGGCAGGACTGCAGGATGAAGACAGCAGCCTCATGTTTTGAGGAATGGCTCGGCTGTTTTCCCAAGTGGCTGTACCATTTTACCTTTCTAATTCTCCCCACACTGATGTACAGAATACAGTCCCAGTCAAAACAAACAGCAAGATTCTAAAATTTATACTGAAGAACAGAGGAACTAGCCTAACCAAGTCATTTGAAAAAGAGAAAAAAAAAATGGAACATTCCACTACCTGACCATATCAATCAGTTCAGTCCAGTCGCTCAGCTGTGTCCAACTCTTTGCGACCCCATGGCGTGCGCCAGGCTTCCCTGTCCATCACCAACTCATGAAGCTTGCTCAAACTCATGTCCATCGAGTCGGTGATGCCATCCAACCATCTCATTCTCTGTTGTCCCCTTCTCCTCCTGCCTTCAATCTTCCCCAGCACCAGGGTCTTTTCCAATGAGTCAGTTATTCACATCAGGTGGCCATTTAGGATTGACTGGTTGGATCTCCTTGCGCTCTGAGGGACTCTCAAGAGTCTTCTCCTACACCATAGTTCAAAAGCATCAATTCTTCAGCACTCAGCTTTCTTTATGGTCCAACTCTCACATCCATACATACCACAGGAAAAATCATAGCTTTGACTAGATGGACCTTTGGTGGCAAACTTATGTCTCTGCTTTTCAATATACTGTCTAGGTTGGTCATAGTTTCTCTTCCAAAGAACAAGCATCTTTTAATTTCATGGCTGCAGTCACAATATGCAGTGACTCTGGAGCCCCTCATGCAAGGAGATCCAACCAGTCCATTCTAAAGGAGATCAGTCCTGGGTGTTCATTGGAAGGACTGATGCTGAAGCTGAAACTCTAATACTTTGGCCACCTCATGCGAAGAGTTGGCTCATTGGAAAACACTCTGATGCTGGGAGAGATTGGGGCAGGAGGAGAAGGGGACGACAGAGGATGAGATGGCTGGATGGCATCACTGACTCGATGGACATGAGTCTGAGTGAACTCTGGGAGCTGGTGATGGACAGGGAGGCCTGGCGTGCTGCGATTCATGGGGTCGCAAAGAGTCGGACACGACTGAGTGACTGAACTGAACTGAAAATAAGTCTCTCACTGTTTCCATTGTTTCCCCATCTTTTTGCCATGAAGTGATGGGACCAGATGCCATGATCTTAGTTTTCTGAATATTGAGTTTTTAAGCCAGGTTTGTCAATCTCCTCTTTCACTTTCATCAAGAGGCTCTTTAGTTCCTCTTCATTTTCTGCCATAAGGGTGGTGTCATCTGCATATCTGAGGTCATTGATATTTCTCCCTACAATCTTGATTCCAGCTTGTGCTTCATCCAGCCCAGTATTTTGCATGATGTACTCTGCATGTAAATAAGCAGGGTGACAACAAAAAGCCTTGAGGTACTCCTTTCCCAATTTGGAACAAGTCTGTTGTTCCATGTCCAGTTCTAACTGTTGCTTCTTGACCAGCATACAGATTTCTCAGGAGGCAGGTAAGGTGGACTGGTATTCCTATCTCTTTAAGAATTTCCCACAGTTTGTTGTGATCTACACAGTCAAAGGCTTTGGTGTAGTCAATAAAACACAAGCAGATGTTTTTCTGGAATTCTCTTGCTTTTTCTATGATCCAATGATGTTGGCAGTTTGATCTTTGGTTCCTCTGCCTTTTCTACGTAATATAAATCTACATTAATCAGGCAGCTCATGAAGAACAGACATATAGACCAGTGGGACAGAACAAAGAATCCAGACATAAAGACACAAATATTGTTGAATGGGTACAAGGACAACTCAGGGACAAAGGAGAATCTTGTCGACAAAGTGTGTGGGAGTCCTGGATATCAACAGGCGTAAAATAGGCCTCTACCTACCCTCAAACCAAAACGAAACGAACTGCAAACAGATCATGGACCTAAACATACAAAGAACAACTCTACGACTCTTGGCAGTGCCCATATAAGAACAAAGTGATACAGGACTGCACCAAAATTAAAGGCTTTTGTTCTGCAAAGGACACGACATAGGAGAACAAACTCAGATGGGGAGAAAATATTTGCAAATTATATTTCTGACAAAGGAGCTATATCCAGACCATATAAAGAACTCTCAAAACTCAACAATAAGAAAACAAATGATCCGACTGAAGAAGAGGCAAAAGACTTTAACGGACACTTCTCCAGAAGATCCTCAGACACCACGTCACATCTGTCAGCATTCTACAGAGATGACAGGTAAAACACTAAACGCAAAGATGCAGAGAAGCTGGAACCCTCACTGAAATGCAGCTTTTCTGGAAAGCTCTGGACACCGAACACACAGTGACCACTGGACACAGCAATGCCCAAGCTGGGGATTCACACAGAGAAAGGAACCTGTGCCCACACTCGTAAGCTGAGGCACATTCATGCCAGGCAGAGCCACTCAATAATGGATGGGACTGAGCTGTGGACACTCCACCTGATGGACCTCCAGTGCTTTTCAGAAGAAGCGAACGGCCCCTCAAAGGCCCCAGCCTCGTGATCCCACTTACAGACTCCATCACACTACCAAGGCAGGGGCAGAGTTAACTGAAGGTAAATTTTAAAATAATTTGGAAACATTTCCATTGTTTAAAAAAAAAAAGTAATAAAAGCAAATTGCCCACAGGAAACCTAAATATAAAAAAGAAAAAAAACAAGGCATTCCTGAGAAAGCGCCTATCAAATGACACAACCAGGAAAATTATCTATTATTTTCACTAGACGAAAGTCAAATAAAACTCTAATAAAATTCATCAGATTATTCAATTCTTGGTCGAAATTTCTTTTCATGAGCAGGTACCAGACGCCATCTCCTGAGGAGGGTCATGTGGGTGTGCACACATCACTGTCTGCACAGAGCCAGCGTGCCAGGTGCGGCCCGAGGCCTCCGGGGCCCCTGGAGCGTACCTTGCGAGCGCAGCCCTCCTGCAAGGTCCTTGGGACCCGGTGTGTCCTCTCCAGCCGTGACAAGGCCTTGCACAGCTCCGCCTTCTCCCGCGTCACCGTGCTGAGTGCTCTGCTCAGGGACTCATTGTCCTTCAGCAGGACGTCCACCAGCTGGATCTGCAGTTCCGCAGCTGTTTTCTTCTTGAGGAGAAAACAAGATCAGCGTCTGAGAGTGTTTAGTTAAAAGACATGCATGCTACTTGTGGCTTGCATTGCTGGCTATTTCCAGGGATTTTAACTTTAAACATATTTGCATTTGGTGGCAAGCCTAAGGGGCTGGGCAGAGTGCATCAAGTCACATTCTTTTGGGCATCAGCCCGGGAAGCGTGTTAGGAAACACAACCCGCTCCGACAGCGCCTTTGTCAGGGGTAGTGCATGAAGGGCAGTGGGAAGAGCGTGCTCATCCCCAGAGGCTCCCAAGGACAGGCTCATTCTTTACAGGCCAGTGGGCATGGCGGGTCAGCCCTCCTGCTGCCTGCATTGTCCTACCTGTCCCAGAACTCTGTCAGGAATCCATAGCAGCAGTCAGGACTCCTGAAGGCCCCCTACACAGCTGATAGGCAGCTCGATTTCAGCCCAGCATCTCAGTACAAGTGCAGGGCCGTCAGCCACAGAGCAGGACAGGCCAGCGCCACCATGGGCACCGTGGACAGTGCCCTCAGCCAACCATGAAACAGGCTGATGGGGGTAGGCAGGACTGGCCACAGTGAACAAGAAAGCTGGTCTCACCCGGCAGGAGCTAGACGTGCCCAATTCAGACTTCAGTGTCTCCAGCGTGTGCAGCAAAGACGCCACTGCCTTCTCATTTGACGACGTCCAATCACTGATCGTCCTGGAGAAGGACACAGACACTCAGCAGGTGCACACGGCTCCCAGTGGTAGACACCCAAAGCTAGGCAGGTACTCCGCACAGCACCCAGGGTGCTCTGCAGTGACTGTGGCAGCCAGGATACAGTGCAGCCTGGGGGTGGGCAGTCTGTGAAGCCAGAAACCTCCGGCCACTGACCACTGACCTCTGAGGCTCCCTCAGTGAGTCCCTCTCCCTCTGCTGCTCTCTGTTGGGACTCTGAGTCGGCTACTCAGAGATGGTCAGCTATTCTAAGCGAGATTTCACCGCTCCAATAACTAAACTCAATTACAGGAGAGGGGCTGTAGCGGCTGAGCTTTTGTGTGCTCAGAAAAGGGCAAATAAATGTTCTTTCCCACCAAACAGCAGGGTCTCGGGTCCTCGACAAGGCAGAGGCATCCTGGTCCCAGGCACAGCAGCCCCAGGGCCTCAGGCAAGGCAAACCCTGCACAGACACAGGGCACTACCCACCCTGGAGCACTGGGCTTGGGCCGGACCCTCTGGGTGGGGAGCGCTTATAAAGGGGCGTGGAGTGCTTATAAAGGGGCGTGGAGACACCCAGTCGTCTGTCACGTTAGAAGGCAAGCCCATATCCTGTGGTCATCTTTCAAGAGAACACTGTGTATGAATTTATCCACACACGTGGGATGAGAAAGAGTCTGTCTCATTAAAACCTGGACCTCAATCAAAGGCATGCCCCAAATGCAGGATTTTCTTGGCACCACAGGTGCTAGGCAGCAGGGGGTGGGCCCTGAGCCACTTACCTGTCCACCGTCTGGTTGATGAAGCTGGTGAGAAGCCCTGCAGCGCAGAGTAGCTGCTGCCGCACCTTCTCCAGGCCCCGCTGCTGCTCGCGGAGGTGCTCTGGCTCTGCGTTTGGCAGCGCCACCCGCGCCTGCAGCTCCTGCACGGTCCTCTGCAGCTGCTGGATCTTGTGCTCATCCCGCTGGCGCTGCAGCTCCAGCTCCCGCTGTGGGCGAGGAAGCAACTTCACACACAGCCCAGGGCAGAGACGGGGCCCAGGGTGCAGCACGGAGGCTGCCCTCCCGGCCCGAACTGACCGGACGTGCTCTAGGCAGAGACTCTGGGTACCAGGAGTCAGGGGAGGATGGCCCTGCCCCAGACAAGCTGCATGGCAGGCCTCGAGGACCCGCAGACAGGGCCCGGGATGGGACGCACACAGGGGTGATGGTAGCAGGGAACCACAGCCCAAGCACCTCTCTGCCTCTGCAGGTGCCCCAGCAACAAGAGAGCAGGCTGGGTCATGAGGCTCTCTGTCACCCCCCTTGTGACCTGCCCTCCACTGTGGAGGAACCAGGCCACTTCCTGCCTGGTGCCCAGGACCAGTGCCCAAGGGAGGAGGCATAGGGAGGGGGGCTCCAGGGAACCGGAGACAGCCAGGCAGGACAAGACAAGACCAGGCAAAGAAGGTGCAGGCCTGGCCCGCCCCCACTCAGGCCAGCACATGGGCTGGGCCTACTCTCCACCCGGCACCTCCCGACCCCTCCCCAGCATCACCTCCTCAGGAAATGGCAGTCTTTATTGATTTTCCAAATGAGGAAAAAGGAACAAAACTGAGGGACCTGCCGATTTGCTTAAAAAAAAAAAAAAGAAAAAATGAAATTGGCCCTGAAGTAACTATAAGAAGCCTGGGCCATTATGGCCAGAAAAAGACCCCATAGTCCGGATCAAGTTAACTGCCTGCAGTAAAAATAACACCAAAATGACAACATAGCTCTTAATAAAAAATACATATCAAGGTACATTGTGAAGGACAGTTAATAATTTAACTTGGAAAACACTTTGTATTTATTTTTTAAGTAACTACGTTATCATACATTCCTGGAACTCACTCTGGGGGCCCCGAATAACCAAAGCCCAACCAGGGCCATGACTTCAGCTCCTCCGTCAGGAAACCCCCCGGCCAGGCTCTGCCCTCTGCCATAGCCCCAGACGACCCCTCCACTGCCAAGACCTCTAGTGATGAAACATGACTAAGTCCAAGGCTGTCTAACCCCGCAAGAAACACTACGCATTACTCACACACAACACACGTGAACCTGGAAACCACCATAGCGGGGCCAGACACAGAAGGCTACACACCTATGATTCACTGATATGAACCGTCCAGGAGGGGCAGAAAGTCAGTCAGCGGGTGCCGGGGCTGGGGTGCCTGCTCACAGGTTCATCCTGGGAGATGAACATGTTCTAAAATCAACTGAGTGATGGCTGCACAACTTCTAAATATACTAAAAATTGCTGAACTGTGAAATTTAAATTGGTGAACTCAATAGTGTGTGAATATCTCACTAGTATTTATTTTTTGACCATTTAATGGCAGGCTAACCATTAAAAGGACCAGGCCATTGGTTTTCTTTGTGCGCTTTAAAACCTTTTCCAGTTCAGTTCAGTTGCTCAGTCATATCCGACTCTGTGACCCCATGAATCGCAGCACGCCAGGCCTCCCTGTCCATCACCAACTCCCGGAGTTTACCCAAACTCATGTCCATCAAGTGGGTGATGCCATCTAGCCATCTCATCTTCTGTCATCCCCTTCTCCTCCTGCCCCCAATCCCTCCCAGCATCAGGGTCTTTTCTAATGAGTTAATTCTTCAGGTCAGGTGGCCAAAGTATTGGTGTTTCAGCTTCAACATCAGTCCTTCCAATGAATACCCAGGACTGGTCTCCTTTAGGATGGACTGGTTGGATCTTCTTGCAGTCCAAGGGATTCTCAAGAGTCTTCTCCAACATCACAGTTCAAAAGCATCAATTCTTCGGTGCTCAGCTTTCTTCACAGTCCAACTCTCACATCCATACATGACCACTAGAAAAACCATAGCCTTGACTAGACAGATCTTTGTTGGCAAGGTACTGTCTCTGCTTTTTAATATGCTATCTAGGTTGGTCATAACTTTCCTTCCAAGGAGTAAGCATCTTTTAATTTCATGGCTGCAATCACCATCTGCAGTGATTTTGGAGCCCAGAAAAATAAAGTCTGACACTGTTTCCACTGTTTCCCCATCTATTTCCCATGAAGTGGTGGGATCAGATGCCATGATCTTCGTTTTCTGAATGTGGAGCTTTAAACCAACTTTTTCACTCTCCTCTTTCACTTTCATCAAGAGGCTTTTTAGTTCCTCTTCACTTTCTGCCATAAGGGTGGTGTCGTCTGCATATCTGAGGTTATTGATATTTCTCCCAGGAATCTTGATTCCAGCTTGTGCTTCTTCCAGTCCAGCGTTTCTCACGATGTACTCTGC
>NW_011494609.1:5248060-5250260 GCF_000754665.1 Bison bison bison
GGAATCTTGATTCCAGCTTGTGCTTCTTCCAGTCCAGCGTTTCTCACGATGTACTCTGCATAGAAGTTAAATAAGCAGGGTGACAATATACAGCCTTGACGTACTCCTTTTCCTATTTGGAACCAGTCTGTTGTTCCATGTCCAGTTCTAACTCTTGCTTCCTGACCTGCATACAGGTTTCTCAAGAGACAGGTCAGATGGTCTGGTATTCCCATCTCTTTCAGAATTTTCCACGGTTTATTGTGATCCACACAGTCAAAGGCTTTGGCATAGTCAATAAAGCAGAAATAGATGTTTTTCTGGAACTCTCTTGCTTTTTCCATGATCCAGCAGATGTTGGCAATTTGATCTCTGGTTCCTCTGCCTTTTCTAAAACCAGCTTGAACATCAGGAAGCTCACGGTTCACATACTGCTGAAGCCTGGCTTGGAGAATTTTGAGCATTACTTTACTAGCGTGTCAGCTGAGTGCAATTGTGCAGTAGTTTGAGCATTCTTAGAATTTGACAAAACACAAAGATAGAAATTATAAAGGTAATTTTTTCAACATTTTAAAAAATATTTTTAAAAGAACAAAATAAAAGTGAATTCATGAGAAAACACAGAATATAATATCCTCAGAAACAAATACTTTTGGTTGACATATAATGTATCTAAAATTAAGATCTATCCAAAAGATAAAGGAGAGAACACTTCCAAATCTACTCTGCACAGCCAAGACCTTCCTGATACCAGAACCAAAAACACAGGAAAACTACAGAACAATATTGCTCATAAATATAAATGCAAAATCCTTAACAAAATACTAGCAAACTGAATTCAGCACTAATTTAAAAAGAATTATATACTAAATTCTTTACTGTCTAAGCCACCAGGGTAAAGAATCCACCTGCAATGTGGGAGACCTGGGTTTGACCCCTGGGCTGGAAAGATCCCCTGGAGGAGGGCATGGAAACCCACTCCGGTATTCTTGCGTAGAGTCCATAAGGTCGCAGAGTCAGACACAACTGAGCAGCTAAGCACCTCACATACACCAATTTCAAGAGGAATGCAGCCCAAGAGGGCCAGGATGGCTGAAAATATGAAAATCAATCAATTCAGAAGCACAACGGAAGCATAAAAGCCGTAAATCTCAAAAGACAGTGAAAGAGCGCACCCAATACTCTCAATATTAAAATAAACTAGAAGAGACTGAATAAACTAGAAATGGAAGGGACCTTCCTCTGATAAGGGGCAGCGACAAAAACCAAACAACTACCATCGTAGTCAGTGGTAAAAGACGACTGCTCCCCCAAGATCGGCAATGGGGCTGGACCCTTGCCCTCGCGCCTGCTTCAGCACTCTTGTAGGTTCTGGCCAGGGCAGTCAGGCAAAGAGAAGAGAGAAGGCTTCCAGGTGGGAAAGGAACAAGCAAAACTATGCCTTTCTGCAAAAAGCATGGTCTTCAATGTTGAAAATTCCAAAGAATGTATTAAAAATATTGGGACTCATAGGCCAGTTCAGCGAAGTGGCAGGACACCAGATCCAAGTATGGAAGTCACCTGCATTGCTACACGGTCACAACAAGCAATCTGAAAACAGAAGTAAAAAATAACACCACTTACAACAGCATCAAAATATAACCTTTAGGAATAAACAAAAGAAATGCAAGGTTTACCACCTGAAGTGATAAAACAAAGATCTAAATAAAGCAACTGAGCAAATAAATGAATAGACCCTCAGACTTCTCCAATGGGAAGACTTAACACTGTTGAGGAGACAACACCCCCAGAGCACTTTGCAGACTCAGTGCAATTCCTACTGAGACCCCAAGGGTCTTAACACAGAAGCCGAAGCGCCATTCACGGAGACACATGGAACTGCTTGGGCCTGAGGATTCACAACGACCTTGGGAAGGAACAAGGTAGGAGGACACAAGCTCCTGGCTCCACTTGCCACCAGGCTGCAGCGACCAGGCCGAGGGGCAGTCCGGGGCCAGCACAGGCGCGCTCACCAGCGTCTCCTTGTCTCTCTGCCACCTGCTCCACGGCTGTGTGTCCGCTCGGCTGGGCCTCAGCTCCGCTCCTGTCCTCACGTCCTCGCATGCGTCCTGCTCTACCCGTCCCCGGCCCCGCGCCGGCCTCTCCCGTGTTCCAGGCAGGGTCTCCGGAGGCGTCTTCGGTGCCGCACTTACCTCCTGCTCCCGCTCCACCTCCTCGCGGT
>NW_011494609.1:5250428-5273838 GCF_000754665.1 Bison bison bison
CCTCCAGCGCCACCTCCAGCTCGCGCACATGCTCCTCCTGGGCCCGCAGCTTCTGCAGCAGCGCCTGGTGTGCAGGCCTCTCCTGAGGCCGCCGGCTCAGCCGCTCCGTCAGGACGCGCTCGTGCTGCAGGGCCTCTGACAGCTCTCTTGCGCGGTCCCGCTCAGCCTCCAGGCTCCGCTGCAGCTCAGACATGTGGCCGCGTTCCTGCGCCAGCAGTGCCTCACAGCGTGACGCCTCGATCTGCAGCTCCTGCCGCAGGTTGTCCTTCGCTGTCTGTTCGTGTTTCAGCACCACGCATAGCTGGTTGCTCTGGGCGCACTGCTGCTCCAAAGACACCCTTAACTCCTGCGTCAGGGAACAGTGAGGCAAGAAAGATCAAACCAAGAGCAGTAGCATCTAGCCAGTTTTCGAAGCCAGAGCTTCTCCTTTGGGTGAAGGGGTGCAAGCAGTAACCACCCGCCTTGTGACTCTGGATGAGGCGCTCTTCCGAGCACAGGGCCACCACCCAATTTGCCTCCCCCTCAAACCTGCAGCCCTGGACCCCACATGGTGCTCAGCTCTTCCAGGCCTGGGGGACACCCCTGACACACAGCCACATGGCTGCCACGGGGTGCTGGCTCTCTGCCTCCTCGGTACACGGGTGGGGCGCCCACAAGGCTTTGAAGCTGCGCTAGCCTCGCAGAAGCGATTATGTGGCGGTGGTGGGGGCCACACGTGTCTATGCCCACAGGGATTCCCCTCACAGCCCCAACCCAGGCCCCAGGGCCTGAGCCCCATCACCTCCAGGGTCTTGGCACTCTGGCCCTCTCTCTGCATGTGCTGCAGCCGCTCCTCCTCTAGCTGGCTCTGCAGGGCCTGCTCCTTCATGCGCTCACCCTCCAGATGCTGCAGTGCTGCCTGCAGGTCACTCTCCTTACTATCCAGCATGGACCTGAGTGGAGACATGGGCTCTCAAAGGGACGTGGGCCAGTGCCAGGAGCTCCAAGGACCCGGCGGGTGGGCCCCGCTGTGCATTCAGTCCCCAACCCCTACCAACCCATGGGAGCAGAGCGGCACTCCCCCACACGGATCAGGACATGGGGGGAAACCTGGCTCCAGACATCCCCTTTCACTTCAAGGCTGGGAAGAAGGTGGTGGGAACCACGCAACATGCACTGAGTTTTGCCCAGAAGCCTAAAGACAGGACAGCTAGAAGGGGGAGCCTTGCAGGAGGGCCGCACCTCAACTGGAGGACCTCCTTCTGCACATCGTTGAGGGACTTGAGCAGCCGCTCGTTGTCTTGTCGACACTCGCAGAGCTCGGATTTCAGGTCTCTGACAGCGTTCTGCTCTGCCACCAGCAGCTTTCGGACATTATTTGCTTTCTCTTGCTCTTCGTTCAGGGTTTTCTGCAGGTCACTTGCTATACATTTTTCCTGCTCAACCTTATATGCCAATAATTCAACTAAAAAAGATTAAACAAATTAAAATAGCGTTATTCATGAGTCCAGAGTGAACACACAAATGACTTAGCATACCATTAGTAACAAACTAACAGGGATGGAATATGTTCACTTTGAGGGGGCTAGGGGGAGACAGGAAGTTTCTGTGACCCTGAAGCTGTTGTTTACAACTGCACCAGGATACTCAGGACACATGCCTTCTGCTCACACCACCGCCAGCCTCACCTTATGGCCGGCTGAGCCTCCAGAGACACACTGGGGGAGAGCAAGTAGGACCACCCAGCCATGCAAGGCATGTAATGTGACTGGGGGTGGGGGGCGGGGCACGTGCCCTCTTGACCCCTGTGCTGTTCAGGCCTTGGTCTCCCAGGGACAGAAGCTGGAGTTCAGCCAAGATGGACCTGCATGGAGCCCACCCTGCCTAGCGCATGAAGCTTGGTGTGACCATCCCGTGGTCATCCTGAAATGCCACCCCACCTGCCACTCCTCCTACCAGAGAATCTAGCCTGGATGGCTTTGCTGGAGAACTCTCCAAACACTAAGGAGGAGGCTGGCGTCACCCTGACACTGAAACCAGAAGAAAAAAACTATAGACCAGGACCCTCAGGAACAGAGGTGCAAAACACTCTCAAACTAGCCCAGAGGTGCACGTGCAAGCTCCAGAGAGCCTCGCAGACCACGCACTTGGTGGCCTGGGGAGATGAGGGGCTGGCCGCCCCGCCCACACCACCCAACAGGCGAGTGTCGGGGTCACACCCACCCTGCCTACGCAGCCGGTGCTCCTGCCGGCTCCCGCGGGCCTCCGCGCTGGTCAGCGCCGTGCACAGCTGCTGCAGTTTCTCCTGGTTTTGCAGGTGTGTCATCCGCAGCTGGGCGCGCAGAGCCTGGATCTCCGACAGCAGGCTGCTCCTGTCTGACAGGCAGAGGTGCTCCAACGACCTCTCCTGCTGGTCCCCCTGAGACAGGGGGAAGAGGCAGGGTAGGGGGACGTCAGACACGGCAGGAGAGGGGCTCCCAAGGGCTGGGGGCTGAGCCGGAGCAGCCCCTGCTCCCAGGATCGCTGCCACAGGATGTGTGTGACGACTGTGTGGTGTGAATGTGGGCACAGTGGCACTCAGACTCTCAGATCGCATGAGGCTCCCCCCCCAGCATCTTGGTCTCACTTTTTGGGCCAGGTCAACACCTGCCACGCACCCTGACCCTCTCTGCCAGGGTGGGGGGTGGGGTGAGGGAGGGAGATGGGGAAGCTGGCGGGAACAGAACTCCCAGGGCCTTGCGGTGCTGACCCTCTGACCTTGGGCTCAGCGCTCATAACCTGCGGCTGGGCTGCCTAGAATTGCTGATTTGTTTTCAGGGAAAGGATAGTTATTTTCCGAACAGAGAGAGATACTGAAGGAAAATAAATGCATTGAGTTTTACATTTCATGGAATATCATGCATTAAAAGGAGCAGTCACTGCCTCTAAGGTCAGGTGAAATACAGGAACTGAAATTCACATCTGAAGCATGCTCTGTCACCCCTGTGTCAGCACTGGCTGCGGGGGATGCAGGGGCACAGCTTACCTGCTCATGAACCACCTTCTCCAGCCTCTCGAGCAGGGAGCCGCAGCCCCCAGGGCCCAAGCCACAGAGCTGGGGCCACAGCTCCACTCTCAGCATCTCCCGTTCCTTCTCAAAGGCCTCCTGTACAGTCTGCAGGAAGTCTCCCTTCCAGTCCAGGCCCACGTTGGAAGATGCCTAAAATATCAAAGCAAAAAACCCATGTTCCTACAGACGCATCCTGCAGGTTCAACAGGACCCACCTGACTGACAGGGACACATGCACAACCTCAAGCACCCTGGACAGCAGGAGCAAGCGGTACCTCTGGGGGCAGAGAACCCCTCAACCCCAGCGAAGACGGAACACACACCAGCAAGCAAACCTCTTCCCACTGCTATACCAGAGCCCCAGGGCTAGGGGAGGCCGGATCCTGAGTGTGTGTGTGTGTGTGTGTGTGTGTAATGAGCCCAGGGGCTAGGGGAGGCCAGGCCAAGTGTCAGTGTGTGTGTGGGTGCATATGTATGTGTGTCCATGAGCCGCAGGGCTAGGGGAGGCCAGGCCCCGAGTGTGTGTGTATCTGTGTGTATGTGTGTTCATGAGCCCCAGGTTTAGGGGAGGCCCGGCCCTGAATTGTGTGTGTGTCTGTGTATGTGTCTGTGTACATGAGCCCTGGGGCTAGGGGAAGCCAGGCCCTGAGTGTCTGTGTGTGTCTGTGTATACATGAGCCTGGGACTATGGGAGGGCAGGCCGAATGCGTGTGTGTACACGAGCCCCCGGGCTAGGAGAGGCCAGGCCCTGAGTGTGTCTGCATATGTGTCTGCGTGTGTGTACACAAAGCCAGGCCGTGTGTTTGTGCACACACACACGCAGGTGCATCTATGTGGTCCGTGTGTGGGTGTGTGTGTGTGTGTGTGCAGGTGTGTCTGTATAGACCATGCACAGCCTGGCTGCCTTTTGGCGAGCTTGGGCCTGCCTGCACCCTTCCCCTAAAGCTCGGGGTCTGCCCACTGCTGCAGCCACGCTCCAAGGCCAGCCGGCTCCCTGTGCGTGGGGACTCAGCATCTGTCCCTCACCTCCGTGCTGCCTCTCAGTCAAGGAGTGGACACTGAGACCCTGTGGTCGCAGACCCCGTCCCCACACCCATCTCCATCATGAGCTGCCAGCAGAGCTCCGTCGCACCTCTTCACCCAGCCTCTCCTGCCTGAACAGGGTCAGGAAGGTGCTGACATGGGGCTGGAGCCCAAAGGATGCGAGTGAGAGAGTGGCTGACCAGGCATGGCCTCCCCGCCTACCGCTGACCTGCCTCTTGTCCCTTTACTCCCATTTCTTGACTGGTCCATGCCCACTGCTTCTCTTCTTTACCTTGAAGGCCTGTACCTTCTCTCCCTTCTGGGATCCTGGGGTGGGATGCTCCCTGGGAGCAGGCACTGCCTCCAGCAGGCCCTGGCCCCCCACTGGAAGGCACTCGAGGCGGGCGCTAGGCTCGCTCCTGCTCAGGATGTGGGGGGGTCCTTGGTATTCGGACAGGGCCAGGATGTGGTGGCTCTCATCACATACCATCTGCAGCAACGCCTGAAACAGATAAACATTTCAGAAAGAAGGAAAAGAGGCGTGAAGCCTCTCACCATTGCTGTCACCCATGAAGGCTCACCAGGATGCCCCACGGCCTTTGAACAGAGTCCACTGCTCTGACCAAACTTTCCTCCTGTAACAGTCAGAGGAAAAGACAGAGGAACCAGAGATCAACTTGCAAACATCCACTGGGTCATAGAAAAAGCAAGAGAATTCCAGAAAAACATCTACTTAATTGATAACCTAAAGCCTTTGTGTGGATCACAACAAACTGTGGAAAATTCTTCGAGAGATGGCAATACCAGACCACCTTACCTGCCTCCTGAGAAACCTGTATGCAGGTCAAGAAGCAACAGAACTGGACATGAAACAACGGACTGTTTCCAAATAGGGAAATGAGTACGTCAAGGTTGTATATTGTCACCCTGCTCATTTAACTTACATGCAGAGTACATTGTAAGAAATGCCAGGCTGGATGAAGCTCAAGCTGAAATCAAGATTGCAGGAAGAAATAACAATAACTTCAGATATGCAGATGACACCACCCTTAAGGCAGAAAGTGAAGAAGAACTAAAGAGCCTCTTGTGAAAGTGAAAGAAGTGCAAAAGCTGGCTTAACATTCAACATTCAAAAAACTAAGAGCATGGCATCTGGTCCCGTCACTTCATGGTAAATAGATGGGGGAAAAGTGGAAACAGTGACAGATTTTATTTTCTTCAGCTCCCAAATCAGTGCAGACAGTGACTGTCAGTTCAGTTGAGTCGCTCAGTCCTGTCTGACTCTTTGTGACCCCATGGATTGTAGCACACCAGGCTTTCCTGTCCATCACCAACTCCCGGAGCTTGCTCAAACTCATGTCTATCAAGTCGGTGATGCCATCCAACCATCTCATCCTCTGTGGTCTCCTTCTCCTCCTGCCTTCAATCTTTCCCAGCATCAGGGCTTTTTTCAATGAGTCAGTTCTTCCCATCAGGTGGCCAAAGTATTGGAGCTTCAGCTTCAGCATCAGTTCTTCCAATGAATATGCAGGACTGATTTCCTTTAGGATTGACTGGTTTGATTTCCTTGCAGTCCAAGGGACTCTCAAGAGTCTTCTCCAACACCACAGTTCAAAAGCATTGATTTTTTTAGCACTCAGCTTTCTTATGTAGCCATGAAATTAAAAGACACTTATTCCTTGGAAGAAAAGCTATCACAAACCTAGACAGCATATTAAAAAGCAGAGACATCATTTTGCCAACAAAGGTGTGTATAATCAAAGCTATGGTTTTTCCAATAATCATATACGGATGTGAGAGTTGGACCATAAGGAAGGCGGAGTGCCAAAGAATTGATGCTTTCGAATTATGGTGCTGGAGAAGACTCTAGAGAGTCCCTTGGGCAGCAAGGAGATCAAACCAGTCCATTCTAAAGGAAATCAACCGTGAATGTTCATTGGAAGGACTGATGCTGAAGATGAAGCTCCAATACTTTGGCCACCTGACACGAAGAACTGACTTATTGGAAAAGACCCTGATGCTGGGAAAGATTGAGGGCAGGAGGAGAAAGGGGTGACAGAGAATGAGATGGTTGGATGGCATCACTGGTTCAATGGACCATCACTGGTTCAATGAGTTTGAGCAAGCTCCGGGAGATGGTGAAGGACAGGGAAGCCTGGCGAGCTGTAGTCCGTGGGGTTGCAGAAAGTCAGACATGACTCAGCGACTAAACCACCACCACCACCACTGTCAGAGACAAGTGAATTTCTGTGTGAGCTGCTCCAAGAGAGACCCTATAATCCAGCGTCCCGCCTGCTCCCTCAGGTGGACACTCATTTCAGGGAAATCCACGGCCAGGTCAGCAAGATGCCAGGTGGCTCCATGGCTCTCTGGGACAAAAGCTGCCCTCCAGGAGGAAGACCCGAGGGCCACACAGTCATCTGTGCTTCGGTGAGGCACCTGCAGACAGTGCGAGGCTGACCACTGACTACTGCAGCCCTCCCATGCCCCAGCTCGGCCAGAGTCCCCACCACGGGGTCTGTGAGCACAGCAAGGGTCTTCCATACCACTGGGATTTGGAGGGGTGGTTACAGAGCCATGGGACACGGGACACACCTGCCAGCTGTCTGTCCTACACACAGAAGCTGAGAGCGGAAGGCAGCACCCCCCACCCAGGGCCGTCCTCCTAGAAGCTGGGGCTACGACATCGTGTCTGGGCACCAGGACCGAGCCCATGGCATACACACACAGGCTCCACAAGGGCACCTTAGGGAAATGCAAAAAGAGCAACTTGGAGGCTTGTGAGAGAGAACAACTAGTCACTCAACTATAACAGAAACAGGTTTTCCTCTAAATCTAATGATGCGGCTAAAAAACTAAAATATGCTGGACGCCACAATATATGTTTACTTTGAAAGCAGTCATCTTTAACACCCTAAAACAATTTCACATTAAAAAACAGTGTACATGACACAGAATGGATGCAAACAGCAGCCACAGGAAAGGAGGGGTGGGAGACGGATAGGGTCAAGTGGACAGGGAGCCCGCAGGCTGTGGGTCACATGATGAGAAGCCACATGTTCTGAAAAACACACTGGAGAAGAACAGTGGTGACGAACGAAGTCCTCTGCCCTCGCCACCCGGACCTTCAGCAGTATCCCCAGCTTCAGGACAGGCCGAGCTGTGACTGCCTGATGCTCCTGAGACTCAGCCCCAGGGTGGAAGGTCCACATGCCCAGCTGAGGACTGCGAGGCAGGGCGGGGGCAGCCAGCGGGGAATGTGGCAGCGGGGCTCCGACCAACAGGACAGGCCGCCTCGGGGTGACCACTCCCGAGTTTCTCTCCCACCACCTCAGCGCTTCCGAAAAGGGCTTTGCTGAGTTTCTTTCTTTCATTTCTAATACCTAAGCATCAAATACTAAGTGTCAAAGCCTAAGCATAAAACATGGTCATTAACAACCAAATGGCTTCTTTAAAAATTAGGAATCCTCATATGAGGTTGCCTGGGTGGGAAACACTAACAGAAACGTGTTTTTTATGGTCTTACATCATATAAAGAGTTGAGGAATATAAAAAAAGAAAGAAGAAACAGCTACAAGATATTACTTCAATTACAATTCTTACAGGAATAAAAACAATATCATTTTGAATTGAATTTCAAAGAAAATTTTACTTAACGTCAAAATTGCTTCCTTTGTGGACACTTACTACCTGAATAAAACAGGACAGTGGGGGCTCTCTCGTAGTCCAGTGGTTAAGAATCCACCTTGCAATGCAAGAGACATGGGTTTGATCCCTGGTTTGGGAAGATCCCACATGCCGTGGAGCAGCTAAGCCCGAGTTCCACAGCTACTGAGCCGGCGCTCTAGAGCACACGAGCCACAACGACTGAAGGACTGAAGCTTAGTGCCTGGAGCCTGTGCTCTGAATGAGAAGACACCCGAGCAGCCCACGCACCACAGCGAACAGCAGCCCCAGCTCGCTGCAACTAGAGAAAGCCCGCAAGCAGCACTGAAGACACAGCACGGCCAAAGAATAAAAAAAAATCTTAAAAAAAAAAAAGGAATAGTGACATATTTACTTATTCAGCCAAGTTTACATCAATGGTTTTGCCATAAAAAGATTTCTAAAGTGAAGACAGAAGAAAAGTTCCCCCTGAATTCTGCCTTTCAGGGTAGGGGAGGCATTAACTGACCTTACTGTGGTCATTTCGCAACACAGACATGTAAATCCTTATGCTGTCATGTGTCAGCTAAGCTAGAAAAATGTTTATATTCTGCCTGCAGGTTAAATCCCTGGACGCCGATGGGGTGGCCATCTCTCCTCATCGCAGAGAACCAGCTTGACCCGAGTGCTCCTCTGGAGCACAGCTGTGAGAGGCCAATATGGACTCAGCCCTGGGACCCAGGAGCTGCCCGGGGGTGGCTCAGGGTGACCGTCTGGGCTTCCAAAACAGAGACTCATTGGACCCCCTGTCGTTCCCACCATCCTGAGAACAGTACCAGTGGGAATATGGCAACATCCTGGGTGTGCCCATGCCATGCGATGCCAAACATGCGTTCTTTTTGGGCTGTACGAGCCAAAAGCAAAGATATTCCTTCTCAAGAGCAAAGAACAGCACCTCGTGGAGACTCAGGGAAGGATGAAAACACATCTCTGCGCCATGGGCCTGAAGCAGAGCGGGGTGGGTTCTCCTGAGCCTGCAGAGCGCAGCCCCTCCCACCTCTGCGGGTGCCCTGGCACAGAGCCCCCAGGTCGTCTCAGGAAAGCCTCCAAGGCCAAACAAACAGGAACCACAGCTGCTTCCCAAACAGGGTTGTGAGTTCCGACACCTGACCTAGACTCAGGACACAGATCTAGTTTTGTCTTGAGACTCATGACGACACTGTGCGGGCAGGCCCACTGTGTGCTGTGCTGTGACAGGCACTATGGGAGGCGCTGGACCCCCAAGCATGGCCGTGGCCCCTCCAGTGTAGCAGGGTACCCACCTGGGACAACTGTCCTTATGACCCTCCCAACAGCAGCATCTCTCCTCCCAGAAATACAACACAAGGCACAAAGTCAGAGCAGGGCTGAGGCTGGTACAGCTACTGACGGGCCAGAGGGAAGGCCCCTTGAGCTGGCCCCTCCTCACAGCCACTACCTTCACTTGCTTCGGATGGACTTCCTTCTCCTTCATGGTGTCCAGCGGCCGTCGGCAGTCCCTGGGGGTGACGGGGGGCGCTGCGGGGCTGGCAGTGGGAGCTCCCAGTCTTCCCGAACCTTGGCTCAGTGGTTCTGCAAACTCCACACCACCACCTGGAAACACACTGCACAGTCAGGGCTGGACTGGCCCAGAAGTCTAACTTCTCACATGTGCCAAGGAGCACTCAAACACAGCAAAAGACAGGGAGAAACAGAGACTGAGAGAGTCAGAAGAAACAGAGTCAAGGCAGCTAACAGAAAACATCAGAAAAGCTAAAACTCCCAGAGAAGTGACAAGGGCAGTATCATTCAGGAAGGGGAATGGAAGCCTCACGAGAAAAGGAAGAATCAGAAATCAGAACAGAATTCAAATCGTAGGAAGCTTAAGAAGCTCTGAAACTTCTCTTGAATATGAGAACAAGAAAACAAAGATGTGGAAAAAGAGAAAGTTTTAAGTCCAGGAGGTCCAACATGTGGTCAATAAGAATGAAGACGACAGCAGAGAGGAAGCTCAGGGGAGACAACCCAGGGAGTAAGAGGCGTTCTCAGGTGGATGACACGCTCTGGGGCCAGGCACTACACCCACCACATCCAGGCCCAGGACTGTGGGATCCAAACTCTGCAGGAACCTGCCTGCCTGCCCACCCACAGTCAAGCCCAAGCCTCATATCAGGAAGATGTCAATGTTCGTACAGAAAGCACCTCGCGCACACTTTTCTCCAGAAGCTTGTAGAGAACAGAAAGGACGAGGGGTCTGACCCGAGGCGAGGACCACATCCAGAACACAGGGAAGGCCGTGGAGGGCAGCACACAGCCGCACTTGGACACATGTCCTTGAAGTGCAGGCTCTCTTGGCTGGTGATGGGGCAGAAAGTGCAGGCTGGGCTTCCAGGGATCAGGGCAGGAGGTGGGCGGGGTTTGTTGCCAGGAGGCGGAGACCTGTTACTTTAACTCGAAGCTGTGATTTAGGAACAAACACTAGAGTGAACCTCTGAAAGCTGAATGTGGTGTCCTCAGGACAGTGGACGAGAGGCTGCATGGGGACGCACCTTGCAGCCGCTCACACTGTTACATCGCGCAGCTGCTGCCGGGGGAAGCAAGAGCGTCAGCTGGAAAGAGCTGGCCCCGAGCTGCGAATGCTGACACGGCCTCCGATCTGGACTTCACTGCTGCCCTGTTATCAAAAGGGCCCCAGGAGCCAAGGAGGACTTCATTAAAACACCTTGAGGTAACTCACTTGTAAAAATCTAACAATTATAAAAGTGTGAAGTCAGGAGCCATGGTGTGGTGACCACCGCTGTGACGATATAGGCAGGACCACCAAGAACCATCGATAGAGGCTAAGTGGATCTGAACATGAGAAGAGACCATTCCAAAGTCTTGAAAACCTACCCAGGACACTTGGCTGTTCAGAAGGAACAGGATGAAGCCTGGCAGTACGACCACAGGATCTGAGCTGACCTGCAGGAAGAGCGCAGCACCATTACTGTGCTTCCAATTCCCTGAGAGACAGTCACATGCTCACATACGCCAACAGGCCTGCCGAGGACCTCAGGGATCCTCACGGCCGGAGCTCTGTGCCTGGCACCTGGCCTGCATTCCAGTCTCCACCCCGCAAAGGACGTCTGGATTCATGGTGCTGGCCGCTGCTAGTTTCTATAAAGGGCACTAACAGGACAAAACCTCAGGAACGTCTGTGGACTCGATGCTGCCCCTGAAACAAGTACAGTGCTGTGGACTGGACCCCGCGAAATACATGTGACCTTCTCAGGAACAAATGCCTTCAGGTCCTCAAGTAACAGAACACAAACCCGGGGGGAGACAGAGACAGAGAGAGATGCAGAGACACAGAGACGCGGGCCAGTCTGTGCTCTGAAACTGTAAAAACAAAGCTCGTGGCTGACTCACTTTTTCCATCGCTTTTTCCTTCTAACCCAAGAGGAGGTGATCGTGACTTTTCTTGAGAATCAAGAGATGTTATGATAAAATCTTCAACATCCTTCTCCTGTTCAAACACGTAGATTTTTAAATGGTCACAAAATAATAATTTTTATATCATAGAATTGAACTTCCCAGATGGAAACTTTCTAAGACCTCAATTTATCACCTTCCCACATAGAACTCAAACAGAAAAGGGTTCAAAGCTGGTGGACACAAGGTCATAACGTTCGTTTTAATCAAACTCATCTACATTTCTCTAGGAATATTTTAAAGGTTTCACTGGCAAATATTTTAGATTTTTAAAATTTTGCATGATGTGTGGGAGCATATGGATACAAAATGGAAGCATATGGATATGGAGTGGTAATACATGGATACTTCAAATTGCATGTATCCTATAATTTATTTTTCATCTAATCCAAGATACACAAAATCTCAAAGCTATGTTAGATAAACTATAACCTAACCCCAAAATAATACATTGAAGTGTCCTTGAAACTGATCACATTATATGTAGAGCCTGTGAAACATGAAATACAACTGAAAATAAACCTAAAATACATATTCTAAACTAAGAGCTGATATGCAGACCACACACGAAGATGGGTTTGTGATGACACTTCCCAAAGCCAGTGTGACTTAGCAAACTCAGGCGTGCAGTGTATCTGAGTAAGGCTAATGCATTTCATGTACTGTTAAAAACAACCCAAGTGCTCTGGATGTTCCTATTACAGTAGATTTGGGTCCGTCCTGCAGAACGCTGACCGTCCCTACACTTGCTGACCAAGGGAGTGCCAAGTGCTCACCCATGCCTGGCCAAATGGCCACATCAAGAGGTGAGCCAACAATGGCTGCAGCTGTGACTCCCCCGGCCACAGACACACAGCCCAGTGTGAACAAACTGCCCTTCAGCATCCCATGGACCCAGATCAGGACAGAGCCTGGGGAGACCACTTACCACAGGCACCCGCTGGGCATGGTGGTTGGCAGAGGGAACGCCGTCTGCAGCTAATGGAGACCCCACCCACTTAGGGGCTGTTCCTGCAGCTGACTCGCCCGGGTAACAAAGCCGCCCCGACTGGTCAGCCTGGAGCACGTGGGTGCTTGTCCCATCCCAAAGCGAGGTGTCCAGGCTGTGCAGGCTCAGGGCATCTGAGCAGGGTGTCAGGGGCAGGTTGGGCAGGGGCTCAAGGGTTGAGTCCTCCCTGACAACCTCAGGGGAGCTCCAGGGGGACAGGCCCATCGTCCTGAGCACGTTCTTCGAGGGCTTGGACCCCTGGGAATGGGTGAGGTCCTGGGAGCACCCATGCAAGTGGCCCTGCAAGCAGAGTGACCTGTCCTGCAAAGTGACCTGCTCTCCCGTGGGAGCATCTGGCTCATTTCTTATCAATGAATCCGAATTTCCAGTGACTTCAGCTAGATCCCATATGATGTTAAATGTATCAATAGGAGGTGATTTGTCAGTTTCTTCACTGTTATCAGAACCATCACTCAAACCATCTTCTAAAGCACATGGAGATGCCAATGCCTGCTGGTATTTAAAGTCCTCCATCTCGATGTTCTGGAAGCTCATGGAACACACCAGATGGTTCAGTTTTTCTTGAAGTTGTTTCACCTGAGCTATGAGATCAACTTTCTGTAGCCGACAATCTTCCAGTAGTTTTCCCTTATCCTGCAGGTAAGGAAGAACATGCATACAGTAAAATGGCTGAATTTCATGTTGCCACATTTGCCTGTTATTTATGAGCTAATTTCAGAGACTGTCTGAACAATTAAGGCTGTGGTTCCATGATGAGCCCTTTGTCCCTCTAGACTCTTTACGATTTTAAGTTTTAAAAAATCCCATGAAGGGCTCAAAGCTTAAAACTTGTTCCCTAAGGTAACCACTGGAGAAGATCTGGAAGGATGGGAGGGCAGGCAGCACCAGGGTCCCCTTTCCCACCTGGATGACAGCCACTGGCAGAACATGTCCAATATGACTATTCTGGAAGTCTACAGTCTACTGAAGGACTAGAGGGTAACTGCTCTCAGCTCTTAGCACAGAAGCACCACCCAACCCCCAATCCAGGGCCTGGGGGCAGCTGTGCACGTGCCCTGAAGCATTGGCAGGAAGCAGGGTGGGCTGTCCTCTAAAAACTGGGAGTGGCGCTCTGACTGCTGCTTCTGATCAGAGGAGCAGAGACAGCCAGTCTGCTGCACCTGCCCACCTGGTGAAAGTGACTTCCAGGGGACTGAAAGGACTGGTGCCCTCTTATCCCTACCAAAGTGTTTTCCTCTTTGGGGAAAAATTTTAAACCTAGGACATTCAAAAACAACTGCACATGCAGAGGAAATGATAAAGTGACTACATGTGCCTTGGAAAAAGGAACAGGCTAAGAAAAGATGTGAGAACCTAAGTTTATATCTCACCCTGATCCTCTGCACAGAGACATCAATCCAAAATAAAAATAAAAATAAAAATAAAAATAACAACCCCACATGAACAACAACAACAAGAAAACAAATACTGAGAAGGAAGGAAAGTACGATTTCTAGGTTTACATTAGTAAGATTAAAAAGGTTCAGTGTTCAACAATAACAACAAAAATCACCAAAAAAAAAAGGAAATAGGAAAGTATAGATCCTACACAGGAAAAAGTATGTCTACAGAAATCATCCCTGAAATAGACTTGATGGTGGATGAATAAAGACTCTAACACAACTGTCTTAAAGATGCTCAAAGAACTAAGGAAAATACAGAGAAAGTGTAAAAAAAAAATTATGAACAAAATAGAAACATCAATTAAAAAAAATCACAAAGAAATTCTGCAGTTGAAAACTATAATAACTGAAATTTAAAACTCACTAAAGGGATTCAAAGGTAGATCTGAGAAGGCAGAAGAAAGAATTAGTGAATGTGAAGACAGAACGACGGAAATGACCAAGGCCGGGAAGGAGGCTGAGAAAAGTAAATGGAGCCTCAGGCACCTGTGGGACACCACTAAACAACCCAGCAGACACACTGATGGAGTCCCAGCAGAAGGGAGAGAGGAGGCAAAGAGAACAAACAGGGACATAATGAATGAACTTTCCAAATCGGATGAACGATATGAACATAAGTACCCAGGAAACTCAACCAACTCCAAGTAAGATGAACTCAGACAGACACCAGGACATGTCCTAATCAAACTCACACAAAGCCAACGTGAGACTCTTGAAAACAGCAAGAGAGAAGTGACTTGTTGTATACAAAGATCTTCAATAGGATTATCAACAGATCTCTCCACCAGAAACTTTGAAGGCCAGAGGACTGTGGGTCTGTATATTCAAAGGGCTAGAAGATGAAGAACTGTCAACTAAGAATCCTAAATCCAGCAAGACTCCTTCAAGAGGAAGTGAGAAATAAGACATTCCCAGATAAACAAAAGTTGAGGGAGGTTGTTACCACTAAGTCGTGCCCTGTAAGGAATGTTCAAGAGAGTTGTTTAGTTGCTAAGCCCACCAGACTCCTCTGTCCATGGGATTTCCCAGGCAAGAATATCGGAGTAGGTTGCCATCACCTTCTCCAGGGGGCCTTCCTCACTCAGGGACTGAGCCTGTGTCTCCTGCATTAGCAGGCAGGTTCTTTACCTGAGCCACCAGGGAAGCCTCCATTCAAGAGAGTCCTGCAGGGGGAATAAGAGAACCCTAGACAGTAACGCAAAGCTGTACAGAGATATAAAGATCTCAGTAGGTAAACATATGGGCAGTTATAAAATCTAACATTATTGTAACAATGGTTTCTAACTGCATTTTTTGTTTTCATCCTGATTTAAAAGACTAATATATATATTCTTAAGTTATTAATCTAAAAGTTAGTATTACTGTAACTTTAGTTTCTAACTCCACATGTGTTTTCTACATAATTTAAGAGATTAATGCAATGAAAGGAATTATTAGTTTATGTTTTGAGGCACACAGTTATAAAGATGTCTTTTTATTACATCAAAAACCAAAAGGAGTGGGGATGGAGCTAAAAGGAACAGAGTTTATGTGTTATTAAACTTAAGCTGGTATAAATGCAAATCAGTATTTTGTGTTAGGATGCTAATTGTGAAAACAGCAATAGAACACACACAAAGAGTAATGAGGAAGGAACTTAAAAATATTTCACCATTTTAAGAAATTAATTAAATGCAAGAAAAGATAGTAATGTAGGAAATGAGGGATCAAAAAGAGCTGTAAGGCATAAAGAAAACAGCAAAACGGCAAAAGCACAGGATTCCTTATCAGCAACAACTTTAAATATAAATGGATAAATAAAGCGCTCCAAAAACAGAGACTGGCAGAGTGGATAAGAACATGTGATCCGACTCTCGGGCTGGCCGAAGGGCCACTTGCTTCTTCCCGTAAGGTGGCTCTAGCACTGCTTAGCTGTGTTTAACATCATTCGAAACAGTTTTGTTAGACTGTATCGTGACTGTGTCATATCAGCACGCATTTTTAATAAAACATCAAAACTGGTGAATTTTTGTGTAGCCATTTTAATATTTAAGATGGAAGAAAAGCAACATTTTTGGCATACTATGCTTTATTATTTCAAGAAAGGTAAAAACGCAATTGAAAAGCAAAAGATTTGTTCAGTGTATGGAGACCATGCTGTGACCGATCAAATGTGTTAAAAGTGGTGACATTTCATACTGGACGTTTCTCACTGAGCAATGCTCCAAGGTCAGGCAGACCGGTTGAAGTTGTTACCAGAGAGATTAATTGAGACCAATCAACATTATGCCATGCAGTAGATAGGCGACGTACTCAAAATATCCAAATCAAGTGTTGAAAATCATTCATACCAGCTGGGTTATGTTAATTGCTTTGATGTTTGGGTTCCACATTAGTTAAGTGAAAAGAACCTCCTTGACCATACTTTCCCATGTGATTCTTAAACGTAACGAAAATGTTTCATTTTTAAAACAAATTGTGACAGGCAACGAAAAGTAGATATTGCACAATAATGTGGAATGGAAGAGATCATAGGGCTACTGAAATGAACCACCACCAACTACACCAAAGGCTGTCTTCATCCAAAGAAAGTAATGTTGTGTATATGGTGGGACGGGAAGGTAGTCATTTATCATGAGCTCCTTCCAGAAAAACCAAAGAATAAATTCCAACAAGTACTGCTCCCAGTTAGACCAACTGAAAGTAGCACTCAACGAAAATCAGTTCAAAATTAGTCAACAGAAAAGTCACAGTCTTCCATTAGGATAAGCAAGAACGCATGTTTCTTTGATGACCAAGCAAAAACTGTTACAAACTGGGGAAGTTCCAAATCATTCACTGTATTCACCTGACATTCCACCTTTGGATTTCTATTCATTTCAGTCTTTACAAAGGAAAAAATTTCAATTCCATGGAAGAATTTAAAAGGCAACTTTTAAAAGATAAAAACTTGGGAAGATGGAATTATGAAGTTGCCTGAAAAATGGCAGAAGGTAGTGGAACAAAATGATGACAACATTGTTCAATAAAGTTCTTGGTGAGAATGAAAAATGCTCCTTTTAACTTTAAAACCTAAGGAACTATGTGGTCAATTCAATACATGCTGTCCACAGAAGTTCACTTTAAACCCAAAGACACAAGCAGGTTGAAAATAAAAGGATAAAAAAAGATATTCCATGCAAACAGTAACCAGAGAAGAGCAGGTGACCCTTTCAATGTAAATTTATTTATAAAATAAATTTAAGCCAAGAAAAGTTATGAGAGACAAAGAGGAGATGGAATCAATAATAAAAAATCTCCCTACAAAACAAAGCACTGGACCTGATGCCTTTGCTGGTGAATTCC
Source organism: Bison bison bison (assembly GCF_000754665.1). Lineage (NCBI taxonomy): Eukaryota > Metazoa > Chordata > Mammalia > Artiodactyla > Bovidae > Bison > Bison bison. Next base: position 5,267,389 of record NW_011494609.1, read on the forward strand.
ACCAAACATGTAAAGAAATACTATCAATCCTTCTCAAACTTTTCTAGCAAGTTTTGAAAAGGAGGAAGCACCAGGCCCAGATGAGTTCACTGGTGAATTCTACTAAACATTTAAGAAAGATATTATACCAATTCTTTGCAGTCTCTTTCCTAGCACAGAAGCAAAGGGAATGCCTCCTGATTCATTCTGTGAGGCCTGCATTACCTTAAAGCCAAAGATACTACAAAAAAATGAAAACTATAAACCAACATCCCTTATATTTATGCAAAAATTCTTAACAAAATAATAGCAAATCAAATTCAACAGTATATTAAAAGGGTTATACATCATAATTAAGTGGTAGTTATTCCTTAAATTCTACACAGGAAAAATCAGTTAATGTACCATGGTACATTAAACTCGCATGTCATTTCAGTTGATGCAGAAAAAGCATTGGAAAATCTAATACCCTTTCACAACATTCAATTCAGCAAACTAGAAGCAAAAGGAAACTATGTCAACACAAAAGCCACGTGAGAAACCCACAGTGAACACCATACTCAAGGATGAAAAATTGAAAGCTTTTCCTCTAAGATCAGGAACAAGCAAAGGATGCCCAATTCCCTTCAACACAGTACTGGAAATCCTAGCCAGAGCAATTAGACAAGAGAAAGAAATAAAGGGCATCCAAACTGGAAAGGGAAAAGTAAAATGATCTATATTCACAGATGATATGATTCTACATGTAGAAAACTTAAAGATTTCACAAAGAAACTGTTAGAACTAATAAATGAATTCAGTAAAATTGCAAGATACAAAGTCAGCATATAAAGTCAGCTGCATTTCTATGCAGGAACTATCTGAAAAAAATTAAAACAATTCCATTTATGACAGCAACAACAACAAAAATAATTTTTTTTTTTTAAAAAGGAAGGAAGAAAGGAAAAATTAACCAAGAATTCATCAAGGAGGTGAAAGACTTGCACAATGGAACTACAGATATTCTTAAAAGAAATTAAAAGAGGACATAAATAAATGGAAATATGTCTCATGGCTATGGATTTAAAGGCTTAGTATTAAAATTAAAATGTGTCAATACCACCCAAAGCATTCTACATATACAAAGCTGTTCTATCAAAATTCCAAAGACCTTTTTTACAGAAATTAAAACACCCATTCTGAAATTCACAAGATGTTTTAAAGGACCCTGAACAGCCAAAATAATCTAACAAGAACAAAACTGAAGGACTCAGTACTTCTTGATTGTAAAATTTATGACAAAGCTATAGTAATCAAAACAGTGTCAGAGTCTCATAAAAACAGACATATGAACTAGTACAGAAAGCCTAGAAATAGACACTTGCATACACTGTTATGTGATTTCTGACAATGGTGCTAAGATCATTCAGTGGGAAAGGACAGTCTTTTCACACATGATGCTGGTAATACAGGATATTAACATGCAAAAGAATGATGTTGGACCCTTACCTAAAACCACGTACAAAAATTAACACCAAATAGATCAAAGACATAAAACTATAACACTCTGAGAAAACACATGGCAAAAGCTTCACGATGCTGAACTTGGCAACTATTGCCTGTATATTACACAAAAGATATCAGACAGATCAAAGACAAACTGGACTTCATGACATTTTTAAAATTTGTGCAGCAAAAGACACTGTCCATAGAGTAAAAATGCAACACACGAAATGGGAAAAAATATTTACAAATCATACACCTGATAATACATGGATCTTCATTATTTAACCAATACTTTAGTCAACTGTTGTGAAGAACTGACTAACTGGAAAGACCCCGATGCTAGTAAAGATTGAAGGCAAAAGGAGAAGACGGTGGCAGAGGATGAGACGGTTAGATAGCATCATCGACTCAATGGACATGAACCTGAGCAAACTCCAGGACACAGTGGAGGACAGGGAAGTGGGGTGTGCTGCAGACCATGAGGTTGCAAAGAATCCGACAGAACTTAGCAACTGAACAACAATAATACCTGAAAAGGGATTAATATATCCAGAAAAATATAAAGAACTCCTAAAACTCAATTAAAAGAAACCATACAACTTGATTCAAAATTTGCCATGATGAGACATCTCTCTAAAGAACATATATAAATGGCCAATGAGCACATGAAAAGATATTCAATAACACTAATCATTTGAGAAATGCAAACCAAAACTATAATTAGATACCACCTTCCAACCATTAGGATGACTACTTTACAATGGAACCTTCATATACTTTTGAAAGAAATGTAAAATGGTACAGCCACTGTGGAAGACACTATAGTAGTTCTTCAGAAAATTCGCAATGGAATTATCACATGATTCAGCAACTCTAGTATTGGGTGTACACCTAAAAGAACTGAAACCAAGGTCTCAAAGAGATATCTGTACACCATGTTCACAGCAGCACTACTCACAAGTTAAAACGTGGAGGTACAACGTCCCTGGCAGTCCGGTGGTTAAGGCTCTGCACTCCCAACGAAGGGGGCTTGGGTTCGATCCCCGGTCAAGGAACGAGAACCCATACACCCCAACTACAGAGCCTGTGTGCCACAACTAAAAAGCCTATACGAAGCAACCAAGGAGCCCACACATAGCAGTGAAGACATCATGTGCAGCAACTGAGACCCAGAGCAGCCAAATAAAACAATAAAAATTTTGAAAATGTGGAAGCAACTCAAGCATCCATAGACAGATGAATGGATAAGTATCAGTTCAGTTCACTGCTCAGTCATGTCCGACCTTTTGGAACCCCATGGACTGCAGCACACCAGGCCTCCCTGTCCTTCATCATTTCCTGGAGCTTGCTCAAACTCATGTCCATCGAGTGGGTGATGCCATCCAACCATCTCATCCTCTGTCATCCCCTTCTCCTTCTGCCTTCAATCTTTCCCAGCATCAGGCTCTTTTTCAATGAATCAGCTGTTTCCATCAGGTGGCCAAAGTATTGGAGATTTAGCATCAGTCTTTTCAATGAATATTCAGGACTCATCTCCTTTAGGATTGACTGGTTTGATCTTCCTGCAGTCCAAGGGACTCTCAAGAGTCTTCTCCAACACCATAGTTTAAAAGCATCAATTCTTTGGTGCTCAGCTTTCCTTATGGTCCAACTCTCACATCCATACATGACCACTGGAAAAATGATAGCTTTGACTAGATGGACCTTTGTTGACAAAGTAGTGCCTCTGTTTTCCAATATGCTGTCTAGGTTGGTCATAGCTTCTCTTCCAAGGGGCAAGCGTTTTTTAATTTCATGGCTGCAGTCACCATCTGCAGTGATTCTGGAGCCCAAGAAAATAAAGTCTCTGTTTCCATTGTTTCCCCATCTACTTGCCATGAAATGATGGGACCAGATGCCATGATCTTAAGTTTTTGAATGTTGAGTTTTAAGTCAACTTTTTCACTCTCCTCCTTCACCTTCATCAAGACGCTCTTAAGTTCCTCTTCACTTTCTGCCATAAGGTTGGTGGCATCTGCATATCTGAAGTTATTGATATTTCTCCCAGCAATCTTGATTCCAGCCTGTGGTTTGTCTAGCCCAGCATTTTGCATGATGTACTCTGCATATAAGTTAAATAAGCAGGGTGACAATATACAGGCTTGACATACTCCTTTTCCTATTTGGGACCAGTCCATTGTTCCATGTCTGGTTCTAACCGTTGCTTCTTGACCTGCATACATATTTCTCAGGAGACAGGTAAGGTGGTCTGGTATTCCCATCTCTTGAAGAATTTTCCACAGTTTGTTGTGATCTACACAGTCAAAGGCTTTGGTGTAGTCAATAAAGCAGAAGGAGATGTTTTTCTGGAACTTTTTTGCTTTTTCGATGATTCAACGGATGTTGGCAATTTGATCTCTGGTTCCTCTGCCTTTTCTAAATCCAGCTTGAACATCTGGAAATTCATGGTTCATGTACTGTTGATGCCTAGCTTGGAGAATTTTGAGCATTACTTTGCTAACGTGTGAGATGAGCGCAATTGTGTGGTAGTCTGAACATTCTTTGGCATTGCCTTTCTTTGGGACTGGAATGAAAACTGACCTTTTCCAGTCCTGTGGCCACTGCTGAGTTTTCCAAATTCGTTGGCATACTGAGTGCAGTACTTTCGTACCATCATCTTTTAGAATTTGAAATAGCTCAACTGGAATTCCATCACCTCCACTAGCTTTGTTTGTAGTGATGCTTCCTAAGGCCCACTTGATCGCATTCCAGGATGTCTGGCTCTAGGTGAGTGATCACATCATCGTGCTTATCTGGGTCATGTACATCTTTTTTGTACAGTTCTTCAGTGTATTCTTGCCACTTCTTCTTTATACTTTCTGCTTCTGTTGGTCCATACTGTTTATGGATAAGCATGATGTGGTATATACATACAATGGAGTATTATTCAGCCTTAAAAAGGAAGGAAATTCTGACACCTGCCATGACATAGATGAACCTGGATAACATTATGCTTAGTGAAATCAGCCGGACACGGAAAGGCAAATACTGTGTGACTCCACTTATGAATACTTACAGAGTACCTCATAAACCTATATAGAGACAGACAGAAGAATGATGTCTGCCAGGGCTGGGGGAGAGGGGAAATGGAACTTACGGTTTATATGACAGAGTTTCAGTTTTGCAAGAGGAAGAGGGCTGTGGAGATGCGTGGTCACACGTTACAAACATACCTGATGCCACTGAGTCACACCACACACAGACACAAAAAGGCAACTGCCAGAACCCATTTCAGTGGCAATTCACTGGGGACAGAAGTTTTTTATTTTTAAGGAAAAAAAGGCCTAGAAGGCTCAATACGCAAACACTGGAAAACACAAAATTGCAATTTATGAAACAAATCTACAATTTCCTTGTCAGTGTGTTAACTTCAAAAAATTTGGCAACCGGCTCATGACATCGCAGGGCTGAGCTTTAAGAATTCAGACAAATGTTCCTGACCCAAGGGCACTGAGACAAGTGCTCTAGAGTCAGTGGACGTTCTCCACAGAGTAGCTTTTCTGAAGGGGACGTGATAAACACACAACATCAAATTCAAGTTTTCTCTCTCAAAACTGCAGGCCTAAGTGCACAGTCCTATTGCTGGGCAAGTCAGACTCTCCCAATTTCCCAATACCAACATGGTGCACACGGCTCCTGCACATCCCAGCAGGTTAGGGCTGGAATACCAGCATGGTTTGCAGGGTCCACACCAGCAATAACGACGCTGTCAGCCTCCTTCCTGCCCCTGGAAAAGAGACGCTAGCTTTCTGGTAGCTTCTGTATTGGGATCATAAGAGCTGACTCATTGGAAAAGGCCCTCATGCTGGGAAAGACTGAAGGCCAAAGGAAAAGGAGCAGCAGAGGATGACATAGTTAGATGGCATCACTGACTCAGTGGACATGAACTTGAGCAAACCTTGGGAGTTAGTGAAGGACAGGGGAGCCTAGTGTGCTACAGTCCATGGGGTCACAAAGAGTTAGACATGACTGAGCGAATGAACAACAACAATGTATAATTATTACACGTTATACAGATAATAACGGAACAACAACTGTCCTGAGATCCGAATTTAAAACTGCTGAATCATGGATCACTCGCTCTTCTTTGCTGGGGAGCAATGGAAAACACCTAAAGTTCAACCAACCAACGCAAAGCCTTCCCAAGTGAACCGGAGGCTGGCCGCAAAGGTCATGTGGGGGCAGCGCAGCTGTGGGCAGCTCGCCCTCACCTGAAAAACCTTGGACGCAAGGCCTAGATCCCAGTTAAATCCTACCTGCACTGACTGCTCACTCTTCACAAGCTGCTAAGATGTGTATTTAGATTAAACACATAAGAAATTTCCAAATGGATCTGAACAGCTCTACCAAGAGCGATGGACCCAGAGGTGTTCCTGTCTAAAGTCTGCGTAACCTGTACCGTCACAGCAAAGACACTGAGGGGGTCTCTGCCCGGGAACAGCTCTCAGGTCCTGTGCCCCGCCCCGACAATGTCCCCAGGCACCTTCACTGCTCCTGATGCTCTGCCGCCGTCCTCCGCATGCAGGCGCATCTCCTTTTTCACTAAGAGCAGCTCAGACTCCAGCTGCTGCTGGCAGACTGTGAGTACAGATATCACGCTGTCCTGCTGGCTGGGGCGGGCGCAGGTCAGTGTAGGCAGGGCTTTGGCCGGCTGCAGGTCATCCTTAACTAGGCTCTACAATGCGTGGAGAAAACAAGGATGATGCTTATGAGCACACAGCCAAGGGCATCAGAAAGCCAGAAGTGCAGCAAGGCCCCATCGGGCTCCCAGCCAGCTGAGCCTGAGGGAAAGCCCACAGCTTATGACCAGAAGCCCACACAGAGTAGGAGATGAGGGATACACGCCCACGGCAGGCCAAAATGTGCCGGAGCTGGGGGACCCCATGAAGCACGGCCTCCCATAGATGTCAAGCAGCTGCTCAGCTCCCCGCATTGTAGAGCCTAGTT
>NW_011494609.1:5273938-5305584 GCF_000754665.1 Bison bison bison
CCCCCCCCCACACCCAGCTCCCCGGACACATCCCACCTTCCGACGTGCACCCAGCTCTCGGCACACACAGGCTGTGCAAGTTGTAGCCTGCGGAGAACAAACCCACCTGTGGGTCACTGCCACGGCTGTCAAGGGCCTGGGCCAGCTGCCTGCCATCCACATCCTGTTGCAATTCCTCACTGCAGGAGGTCTCTTTGCCCCTAGGCACCCAGCCCTGGGAACCACCCTCCCCACGCGCCTGCCGCTCGTCCAGCTCCTTCTGGCACTTGAGGAATCGCTGGTTGAGTGCCTGCAGCTGGCGGCTGAGGCAGACACACTGCTCTCGGAGTCGCTGTAGCTCAGGGGGCTCCCCACTGGCCGCCAGGAGCTGCTGTTCCAGGGCATGGCGGAAGCGGGCCACGGCTGCCAGAATGGCCTCCAGCTCAGCGGAGTGGGTAGACTTCTCCCGGCGCAGAGCTTCAATTTCTAAATCTCTCTCTGCGATCTTTGCTTCCCTGGCATGCAGGGCAGCTTCAAACTCGCGGATCTGGGAGGCTAGGCCCTCAGGCTGCAGCTCGGCCAACTGCCGTGTGGCCGCCTCCTCCGCGGCCTGTAGGCGCTGCTGGAGGGCCTCGAGGGCCTGGCTGTGCTGGCGCTCCTGCTCGGCCAGCCGCTGGCTCAGGGCCTCCTTGGCCTCCAGGGCAGCATGCAGCTCACCCGCCAGCATTGCAGGGGCCTCAGCTCCTTCAGCCGGGAGGCCCAGCAGCTCACTCTGCAGGCTCATGGCCCCACCTTCCCCGGCCTTGGGAGCCTCAGGCCCCCCGAGTGGGAGCTCCCTCTGCAGCTTCTCGATGACCTCGTGGAGCTGCTCAATCTCCTCAGCATTATCCTTCTGCAGCCGTGCTTGGTTCTCACGCAGAGTCTCAATAATGGATTTTAGCTCTTCAACTTCAGAACTTCTATTACACACAACCTGAAGGACAAGCACATTTCAGAGGGAAATTATATGCATCAACTTCAGAAGTACCCCTTCCCACTTACCATTCTGCCTGAACTCATTCTCACAGAATGGAGAGACTTCACAACTTAAATTAGCTGTGGAAGTAACTAATAATGTCACTGAAGACATTAACACCTGAAAAAGAGAGACTTCAAGTGTGTCAAAATGGTCAGAAATTTGTATCTGCAGCTGCTGGAACACTTCATCAAGGCCACATTCCATCACTGAGGCAGGCCCCGAGCCTGGCTGTGGTGATCCAAGGGAAGTCCTAACGTGGCCAAAGCTCAGCTGATGATATTACACACAAATGTTTTCACCACCTTCTAATTCATCATGTTAATGTTCGTCCCTCAGTCATATCCAACTCTTTGCAACTCCATGGACTGTAGCCTGCCAGGGTCCTCTGTCCGTGGAATTCTCCAGGCAAGAATACTGGAGTGTTCACCACCTTCTAAATGTCCATCTTCTTAACATTTACGCAACTATGGTTTGGTTTTCCCAAAGGGCATTTAGATTTTAGGTGTCATTCTAACACTAGAACAAGAATAAAAGCAAGAAGACTCGACAAGGGAGGTCTACAGTAAGGAAGAATGTGAACAAGCCAGAGCTCACAGCATGTTTTCCACAGAGTGCACAGCAGGGATCTGGGGATTCAACTCACCAGGCATCAAGCAATGCTTCTACTTGTGCTGTTTAATCTAATTCTCAACAATGTTAAGACAGGAAACGTCATTGTCCCTATTTTAAAGGTGTGACAGCTGAAATGTAGATATGAAATATTTTGCCAAGATCACAAAGACAATAAATGGAAAATCAGGATTGAAATCTATGTCAATATGGCCCACACATTCCGTTCTCTTAGGATTACATCAATAGGGACTTTTCCTGGTGGTTCAGTGGTTAAGACTCCATGCTCCCAATGCAAGCGGCCTGCATTTGATCCTTGGTCAGGTAACTAGAGCCTGCAGGCCACAACTGAGAGACCATATGCTGCAACTGAGATCCGGTGAAACCAAATAAATTTTTTTTAGAAAGATTACATCAACAGTAGCAACCAGAATACAAAAGAGTTCTAACCAATCTGTGTTCTAGTTCATAATACTCAACCAATTTGTTATAGGAACATACTTTCTAAACATTGAGAGTTTCACACAATTCTTGGTTTCACTAGTATTAATTAACAATTACTTTAAATACAAATCCAAGCCTGGCCCATAATAAAAACAAAAGTAAGAAAACTGACTTTTTGGTTTTGGTTTGGATAACATAAGCTATGCACCAGGTTCACATGTATCATACCTGAATGCTAGTGTGTAGTTGAAAAAAAGAAAATTTCTCAGTGTGAGGCAAGACCCTCTCCCTAGCCCCACGAGGTGCACTGCAGACACTCTCGTCTCTCCTGCAGATAGCCGGAGGCACAGGGGAGTAACTCTGTCTGTACACACTTGCACATTCAGCATGCTGAGACGAAGAGGTGGGCATGACAAAAGAGCCAAGTCACAACACAAGCAACACACTCAAAATATCAAACCCAGCGCGTGAAAGTGGCTTTAAAAGTAAAACACGAAAGTCTAAAATAAGTCCCCTGAAATACAGTACAGTTACAATATTGCTTCTATTTATGTTTTGGTGTTTAGGTCACAAGGCATGTGGGATCTTAGCTCTTCAACCAAGGAGTGAACCCACACCCTATGCATTGGAAGGCAAAGTCTTAAGTACTGACGGCCAGGGAAGTCCTGCCAACATTTTATAAGCCCAACAAAACCAATACCTGATTAAATATGATACACACACATACCCTTCATAAACACAGATGTAAAATCCACTAACAAAAGATCAGCAAATCAAACCCAACAATATATTAAAATGGTAGCTCATCACCACCACACAGGGTTTAACCTAGGAATGTAGGTTGGTTTAACCTTCAAAAATCACTCAGTATAATTAACCATATTATGAGAATAAAAGAAATTTAATTATCTCAAAAGATTTAGAGGAAGCAATGTAGAAACAAAAGGGAACTTCCTCAATTGGATGAAAGATATCTATGAAAAACTTACAGCTAACATTATACATACTGATGAAACAATAAACACTTTCCTCCAAGATCAGAAACAAGGCAAGAATGACTGCTCTCGCCTGTTTTATTTAACACTACACTGGAAGTGGTAGACATTGTAATAAGGAAGGAAAAGAAATAAAAGACGAAGACTGGAAAGAAATAAAGCTGTCTATATTTGCTGATGGTGTGCTCATCTACATAGAAAACCTTAGAAATCTATAAAAACACTACTAGTATACGTGAGTTTAGCAAAGTATCAAGATACAAGGTTAATATACAACAATTATATACATATATACATCTATGATGTGCTTGGCTCATGGCAAACAACTGGATAATAAAATTAAGCCCATTTCCCATATGGCAACAAAGCTAAACAAGAATACATTTAATAAAAAATGTTCAAGTCTTCTTTCTTGAAAACTATACAGAGTAAGGGGAAAAGTAAATGATAAAATTAAAGATGTGATACTAACCCAAGTATTAAAATAAATCATGAAGGAAGGGATAATGTATGTTGAGAGTAAGATGTTAGGATATCAAACAGCTGCTGGAAAAGAAAGCACAGGAAATAAAGAGCAATAACCACATCAAAAGAGGTCTTAATAGTGGTGGGAACGTAAGTATAGTTTTCAAAAAAAAACCTAAAGATACGATGATTTTAAATGATGCAAGTCTTCACTGACACAAAGTAAGGACAGAAAATGTAACAAAATGTGGTCTTTCAAAGAATCAGAAGTCTAATCTACAAGTGGAATTTGGGGTTATTATATCAAAGTAAGATACTATTGACACAAAAAATGAGAAATATAATCACAGAAAACAAATGATGTACAGATTTATATATAAGATCAAACCAGTCAATCCTAAAGGAAATCAACCCTTAATATTCATTGGAAGGACTGATGTTTAAGTTGAAGCTCCCGATACTTTGACCATCTGATGTGAAGAGTTGATTCACCGGAAAAGACTCTGATGCTGGGAAAGACTGAGGGCAGAAGGAGAAGGGGGTGATAGAGGATGAGATGGTTGGATGGCATCACCGACTCAATGGACATGAGTTTGAACAAATTCTGGGAGATAGTGAAGGACACGAAAGCTTGGCGTGCTGCAGTCCATGGGGTCGCAAAGAATCAGACACAACTTAGTGACTGAACAACAAGAAAGAAACAAACAAAAATCCCAAAAGGAAATATCAGTGATTGTCTATTCTTAATGGGACTAAAATATTTTCCTTATCACGTAAACTTTTTAGTATTTATGATATTATCAGTATGTAAAATTATACTCACATGACCAATTCTAGCACTAAGGACAAGTAACTGATAGAATCGCCTTTAAAAATTAGTCGCTGGCTTTAAAGGTATTCCTTGAAGTAACACAAAAGGATATTAAAAACTTTTGCCGAATAGATAAGGTACTAACACAGATCCCAACAGCCTGTCACTGCAATGTTGTGGCCATTAAGAGCTACAAACAGAACTCCTTTATACTCTACAGCCCTTACAGCCTCCTCCAACATTACATCTTCACACCTTCCTCCAACATGAATCATTAAAAAAAAAAAACACTACATCCTTTGTGTAAGGACACAGAGGCCTCTGTTGATCCCTAGACACCTCACAAACTACTGAGGACGTGATGCCAAAGTGCAGCATCAGGCAAGGCCCACCTCACTGAGAGCACCACTTCCTGTCCTGGCCAGCTGCGCTTCGGCCGACTCACGCACATGCATCATCTCGCTTTCTTTATTTTGCAGAAGGGTCTGTGGAAATAATAACAATTACAGTGGTAATAATGCCAAGAAAGTGTTACCATGGGAAAGGGTCCCCAGATCTCAAAGACACGAAATACCCTAATTAAATAAACCTGCAGTTTTAAATAGTATTAATAATACTCAGGACTTCCCCAGTGGCTCAGGAGGTAAAGAATCCACGGGCAATGCAGGAGACATGGGTTCGATCCCTGGTCAGGAAGATCCCCTGGAGGAGGAAATGGCAACCCACTCTAGTGTTCTAGCCTGAAAAATCCCACGGACACAGGAGCCTGGCAAGTTATAGTCCACGGGGTTGCAAAGAATTGAATACAACTGAGCTACTAAATGTGCATGCTAGTCACAGTAACACTCAATTCGAAAATGTTCTCCTATTTAAGTGCTGTCTAAAGTAACTTATTAGTTTAGCTTTCAAAAACCAAAATGTTACTGCATTTTTCCACGTAACTCGTTTCAAAGCAATCACCAAAGAACGGCCACGTGTGCTCTCATGTGCCATCATCTATTCATCAAGGAAGAATTCCCACCCAAAGGACAGCCAGTGTCAAGGACTGACCTAAAACTCCGCTGTCACTAAAGATTACAGTTGCCACCTTCAAGAGGAACAGGCATAAACGACATGACCCGTCAACTTCCTTTCACGAAGTGAGTTCACCCTTATCCAGGCTGCAACCACAGGCAATGCAGGAGTCTAAATTCCACCCACGTCAAGGCCGTCTATGAAGGTGATGTTCTCTTTACAACTGTGGTTGTCATCCACGCTACAGAGAGGTGGTTTTGGCTGTTTGCTTCAAGAGCACAATTACATTCAGATAAAAGAGAAGACATAACAGATTTTTTGCAATGCTGGAAGGAAGCAACTTTGTCCTGAAAACACCTCTGCTCGAATGCAGCCCGAAGTAGGGACAGGGTCCTAAGTCATGACATTTCCTCCTCAGTTTCCGCAACCAGGGAGGTGCCTCTCCTGCAATTTTACTCCAATAAGAATCCTTCACAAGACTGGACTTTGAAGGTGCAAACAAAAAGCAGAGTCTGGTGGGGGAGGGGAAGCAGATGACCTTCACTGGTCAAGGTGACTCCGATTCCCACTAAGATGTCCCAAAAGCTTCTCCCCACCTCCACACACACGTTAGAGCTGCCGGGGCCACCCTGTGGCAGAGCCCTGACAGCACGAAGTCCCTCTGGCTTCAGTAAGGAGGTGCCGTGTGTTTGGGGGGGGCCCGGGGGCCTGACTCCCCACAACTGCCGGTCCCTCCGGGGCCACAGCAATTCCACGACCAAATGGATGGAGGCAGGGGGTCTTCCTCACTTACTTTCAGATGGGCGTTCTCCTCCTGAAGCTCTTTGATGCTGGCAGCGGTGCTGTTGTCCTGCAGGCCTAATTTCCAGTTCAGATGCAGTATTTCTTCATTTTTATTTACTAAGTCATCTTTAAGATTTTCTAATTGTTCTTTTAAGTCCGAAACCTTGCATTAAAGGAGGTAAGCATTAAAAGTTATCTAATATTCTAATTGACCTTAATAATTATTAAAATCACTTAAAACATTTAAAGCACATGCCAGAAAAAATTATTATCCCACAATCCACACAAGTGTTAAATTACAAAGTGAATATAGTTGTGACAAGCCCACAAACCGTGCCACGTGGACATCCTGCACACAGCAGGGAGGCCCTGGCAGACACACACGGCGAGGGAGTGCCCTGTGTAGTCCCCGCGCACCTCAGCCTCACGTTGCCTGAGAGCCCCCTGCATCGCCTCCAGCTGGGCTTCGGCACGGTCGGGACGACCGCCCTCGGGGGGCACCAGGCACTTGCCCTCGTCCAGTCTGGACTGCAGCGCGGACACCTGAAGCAGGTTACTCATCTGCTGCTCCTGTAATGCCTCTTTGTCCTATTTAAGTAAAAAAGGTTCATTTTAGGCAAGTACCTCAGGAAACTGGGGGTCTCAAAACTGTTGTTTGCTGTTGCAGTGCAGATCACGCTCAGCCCTCCTGAGGCACACCTACGCACACCTGCACGTGCAGTCACAACACACAGACCCAGCCACGCTCCAGAGCCACACCTGCCTGGTGGAGGGCACAGCCCAAAGGGAGCCACCACACCCCCAAGATTCCCCTGGAAGGAGGTCATCCCAGTAACTATTCAGCACGGCACAAAAAGAATGTCTAAGCTGTTAGCACTTTTTTTCCAAAAAATCAGAAACAACTTGCCAAAGAACAGGGCAATGGCTGACAACACCTCTGTACAATGAAGGTGAACAGCCCGTTAATAAGTTTCCAAGGAACATTTAACATGCGTAAAATATTAAGTGGGGAAGAAACATGCATTCAAAGTTCATGTGGTTCAACTCCATAGAAGAAATAAAGGCGTTTTCTACACCCATGGTCCCTACTAAGCTCAGCAGCTGTCTGCTGGAGTCAGGGGTAGAACTGCCCCCAGCAGGTAGAGCGAGCAGGCTGGTGACTGGGGCTGAGGGGCCTGAGCCAGAGGTCCCTTCACACTGCATGTCCTCAAGAGGGGTCTGCGCTTCCTCTAATGGTTCCCAGTGGTGTTTTCAAAAATGAACTCTCTTCCTGGAGGCAGTGTTTTCTCAGAGCCAAAACAATGATTCCAAAATAAAACTTCTCACCGAGTCTCAGAGACTTTCTGTGAAACTTCCAATGACACAAAATACAAGAAAGCTTGATTCCACGAACCAAATGCACAGAGGAAGTCAACGCTGACCAGGAGGCCCTCCTGCCCGCTCCACCCACCGCCAAAAAGAGACCTGCTCACACTCATCTTACACCCTCAGACACAAGCCCTGGTACATCATAGACACAAAATTTCAAATTACAACGTGAAGAACTGTCACTGGAGGTATTTTCACTGGGGACTGACAAATTCGTAACTGAAAAACTAAACTAATTATAACTAGGCTGTATGTGTGTAATACAACAAGCTTTCTAAACCTGAAATCTTGAACCTGCTTGTAATTAATTACTAAGAATAAACTCAGAGTACCTGAGAGACAAAGGAGTGCTAATAAAAATCGGTACAAACTGCGACCACTCTAAACGCGACACCGTGACTGATAGTAAGCAGTGGGGCCTCCTGAGCCACGAGAGCCGTGGCTGCGCCCTGACGTTTGTCAGCAGCCCCTCCGGCCACACCCGGTCTGTGTCACTGAGGTGACTCTGGGGAAGCCTCCAGGTCACCGACGGTTGGGGACTGGTTGCCAGGGCAGTCGACCACATGACTGAAGGTCAGAGCTGCCGGTGTCATCCTGACCTCCGGGAGGGGAGATGGGCTGAAGGTTGACCCCGTCTCACAGGCTGTGCCATGAGGCCTCCACCAAGCAGCGCTCTCCCGAACACCTGGCCTCCGCAGAGCCTCCACCCGGCGGCTCCCGACCTGGATCCTTTTACAGTAACCTGGAGGTCAGCAAGTGAAGTGCTGGAGTTCCGTGAGCTGCTCTAGCAGATCTGAACCCCAAGAGGGGGTCCCGGGCCCCTCAGATTCATACAGGCTGACCCTGAGGTGGACGTCTGGGGGCGGGGGCGCGGCCATGGGGCTGAGCCCCAAGCTGTGAGGTCTGGCGCCACCTCCGGGTGGACAGTGTCAGAGCCGAGCTGCAGGGCAGGACACCCAGCTGGGGTCACTGGGGCCGAGGGGCCCCACACGCTTGGCAACTGTGTCCACAGCACAGGGAACATACAGCAGAGGGTCGAGGCCAGGGGCAGAGGAAGCCCAGCCCAGCAGCTAGGGCCCGCAGGCACCTCCGCCAGCAGCAGCCCTCGCCGTGCTCACCTGCTGCAGGGCCCGCACGGCTCTCCGCTGTGTCTCCAGCTCTTCTTGGAGCTGCAGCAGTTTTCTCGTGGTGCTGGCATTCGTCTCCTCCAGACGCCTGATCTCCTCTCCCTGAATTAGTACTTGTCTGTCTACCAATTCTTTCTTTAGAATCAATTCATTAAGTCCATCTGATTTTTCTCTCAATTTTTCTTCTAACAATTCAACCTAAAACCACAAAAAATACTTCAGAAACAATAGTTTTTAAAAAATGCCCCACCTTCCAAGTTAAAAAGTACAACACAACTGTGAGAAAACTGACCTGGCTGCACAGTGAAGCGAAAGAACATGACAGAATTCTCCATAAAAAGACAAGAATAACAGCACAGAATTTGTTAGTAAAATAAAATGAATTTTGATAGTAAGGAATGGAAAGCCACTGAGCAGCAGGAAAAGAACCAAGCACAGATACATCAAGTATCTGTGTCAAGTGCGGGCGGAGCGCAAAGGCTACACCTATGCTCCAACTTCCCAGGTGGCTCAGCGGTAAAGAATTTGCCTGCTAATGCAGGAGACGTAGGTTCGATCCCTGGGTCAGGAAGACCCCCTGGAGAAGGGAATGGCAACCCACTCCAGTATTCTTGCCTGGAGAATACCACAGACAGAGAAGCCTGGTGGGCTACAGTCCCTGGTGTTGCAAAGAACTGGACACAACTTTATAGCTAAACAACAATGCTCTGACTGCACGACAGCATGGAGATGACAAAATACGGACAGAGTGTGGATTAGTGGGTGCAAGGGGTGGGCACTGTCTCCTGTCTGCAAGTCTGCACCTCAGTGGGACTTCTGCAGGATATCATCACAGGGGAACTGGGTCTTATTTCTTACAACAGCAAGTGAATCCATAATTATCTCAAAATAAGTTTAATTTTTAGAAAGAACAAACCACCACAGTGACCTTGGACAGGAAAAAGCAGACAAATCTGGACCAAACAAAATGAAGTAAGAAAAGCAAGCCAGAGACAGCCCTGTGCACCAACCCCTCCCTGTCTGGTCATGCAGCAGTCAGGTGAGGAGCAGCAGCACCAAGGGTGCGGACAGATGGACAGACACAGACAAGCTCGGAGCACCTGTACCTCCTTATCCAGCTGTGCCCGCTGTCGTTTTCATGTACATGGAAGGCAAAAATGTCATTAATGATAAAGCTTACAAGCATCGTAGAGAACAGCTCCCCCAGGCTGGGCCGGCAGGGGCGAGGGCAGGCTCACTTACGTGGCTGTCACGGAGGCCGGGGGACCTCGGCCGGGCCGCCTGGCGGAGCTGCTCCTCCAGCCTCTGGATCTCCTGTTGGAAGTCCTCCCGCTCCCGCTCCCGCTCCACTGCCTGCTCCTGTCACGAGGGGCGGCCTATTCACATGTATCCCAGCGTCTCCACTGCCCATAGTGACACCACCACCCTCTGAAGCAGGAGGGGAGGACAGGGGACTGGGCGAAGGGCCCCTCTTCTCAGGCACCTCGTACAACGGAGCCACGAGAAGGGGTGCAGCTTCCAGGGGGGACCCAGGGTGGCTTCTGAGACGTGGGCAGAGAGAAAGAGCAGACACATGGGGCCACTGGACACCACCCCGGACCAGGGCAACACCCAAGACACACATCAGCTGAGCTCAAGTCCACCCCGACGTTGGCACAGACGTGGCTTAACAACCTGGAAGGAAGCTCACGCCGTGAAGATGACCTCTGGCGATGCAAACGTTATCGCTCAAGACTTACGTCCATGAACTGGCGCTGGCGGCGCAGGTGCTGGTCCAGGGAGTCAATCTGCTGCCTCAGGGCGGCAAGCTCCTCGGCCTGCCGGGCACATGCCTGCTGATGAGACAGCTGCTCCTCCAGCTCGGCCTCCAGAAACCGCATCTGGGAGAGCAGGGACGCACGGTCCTTATCCGCCTGCCTCCTGGCCTCCGACTGCTCCTGGGTGAGTGACTCCACTTCCCTCCGCAGAGCTGAAGATGCAGAACAGAGGGCAGGGAGCCGCTCAGGGTGCACGTCCAGCAGACACAGGATGCTAGCACGGCAGAGACCAGCACGCACCTGCCCTGGCAGCCTGAGACCCACCCCACCTGGCCAGAGCAGGGGGCTCCTCCCACCCCCTCCCTGCCGGGCCAGAGCAGGGGGCAGAGGGCTCCCCCAGTCCCCTCCCCACCACGGGCCGTGACCTGGCGGAGGATGACAGCTGCTTCAGCCGCCTTGACCTGTCAGACCCTGAGCCCACAACCTGCCGAACAAGCCACAGTTCAGCCAGAACCCACTGGAAATAAAATGAGAACTTCCATGCGCATGAGAAGAGGGGCTGGGGATTATATATTTCAAACAAAAAATTGGCTAAAATAAAAAATTCTAAAGCCTGAGGAGAAAATACATCTTGGGTGTCCCCAAATGATGTTATCAGGTAATTTTCTAGGAATTATGCCTTCACATATACTCTCCAACATGGAAATATAAAATGTGACTTAAGACCTCCACCCGAGAGAATATCAGCCCAGCTGGAAGGTTCCCACTGACCCGCTGAACTTACAGGCAGCCCACGTACCAGGGTGACGTGTCCTGAGGAAAAGGCTGAGCCATCAGCAAAGTTACAGCTGACCTAACGTTGACGGGTGGCAAGGCCACGGGCCAAGGGAACGGGCAGGTTAATGAGCAGCTTTTCAAATGGGGTCTCCCTCAGATGGACCCCAAGGTGCTGGTACCAACCAGAAACTGTTAAATCCCTAAATCTGCATCTACAGTTCACCAGCATTCAGAAGTTAGCTATTTTGGTTTATATAAATGTCAGTCTTTTGTGACAAACTGTCATCCCCACTGACACAGCATTCTCAGTAAGTTTTTATGCTAACGATGTAGCAATGATGGCAAACGGGATGAACATGCAGTTAGAATAATGCCATTCACAGCTGGGGAGATGCGGCGACAGTCAGCGTTGCCTGGCCAGCCACCCAGAGAGGACCTGCCTGTGCCAGGGCCACTCGACCTTGATGGGGCCACTCGACCTTCATGCAAGTAGGGCAGAGGGCAGGTGTCCATAGAGCCGTTACAGCCAAGCCAACGGCCGACTCCAGGGCCACAGGCCGCGCAGGGCCCCCAGCCCAGGACACGGATGGAGACAGGGCTCCTACAGCTCAGGGACTGCACTGGGGGCCCTGAGACGCCTGACCACGTCTCTGTAAGAACACTGAAGATCTAAGCTCCCTTTTATGTAGCGGTCTGCCACAAAAGCTCTTAAGTATTTTTACTCTTTAGTAAAAACTTGGCAAAACCTGATGCAAACATAGAGCCGATCACACAGAAATCACTCATTTGCTTCTACAAACCTGAATCCTCATGTGCTACAGAAACAGGAATGCCTATAAACAAAAACATACAGCACCTTCAGAGCTGCAAAGAGGAAGGCTGGTGACTTAGGATATGAAACTCAGAAGTAAGGGAAGGGGACTGTGGCAGGAGATGCCACAGCCTCGGACAAACCTCTGAAACATGTGCTTCAAGACACCACTGCTCTGGTCAGAATGTCATTTCGGGCCCCAGAATTCACGGGCTGGCGTTTAGGGTGATGAGGTCCCGAGGGTGAAGCGTCATGACGGGTGAGAGCCTTTATTATGAAAGGGGCCCCACAGAGCTCCTGCCCCACTTGCACGTGGACCCAGAGAGAAAGCGTGTCACCAGAAGGTGACCGTCCCAGTGCTCCAGGACCGTGGGGCGCGGGGGAGGTAACGTCTGCAGCGCCCGGCCTCTGGATGGACTAAGGCCACTGCCAGCCCCCATGTGGCAGCAGGTCCCAGCTCCCAGGGGCTTCGGTGCTGACTTTTAAAGACAACAAAGACAAATACACAGGATAGATGGCATCTCCCTGAAGGCGACCACAAAACACTGCAAACTGTATGTCTTCCTACCTAAGGTTAACGTTAGTCACTTTTCTGGTAATTTTATTTGTTAACATTTATTTACTTGACTGCATCAGGTCTTAGTTGTGGCATGTGGGACCTAGTTCCCTGACCAGAGATCGAACCTGGGCCCCCTGCATTGGGAGCACAGGGTCTTAGCCACTGAACAACCAGGTAACTTTAAATGAAATTTTTAGGTAGCCGTTTATCTTGTGAAATGTGAAATAAACAGGACTCTCCAAGTCGGGGGCTCCAACATGGAGCTGGGGTCTCCAGGAGTGGGCTTCACACACGTCCCCACCAAGGAGGCAGTGGACTTCAGACTGGGGCAAATGCAGAGATCCCAGGACTCAGCAAGGACTCGCGCCTTTCCCCCATGACAGCCTCAGTGCTCAGGGTCAGGGATCAGCCCAGACTGGCTCCTGCCCCCAGCCCCACTGAACAGGCTCTGCAGGCAAACCGCCTTCCTCACCCTTAAAGCCCCGCCTGTCACTATTCCCTCTCGAGACCCGAATCTGTGTGCTCCAAACTTCAATCCTCTGATCCCAAATAAGCACTTTCAGCTCCGAGGACGTGGATGCATGATTGCACACAGGCGGGCGACCTCCTGGCCAGGTGACCTGGCCCCAGAGTCGGTTGGCAGCCCTTCCTCCGAGAGCAGCCCCCCACCCTCACGCAGCATGAAAAGCCCCCTGCTCCGGGCTGTGCCCGCCTCCTCACCAGCCTCCCTCTCTCGGGCATCCGCAGCCAGGGCCTCCGTCTGGCTGCACAGCGCAGCGTTCTCCTCCTGCAGCTCTGCCTGCCGCCGCGCCGCCCGCTGCAGCTGCTGCCTCAGGCCCTCCAGCTCGCCCACCAGGCCCCGCTCGCTTGCCTCCTTCTGGCCCAGCGCCTCCTGCAGTCCGGCTTTCTCCTCCTTGAAGCCCTCGATGATGCCTGCAAACCACGCAGGGGTGGGGGTGGGGACAGGGGCAGGCAGGCTGAGTGCCCCGTTCGCACAGGGACCTACAGGGCCACCTGCCCTGAGGTGCTCCCCTCCCCACACCCCTAGGAAGGGCACTGGAGCCTCTCAGCCCAGCCTCTTTCCTCCTGGGGCTCTGCTGCTAACACCCTCAGGGCCGCGCTCACCCTCTGCTTTGTGCAGCTCCAGTGTCAGCTGGGCCTTGGCCTTGCTCTCTGCCTCCAGCTGCTCCAGCAGCTCCTGGTGCTTCCTCACCACCTGTGCTGTCTCCTCATTCTTACAGCTGAATTCCTTCTCAAAACGAGAATGGATCTGACGCGCTTCCTCCAGCTGTGAAACACATTGGAAAGTAGAAGCTCTCCTCGTGTAGGATTTTGGTGAAATGGTAAACATCACATGAGGAACAACGATTCTGATGCCCGATATTATGTCAGTTACTAACGAAGCAACAAGTTTTCAATAGACGAAAGTTCCACACATGCAAACACAGACAACACTGCACGAACACACCATTTGTGACCGTCAGCCCCAAGGGTGCTGCATGGAACATGGACAGGGAGCCTGGCACACAAGCAGGGACGGGCCATCTGGTAACCACAGGTGGAGGACAGGAAGGCTCCCGGGCCGTCACCACAGTAAGCAGGGGACCTGACACATCTGCATGGCCTGTGACATCCCCTCCTCCCAGCATGGCCACCATGGAGGCCCTCGCCCACAACACCCTGCCTGCTGGGACCCCAGCCTCCCTTTCCTCCCAAGCTACCCTGGTGGGCATATCCAGGCTGAGGATCTAAATCAAAACGCCTACCCGCAGCTGTCCTTGCAGAGAGCTCAGCACCTGGCCTGGGCTGCCCAGTCTCCTCCTGTATATCACCAACTCCGACCCTTCCAGACCCAGCCTCTAAGGAAACCTGTCAGCTTTTCCTTGAAAACAGCCCCCAAAGCTGCCAGTTCTCATGCCCTGCTGAGGGCCCCTGTCCAAGTGCTCAGCCACCGCTGCCCCTTCCTGCAGCCGATGGCCCTTGGGCAGCCCCACTGACCCCAACCTCATCAGGGGTCCATCCTCCCCTCCAGTCACTGCCCCCTGCCAGCTCCCACCTCCCCACGGCCCACCCACCTCCCCAAGCCCACGCTGCTTCCCCTGATATGCCTATGTGCCCTCTGCAGAGCAGACAGTGAGGGGGCAAGATTTCTGAGGTGCGAGCAAGGCCCCCACAGACTGCCCGCATGCTTGGATGTAGGGCCATGGGCCAGGTCAGAACTGCACACCGGTTGCCCTCCCGGGAGATGCTCGCACATGGGGATAGTCAAAAGCACCTGGCTACTTATCACCAGACGCTGCCCCACTCTGTCTGGTTTCTTAGAGAAGACGGGACAAAGCCAGAGGAGACACATCCGAGGTTGACACTGCTGTTCTGCCTGCATCCACATGTCCATGTTCCTGAGATGTCAACAGTGACATTTCACTTGAAAATGCTTGTTTTTTAACAGGGCAACTTTGGGAAAAGGGTCTCTATTGTTTTCCATGTTTTGTTAATTGTCTGAAACATTCTAAAAGGTTAACAAAAACATCCCAATGTTCAGTAATAATCTTGAAACAAAATTTTATCCCATTTGGAATTAAACTAGCATGTGAGGTACAGCAAGAGGCTGAACACACAGGGTCTAAACTAAGTGCACCAAGGTTGTCTTTTCATTCATAGCAAGCCTACTTCCTCAAGGATTTTGGCTCAGAGAAGACTTCTGTTTGAGGAAAGCACGTGGTTGAATGTGGCTGCCAGTAACAGGGTCAGGACGACACCCACCTGCACATCTGCTGGAGAACAGAATGCTGACAGCACAGCGCCTGCAGGCCCCTGGGGTCGGTGCAGGCCCCTGGAGTCGGACAGCTCTGCCATCCCTCACTCCGCCTAGCACCCTTCTCTGCAGGGGGAGCTGAAGCCCGTGTCTTCTTACCTGCCTGGCCGAATCCAGGACCATCTCCAGGAGGCCATCCACCGCCAGGCCCAGGCTCTGGAAGACCCTCCTGACAGGCTGCTCACAGTCCAGCGTGCGCTCTGGGCTCAGGAAGAAGCTCTCACACACGTGACTGCTGATCTCAGCCACCGATGATGTCTCTGCACACTCCGCCACCGTGCCGTCTGGCTCCAGGGAGGCCACATCAAGCCCGGCCCACATGTCGTCCAGCGCAGGGTCTGCAAGCGAATACATACAAGGGCTGTGCTGCAAGACACCCACAGGGAGCTGGGCTGGGGCCTCGGTGCAGGGCTGTCAAGGCTCACCTGTAGGGGGGCTCTGGCCCCCCGGCTGTGTGGTGGGCAGGCTCCTGTCCTCCAGGCAAAGCCCCACACGCTCACCAATGCGGCTCTTCAAGGCAATGGCAGTCTGGAGCGTCTCCCCAAACAGACCCAGCAGCCGCCTCAGGGTATCCTGGAGAGCTCTCCTGGGGAGGGGGGGGCACAGGGTAGCGTCAGCCGAGACCAGTCCCGCCTGACCCACACGCAAGCAGCGTGATTGTGATCAAGGCACTCTTCTGGAGGCCACATCCAGCTTGCCAGCTCTGGGTAGGTGCCCCAAGTAGCACAGGGGCTTCTCCCAGAACCTCCCTCTCAGCCGCTCCCCATTCTGCCCCCAACGTGACTGTGTAAGCCCAGCCCATCACTGTGGCGCAGTCCTGCTGGCTCTCAGGAGACACCTGTTCAGAAGTTAGAAGTCAGCCCTAACCCATGACCCATAAGCGTGGGAAGGCAGGCTCCCCAGCTTTCACTGGGGCCACAAGAACCACGGAGTTCAGGGTGTCTGGTTCTCTTAGGGTGGAATCCGGTCTCTGAGCTACAGCCCCCGGACTGTCAGGGGCATGGGGACCCTGCCTAGGGTGTGGCCTCAGGGGCCCCGAGACATCAGGGATTGTTCCCCCACCTGTTCACGACTCACAGCTTCACAGGAAGCTGACTACCCAGACCTGTAACATCCCACCTGCAGCCCCCTCACCCAACCACAAGTCAGCTGCAAACAGCGGGCAAGGTCCTCACGGAGACGATGAAACGATAGATGAACGAGAGATCAAGCCCATGTGAGGCGCACCGGCACAGCAGCCCCGCCGCCCCACCTGCTCTCCTCTGACCCTCAGGGCTGTGTGCACGGCAGCACCGCAGCCCTGAGGAGGAGGGTCTGGGGGCGGCAGGGACCCCAGAGCAGCAGGACCATAAGATACCAGCAGGGTCAGGCTGAGGGACACACGAAGAGGCACAGAGAGGCCAGCCTGAAAGCTGCATCTCCTGGGCAATGCTGAGGCAGTGGCCCGACAGACAGAGACAAACGTAACTGAGCGGCCCCTGGCCCACTCCAGACACACACGAGAAGCAGAGCCAAGACTGCCTGGCGTCGGGTGGGATGGGGCCATCAGTGCCTACAGTGCAGCATCACATCCTGTAAACTGGCAACACGTGAAGGGCTGGCAAAGCGAGGTGAGGGTATGCGGGTGACAACTCAGCGCCTATCTTGCGGTTTAAGACCTCCCTGGACGGGAGAACCATGAGGCACAGGATCCCATCTGCAGATGCCAACCAACATGCATTCCAGCCATGAGGCAGGGGCGGCCACTGACCTCTCGCCATGGGACAGGTCGACGTCGGACTTGAGCATCGCTATGAGAGCGGTGCCCTCCTGGTTCTCCCGTTCCCGCCTCTCCTGAAGTTTCTCCAGTTCGGAATGGCGCTCCTCTACCTCTCGATTTAAGGATAAAATCTGGTCTTTCAGCTGTTGAAGAAAAATTGTCAAAAGCCTCAGTTAGAACAATTTAGTTAAAAATAAGTTTCTGTAAGGAACTTTCTTCATCTAAGAGCAGCTCTGTGGGTTGAGGGGATGCCAGCATGGGGCCCATCAGGTACACAAAACGCAGGTCTGAGGACAAAGAGGGTGTGATTTTGAAACCAATTAACTGAAGAAGACAAAACAAATAGTAAACAGTTTCAATACTGCACATGGAGGGAACTTAGGAATAAGTGCAGCTCTTATAACCATGTCCCTGGTCAGGATGGACTAGGACACGTGGGTCACAGGAAAAATAAAGAAAATGGAATAAATGGACAAAGAATGGCAAGTTTTAAGATGGCAAACAATGACCAAATGGACAAAACAGACACTGAAGGGAGCTGCGCTGCTGCATGTGGCACGTGCGCCTGCACAGCCTGAGGCCAGCGCGGCCCGGTGCCAGCATGCGGGAGGCGGGCAGCCTGCGGTGCTGCGGCTGTGGCTGCGGCCAGGTGCAGGCACTGAGCCCACGGACAGCAGACCTTCTCTCTGCTGGTCCCCTTCCTCCTCAGCATTTCCATCAGCTCCTCCTCCACTTACGATGGGGTTACACCCCTGGTGGCTCAGTGGTGAAGAACCTGCCTTAAAATGCACAAGACACAGGTTTGACTCCTGCGTCAGGAAGATCCCCTGGGGGAGGAAATGGCAACCCACTCCAGCGTTCTTGCCTGGGAAATTCCACGGACAGAGAAGCTTGGTGGGCTACAGTCCATGGGGCTGCAGAGTCAGACACAGCTTAGCGACTAAACCACAACAACAAACCCACGGTAAACTGTGAACATCACAAGTCAAAATGCATTTACCACACTTGCCAATGGAAAATCTCGCTGCCATGTCAGTGAACAAAGCATGTTGCAGCCACCCAGCCACAGCTGCCCTAACAGTGAGCCCTGAAGGGACTCAGGATGGGAAAGCACCGGCAGTGGCCCCGGGAGATGAGGTGCAGATCACAGGACTGGCTTCGGTGAGCCCGCACTCTGCATCTTCCCACACATAGACAAGCACAAAGTTCCTTAACTTGAGATGTCCGGTTTTCCTTAATTAACAGCAATCTTTTGAAAGGGAAAAGCAGAGCGGTTTCTTGGTCCAGAATGGCTGTCAGCGCGTCAGTCATTCATCTTTGTGACCGTGTGGCTGATGGGGGGCTATGGCTGCCCTGTCTAGCATCACAGGAGAGTGCTGGACTGCACAGAACTAGCCCCGGAAAAGATGAAAACCCAAATTCAAAATTCTAAGTACGGTTTCCATTGAACACGTATCGCTTTCACGCCATCGTGAGGTAAAAAATTCCTAAGTCAAACGATTGCAAGTCAGAGATTGTGTGTATTCAATAAGCATTAACCTTAACAAAAGATACGCAAGACTTCTAGGAGAAAACTGTAAAATTCAGTGGCAGAAATTAACAAAATCAAATAGAAAGAGATATTCCAGAATCTCAGAATGCCTGTGTTGCACGGATGCCCTTGTCCCTAAAGGCACGTAGAGGTCGGTGCGTTTCAGCCAGCCGCAGCAGGAGACTGACTGAATAGAAGGGCTGGCACAGATGGGCTCCCCCATGTGCGGCCCCTAGACCTTCACGGCATCTGCACTGGGCACCCAGCCTGACCAGAGGAGACTAGGAGGGAAGCCGGGGGCTGCCCACATGCACGGGCTTGCTGGCCCCCATCCACTGGACCACAGGCAGGGCAAGGACACGGCACACAGGTTTCAGGTCAGTCTCCACAGGAAAAACTCAACTCCCTTCCTCATCTCCTCCCAGGTGGAATAAAAAGACGAATTATAAAATAGCCTCAAGATTTCTTCAGCAAGGCACAAAAAGCATAACCCTGAAGGGAAGAAAAGTAGTAAATTCAGCAATCAAGAACATTCATTCATCCAAAGATGACAAAAGGTGGGGGAAAAACTCACAAATCAGAATACAGAAGTACAAAAAAACTTCCCTAAATCATTTAAGAAAAGGACAAACAATTGTTTCAAATAGAAAAAATGGCCAAAAATACAAAAAGGTGTTTCATAGAAAGGGAAACAAGTAGACCACAAGCCTGGTAACAGACACTCAACCTTATCAGTAAACTAAGACCATGAGACACCATTCTGCTGCCACAGAACTGGCAAATGTTACACAGTAAGAGGGCTCCCGGTGAAGATGTGCAGTGACAGGAGCGCGGGCGCGGGCCTGGCGGGCCGCCCCTCCTGGGGCGGCTCGGTCTTCGCCCCCCACCACGCCCCGCCCATCAAGCTCCTACCCCGCTTTGTAAAGGCAGATCACTATATGTATTTCACAATTTCTCTCTTAATTCAGAATTTAATATTTCTTTTTAGACTGTACTAGTACTTTTGTTGGGATTGTTACTGTTTTTGGTCCTTGAGTTATAAAATTGCAGAGGTTGTGAATGATGTAATCTCTAACCCTATTTTGCCCATAAGCCATGTTTAGTATTTTTTACAGAATGAGAAGTTTTTTTTAAGAATGCATATAATGTATCAGCAGAAATGCCTGGTACACTGAGGAACCAGCTCAAGAAATGCTTTGAAAGGCTCTTTCTTCCTGAGACTTCCCCCTTCGTCTAAGTCCTGGGGCCCTCCATGCTTGGCGGCAACCCCCCACACCTCCTCCTCCTCAGGGCTGGGCTCCCAGCACTGGGGTGGGGGGTGGAGTGTCTGCAGCTGAAACATGCCCTTGACCTGCGACTGATACCCTGAATCTCGCTGTGGGTAATTTTTGTATCATTGGTGCTAAATTAAGTCAGACACACTGTGTGCAGGGTTCACAGTCGAAGGCCCGGCTCCACCACTCGGCAGTCCAGGGACTTTTACCAAATTAACAGGGCCTCTCCTGGACCTCAGGGTCCTGAGAGGGAGATAACTGCACAGAAATGAGAAAATTCAGCTTTTAATGTGCTTAGTGCAGTGTGTGGTACACTGCCTCCAAGGTGTGAAAAAATTCAAATCCAGTGACTTGGATGATGATAAAGTCAAAGAAATCAGTACTATTATGACTCTGAAAGATTGCACAGTGGGACAATCACTGTACACATCCACATTTTCAATAATAATAATGGGAAAAAAATCCAGTTCAAAATTCTCAAGGCCCTCAGTCATAAAATAAAATTAACTAATGCCATTTGCAACAACATGAATGTACCTAGAGATTATCATTCTAAGTAAAATAAGTCAGACAGAGAAAGACAAATACCATATGCTATTACTTACATGTGGAATCTAAAAAAATGATACAAACAAATGTATTTATAAGATAGATGCTTCCCTGGTGACTCAGTCAGTAAAGAGTCTATCTGCAATGTGGGAAACCCAGGTTCAATCCCTGGGTCGAGAAGATTCCCTGGAGAAGGAAATGGCTGCCACCGCCGCCGCCAAGTCGCTTCAGTTGTGTCCGACTCTGTGCAACCCCACGGACTGCAGCCTACCAGGCTTCTCTGTCCCTGGGATTCTCCAGGCAAGAACATTGGAGTGGGTTGCCATTTCCTTCTCCAATGCATGAAAGTGGAAAGTGAAAGTGAAGTCACTCAGTCATGTCCAACTCTTAGGGACCCCATGGACTGCAGCCTACCAGGCTGGCGAATCCCATGGACAGAGAAGCCAGTCAGGCTACAGTCTGGGGGGTCACAGAGAGTCAGACATAACTGGGTGATGAAGACTTTCATTACAAGACAGAAACAGACTCACAGATTTGGAGATACATTAGGAGTTGGGATTAACATATACACACCACTGTGTACACAGGTAACCAACAAGGACCTACTGTGTAGCACAGGGAACTCTACTCGATATCTTGTAATAATCTAAAAGGTGAAGAATCTGAAAAAGTATATACATTTGTGTGTGTGTGCGTGTGTATAACTGAATCACTTTGCTATACATTTGAAACTAACACAACATTGTAAATTAATTATTTTATAATTAACAATCTGCATTGCAGGCAGATTCTTTATCATCTAAGACACCAGGGAAGCCCCAAATTAACTATACTTCAAAAGAAAAAAAAGAATCAAGGACCTACCTGAACTGATAAAAATGGCTATGAAAAGATGTCCAACATCATTAGTCATTAGGGAAATGCAAATAAAAACAAGATATCACCTCACATCTGTTATGATGGCTATTATTTAAAAAAATGAAAACAAGCATTGACAAGAATGTAGAAAAACTGAAACTCTCGTGCACTGCTGGCAGAAATGCACAATGGCACAGCCGCTGTGGAGAACGGTTCAGCAGTTCCTCAAAAGTTAAACACAGAATTATGTGACTCATCAGCTGTTCCTAGATATACACAAAAAAATATCAAAAGCAGGGACTGAAACAAAAGCTCGTGCCCCAGTGTTCACAGCACCATTTGCCCAACAGCCAAAAGGAAGAGATGACCACTAACAGACACCCATCAACAGATGAACAGATAGACAAAATATGGTGTCTGCATACAAGGGAACAATATTATTTAGCCATAAAAAGCCACCAACGTTGATACACACACTATGTGGATAGACCTTGAAGGCATGATGCTAAGTGACATAAGTCAGACACAAAACAACATACGTTGTATGATTCCTCTGAAATGAGATCCCTAGAGTAATCACAGAGGCAGAAGGTACAACAGTGGGTACCAGGGCTGGAGGGAGGGGGATGGGACTTACTTTTAACAAACACAGAATCTCTACTTGGGATGATGAACAGGTTTTGGAAATGGACAGTGGCCACAGTTGCACAATATTCTGAATGTGGTTAAGGCCACTAAACTGTACACTTAAAATGATTGAAATGGTAAATATTATGTTAAGCATATTTTTACCATACACAAAAAAGTATTAACAAAGAAAAGATACATTCCACATACCTGAAGAATTTGATTATTCTTCTCCTGTAGCTGCAGAGACAAAGATTCTTTCTCTTTTTCGTAAAGAGAATGTGCCTTCTCATGGTCAAGTTTATGTATCTCCTCTTTTTCATGCAAAGCAGCTTTCCTTTCACTTCCAAATTCACCCTGTACAAAAGTATACTATTAACAAAAAATGCCATTAAGTTATAAAATTATCCTAGCTCTATTTCTCTCCTGCTCACTAGAATTTAATTCAAACAAATACTCATTGATTCCGTACTCTGCATCAAGAGAAATGATCCAAAAGACCTAGGCCGCTACCCTCAGTGAACATGCGTTCAAATGTGCTTATCACAGAGAATATAAAATAAAAAACAAACCAGCCTGCTACCTTTAACAGTCACATTAAGAAATTTCTGTCATCAGGGTATCGTGACCATTAAGATCTAATATATTTAGAAACCTAACTTCCTCTCATTTTAAAAGATAAACTCTGTTTCTTCTTAAATAATACATATTTTTTAATAATGCTCATCTGATTAGTAAGAATATATTAATGAAATAAGCTTTCTTTTTTTTTAAACTACAGAGGTAGTACTTTCAGAATGGCTGAATAGGGACCTCCAAAACATCACTCCTCTACACTGAGAACACTGGCAAAAACTGTCAAAAATCAGCTTCTTCAGAGCTCAGGAAATTAAAGTGTCATTAAAAACAAAGGCTGAGTCACCACAGAACAAGAAACTCTGGGTCTTTTCTGGTGGTGCAGTGGTTGAGAATCTGCCTGCCAACACAGGGGACAAGGATTCAGTTCCTGGTCTGGGAAGATTCTACATGCTGAGGGGCAACTAAGCCTGTGTGCCACAACTCCTGAGCCCCCAGGCTGTAATTACTAAAGCCCGCATGCTGCAACCACTGAGCCCGCATCCTGCAACTACTCAAGTCCGCACGCCACAACTCCTGCGCCCACGCACCTCAGAGCCTGTGCTCTGCAACGGAGAAGCCGTGACAGTGAGAAGCCGGCGCGCCACAACTAGAGGACACGTGCACACAGCAAGGAAGGCCGAGAGCAGCCCCCAAATCGTAAAAGAACAGGACACTTCGGGTGGTTGAACCTGTCCTAACCGCATCACTCCAATCTTTGGGATCTCCTTGAAAATGCAGCCCAGGGCATCTCTGGTGGTCCAGGGGTTAAGACTCAGTACTCTCACAACTTTGGGCTTGAACGTGACCCAAGGTTCAATCTCTGATCAGGAAACTAAGATCCTGCCACCCTCCCCCCCAATTTTTTTTTTTTTAGAAGAAAATTCAGCCCAGCAGTCATGAGGGAAAGAGGAGGGACAGAATGGGTTTGCAGCTCCACCAAAGCAGCAACACCAACTGTCACTAACTGACCTGTCTGGCCAGCTCATTGAAAAGCTCCATTCTCAAAGCTGGTTTTTATCTGATCTGAAGCAGAGTTCTCCTCAACAATCCTATTCCCAAGCCATTTGTCAAAAACAATTAGCAACCACTGTTCAACATCTCAGCAGCCTGAGGCAGTAACAACAACCGGAGCTAATAAGAGGGTGATCAAAAAACTTGAAGTGAAAGCTCAGGCAGAGATGTAAACTGCCTTCCAGAGCACTAAAGGGCCACCAGGACCAGAGCCCCACAGTAAAGAGATAAAATTATAAAATGAAACCAACAGACATTTTGAAGCTTAGAAGTACAATGACTGAAAGTTTCACTGGAGGCATTCAACAGCAGATTCAAGTGGGTAGAGGAATCAGCCAACATGAAGATTGGTCAAATTATTACTCAGATTATTCAGTCTGGGGAACAAAAATAAGGAGAAAAAAAAAAAAGAAGTAGGCTCAAAGGCATCTGGCACACCCACAGAGACCAACAAAGACATAATGAGAATCCTGGAGGAGAGGACAAAAGGAACGGAGCAGAACAAACACTGAAGATAACGTGGCCAAAACCTTTGCAAATGTGATGAAAAAATATTAATTTATACACAGAAGAAGCTCAATGAACTCCAAGCAGGATAAGCTCAGAGAGCCATACCTGGACACATCATAATCAAACTGTTGAAAGATAAAGAAAGTACTGAAAGCATCAAGAGGAGCAGCCCAACAAAAGGACTCCTCAACAGGACTACAGCCAGCTCACTCCTCATCAGGAAGTGAGAGTGGTAGTCGCTCGGTCGTGTCCGACTCTCTGAGACCCCACAGACTGCAGCCTGACAGGTTTCTCTGTCCATGGACTTCTCCAGGCCAGGATTCTGGAGTGGGTAGCCGTTCCCTTCTCCAGGGGATCTTCCTGACCTAGGGATCAAATCCAGGTCTCCTGTATTGCAGGCAGATTCTTCTTTACCATCTGAGCCACCAAGGAAGCCCTTCTCATCAGAAACCAGAAGCCGAATGGCAGCAGGATGCCTTGTTCACAGTGCTGAAAGCCAAATAATGTCAACCAAGAATTCCATATCCAGGAAATGATCTTTCTAAATGAAGGAGAAATGACGACATTCATAGATAAATAAAAACAGAATTAATCACTAACAGACCTTCCTGTGAAAAAACACTAAAGAGAGTCCTTCAGGGTAAAATGAAAGGAAACTAGACATTAACTTGAATACACAAGAATAAATAAAGAACACTGGGAAACGTTACTATACATGTAAACATAAAAAACAAAATAAATGCAGTTTTTGTTTAAGTCTTTTTCTCTCCTGTGATTTAGAGGACAACTGCATAAAGCAGTGAGCACGAAGTGTGAGCAGACATTCTTTGTATGACATCATCAGCACAAAGGAGGAAGGAGGGGGGACGGGAGCTGTGCAGAAGGGTAGCTGTACAAACCATTAAAATCAAGCTGGTATTAATCTGAACTACACTGCTATATGGAGAGAGAAGAAAGCCTTCGTAAGTGATCAATGCAAAGAAATAGAGCAAAACAACAGAGATCTCTTCAAGAAAATCAGAGATACCAAGGGAATATTTCATGCAAAGATGGACACAATAAAGGACAGAAACAGTATGGACCTAACAGAAGCTGAAGATAAAAGAAGAGGTGGCAAGAATACACAGAAAAACTATACAAAAAAGATCTTAATGACACGGATAACCACAATGGTGTGATCACTCACCTAGAGCCAGACATCCTGGAGTGCAAAGTCAAGTGGGCCTTGGGAAACATCACTATGAACAAAGCTAGTGTGGGTGATGAAATTCCAGCTGAGCTATTTTAAATCCTAAAAGATGATGCTGTGAAAGTGCTACACTCAATATGCCAGCAAATTTGGAAAACTCAGCAGTGGCCACAGGACTGGAAAAGGTCAGTTTTCATTCCAATTCCAAAGAAAGGCAATGCCAAAGAATGTTCAGACTACTGCACAACTGAACCCACCTCACACGCTAGCAAAGTAATACGCAAAATTCTCCAAGCAAGGCTTCAATAGTACATGAACCAAGAACTTCCAGATGTTCAAGCTGATTTAGAAAAGGCAGGCAAACCAGAGATCAAATTGCCAACATCTGCTGGATCATCGAAAGAACAAGAGAATTCCAGAAAAACATCTACTTCTGCTTTATTGACTATGCCAAAGGCTTTGACTGTGTGGATCACAATAAACTGCGGAAAATTCTTTAAGAGATAGGAATACCAGACCACATTACCTAACTCCTGGAAAATCTGTGTGTAGATCAAGAAGCAACAGTTAAAACCAGACATGGAAAAACAGACTGGTGCCAAACTGGGCAAGGAATATGACAAGGCTGTATACTGTCACACTGCTTATTTAACTTGTATGAAGAGTACATCATCGAAATGCTGGGCTGGATGAAGCACAAGCTAGAATCAAGATTGCTGGGAGAAACATCAATAACCTCAGATATGCAGATGATACCACCCTTACGGCAGAAAGTGAATAAGAACTAAAGAGCCTCTTGATGAAAGCATAAGAGGAGAGTGAAAAAGCTGGCTTAAAACTCAACATTCAAAAAACGAAAATCATGGCATCCAGTCGCATCACTTCATAGCAAATAGATGGGAAACAATCAAAACAGTGAGACTTTATTTTCTTGGGCTCCCAAATCACTACAGATGGTGACCGCAGCCATGAAATGAAAAGATGCTTGTTCTTTGGAAGAAAAGCTATGACCAACCTAAACACTATAGTAAAAAGCAGAGACATTACTTTGCCAACAAAGGTCTGTCTAGTCAAAGCTATGGTTTTTCCCGTAGTCATGTATGGATGTAAGAGCTGGACCATAAAGAAAGCTAAGCACAGAAGAATTAATGTTTTTGAACTGTGGTGTTGGAGTAGACTTTTGAGAGTCCCTTGGACTGCAAGAAGATCAAATCAGTCAATCCTAAAGGAAATCAGTCCTACATATTCATTGGAAGGACTGATGCTGAAGCTGAAGCTCCAATACTTTGGCCACCTGATTCGAAGAACTGACTCACTGGAAAAGACTCTGATGCTGGGAAAGATTGAAGGCAGGAGGAGAAGGGGATGACAGAGGATGAGATGGTTGGATGGTATCAGCAACTTGATGGACAAGAGTTTGAGCAAGCTCTGGGAGGGTGATGGACAGGGAAGCCTGGCGTGCTGCAGTCTGTGGGGTGGCAAAGAGTCCGACATGACTGAGCAACTGAACTGAACTGATATATACAGATAAACATCAAGGAAATTAAAATGGAAGAAGGCAGTAATGGAGGACTAGAGGAACAGAAGAGACAAGACACACAGAAAACAAACCGCCAAGTAGTGACACGTATGATCTAGAACCCATTATTCCAGGTGAGAGAAATCAAACACAAAACACCACATATCGTACGATTTGATTTCAATAAAATGTCCAGAAAAGGCAAATCTACAGACACAGAAATTAGACTGGTGGTTGTGGGGGCTGGGAGAGGAGACAGACTGCTAATGGGTAGGGGGTTTCTTTTCTGGTGATACAAATGTTTTGGAATAAGATACAACTTTGTGAATATACTAAAAACCACTGTACTGTATACTTCAAAAAGAGAGCTTTTTATGATCTCAACAAAGCTGCAATCTAAAACAAAACAAACCCACAGTAAAAATCATTGTGAGTAGTGAAAATCACTTATGTGCAGAGTTCCTTTCCTGGAAATAGGCTCATTAAAGAAGAAAAGGCTTGATGTGGCAGCTGCTGAGTCGCCAAAGCAAGATCATGAAGGGGACTCCAACTTCCCCAGATTTATACACAGCTGACTCTCAAAGATGGTGCTGAACCATGACATTCAACCTATACACATGCCACGAGGCATGCAGGATCTAGTCCCCTGACCAGGGATCAAACCTGTGCCCCCTGCACTGGGAGTGCAGAGTCTTAACCACTGACCACCAGGGAAGTCCCACAGATTTTGTTTCAACAGTAAATATGCAATCCAGGCGGCTGAATCTGGGGATTCAGAGCAATGGCAGATATGGAGGAACCACATATACTGAGGGCCAACTATAAATGACATACAGATTTTCGACTGTGTAGAGCATCAGCGCTGCTAACCCCATGTTGCTTAAGGAACAACTACTTAATGACAATTTCTAAGCAGTAAAAGATAGACTAACTAGCCACTTTAAATATAAAAATGAATGAAAAAAGATGCCTAAAAACCTTCGGTTTCTAAAACAATGAAAATATGCTTTAATTCTGCATACCAAAATTAATTTAGACTAAAATATTCTTTGCAGATGAGGAAAGATAACCATAAAACGGAACTACGGCTCCTGACCCAGTACCTGTAACAGTGCAACCTGCTGCTCCAGTGAGGCTTCTGGCTTACGCTCCAGCAGCTCCAGCTCCTCTTCCTGCCCCGCCTGGGGAGCTGAGCACTGGGCCTCGGGTTCCTGCTGAGCAGGAAGGAAGGTCAACCTGAGCCACGAGCACGTACGTGGGTATGTGGCAGGCTGCAGCTCACACTTATTCCACGTGTTTTCACTGTGACGATGCACAGGACCTCCCTACACACCAGTGTTCCACAGGCTGCCTGAGTAAACTCTGTTTTACAGATTGAACTCTGTTCAATCTGCTATGTGCTAAATGGTAAAGTCAATAGAAGAAGTTTCTAAGAAGCTATTTTCAGGTTTTTCTAAAAATCCACAGAATTCTATGGGAAATGTGATATATATTTTAATCATAAAAAAACAGATACACCAACAGAAGAAAAAATAAGCAGTACTGTCCAAAGAACACCAACGCAGTATTAAAAACAAATTCAACTAATAATTGAAGACATTCAAAGTATATCAAAAACAACCACAGGTCTCTTACTGTTTTAAAAAACCCTATGAACAGAGCATTTGCTTTGCCAGAAAAAGCGAGGCTGCCTGAGCAACCAACAGTGAGCACACGACAGCTGACGCCCACTTTCCTTCCCTGCTCTGCGTTACCAACATAAGAGAGACTTCTGCATGGGACACTTATCTCTAAAAAAGGAAATCAGGCTTACGTGTTCAGAGAACTATTCTCACAATCAAACTCCAGAGAGAAGTAACCTGCAAAGTAAACAATCTCACAGCCCTGGGTAAACAACTCTTCTGATGAGTGACACTGCTTCTCAAACAGGTGCGAGATATTTGTGGCCCAGATAAAACCCGCTCGCAGAGGAAGAACAGCGCGTCCCTGCTATTTTGGGAACAATGACCACGGCACCCGGGAGACACCCAGCAAGGCTTCATCGAGTATCTGTCTGCAAGGATAGCCTGCGGGAAGAAGGCAGAAGGTGGCAAATACTGCCTGCAAATATCCTCCCAGCCCAGGCACAGACACGGACTATCCTCCCTGCCCGGGTGCAGACATGGACTATCCTCCTGTCCTGAGTGTAGACACAAACCTGAACTATTCTCCGGGCCCGTGTGCAGACACGGGCATGAACTATTCTCCGGGCCCGTGTGCAGACACGGGCATGAACTATTCTCCGGGCCCGTGTGCAGACATGGGCATGAACTATTCTCCGGGCCCGTGTGTAGACATGGGCATGAACTATTCTCCCAGCCCAGGTGTAGACGAGGGCATGAACTGTTCTCCCGGCCCAGGTGTAGATGTGGGCATGAACTATTCTCCTGTCCCATGTGTAGATCTGGACCAGAACTGTTCTCCCACCCCTGCCTGTATCCCAATTTGACCTACCCCAGAAAGAAACTGGATCTCAGGCTGGATCTGTGATGAAATTAAGAGGTCACTATTAATTCTGCAGGGCAGCATGGAGCATGCTTCTGGTATATTTGGGTGGCTTGATGCACTGAGCATGGCATGTACCCCGTGGGCAGTCCCATCCTGAACTATTCTCTGTTTCTGTTGAAATTTTCTCCAAAGCAAAGTTAAAATGGGAAGAAATGGCATATCTCACCTCCCCACAAACCCAGCTGTTTTCTCATGTGAGATGAGCGAGACAAAAAGGTCACTTAAGACAGTATCTAATGCTTAAATATCCCTCCTAGCAAAGGGATGATGTACTTCAACACACAACTAGAGAAATACTCCCCGAGTGCTCTCAATGCTTGAACAAGAGTCTACACACAGGTACAAAAGTTTTGGCCAAGGAGCACGCGTGACATGTGCGTCACCAACAGGCAACAGGACAGGCAGGGTGAATGAACAGGAACCACAGTTTCCTGGAGGGAAGGGTCTTCAGCCAGTAAATAAACCTCTCAGCAGGTGTGAGGCCCGCCCGGCACCCACTCCACACGGACTTCATGCAAGACCCTTGGCACTGTGATGGAGAGAAGCTTCTGAGGCCCAGCGGCTCTGTGATGTCACCAGCACCCCTGTGGGGGCCAGGGTCTGACCCCTAGGTCATTCCTGAAGCCACCAGTGCCCAGAAGGAGGCGCACTGCCCACCCACAGCCACCCCTCTGCGAGGGGCACCCCCTGTGGGGCCTCCTGTCGCTGCATCATAGTCACGTGACCGTCCCTGAGACCCTGCCAGGCTGCATGGTACTGCTGCCCAGGAAGCAGGACCCTGGCATGTGCCCTGCCCTCCTCCGGGGGCCACATCCACAGGTCACTGCACCCCACACGCCTCTGTCCCACACACCCTCACCCCTCATGCCTCCTATGAGCACATTTTACACTAATGAAATAAAGGCACGGTTTAAAACACACGGTTTTCCCATGTAAGAGACATGCTTCTCCCTCTCAATGTTCTTTCAAAACTTTATTTTCTTCAAACCCTATAAACTGAAGGAATCCAGTTTAAATCCACGGGTTGGGAACAAAGCCCCTTCCCCAAGTACCCTTCTGCCTGGGAGGAACGGAAGCTGACAGCTGATGGCTCAGAAGCCGACCAGCCTGGGGGCACCTCAACCCAGGGACACCTGCCCTGGGCTGCACCCAGGGAGGCCCAGAGGCTCACGACCCCACGAGAGCCTGCCCAGCCCTCCTGGAACTCACTCACGGTCTCGCCCACAGACCACACAGGACAGGCAGAGCCAACGTCTGAAGTGAAACCCCACCCCCTCCACAGGTTAGGTTGCCCTTTTCCTCCCATCCTTAGACAAGCTGAACCACAGCAGAGGACGAAACCCTCCTGGGAACATCCCCTCGTACGTAAAGCACGTCTCAGTTGGAAACGAAAATTCTGGTATCTGTGTTTCCGCAAGGCTGAGGTTTCCTGCTTTGAGACCTGGAATACCTACTTGTGACGTGACAAAGCACGAAGTCACCAGAACAGGACCGTTTCTGAGGGCCGGGCACGCACATCTGCCGAGTCAGTGCAGAGCAATGTGCCCCCACGCTGACTTCAACTTCTAACCAACTAAATACGTCCTGCTCACAACGCACGGGACCAGAGGCCTGCAGACAAGGCAAGCCTGGTGTTGGCAGGGCCACAGGGCCACCTCCAGAGAGCACCCACCACGGGGACAATCGCTGCCTGACACAGACCGCCCCAGACATAAGACAAAGTGCTCTACCTCACAGAAACAACACAAGCCCCAGGGAGGACACTGAACCCACTGCAAGCTCACAGGAAACGCCACACGTGGGCACCAGCTGCCAGAAGTCTTCACCAAGGAGCTGCGACCAAAAAATGCCATAAAACTCACTGTTCTGTACCTGCCTCACCAGGAAACCCATGACTGGTGAGCGGCAGTGGGCAGAGGGCAGGGGCACCAGACAGACACGCGTGCAGCTGACACGAGCAGCTCCTAGGGAAGGGCAAAGTCCCTGTCCCCGCCCCACCCACACACCTCACCTTGTGAGACATGGACAGCCGGACGGCTCTCACGCCCTCCTGGGGCTCCATGCTCCCATCCCCTCTCAGGCTGTCCTCTGCAAGCTGAGGCTCTTCAGCACATCGCAGCTCCAGCAGCTCCAGCACCTGGGTCAAGACCGTGTGGTGAGCCACGTCCTCCTTCTGCAGCTGCTCCTCCAGGTCCAGGCGCAGCAGCTCCAGGGCCTGCCGGTGCCTGCCCTGCACAGCCTGCAGCTCAGACAGGTACTGCAAGCGCAGAGCATCCAGGTGTGACGCATGTCTGGCCTCCAACACATTGATGTCAGCAGCGT
>NW_011494609.1:5305718-5332332 GCF_000754665.1 Bison bison bison
CACCTGCAACTCGGCCTCACGCGCCTCTGCCAAGGCCAACTGCTCACGCTCTAACGAGGACCTCAGCGCGTCCACCTCGGCCTGGTGCCTGGTCTCCAGTTCCGCGGTCAGGGACAGGATATGCCGCTGGTGCCCCTCCTGGAGGAGCCGCAGCTCGTGCGCGTGCTGCTCCTGGGCCTCCCGCAGGAAGGCATCTTGCTCTGCGGCCAGTTTCTCTGTGATCGCTCTACGTTCTTCCAAAAACCTGAGACAACAAGCCAAGTGAACACAGAGCCATCACGTAGCCACAAGAGCACCGCTGGGGAGCCCGCTGCCAGGGGAGAGGCCACCCTGCCCGGATCCCGCCTGTTCTCCCTCCTCCCTGGGCACCACCACCAGCCGAGAGCCAACAGGGAAGGGCTCACAAAGCCAGAAGAGCTCAGGCCAGAGCCCAGCATCCCCGGCCACAAACTAGAGTGCAGGGCACAGCCCCAGCCAGAAATCACAGATATTGCAGGAAGCAGTATCTGATCGCCACTCGGCCAAGAGAAGACCTCAACAGGGAAGGGGTGGCATGCCCTACAGGAGCCCCAGGGCTGCAAAGAGTGTTCAGAAGACTCAGAAACCAGCTTCCACAGGGTGACTCGGGCATGAGGCAGTGGGACTGGCTTGGAGCAGAGTCAGGAGGCACACAGAGCCCCAGCAGGAACAGGGGAGACTCTGCACAGGTGCTGTGACACACCAGGCGAATGACAAGAGCTGGGACATGTCTCAGGTACCAACTGCCCACCAGCCACCATGACAGCCTCTCCACAGATGAGCCCACGAGGAGGATACTAAGGTCTCGTGAGCCTGCCCATAGCATCTGTGTCCATCCAGCTCACATGGTGGGTCAGGGTTTGAACTCAACCCTCAGACCCCAGGCCAGGAGTCTGTGCACCTGCCTCGAGACGCTGGGGAGCAGATGACACACAAGAAGCAGCTCCAACGATCCCAGCACTCATCACCCACCCCTGGGCACTACAGCCCAGGTCTGCAAAGAGGCAGCAGACCAACATCATCCTAGGCCTACTTAAAAACTTCAGGGAAGTATGTACGTAGTTGAGAAATGCTGTTCATTTTTTTAATGAGTTTAAAAAACACAAAAATTCATGAATAAGCCACACAATCTTAGGATAAAAAGGCTGAAGTTCTGCTACTAAAAAACTAAAACGTGCAAAGAACACACACGCTTGTCAAAGATGCACACGTGGCCACATGGCTCATGGAACACAGGCCCCACAGAAAGGATAGGGATGCCATTCCTGCCAGAGGCCTGCAGCCCTGAGAGCCACACACACCCTCCCGGGGGTCTGCCTCACCCTCCTGGAGACCCGCCTCACCCTTGGGGGGTTCAGGGAGGGGACCTGCCTTGCCTCACTGGCCAGGCGGGTAGGCGGCTCTGAACATAACAGGCTGCTATACGGATGGCACCCACCTGCTCTGGGCCACCTTCAGCTGGAGGGCACAGTCCTCCTTTAGGTGGAGAATGGCGAGCTCCTGGTCCTGGGCCCCAGGGGCCGGGCTGCAGCCCAGCTCCCGGCCACAATGGCTGCACCGCAGAGACTCGTCTCCGGTGAGTCCGAGTTCCAGCTGCCGCAGGCGGCCCTGTTGTTCCACCAGTGACCCCTCCAGGTCCAGGATCTGAGCTGCCTGCTGGTCCTGAAGTTGCCTCATTTCGGATTCTCGAAGCTCAAACCTGTTCATCATGGACCGCTTCTCAGACTCCACCTGTTCTCGCAGGTCAAGGAGCATCTTTGTCAGCTTCTCTTCGGCCCCTCTCCGCAGGTCCTCACTTGTAACTTTCCACTCAGCCTCTCTCTCCCTGAGTTCCTGTTTTATTTGCTCAATCCTCTCCTCAGCACTCTTTAGTTCTTCCTGGTGAGCTTCAACTAAATTCTGTTTCACCTGCAACCACACAATATTTTTTAAGAAGAAGAAATTAAATGAAAAGATCACTGGCCACAAAAACCCAAATCCATCTCTGAAGACAGAGAAGCTCTGTCAGCTATTAATAGAAGCACTAGTCCCACAGTGCTGGGCTGGATGAAGCACAAGCTGGAATGAAGATTGCTGGGAGAAATATCAATAACCTCAGACATGCAGATGACACCACACTTATTGTAAAAAGCAAAGAGGAACTAAAGAGCCTCTTGATGAAGGTGAAAAAGTTGGCTTAAAAGTCAACATTCAGAAAACTAAGATCATGGCACCTGGTCCCATCACTTCATGGCAAATAGATGGGGAAACAATGGAAACAGTGAGAGACTTTCTTCTCGTGGGCTCCAAAATCACTGCTGATGGTGAGTACCGCCAGGAAATTAAAAAACACTTGCTCCTTGGAAGAAAAGCTATAACCAACCTAGACAGCATATTGAAAAGCAGAGACATTACTTTGCCAACAAAGGTCCATCTAGTCAAGGCTATGGTTTTTCCAGTGGTCATGTATGGATATGAGAGTTGGACCATAAGAAAGCTGAGTGCCAAAGAATTACCGCTTTTGAACTGTGGTGTTGGAGAAGACTCTTGAGAGTCCCCTGGACTGCAAGGAGATCCAAACATTCAATCCTAGAGGAAATCAGTCCCGAATATTCACTGGAAGGACTGATGTTGAAGCTGAAGCTCTGATACTTTGGCCACCTGACGTGAAGAGCTGACTCATTAGAAAAGACCCTGAAAGATCAAAGGCACGAGGAGAAGGGGACAACAGAGGACGAGATGGTTGCATGGTATCACCAACTCGATGGGCATGAGTCTGAGCAAGCTCCAGGAGATGCTGAAGGACAGAGAAGCCTGGCATGCTGCAGTCCATGGGGTCGCAAAGAGCTGTACACAACTAAGTGACTGAACAACACAGTCCCACAACATACGTGAACAGAGCGATGGGAGTGTTTCTCACGCTGATGGGAATGATGGAGACTAAAAGGCACAAATCTAAGACTATCTGGCTATGTTAACCGTGTCCATTGCCCAGCATCTGGCCCCAACTGTTAACTCTAGGGCTGGCAAGTCTGGACACAGTCAAAGGGGGGCCTCCTCTGCAGTGTCAAGACCAGCTCAGGGGCTCAGACATGAGAGGGACCTCCCATCAAGGGGAGGCGACCCCCCTCCCTCAGCAGAACCACCACCAGGCAGCACAGCTCACAGGCGAGCAACAGACAGTAAGGCCAAGCCTCTGGACTTGCACCACGAACGATCCAGGTTCTAGAAGGGACCTGAGCAAGAGGCTGGTGAGCTGAAACCAACAGTCTTAAAGGTGTTGTATGAAAAGGGACACGAACCAGAAAGCTGCACGCACAAATATCCTAATTTTCAAAACAGGAAAGAAAGTAGGTCAGCATACTGATCAATCATTGAGAAGAAACAAAACAAAACCAGAAAGGTCTGTCAAACTGACCTCAACCAGTTATTCAAGTCATTACACTTTAGGGCCTGCTCTTGGTGACAGCTGAGAGTCAGCTCTAATCAGAGGAAACAATTGCAGGCTCTGGATAAGATCCAGGAGATCCAGGGCTAGGGGTCCCGACACCCAGAGTAAAGAAATGCCCTGGGTGACCAACCCACCTGTGCCATGGACATGCACCTGGAAATGCTCCCTGTTTGAACCAGAAGAGCCGGGAAGTGAGGGGGAAGCGCACCAGGACAGGGCAGGAGGTGCCGGAATCCAGCCCAATTCTGAGGCTGGTGCCTGGTCATATACGAGCAGAAGGTCATATAGGACAGAAGACAGACACAGACCAGCCCAGAAGGCCTAAGCGCACACGTTGGCCCAACACGGAGAAGAAGGGGAGGCCTCTGCCTCTGAAGGGGTCAGGGGCAGCCTCCTGGGACTGAGCCCTTGACCCGTGGGGTTGGCACTAACTCCAGGTAGATACAGTCAAAGGGAAAAAGTAAAACGGACAAAAGAAGATGCTGCATCAAAGAAAACACACTGCACCGATCAGAGAGCAGGTAGATTTCAGCACAAAGAAACTACACCAGAAACGGGGCATTTCACTCATGATGAAAGCCTGATTTCCCAAGAAGACACAATGACCATAAAGGTGCAGTTCACACAACTCCAAAACACAGTAAACACCGTGAGAGCTAAATGGAGAGAGAACTCGCTCCACATTCCTCTCGACAGTTCACACGAGGAGATCAAACAGTGGCCCAGGAAGCACTCAGACACTTGAACGTAAAAATCCATCAAGCAGAGTCTGTCCTTCAGGGACCCCCTGTGAGGCTGCAGGCCTTCACATGCCCATCCTCACGCCCAGCGCGTGAGTAGGGGGACAACACGTGATCTGCCCGTGAAACTCGGCCTCGATGGAGGAGGACCTGGGACAGCATCACAGGGAGGAGGAGCGGGGCAGCCACAGAACTGCCCAGATGGCCACCCTGGGCCTTGCAGAAGAAACACTGAGACAGTCACCTCAACTCCACGTCTCCAGGCCTCGGCGAGGCCACTAGTAATTTAGGGGAGGCACCTAAGCTGTGGGCCAGGGTCTCATCACTGCATGTGCACGGCTGCAAGTCTCAGTCAATGGAGAGAGCCTGGCAGCTGGAACAGCACAGAAGACGCAATGGACAAGGCCTGAAGGTGGCTTTGCCACCCACCCTGGCACCCCTATGAGGACCCGGTCAGTTCCCCTAAGCCTGCAGCCTCTCTAAGAGTTAGGATTACACAGTTGGGTCCAAGCTTAGGTGGCAGCCCATCCCGACCCAAGGGAGGCACCCAGAAAACCCTGCTGCAGGGCAGAGGGTGGCGCTGACCTTGGGGCTCGTGCTGACCTGGCCAGTTCACATGTGGCCCTATGGACGCGAGCATCGCTGCAAGGTAAGCCATTTCAACTTACTTTCTCCAAGTCCTCTTTTAGGCAGATTTCACGCTGCAACTTCTCCTGTAAATTTCTATTTTCTACTTTTAAGAGATCGATTTCTTTCTTGAGCTCCACTGGAAGAAGCACAAGCTGAGCCCTGTGTGCAGTTTCCAGACCCATGTCTCCAGCCGGCACCTCCGTCTCCAACTCCAAGGCCACGCTCTGCGCACACAGGAGAGGCTCCCGGGCAAGCTCTGTGGGGACCAGGGGCAGAATCATCAGGCTGACCCTCCAACAGACAGGACACTGTCAGAAGCCCCAGACAACTGCACGTAGACCCTGAAACCCCTGTGGGAGCACGGTACCAGAAGGGGACACGACACACCCGTCTGCAGCCCCATGGGCACTGTGCACCAGAAGCAGACGAGCAGACCTGTCCCGAGCTGTCCACACCCGCTGCTGCCCCTCTGGTCTGGGTACCGAGGAATCAGCCCCCCAGAGCTGCTCTGGCCAGGGCTCATCACTGCTCCAGGCTGGAGGAAGAGGCACGGGGCGCAACTCAGGGGACCGGAAGATGCCGAGCAGCAGCCATGGGACACCACTCACGCAGGAAGGAGAACAAGCAGGACTGGGCACCAGCAGGTGTGACCCCGCTCGTGGGGCCATGTGCTAGCCTTCCACAGGCCCACACAGCTCCAGGGGACCCTGGGCCGGACCCTGAGCCTCAGGCCCTCAAGGCAGGACATGTGGACTTGCCTCCTCAGCTTGACGCAGGACCCACCCTTTCCCGGGCTCCGTGTCCAGGGCCAGTCATGCATCTACTCTCCTGGGCCCCAGTCCATGCCCAGGATGACCACAGCTTCTCCATCCCCATGGCCCCCAGGGACCCTATGCTGCTGCCTGGGCAGACCCTCTCCTGACACACAGGGCCTGCTCCTCAACCCCAGGGAAGGGCCTCCAGCGCCCCCGCTACAGAGTCAACAGCCATCGTGTGTAGTGCCGGTGGCTCTCGTGGGATGCGGTCATGGCCCAGAACACCCCTGCAGGCTGGCCGCCACAGCAGCACTTAAGGACATACCTTGGCCGGGCTCCTCCGAAGGCCCTGTGGGCAGCTCTCCTTCCGACGCTTCCTGCTGGGCATCCTGGGAGGACGTCCCCGCTGCTAGTTGGCACTGGTGATTTTCTTCTAACCGTGTGCGCAAACCAAGGCTCTCCTTTGGGGAAATCACAGAGGAAACCTTGTAAAGAGCCTCTCAGCCTGGTTCCCTGACCCTGCCTCCCACAGAGTCCCCCATGGAACCCGCCTTCCTGAACCTCACACGTCCACACTGCCTACTGCCCCCACGTCCCACTCC
Source organism: Bison bison bison (assembly GCF_000754665.1). Classification (NCBI taxonomy): domain Eukaryota; kingdom Metazoa; phylum Chordata; class Mammalia; order Artiodactyla; family Bovidae; genus Bison; species Bison bison. The sequence goes on from NW_011494609.1 coordinate 5,311,894, forward strand.
CAGAAGGGAGGCAGGCATATCCCCTGGAGTCAGCTGTGGGCTCAGGGCCTCCCTGCACCCACACCCACTGGAACCCAGGGCCCACCCTCCACATCCCGGGGTCAGACCTGCTGGGCCAGCTGTACGGCCAAGGCCCTCGGCTGAAGGGTTCCCACTCCGCCCCGGGTCCCCTCACTCCCTGCTCCACGCTTCCCATCCAGAGCCCATGTTGGGCCACTCCTCTCAATGATGCTCCTGGACACAGAGTCCCAAGCGTCCTCATGCGAGAATGGGAGGGAGGGCAGAGGGGCCCGAGGCTGGGTCAGCCCTTCCTGCTCCCTCCAAGAGGCAACCTGTCACTCATCTCCCTCAGAATCAACAGAGGGTCCCATCAGCCTAAACACCCAGCTCTCAATAAGCTCAAATCATCCTTTAATCAAGACTGAAGTCCTCGTATGGTCACTGGAAAAAACAACCTGACTGATGGACGGAATCAAGTGCCCCCCTCACTCAGAGCACAGTGGGTCAGGCTTCTGAGTGGAAGAGCAGACCCAGCAAGTCGGGTGAGAGAGACTCACCGTTCAGGGAAAGAGAAGGAGCCAGACATCACCCCCGCCTAGCAATGGCCAGTGGCAGACGACAAAACAAAAACAAAACACAGCAGAGTGGGGGCAGGGAGCCGAGAGCAAGGGCTGCCAGCTTTGGAGAAACCGGCAGAAACACGGCAGCGACACCCAAACACGTAAAAAGACATCCTGGCTCAGTGACAACCCAGGAGTCGCAGCCAGAGATTTACTGGCCAGGGTCAGCGCTGGCCAGAGGGGCGTGAGGGGCCCCACGCCCAGCTAGGGGCAGTTCCACCAGGCACCCTCAGTCCACATAATACGTCAACACGTCAAATACACACCAGGCACAGGCATCCACCATGCACACAAGCCCACACGCAGGACTCCTGCTCAAACACACATACGCTCAATGTTTTTACATTCCCTCAGATGATGAGACACAATTTATAAACCTATGAGAAGAAACAGGGACAGAGGTGACCGGTGAGCCAGCGGTGAGCAACTGCTGGAGAGCACAGGCACACAGAAGGCTTGGAGGAGCATGTGTGAGCTGCCCACACACCCGGGAGGCCAGGCAGGGGGCACAGGGGGCACAGAGGTAACTGCAAGACCCCCAGGGGCTACAGATTACGGAGGCTGGCAAGAGGTGGGGACCCCACTGTGTCCCTCACCTCACGGAGCCCAGCAGAAGACTGGTAGAGACCAATGGCCCTGGGAGAGAAGGCTGCACCCACCCCCACCACCCCAGTCTTCAGCCCCCAAGACCCCACAGTGCTTCACGCCTCCTGGGATGGCACAGCCTCGGGGCACCAACCAACGCACAGACCACCATCATCCCACATAATACAGAGACCCAGATGGATGGACACAGAGCAGAAACCTCTCAACACTAACCGTCAGAGAAAGTCACCATCAGAGAAAGACCAAAAGCACTCCATCCCTGACACTGAGCAGAGAACATAGAATAGAACACAGAGCAAAAAAGCAAAGCCCTTAGAAATTAAAAATGATTGGCACTTCCCTGGGGGTCCAGAAGTTTCAGATGCAGGGGGCGTGGATCCAATTCCTGGTCAGGGAACTAAGATCCCACATGTCCTGTGGCATGGCCAAAAAATGCCAACATAAGAAAATTTTTAAATGACAATGGAGATAAGAAACTCAACCTCACAATTAGAGGAGTGAAGATCTCCTACCCTCAAAGAGGCCTAAACAAATGTCAGATGAGAAACGAGGACTGAAGGACACCAGTGGTTTCCCTCTGGAGGCCCAGTGTGACACTTGCTCTCGGGAGTCTCAGAAAACTAAGTGCACTGAAGAACTGGCATCCGAACAGCTCAGCAGCAGCTCAAGACATCTATCTTGCTTCTCTCACTGCGCACTGAACCCAGGGACAGTAAGGCGTGACGGTGGAAGCTGGAAGAACACCCGAGGAGTTGTAGGAACTGCAGACACATTTATTATCTCCTGACTGGCACGGCAGCCGTAGCAGCAGATACACTGTATTCTCCCATGGTTGACCCAGCAGACATAGCCGTAATGCAGCCTCAAGGGCTTTTCAGGTGGAGAATATTTATGCTTACAGAGCAAAAGTAGCCCATGGCCAAGGGGGTTCATCGAGATGCGCAGTGCTATAAGTGATCTCAGCTGTTACATAAACGTGTATTTACACAACACGGGGTGAGAGCAAGAGGCCACGGGCCAAGAGAGCCTGGCCGCGCCATCCTGGCTAATCTGCTCTTTCCCTACAGTGTCCCAGACTGAAGAGAGTCAAGGCCCTACCTTTCCCTAGGATGAAAAACGGACCCAGACCCAGACCAAGTGCCATCACAGGACTCTGAGGAGCATGGAAGGCTAAGAGCTGCCAGAGGCTCCCTGGGTTGAAATGGTGTGGGTTGCTGTTTCCATCTCCATGGGATCTTTCCCACCCAGGAATTGAAACCAGGTCTCCTGCATTGCGGGCAGATTATTTACTGACTGAGGTATGAGGGAATCCCTAATGAATGTTGGGGTATGTGTGGCTTTTCGAATTAGTGATTTTGTTTTCTTTGGGTAAATACTCAGGAGTGGAACCGCTGTATCTATTTTTAATTTTTTGAGGAACCTCCTTCAAGTCAGGCTGACAGCACAGCCTTGCCCAGCGCTGGGGCTGAGAGGAGAAAGAATACACTCACACCCTGGAGCTCTTTGTCCAAACAGGTGCACAAGGCTTCCAGCATTACAGATAGCCCAGTGAGCCCCACTGCCAGAGGACAGAGAGGCCAGAGACGAACGGCACGGAGGCCACTGGGAACACGCCCAGCATGCACGCACCCAGCGCCTCCCTCTCAGCGCAGGTCGCCAGCACGCATGAGGCAGGCAGTCAGGGAGCTTGTGGAGAGTGTGGGACCTGAGCAGGACCCAAGCTGCCATCCACCCGACTGCGAGTCTTGCTCCAGACCAGCCAGGGGGTCGTTTTAAACAAGCAGACACAGTCAGCCTGTGGAGATGCCAGAGACACAAGCACAAGCCTCCCTCCACTCACCAGTGTCACGGAAGAAAGCTTCAGTGAAAAGGATGGAAATCCAGACTTGAGAACATAAAGACAGCCCATTTCCCAACTAAAGATTAATGAAATACAGCCTTCTCGTGATATACTGAGATGCTCATATACCTCAATAGCACACACACACAAAAACTGATTAAAAAGCAGGCTGCTGCTGCTGCTGCTGCTAAGTCGCTTCAGTCATGTCCAACTCTGTGCGACCCCATAGATGGCAGCCCACGAGGCTCCCCCATCCCTGGGATTCTCCAGGCAAGAACACTGGAGTGGGTTAGACCTGCAAACATTTCTGCAGACATTTCTACAAAGAAGAAACCCAGACGGCCAACAGTTTCGTGAAAAGACACTCCACATCACGAATCATCAGAGAATATAAATCAAAACCACAGTGAGGTATCAGCTCACACGGGTTAGAGCAGCTACTGCTAAAAAAACAAATAACAAATGTCATCCAGGGTGTGGAGAAAAGGGAATGCTTGTGCACTGTTGGTGGGAAAGTAAACTGGTACAGCCACTGTGGAAAACAGGAAGGAAGTTCCTCAAAAAATTAAAAATAGATACAGCAATTCCACTCCTGAGTATTTACCCAAAGAAAATGAGAACACTAATTCGAAAAGCCACACACCCCAACATTCATCAGGGATTCCCTCATACTTCAGTCAGTAGAGAATCTACCTGCAACGCAGGAGACCTTGGTTTTGATTCCTGGGTGGGAAAGATCCCGTGGAGATGGAAATGGCAACCCACGCCTGGGAGAATCCCATGGACAGAGAAGCCTGGTAGGTTACAGTCCACGCGGTCGCAAGAGTTGGACCCGACTTAGCGACTAAACCAGCACCGCCACCATTCACAGCAGCACTATTTACAACAGTCAGGACGTGGAAGCAGCCCGAGTGTCCATTTGCAGACAGACAGACAGATAAAGATGTGGCACCTACACACGTATAGACCTACCCACACGGGAACTACTACTCGGCCACAGAAGAGGAGAGCCTGCCTCCTCCTGCAGCCTGGAGAGCAGGAGAGCCTGGTTCTCCTCCACAGAAGAGGAGAACCTGCGACAACACGGCCGCTCCCTGAGAGTGCCACACCAGGTGGGGTCAGTCAGACTGAGACAGAAGTGCTGCATGGGCTCACTTCCGTCTGGAATCTAAAAACCCACCTCTGGGAGAAGAGACTGGGGGTTGCCAGAGGTGGTAGAGGGGTTGTGGGAGAAGTGGGTGAAGGGGTCAAACTTCTAGTCAGAGGATAAGAGTCCCAGGTGCCTGCACAGCACAGGGTACAGTCAACAAGGCTGCACTGCCTGCAGGCACCAAAGAGAGGCATCTTACAAGTTCTCATCGGGGTACAGTCAACAACACCATACCATCTGTCTACAGGTGCTAAGAAAGGAGATCTTAAAATTTATCATCGAGGTACAATCAACAATACTGTATGTCTATCCACAGGCGCTGAGAGAGATCTTACAAGTTCTCATCAGGGTACAGTCAACAACACTATGTCTGTCTACAGGCACTGAGAGAGATCTTACAAGTTCTCATCGGGGTACAGTCAACAACACTGTACTGTCTGTCTATAGGCACTGAGAGAGATCTTATAAGTTCTCATCAGGGTACAGTCAACAACACTATGTCTATCTACAGGCACTAAGAGAGGAGAGCTTACAAGTTCTCAACAGGGTACAGTCAACAACACTGTACTGTCTACAAGTACTGAGAGAGGAGAGCTTACAAGTTCTCATCGGGGTACGATCAACAACACTGTACTGTCTGTCTACAGGCACTGAGAGAGGAGATCTTATAAGTTCTCATTGGAGTACAGTCAACAACAGCATACTGTCTACCTACAGGCACTGAGAGAAGAGATCTTACAAGTTGTCATTAGAGAACAGTCAATAACGGCATACTGTCTATCTACAGACACTGAGAGAGGAGATCTTACAAGTTCTCAAGGGGTACAGTCAACAACACTGAACTGTCTGTCTACAGGCACTGAGAGAAGAGACCTTACAAGTTCTCATAGGGGTACAGTCAACAATACTGTACTGTCTGTCTACAGGTGCTGAGAGAGGAGATCTTACAAGTTCTCACTGGAGTATAGTCAACAACACTGTACCGTCTGTCTACGGGCACTGAAAGAGATCTTACAAGTTCTCATCAGGGTGCAGTCAACAACATTGTACTGTCTGTCTACAGGCACTGAGAGAGGAGATCTTACAAGTTCTCATAGGGGTATAGTCAACAACACTGTATGTCTATCTATAGGCACTGAGAGAGGGATCTTACAAGTTCTCATTAAAAGAAAAATGCTCTGACTCTGTGGAGGTGCAGGTTCACCAAACTGACCAAGGAGACCCATCATATCACACCCAGGCATCCGGTCATGACACCAACACTGGACACTCAGGTCCCATCAGTCACACCTCAAGACACAACAAAGCCGGCCCATCACCTCAAGCTGCTCCCGCTGAAGGCTGAGTCCATCAAGATGGTCTCTTTCTTCTTCTGATGTCTCTTCCAAACAGGCACTGGGTCAATTCAGAGAGAAGCTGTGTTGTAAGAGCCTGACGTGGCACCTTGCCACTGAATCCCACTGTCCCTGGGACCCCACTTCTGTGCCAATCTGCAGGGCAATGTCCACCCACTTTGGCCAGATGTCACCAACCACACCCACATGCAGGTCAGACCAGCGTCAGCTTCAACATCACCATGCCAAGACCCAAACATCAGTGTGTTCTCCTGGGCTGGGCTGGGCTGGAAGCCACTCACCTGGTTCCCATGGCCTCCAGCAGGGAGTCATCCCTTCCCTCCTGCAGGCGCCGCTGCAACAGGGTCAGGTCCTCCTGGTAGCTCTGCTCAGCCTCCCTCAGCTTCTCTTCGAAATAGAGCCTCAGCTTCTCCAGTTCGGACTCGTGCCGGCTCCTCTCCTGCTGCTGCTGCTGCTCCAAGTCTCTCTTCAGGAGCTCCAGCTCCTCCACATGAGATGCCCGGGCCAGGAGCTGCTCACGCAACTCTTTATGGGTGGACACAAGCGAGCATCTCAGACACGGCACTCAGGGAAATGAGACACTGAAGACCCCATAGTGAAGGGCCAGAGCAGAAGTGTAAAGCGGGGGCCCCATCCCACCCCAAAACCTGTGAATGGACAAAGGCCCCCAGGGCTTGTGCTACGAGCACAGGGCCTGGAGCAGGAAGACTACCAGGGAGACCACCCAGGCAGCCTCAGCAAACCCCAGTGCCCCTCGAGGGCAGAGGGCTTTCTCAGGCTGGCTCCCCAAGCCACGGGGGCTCTGAAGACAGAGGAGGGGCCGCCTCTGGGCCACCAGCCAGCAGGAGATGGGACCTCGGTCCCACAGCACTGGATTCTGTCAACGGGAAGTCAGGTCATGGCAGAGCCCAGAACCTTGACCTCAGCTGTGGATGACCCTGGGCAGAAACAGCCACGCCAGCTCAGATTTCCATGCTAATAAATGTGGGTGGTTTTAAGCTGCTGAGATGGTGGTGTTTTGTTTACAGCAAAAGAACAGTAATACAGACCATAAACAACTGTCACCACCACCACTATTCTGATTAAGAGGTGCTGCCAGCTGGCCCACCGCAGCCAGTGATCAGCTTTCAAATAATGGGGAAGGAGACAGTCACTGTCCCAAATCTACGTCCCCCACGAGGGCCGTAGCCACACAGGGGAGGCCGCAGAGGCAGCACTCAGGCTGTGACCCCTGTGTGAAAGCACGTCTGAAGCCCAGCCTCCAGTCAGTCCACCAGCTCTGCCTGGAGCCGCCCTCTCCCAGGGACCACAGGGCGGGTACAGGGCACGTGGAGCCTATGCACCCCACAGCCATCAGGAGTGATCTCGGGTCCTTTCTCCTAACTCTGTCCTTTGTTCCCAACAACACAACAGGGCAGATCCTACTGTTTGAGGCCTGTGTGCAGAGCAGCAGACAAGCCCACACCTCCTGGCCCTGTGCTCTTGACTGGGTCTTGTGCCCTCAGTAAACATGGCATCACCCTCCAAAATCAGAGCTCAGAGCCACAGGAGCCCGACAACACTTGCCACAGGAAAGCCTGCAGGCCCAGGAGGTGATACGCAGCAAGGCACAGCTGTGCCCCGAGTTCCCGCGTGAGAACAGCGTTCCCACAGTGCTTAACCAAGCCTCAGCAGGAGCCCAGGCTCACGTGTGAACAGTGCGTGTCGGCTTCCAGAATCATCGCTAGCTCGCCTATGGTGAAGCCCAGGGGCCGCCACAGCTCCACACAGTGACCCCACAGACCTCAAAATGCACAAAGGTTTACAAGACCACTTTTTGGGGCTTGCAAAACTGTTAACTTCTTTTGGGGTTTGCAAAACTGTTAACTTCTTTTGGGGTTTCAGCAGTTCAAACTGCAGCTTTCCCTTCCGGGGACCTGGACTGGGAAGACAAGGTGCTCACCACTCAGCTCCTGCCTGCTGGACCTCGCGGACTCCAGCTGGGCCCCCAGGCACTGGATCTCCTCCCGGGACCGAGCCTGCAGCTCCTCATAGGATGCACGCAGCCTCTCCAGCTGGAAAGCAGGCACAGTGTGGGTGCCAGGTTGCGGCCCTGGCACCAGGTGAGAACATGCAGCTGCCTCAGCCCAAGCCCACCCCATCCCCCAATCGGCAGCCCCGAGACCATCCAGAGGAATCCATGGCGGCCATGGTCTCACATGTGGATGCCTCTCAGGTTGTGGCCTCGTTCCCTGAAGAGACCTGCCCCCTACTTTGTCAAGGAGGGTGGAGGAGCCCCTCCCACTGGCCCCCTTCCCCGTCTATGACCTTGGTCCCTTACCCCCATGCAGCCTGTTTGGTTTTCTCCAAGTTGCCTGGTCAACCTCCCTGGGAAGCATCTCCTCTTTCAGAGTAAACAGAGCTTGCACACTGGGTGTGTACCACGTGCCAGCCAACCCTGCACCACTGGAGCTGAGGTGCACCACCCGCCCTCCTGGGGGCCTGGGTTGGAGTGGCTGCCAGGCTCCCCAAGTCACCAGCGTGGGGCCAAGCCTCCAAGGGAGTGAGGGTCATGCAGGCCTGCAGGTGCCCACTGCCTATGAAATGGGCCCTTCCTTTTTCAAGGCACAGGACAGAAGATGCCCCTCTGGCTGCCTGTCTCCAGGATGGGGGGCTGCCGCAGGCCCCGCCCGGCCAGGCTGCCCTCTGTCTGGAGGAGAGACAGGAGCCAGCACAGCAGGGCCAGATCCGGCTCCTCCTGGGCTCCATGACTCTCCTCCCTGCAAACCCATGCACCAGGCTCAGCTAACTCCTGCCAGTCTCCCAGTCACTTCCTGATTTCCTGAATCAATGCATGGGGCACTGCTTGGCTCTTGGTCTTCGTGACAAAGGCCCTTCAGGCCCTTGAGTGAGATATGTCCACATCACCCACATTTTGGTATGTAGAGTCGCATTGGAATAAAGTTCTAAAGATGTGAGCAGCAGAACCTTGCACCCTTGATGGCCGGAGCCTTCTCCAAGGGTAGGACTGGACAACATCATTAAGTCACAGTCACAGACTTTACCTCCTGATGTGGCTACCTACTGCCTCTAGCAAATACTGAGAGTCCCTTTAAATTAGGGCTTAGAGTATGGAGGTCCCTCAAAAAACTAAAAACAAAACTGCCATATGACCCAGCAACTCTTGGGTATACACCCGAAATAATGGAAAAACTAATTTAAAAAGATATACGCATCCCGAAGCAACCTAAGTATCCACTGACAAATGGATAAAAAAGACGTGGACACATATATAATGGAGTGCTGCCTGCATGCGCAGTCGCTCAGTCATGTCTGACTCTTGTGACTCCATGGACTGCAGCCCACCAGGCTCATTCTCCAGGCAAGAATGCTGGAGTGGATTGCCATTTCTTCCTCCAGGGGATCTTCCTGACACAGAGATTGAACCTGTATCTCCTAGGTCTCCTCCATTGGCCAGCGGGTTCCTTACCACTGAGCCATGTGGGAATCCCATAATGGAACACGGCTGCCGGCACAGCCATAAAAAAAAAAAAAAAATACTGCAATCCACAGAAACATGGATGGACTGGAGAATATTACACCAAGTGAAACAAGCCAGAAGGAGAAAGACAAATACTGTATGTTATCAGTAACGTGTGCAATCTAAAAAATAAAACAAATATATGTACAAAAAGACTCACAGTTATAAAGAACGAACTATGATCATCAATGAGGAGAGGGGAAGGGGAGAGAGGCAAGTTAGGGGAGGGGATTAAGAGGTACAAACTATTAGTATAATTAGGTATAAAATCAACTATATTGTATAACACTGAGAATACAGACAATGTTTTATAATAGCTATAAATAAAATATAATCTTTAAAAATTGGGAATCACTATGTTGTACGTCTAAAACTCACACAATATTGTAAATCACCTAAACCTCGATTTAAAAGTAAAAAAACATGTAACACAAATTAGGGCTTAAGTTTTGGCTGATGACAGAGCGTGAATCCAATCCAAGGTCTCCTCAACTCCCTCCTGCACTGACAATTCAAATAAAGAAGCAGGTGCCTACCTCAAGCTGGTTCTCCTTTTCCTTCTTTCGGAATTTCCGCTCCAGCTCCTCCAAGTACTGGCAGTGCTCCAGCTGCAGGTCTGCGCGCAGCTTGCTCAGGGAGGCCTCGTGTTGCGCCTCCTGCGTCTGAAGGGAACCTGCCAACGGGCCAGGGCCTCAGTTTGTGATGGCACAGTGTCCTCCACCTGCAGCAACAGCTGTACGCACCGCGTGTCCCCAGGCTCCCTGCAGACCCTGTTTTCTCAAGACTCTGATCTTAGGACTCCACTCTCCTCTAGGACAGAGGGAGGCAAGGGGGAAGGGGAAGGCACAGGCCAGCAGACAGTGCCTACTGCGAGTGGGTGTCACCGTCTAACAGAAAGTGAACAACTGCATATTACTTGTTTGGTAGCAAAACAAACATGTTCCAGTAGTAGAACACGTAAAAACTGTCTCTGAAACAAAGGATTCTGGAAATTTCAGGGAACCCGAGAGGCCTGAGACCCATGAGGCAGGACCACACTGGCTGTGTTCTGCTGGTCCCTCATATGGCAGTCTCTCTAGATGACACAGGAAAACCAGCCCCTCCAAACTTGCTCATTTTACTTAAAGACTCACATTCAGCTTGATTTTTGGCTTGAAAAACCTTCTCAAACTCAGCTTTCTGTTGTGCCAATTCTTTCTTAAACTGGTTTTGTAAATTCTCCAGTTCTGACCGATGCTTTTCCAATAATTCTCGGCGTAGGTTTTCTAAACACAAGTCTCTCTCGGATTCCCAGTCTTGCTTCAGAATCTAATTTAAATGAGAAAGAGGAAATGATAGCCAACAGTTGATTACTGAGGTAAAACTATTTCAACCTCGCATTCAAAACCCAGTCATCCCTGCTCAGACAAGACTGTGAGTACAGCATGCGGCTTGAGACGTCCAGTCAGACAGGAACAGCAGCAGGCAAACATCCCAGGACATGAGGGCCTGGACCGCCGCCAGAAACAGAAGTGGCCTCAGAGCAGAAGCACAGGAACTCAGCTGACAAGCCAGGCATCTGTCACCCACACAGACCCAGGCACTACAGCAATGCCACCCAGCTCTACAGGGCCAGACTCTGCCCAAGCGCCCCGAGCTGGACAGCTGGGACTGAGGGTGCCCTGAGCTGAGGCCTGAGGCTGTCCTCCACTTGCCACCTGTCCAGAGTGGCCAGGACACAGTCCCCACCACCACCCGCTTCCACTGCCGTCACCAGCGCCAAGAACTCTTCTACAAAGGGGGACTTGAAAAAGGGATGGGTCACAAGAGTCAAAAGTTTGCTGAGGGACTTCCTCAGAAAAGAGCTAATCCTGTTACACCCTAAATCAGAACTCTTACCCCCAAAAGGGGGCATGGAGTGGGAGCAGCAGGACAAGCAGAGCACCAGCTGGCGTGCTCAGCGCTGTCAGCACACTGACTTCCGCCTTCACCCTCAGGGACGCTCGTCCCGTATCTCCACCCCACCACAGCTTCCTAAGTGGTGTCCGTGTCTCCTGTCCCTGAGGACCGAGGTCTGTGTCCCGAGCACAGCCAGGGCCAGGCCGCAGGGCTGCTCAGAAGCCAGACGGGAGGGAAGAGCCTCCCATCACATCAGGCCACACAAAAGACACGAGCAGTTGCTGAGGAATCCACGCTGGGCAGAGAGAGCAGTGCGCCACACTGCCCTGGCGACTCCAGCTATGACTGCATTGTGAGAATCAAGTGTGAGACCCTGGGGGGTGAGGGAAATACCACCTACACAGAATGACATTTTCCCATCCTATGTACCTCTATCATCTGGGCGTTTTTTTCTATTTCTGATTGTAGCTTCTCCTTCAGCTCAGCTGCAAGACAAACAAACATGACAAGTGGCTCGGATCACCGAGGCTCAGACTTCCCCAGAGTCTGGTTCCCCAGAGAGGACAAGGCTCCAGCACCACAGGCCACTCCACAGGACACTCGCCAGCACTGACAGGACAGGACAGGATGCACCTGAGAGAATCGAGATGGTGAAGATGGCCGCTCTGATTAGCAATCACTCTCGTGCCCAACAGAGCACAGGAGACGTCCAGCCAGAGCAACAGTCTAGGAGGGTCATGTGAGGCTGGCTCTGGGCCTCGCAGATCACTGAGCCCACCTCATCCTTCTGCTAGTAAAACCTCGGCCAGTCGGCCCTGCACCGGACCCCACGCACACCCAGGGCCTGGAGTCCAAGGATCCTGCAGGGCCAGCTTCCAGGCTGGGTGCTGGACAGTAAGTAAAGGGAGACAGGTAAAGACGTTTCAGGTCCCAACAGCTGTCCACCGGGAGGGAAAAAGCACTAGAAAAGAGGTGCCAGGCGCCAGGGGCAGAGGAGAAGGTGAACTGGGCCAGGGGAGCAGCAGCAGGTGACAGCCAGCACCACCAGGTGCTGGGAGGGCGGCCCAGCAAGCCCGGGATCCATGCAGAGATCCAGCCACCACCCTGCAAGGGCAGGTTCCACCAGGTCCATGGGGGCCCTGCCCGTGGCAGAGTCCAGGGAGTGGAGGGCAGATGGGCCTCTCTGGGGACTGTTCCCAGGGGTGCTGGTAGAGGAAACAGCATCAAAACAGGCCTAGGACAAGCATATTTCATATTTTTAAAACTTAACAAAAGCAGGGGAGGACATGGAATAATCTCCTTGTGTTTGCCTGAATCTCCATGAAGATGCGTCAGAGGACTGAGGAGGATGCTTCTGGGGGGTAGCGGGGGAAGGAAAGGAAGACTCTGCAACCCAAGGTGGGTCAGAGAAAACAGCCCAGGGACTCTTCTGGGGGAAAAACGTTCTGAGCAGAAAAAACAAGAAAAGCCACCAAAGTGCTGCCTTGAAACAGTTTTAAACAGGTGAGTTATATGGTACATAAATTACAGCTCAATAAAACTATTACATAAAATTGATTTTTACAAAAATACCAACAAAAAATGTACCAAGAAACATAAAAAATGACAACATAAAAGTTCACTTTAAGGCCAGAGAACTGCAAGATTGAAAGGCGCCTGAGGTGCCACCAGCAGTGAGACGGCCTTTGAGCACAGTGAGGAGCCAGGGGTGGGGTATGGGTGGGCGGAGGGGTCTGGGGCAGTGCTGGGGTCCAGTAGGGGATAGAGGTCCAGGTTGGGGGTCTAAGGCAGGGATGCAGGTCTGGGGTAGCGATGGGGGTATGGGGTGTGGGTCTGAGGTGAGAATGGGGGTCTAAGATAAGGGTCTGGGGAGGGGATGGGGGTCTGGAGTGGGGATTGGTGTCTGGGGCAGGGATAGGGATCTAGGGCGGGAGTCTGGGGTGGGGATGGGGGTCTGGAGTGGGGATGGAGGTCTGGAGTGGGGGTCTGAGATGGGTGTCTAGGGCAGGGATGGGGGACTGGGATAGGGATCTGGGATGGGGGTGGGGGTCTGGTGTGGGGGTCTGAGATGGGTGTCCAGAGCGGAGATAGGGGTCTGGAGTGGGGGACTGGGATGAAGGTCTGGGATGATGATGGGGGACTGGGATGGGGGTCTAGGATGGGAATGGGGGTCTGGGGTGGCCACAAACTGTGGCCAGAGACAGAAAGTGAAGAAGCGACAAAGAAACTCACAGCTCTCAAGCCAGGATCTTCTGTCGACACCCCCAGGTTGTCGGCCAGCCCCATGCACAGCCACCGTGCATACCTGCCTCCTCGCGGACCAGCTCCAGCTCCCGGCGTGCCCGGCTCTGCAGCAGGGCCCGCTCCTGTGCGTGCCGCCCAGTGAGCTCAGCATGCAGCTCAGCCAGTGCCGCCTCTTTCTCGCGCTGCAGGTGCGCCTGCGTCCGCTCCAGCCGTGCCGCGTGCATGTCACTCAGGCTCAGGCGAAGCACCTCCAGCTCCAGCTCCTGGAGGACAGTGAGGTTAGCTGCGTGCCGCCATGAAAGACAACGTCATGCCACCCACGTGAGGCATGCAATGTCGTCAAACCATAAGGACGGATGGTAGGATGGTGGCCCAGGGGCTGGGGAGATGCCATCAACGAACATGGTTTCAGGTTGATGAGATAAGAGCTGTGGAGACAGATGGTGCTGAAGGATGCACAACACTGTGAATGAACAAACACCACTGAATTGTGCACCCAAAAATCATTAAGATGATAAATCTTATGAGTGTTTTACTAGGTTGGTACAAACGTAATTGAGGTTTTTGCATTATTGAAATTTGCTGTCTGATATTGGTACAAATGTGGTTACTTTATACATCATTTTGATAAGTATTTCTTGCTTAATTTTTTTCTGCTAATGACTTATTACTTTAAACTAGGGAAATGATGTTAGACAAAAAAACAAATTCAAGCAATTTTCTTATTTGAGTTCAAAATGGGTCATAAAGCAGTGGAGACAACTCACAGCATCAACAACGCATTTGGCCCAAGAACTGCTAACGAACGTACAGTGCCAAGGAGGTTCAAGAAGTTTTGCAAAGGAGACGAGAGCCTTGAAGACGAACAGCACGGTGGCTGGCCATTGGAAGTTGACAACAACCAATTCAGAGCAATCATCAAAGCTGATCCTCTTACAACTACACTAGAAGTTGCTGAAGAATCTGTCGACCATTTACAGTCTTGGCATTTGATGCAAACTGGAAAGGTAAAAAAGCTCAATAAATGAGTACTTCATGAGCTGACCAAAAATCAAAAATATCATTGGTTTGAATTATCGTCTTCTCTTATTCTATGCAACAACAACAAACCATTTCTCAATCGGATTGTGATGTGTGACAAAAAGTGGATTTTATATGACAACCAAGGACAACCAGCTCACTGGCTGAACCAAGAAGAAGCTCCAAAGCACTTCCCAAACCCAAACTTGCAAAAAAAAAAAAAAGTCATGGTCACTTTTTGGTAGTCTGCTGAAGGTCTCACCCACTATGGCTTTCGAATCACAGCAAAACCATTATTATATCTGAGAAGTACGCTTAGCAAGTCGATGAGATGCACCAAAAACTACAAGGCCTGTAGCCGGCAGTGGTCAACAAAATGGCCCCAATTCTTTTCCACAACAACGCGTGATCAACTCTTCAAAAGTTGAATGAATCAGGCTAAGATGTTGATTCAGCCACCATATTCACCTGACCTCTCGCGAGAAGACTATCAGTTCTTCAAGCATCTCAACAACTTTTTGCAGAGAAAATGCTTCCATAACCAGCAGGAGGCAGAATATGCTTTCCAAAGGTTCACTGAATCCTGAAGCATGGATTTTTACACTATAGGAATGAGCAATCTTTTTTCTCATTGGCAAAAATGTGCTGATTATAGCAGTTCCTACTTTGATTAATAAAGACGTGTTTGAGCCTAGTTGTAATGATTTAAAACTCATAGCCTGAAACCACAATCGCTTTTGTACCAACCTAATACAATTTTTAAAAAGACCATGACAAAAATAGAGGTTGAGGGAAGTAAAAACAGAGTTTAAATAATTACGCAAGAGGAAAGTGAATGTGATTAAACTTATACTTAGATAAATTAAGTATATAGACTGTATTTCATAACCTCACCATTAAAAGAACAGAAACTGTGTACTATTACTTCAAAATGCATAAAAGGATAATTTCTTTGTAAATCCCATGATAAATTATAATTCAAAGAAGGCAAAACAGGTGAAAAGAAAGGAACAAAACAGGCAAGACAAACAGAAAACCCAAATTAAATGTCTGGTGTTAAGTACAGGCACAGCAGTGATGACATTAAATACAAGGGAATTCACTGCCAAATAAGAAGACAGATTGTCAGGCTCAGTTAAAAATCAACCCTATGCTATTCACCAGACATACATCTTAAACTGACGTCTGCAGAGATGCTAAAGGTGAAGGAGAAAAGAGACCAGGTCCATTTACACAGAGTTCCACGGCAGAATCAGCAAGCGAGTGCTCACTTGGGGTGGACAGTAGGGATCAGAGCCAGCACTGTCCTACCTCTGACCAGCAGAGGGGTCACCTGCTGTGCGTGGTGTACTCATCTGTTGGGCTATATGTAAGTTCTGTGTACTTTTCCACAAAGATGCTATAAGTCACAGCTTAAACAAGTATGAAATGTGTATTTAAGACTGGGTCTTACAGACTCCATCAGAGACCATTTTTCCAAGCCCTATGATCTAGATTTCTCCTGCAATAATGCAGATTAAAAACCAAACTTGCTCACGGCTACAAGTAGTGTGAACTGAGTCCAGCTAGAATTGAGTGTCTAAAATATCATTATTTTGTATTAACTTCTAATGGAGTATAATCTATAAAACTACTGAATCACCATGCTTTACACCTGAAACTAACATAATGTAAAACAACTATACTTCAATTAAAAAAAAAAACAACAGATAGACAACTCTTTGATATTGGTCAATATCTAATCATTTTTCTTGCAAATGCTAACAAAACTGAATTGATTTGAAAAAGGAATCAATTCAATATCCATCGAAGTCACACTGACCACTCTGGGAGGAGCTGGGACAGTAACACTGACCCCTAGCCTGCATGCCAGCCCCTGCAGCGTCTGGGGTGTGGGCCAGGCCTGGGAAGCACATTGACCAATGACAGAAACCTGCAGGGCAGAAAGGCGGTTTCCCCCCTCCACACCCACCAGCCAAGTGAGGAGGGCGTGAAGAGAGGCCTTGCATGCAGGGAGCTCTGCCTCCAGTTCCCACGCATGGGAGGAGACAAGGACACGCCTTAACAGGGAACCCAGGGAAAGCTCACCTTCGTCATGACCCCGGGCTGCTCTGCACAGTGGCCATCCAGCTTCGGCGGCGTCCTCTCTCTGCTGGGCTCCTGCAGCTGGCGGGGAAGGGCCAGGAGGGGAGTCCACAGCGGCACCTGGGCGGCCCCGGCCCCTCTGCCCCCGATCCCTCCACCTCTGCCCCACTCTAGGCCTGCCAGGTCCATCTACAATCTCCTCCTAAACCAGTCTCAACTCTAAACATTTTTTGTAACTTGTTTCCCTCATGATGGTGCTGCATGATTTTTAATGAATTCTGTTTCTTTAAGTTATTTCACTGTGTACTTAACATTTAAATCACTAAATTTTTGTTTCTCAACAAATCCTGGTCTTTCACATTCATGCACATTTTCTAAGCTCTTAATTTGATACAAATTCAAATATTTCATCTTCAAGATTTTCCTTTTTTGATAAATATTTTCCTTAAAAATCTGTAAAGTAGTATTTTGTTTTTCTAAATCACCTCAAAATTGAGTTTAAAGTTTTCCAACAAATTTCCCCCCAATAGTTTTGACACATAAATTTACAATAATTTAGGGCTTTTATCTGCAGGAAGGCTCAGTGCACTCTCCTTGTCAACTCCCTGGTGGCTTCCCACCACGTCCATGTGGGCTGCCACACCCGACCACACATCACTCACTGCTGTCGGAATGTCAGGGTCTGCTGGACCCAACTGCACTTAGCAGTTTCATTTCTGAACAGTTATAACTACTTGAGAAGGCTGGCATCATTTTATCTTTCATATAGGCCTTCCAAAGAACAGTGAAAAAAATCCGCCCCCTCTTTTTTTAACTAGAGTAAAACATTTTATTTTGCAATTACTGCCAGACCCCTGCATTTACCTAGGATGCAAGACGGATCTGAGCAACCTGCTTCTCCCATAACACAATGCTGTTTCGTCATCATAAGGATAAATCTGTCAATTCAGTTATTCCCAAGCATGCCAACAATGCCTTAAATAATGAGGAAGCAGAGGAACCACCTAGAAGGGCAAGGGGTAATGAACTCATCTCTCCTCCAGTTTTCTACGTGACTGGAGAGACCATCTCCATATTCTGCTTTCGAGGTGACAATTCAGGGAGGGGCTTCCCTAGCAGTATAGTGGTTAGGACTCTGAGCTTCCCCAGCAGGGGGCACTGGTTCAAATCCTGGTGTGTGTGTGTGTGTGATAGTTGCTTAGTCGTGTCCAACTCTTTGCAACCCCATACACTGTAGCCCACCAGGCCCCTCTGTCCGTGGGATTCTCCAGGAACACTAGAGTGGGTTGCCATTTCCTTCTCCAAAAGCAACTATGGAAAGAAAGAAAGTGAAGTCACTCAGTCATGTCCGACTCTTTGCGACCCCATGGACTGTAGCCTACCAGGCTCCTCTATCCATGGAATTTTCCAAGCAGGAGTACTGGAGTAGGTTACCATTTCCTGCTCCATCAAATCCTGGTAGGGGACCTAAGATCCCACTATGCCATTTGACATGGCCAAAAACTTTAAACAGCCCAGCAAATGTGAAGCTAGCATACTGGGTTATTCTATTTATAAAACACTCAAAACCAGCAAGACTATAAACTATTCTTCTACAAGTCAAGGTGCTCTAAACACAGAAAGTAACTTGAGACAGATCACGGAATTAAACACAGAAACCAGGCCAGAAAGCCTCAAGCAGACACGGGAGACTGTCTTCACAACCAGAGGACAGGAGAGATCTTTTGGACAGGACACAGAAATCACTAACCACAGGAAGAAGTGATGAGCTCAACATCAAAGTGAAGAATATTTGCTTATCACAAGACACCATTAAGAACAAAGCTAGGTAAGCAAGACCAGGAAAAATATTTGCAGTACATATATCCCAAGAAGGGAAGAAGGGAAAAGCTACCCACTCCAGTATTCTGGGCTGGAGAATTCCATGGACTCCAGTCCATGGGGTCACAAAGAGACGGACACGACTAAGCAACTTTCACTCTCTTTACATCTAACAAATAACCTGGAACAATAAAGACAAAAAAGAACCACAGGTTCCCCCAAGACCAAAAGTTGAGCCTTCCTAAGAAAGTTCTCATAAGCCAAAATGGCCTAAAAGTAAAGAATCAATTGCATTCCTTCATAAAAGTGAAAACCCTCTCTGGATCTCTTTCAGTTAGCAAAAAACAGGTATTAATTTGGCCTTTTATAAAGGTGACGTGGTATAAAGCAAACATTCAAAAAGTGGGGAGAGCTATATAAACAAATATTCCACTTTAGTTAACAAATTTGTTTTTCATAAGCATGAGAACTGAAGCTTATTTATGTGTATTTTAAGACTGAGTAAATAAAGATATTGTAAATAAGGATGTCAGGTTTCTCACTATGGGTAAAAGGAGTGAAAAGTAAAGAGGGGGAAAGCGAAAACAAAATTTGTACTGTTGTATTAAAATTGAAGATATTACTATTAATTTATGATTTTTACTATACATACAAATAAAGAAATATGTACAGACGTGTTTGAATATACACTTACTTATATTTTCCTGCTCTCTTTTGAAACAGCGCAGAAGCAACTACACCCTGCTAGCAATAAGCGCACTGAGCACACAGATCTTGGCTTCTAAAACCATTCTCCACCAAAAGGTACCAGGGCTCCTAGAAGAAATGACTGGTTTGGGGCTGTAGAAGGGAAAGAACCAATTAAGCCTGGAAAGTCTTGGCGCAGAAAGTATGGAAGTAGGTGCCAGCCAACAATGAGCACATGTTGAAAGGTCACAGATGCCAATCCAAAGGCCCTCCCAATGGCCAAATGTATGTGTTTCAGCAACAAAATAAACACTGATAAGATGGATTAAAACCCAAAATAGAATAAGTATCTAGCAGTCCATACTGATAGAAATTACTGAATAGATAAACAAGTTGGGGAGGAGCAACAGTTCCTCCTTAGAGTAAAACACCGATTAACATGTGCAGGTGGAATGATGGGAACAGTCTTCATCCAGCCAACACCACAGTAGTTACTACAGTAAGAGTCCTCAACGAGAGCTAAAAGTGACAGAATGTTTACAGGTCTCCAAGTACCTCCACACTATATACTTATTAACTACAACGGGAAAAACAAACTTTTCTATCAGAAGAAATCTGGCAGGCCGCCCAGTAGTGAGACATACCACCCGTGCCTCTTCTCAGACACCCCTGGCAGGCAACATCATTACCTCCACAGTGCCCCTGCTAAAATGTACTACCTGACTTCAATCAGGAGAAAATATCAAACAGAGCCAAACTGACAGGGATCCTACCACACAACTAGCTAGCAGCCCACAAAGGTCAAACGTATAAAACACAAAGGAAGACTAAGAAACTGTCCAGACTGGAGGAGACTAAGGTGACAAGGCACTGAACTGCAACATAGAATCCTGGACCAGAAAAAATGGGAAGAATTAGAAAAAGCTCTGTCAATTAGCTCACAGTATTGTTTCAATGTTTACTGAAACTGCATAATCATTTATATTGTGATTACACGGATATCAATGTTTCAGGAATCTAGGTGAGGGATATCCAGGAACTCTGCTATTTTTTACAAACTTTTTGTAGCTCTAACATTATTTTAAAAGAAACAGCTGAAAAATACAAAAGTTTTAAGTTAAAATTTAAAAAAAAAAAAAAAGACTTGTCTAATTTGAAAGTAAAGATACGAAATAATAAATGCTAACTTACACTATGAGCCTTTCTCCTCAAAGAGCCTAGGCAGGAAACATACAAAGAAAAGCCACTGAGAGTAAGTGCCTAGCCCCCTCAACATGGAGTTCGCGTACTTAGCTGCAACAAGACAAGGCTACTGAGATCCACAGCTCTACCCCAGAGAAGCAACAAGAAGACAAGCATGAACAGCAACTGAAATCCAGTCTCAGGTCTCTGAGAGCACAGGCAATGGAGGGCGAGTCAGCCGGGCACAGGCTGGCCCAGAGGCTCAGGCACCAGAATTCTGCAGCAGCTCCCGGGCAAAGTCGCAGCACCGTGACAAGGCCTTCCCATCTGCCGAAAGCAGCACTCTAGGTTTGTAGGTAGAATATCCTAAACTACGCTAGTAATCACCCCATTTTTTCTCAATCAGGCAGTGCAGATACAACATGGTTTTC
>NW_011494609.1:5332432-5336092 GCF_000754665.1 Bison bison bison
CCCTGCCACACATAAGCAACAGATCCTCCTGGTTCTAGGCCCCTTGCTCATAATACAGGCGAGAGGAGGCCCCAGGGAGAGCCCCCACGCGGGCCCTCGACAGGCCCCGTGAGGCCAGGCACCCTGCACACCCAGGTCCACACCTGCCCCTGCAGCCACGGGGCCTCAAGCAGCAGACAAGACAACGTTTCTGGGATGCCTTCACCCCTTGCCTCCTCATTCCACATTCAGAAAGAAGGGGAAGGCTACACCCAAGAACGAGGCGGATTTGAGAGCACATGAAAGGACGTTACGGTTTAAGTGTCAGAGGGGCTGCTGCACAGCCACACCTGAGGAGCCCACACTTGTCAAGCTTCTGCTACCACAGCGTCACCAACACGGACACTCGCCTTCAAACAACCATTCAACATTTCAAAATCACGTGATGAAGAAACAACTTTTAACTGTAAGTAACTACAAAAATATACTCCCCATCTGTAAGATAGAGTAAAACCCTCTTTCCCTAACTTTGGATGGACAAAAACAGACCCAACACCACTTTCAGCACATTAGGCTCGCAAGAACTACAAGATAAGCAAAACACGAAAACACAAAGCTGACTAAATGCACCTGAGCGGCTTCAGCGCCATCAGGGGTGTCACTGCAGGTCGGGTTCTTGCCAATGTCCAGGCCTCCCAGGGGCCCAGCGTTCCCGGGCGCAGCTACCGGACTCTCCTCCGTGACAGGCGCATTGACAGTCGTGCCCTTCCTCTTCGCCGGCGTTTTCTTCGAATGCGTACAGTCGCCTTTTGTTTTTCTCTGTCTGAAGTGAGCAAGCTGCGCAGAAATGCAGAAAAGTAGCAGAGACAAAGGTAAGCAAGGAAGAAGCAACAGAACCACAAGGTGAGTGAGCTTGCGGGGAGCATGAGGCCCTGCGGCCCGCGCAGCCCACGCGGCCACACCTGGCCAGACACACGTCACCCGGGTCCTTGCCCCCCAAACACGGCCGCCATCAACATCGAGGTACTGGGATTCAGAGTCACATTGAAGAACCTAACAGTGAGGATGGTTAATGATGCCCAGAGACAAAGGAGAGCAATAAGGCTGGCTGGCAGAATAGCTTTTCTAGCCCGTAACAGTTTACAAGAAAATTCAAAAATTTAGAGACGCATCTATTTTAAAAACTGACAGCTTAATCAAGGCACATTTACGGTTTAAAATTATATAAAAGCTAAATCTCTCCCCTTTTGCCCCATTTTCCCCCAATCAGAGAAATACATAGTGTAGACAAAATTTCCTTGCCGTAGATTCTGAGACAAGGTACAGAAATAGCAAAAAATTAATTAAGCCAGGTCAATCTAACATCCTCCTTTATGGAATCAGATGTTCTAGTTTTCATGACACAGCTCACCAAAGCACCAGGGACTGCCACAGAATGTCCCTATCAGAAGGCACACCTGGCAGTGTTCAGTCCGTCGAATCTGAGGCTTTTAGACTGCTCACATACTGTTTCTCACAACACTTTATTCAAAAGGTATGACTGCCAACATCAGCTTTTCACAGGACAAGGTCCTTCACATGACAACTGTGGTCATGAAAGTAAATGCATGTTAACACATTTGTGTGAATGATAACAGAGGCTCACAGTCTCACAGGTGTGGGAAAATCACAAAAGGAATTTAAGTGAGAGAAACTGTCTGTCAAGACCAGACACTGCCTTCACAACTAGCCCCATCTCCATCAAATCTAATGTCACTGAGTTCCCTTCCTACATCACAGACCTGGTCCCTCGCCTGTGGTCGCCCAAGGAGAGGCATTTGTTTTTTCCCCCAAGGTTAAAATCTCCTCCTTATTTAGACATATTTAGAAACCATGGAGCTCAGGGAAAACGATATTAAACTCTGATTCAGTTGCATCTCCTTCCTATGTGCCAGGCACACGCAAAGGGAAGAAAACACACCCCCGCCTCACTCTTCAAACACCAGTCAGAAGTCTGACCTGCAAGGGAAGCTTGCAGAGGCCCCTCTGTCCTCCGCCTGCCACCCTGCCCTCCCCATCAGCGTCTCACACCCTCACCGTGTGTTCTGAATGGTCTCTAATACAGTGGCCCTGCGATTTCCTCAAGGGAAGGAACTATCACTGATCCATGTGAATTCCCAATGTCTGACCACTTCTGACCTCAAACAGCAACTTCACAGTACTCCGCAGATTCTGCCCCCAGACGGCCGGAATGCGGTGGGGTGAGGCGGCTAATCCCAACCCTGATCCAAGCTTTCTCCACTTTCTCACGGGCGCGTCTGAACTGCACACGGCTCAACCTCCACAAATTACCCAAAACAGAGAGTAAAGGATGGCGCCTGCGTGGATGGTCAAAACCGACTCAAGGAACTACAGAGCTCCCGGGGCACTGCAGCCCGGGGACGGGACACCTCCCGGTGGATTCGTCCGAGCGTCTGGAACTCCAGGCCCGGCGTGGGGTGGAGGGAGGTGGGGGGATCTGGGCAGAGCTCTTCGCCCTCACCTGCCGGAACCATCTACCTGGGCCCCAAGAAGCACAGGCGCTTCGGGAGCCGGACACCAGGGAGGAGGTGAGGCATTCCTTAGTGTAAACAAGTTCGTGCTCAGGAATACTACTCCGAAAGAAAATTTTTACAGAAAAAAGCAGGACTGAGTGTAAACGAACATCTGTACGTAGTTTTAATCGGATGGAAGCTGAGCTTAGCCCTAGGGGAAGCGCCTGTTATGCCCAACTGCTGGGAGGCCTGGCCTCCAAGCCTTCCAGGAATCTGGGCAGGGACTGGGAGGGGCGCAGGTGCGAACAGGTATAGAGTTGTGGAGACCGCGCCGGCCCCGCACCTCCGGCTTCGGGAGCGGGCAGGCGTCAGGGACACCGCGTCCCGACGACACCACGGCCTGTCAGTGAAGCCGCCTCGCCAGCTAAAAAGGCAGCTCCTCTGGGGCCGGGTACCAGCAGGGGCTGGGCTCCCTGGGGGACGGGTTGGGGAACTTGCCTTCCTTAACTCCGCCCCTGCCCCTGCGCAAGCGCAGCCCCGCCAGTCCCGGCGTACCCCGCGCCCGTCCTCCCCGCGATACGCTGCGCGTCCCCAGCCGCTGATTGGCTGCGGCTGCGATGGGGGCGGGAACTGGCTGAGGGCGGCGGATTCAAGATGGCGGCGGCCAGGGGGTGGCTTCCAGCCGAGTCGGCAGAAAGGGCAAGAGTGAGGCGGCGGCGGCGGACCCCGCCTGGCTGCGTCCGCTCCTGGCAGGGGGCGTTGGCGGGCACTGGAGCCCGCCCTATGGACCCCACATCGGGACAGCACGGGGAGGAGGCGCTGCCATTTACCTTCGCTCTCCCAGCTTCCACTTTTCTGCGCCGCTGCTCTTGCTCATCATCTTCCATCTTCCCCTGGCGCCCTTAGCCAGTCGCCAGGAGGTGGCTGAGCCGATGCGGTGCCGCCTTCGTTCTATTTACACTCCCTCCCCCTCTCCTGGGCTCACCCTCCCCCCACGACAACTGTCACGCAGACGTGGGCCCGCCCCACGTCCGGCCCCGCCCCGAGGCGTGCACCCCGGCTAGTGGCCAATCAGGGGCCGCGGCCCTGCTCTCGCGCCAGCGCGCTCAGGGCGGTGCGTCCAAGGAGGTGCGGCTCAGCGGAGCTCCGCCCCATTTCCTTCCTCTCC
>NW_011494609.1:5336192-5339179 GCF_000754665.1 Bison bison bison
TCAGCGGTTGGTAGGTTTGAAGCGCCCAGTGAGTTTGGGGGGCTCCGGCTCGCACTGGTGCGGCTGCTGGTTCGCTTTCCCCGGAGGTTCGGGCCGTATGGGAGGAGTCTGCCCCGGGTCGAGCTTTGCAAGAGCCCAGGAACAAGTCCAGGAGGCCGGGCCCCATTGGCGTGGACGCGCCAGCTCGGGGCTGTCCCTGAAGTCGTGTTCCAGGTGTCCGAGGCCGGACCCCGGGGTTGCAGGACCCAAACGTTCATCTCTGAGGGTCCTGGCCCTGTGTGTGTCACGATAACAGACAGCCGGCCAAATCACTTGATTTCATTCCTAGTCATCCCTCTCTTGGGTCCCGCTGGCGCCTGTACCCACGGATCCGGAGTGCCAGAGGCGGCCACAATTAGTTCAGTAGGAATCGGCGCCAGGACCCCCCAGCCCAAGGATCCCAGAGCTGCAGGGACAAGAAGCCACTGGCGGTGCTGCCACTCCTGGATTCTTCCCAGTGGGCACACAGTGCTATATCGAGGACTCTGTTCCAGTGCGTCTATGCCCAACTTGCATCTGGTTAGTGCGGTTCACGGTTTGACCAGGGGACCCCACAATCATGGGTCCACTCTGGCACTTCTGACATAAAGCATTGCCCTGCGTCAGTGTTAGGAGGGATTCTGTGCACTGGGAAACTGAGAGGGTCAGGCTGAAGCTCTCAGGGCAGGAAAGGCAAACCATGCGTTAGGGCAGTCCCTGGAACCCAGCGTGAAAAGGGTTTCATAGGGCCTCCTTGCTAAGGGGCCTTGTTTAGTCGCTAAGTTGTGTCCAGCTCTGCGACCTCATAGACTGTAGCCCACCAGGCTTCTCTATTCATGGGATTTTCCAGGCAAGAATACTGGAGTGGGTTGCCATTTCCTTCTCCAAGGGGCCTTCAAAGATGCAGTTTCAAATGTTACAGCAATTATACTTAGTCTAGATCACCAGAGGGAGGGAGCTGTTTCAGTGAAAGGCAGAAAGTCTCTTCTTACACAGAAAAGTTTTAAGGCCTGGAAATGTTTGGATAAAAGGATAAATCATTCCAAATACTTTGTAAATGGTTATTAAAAAGGGATATGCTGTGTACTTCTTGTTCAAGTTTCTGTGAACCTAAAACTGCTCTAAAAGATAGTCTTATTAAAAAAAAATTTTTTTTTAAAGAAAAGGAATGTGATGTGGGTTGTGAATTCATAATCTGTGTGTCAACTGGAGTCTCATGAAACCATTGTTTGTTTCTTAGCGTCAGACTCCACTTGAACCTGTTTGTCCAGATGAGGAAACAATGCTAGGTTTTTATTCCTAGCCCGCGGTTTTGATTAACAATCAAATGCTGTTACAGTAACTAAGGTTATTGGAAGCTGATAAGCTCTGACTAATTAACACTGATCCAAAGCATGTGGTCTGCACCTCTTGTAACTGTAGCTTAACTGTGCCTGGGTGAATGTTCCCAGAAACTCAGGAACTCAGGAAGAGACACAGGAAACCCCTAAGCAGCTGTGCCTCTCTGATTTCCTTATGTGAGTAGGAAGACAGTGCAGCAACTAGAGAGAAGGTGGCATGTCAAAGAAGATTGGGGTGGGTGACTGCAAGCATGTCCAGCAAACACACTGGTCTCTGGGTTTCCTTCACTGGAGCAGGGTGTGTGTACAGGCCATGTGTTCCCCAGCTGCTCTCTGAGACTGAGTGACAATAGCTATGCTCCTCCACTGGTACGCTGTCATGACTCTTTGCTGACATGAGCTCACCTTTTAACCACAACTCACAAATCTTCAGAGAGCCTTGGATACTCAACCACCTCCTGGGTCAGACCACAGCCCTTTTTGTGTGGTGAGTGGAGTTTCCAGTCTTGGCTCACAGACGTGAGGCACTGGACTCCTAAGACCAGGGGTCAGCAGGTTACACTAGCAGACCACAGGATCAGATTTCCCAAGAGCATTCAAGGACTCAGATCCACACCTGAATCAATCTCTACATGTTGTAGTACATCAGATTGATTCTCTTCTTTGCAGTCAAAGATGGAGAAGCTCAGTACAGTCAGCAAAAACAAGACCTGGAGCTGACTGTGGCTCAGATCATCAGTTCATTATTGTAGAATTCAGGCTTGAATTGAAGAAAGTAGGGAAAATCACTAGGCCATTGAGGCATGACATAATCAAATCCCTTATGATCATACAGTGGAGGTGACAAATAGAATTCAAGGGATTAGATCTGGTAGAGTGCCTGAAGAACTAGGGAGGGAGGTTTGTAACATTGTAGCAGAGGTGATCACAAAATCCATCCCAAAGAAAAATGCAAGAAGGCAAAGTGGTTGTCTGAGGAGGTTTTACAAATAGCCAAGCAAAGAAGAGAAGTGAAAGGCAAGGAAGAAAGGGAAAGATATACCCAACTGAATGCAGAGTTTCAGAGAATAGGAGAAATGAAAAGGTCTTCAACGAACAATGCAAAAAAGTAGAGGAAGACAGTAGAATGGGAAAGACTACAGATCTCTTCAAGAAAATTGGAGATACCAGGGGACATTTCATGCAAGGATTGGCACGATAAAAGACAGAAAAAGTAAGGCCCTAACAGAAGCAGAGAGGCTAAGAAGAGGTGTCAAGAATACACAGAACTATACAAAAAAGCTCTTAATGACCTGGATAACCACCATGATGTGGTCATTCACCTAGAGCCAGACATCCTGGAACATGAAGTCAAATGGGCCTTAGGAAGCATCACTACAAACAAAGCTAGTGGAAGTGATGGAATTCCAGCTGAACTATTTCAAATCCTAAAAGATGATGCTGTCAAAGTGCTACACTCAATATGTAAGCAAATTTGGAAAACTCAGCAGTGACCACAGGACTGGAAAAGGTCAGTTTTCATTCCAATCCCAAAGAAAGGTAATGCCAAAGAATGTTCAGGCTTCTGGACAATTGTGCTTATTTCACAACCTCACAAGGTAAAGCTCAAAATCCTTCAAGCTAGGCTTT
>NW_011494609.1:5339279-5341005 GCF_000754665.1 Bison bison bison
GGATCACAACAAATTGTGGAAAATTCTTAAAGAGATGGGAATACCAGACCACAGAAACCTGTATGCAGGTCAAGAAGCAACAGTTAGAACCAGACATGGAACAACAGACTGGTTCCAGATTGGGAAAGGAGTATGTTAAGGCTGTATATTGTCACCCTACTTGCTTAACTTAAATGCAGAGTACATCATGCAAAATGCTGGGCTGGATGAATCAAGCTAGAATTGAGATTGTCAGGAGGAATATCAACAACCTCAGATTTGCAGATGATTCCACTCTGATAGAAAGTGAAGAGGAACTAAAGAGCCTCTTAGTGAAGGTAAAAGAGAGTTTAAAAGCTGGCTTGAAACTCAACATGAAAGAACTAAGATCATGGCATCCAGTCCCATCACTTCATGGCAAATAGAAGGGAAAAAGGTGGAAACAGTGACAGATTTTGTTTTCTTGGACTTGAGACTCACTGCGGATGGTGACTGCAGCCATGAAATTAAAAGACACTTGCTCCTTGGAAGAAAAGCTATGACAAACCTAGACAGCATATTAAAAAGCAGAGCCGTCACTTTGCCAACAAAAGTCTGTATAGTCAAAGGTATGGTTTATCCCGTGTTCATGTGCAGTTGTGACAGTTGGACCATAAAGAAGGATGAGCACCAAAGAAACTGATGCTTTTGAACTGTGGTGCTACAAAAGACTCTTGACAGTCTCTTGGACTACAAGGAGATCCAACCAGTCAATCCTAAAGGAAATCAGTCCTGAATATTCATTGGAAGGACTGATGCTCAAGCTGAAGCTCCAACACTTTGGCCAGCTGATGTGAAGAGCTGACTTATTGGAAAAGACCCTGATGCTTGGCAAGACTGAAGGCAGGAGGAGAAAGGAATCACAGAGGATGAGATGGTTGGATAGCATCGTCGACTCAATGGACATGAATTTGAGCAAGCTCCGGGAGATGGTGAAGACCAGGCAAGCCTGGTGTGCTGCAGTCCATGGGGTCTCAAAAGAGTTGGACACGACCTAGCAACTGAACAACAAACCGCAGCATGTGCATCATTTGCCCATGCTGCCTTGGCCAGTGATTTTCAAACTGTGTTCCTAAGAACGGAATCATTCCCATGGCTATTCTAGATGTTCTGTAAATGCTGGATCTGAATCTTAGTTTATTTTTAACCATTAAAACACTGTCCAAATATGTAGATGTACACCCTCATGGAGGGAAACGTAACTCCCACTCCTTATGAATGGGCTGTGCATAGCTACTTCCTCCTGCAAAGGACAGTGTGGAAAGAAAGAGAAAAATAGTACCTGTGCAGTGGGACACCTGACAGACACACTTATACCACGTAACTGAGGTCTACATCATCCATGTGGGTCATGTTGATGGCATGCACTCTGGATGGGATGTGATTAGAAGGGCCGTCTCCTCTGTGGTCTTCCTCCCAACAACCGTAACCCCAGTGCAGTCATGAGAAATTATCAAGCAAATCCCAATAGTGGAGGGACCCCTTACAAAGATTCCAGATATAGTAGATACTGGTACAGATCAGATCAAATCAGTTGCTCAGTCGTGTCCGACTCTTTGCGACCCCGTGAGTCACAGAATGCCAGGCCTCCCTGTCCATCACCAACTCCCGGAGTTCACTCAGACTCACATCCATCGAGTCAGTGATGCCATCCAGCCATCTCATCCTCTGTCATCCCCTTCTCCTCTTGCCCCCAATCCCTCCCAGC
>NW_011494609.1:5341105-5341590 GCF_000754665.1 Bison bison bison
GGACTGGAAAAGGTCAGTTTTCATTCCAATCCCAAAGAAAGGTAATGCCAAAGAATGTTCAAGCTTCTGGACAATTGTGCTTATTTCACAACCTCACAAGGTAAAGCTCAAAATCCTTCAAGCTAGGCTTTGAACCGAGTATGTGAACTGAGAACTTAGAGATATCCAAGCCGGATTTAGAAAAGGCAGAGGACCATGCGTGCACAGCTTCCCCAACGGCTCAAGGAGTAAAGAATCCCCCTGCAATGCAAGAGACACAGGAAACACAGGTTCAGTCCCTGGGTTGAGAAGATCCCTGCAGAAGGAAATGGGTGTAGAAAAGGCAGAGGAACCAGAGATCAAATGGACAACATTTGTTGGATCACAGAAAAAGCAAGGTGATTCATCAGAACATCTACTGCTTCATTGACTACGCTAAAACCTTTGACCACTGGATCACAACAAATTGTGGAAAATTCTTAAACAGATGGGAATACCAGATCACT
>NW_011494609.1:5342126-5343332 GCF_000754665.1 Bison bison bison
CACTTTCATCAAGAGGCTTTTGAGTTCCTCTTCACTTTCTGCCGTAAGGGTGGTGTCATCTGCATATCCAAGGTTATTGCTATTTCTCCCCGAAATCTGGTACAGTATACCGTAATAGAAAGTACTGCAGTCATGTGCTCAGTCGCTTCCAACTCTTTGTGGTTTCATGGCCTGTAACCCACCAGGATCCTCTGTCCATGGGATTTCCCAGGCAAGAATAGTGGAGAGGGTTGCTATTTCCTGCTCCAGGGGGTCTTCCTGACCCAAGGATCAGGTCTCCTGCATTGGCAGTTGGCACTGGATCAAACTTATATTCCTCAAAACTATCAACATCATCAAAAGCAAGGGGAACCCAAGAGGACAAGGTGACTAAATGTCATCTGGTGTCCTGGATAGGATCCTGGAACAGAAAAGCAACAGTAGGCAGCATAATAAGGAAGCCAAATGAATTACAGACTTTAGTTAATGCTACTCTATCGGTATAGACTCATTTATTGTAACGTGTGTCATACTAACTTAAGATGTTAGTAATAGGGAACCCATGTATATGAAAATTCTCTTCTCAATTTTTCTATAAACCTAAAAAGGAAGTTTTTTAAGCCAACTGAAACCCACTGGGGTGTGTTATGGTGACCTCCCAGCCACCTCAAGTTTCTTGGCTAAGTTAACTCATTTTTGTGTACCTCAGACCTCCTGTTTGAATCTCAGGGTCATGACACATATGAAGCCATAAATACTGAAGTGTATGGGCAGTTTGGCTGCCAGGTTAAGTTTCTGGGTTGGCTGCTCTGAGCGGGGCTATAAGCATGCTGACCTGGCACTTACCCAGCCAGGACTGCCAGCACTGGGTCCACCTTCAAGTCTGCTATGTCGGCTTCATTCTTCAGGCTGACTCATTTGTGTACCTGAACTGGAGTCGACAGGGTGCCCTGCCCTCCCTTGCTGGGCTCACCTGCTCCCCACGCCAGCCCTGTGGACATGCACTCCCTCCCCACCCAGCAGGTGGGCTACCCATCAAGGGCTGACCTGGCAGGGGGGGTTCTGCTCCCAAGTGCCCCTGACCCCCAGCCACCAGGACCCCCCACCCCTCTCTGGGCAGAGGTCCCACACGGGCAGTCCCCCTGCTAGAGTCACATCAGCACTGACGGGGGATGACTTGGGAGGCCCCATGTCCTGTGAGATGCCCGCTGGGTGCCTATCGGGTGG
>NW_011494609.1:5343432-5349747 GCF_000754665.1 Bison bison bison
ATGGGGTGGGCCCACCTCAAGCCCCCACCAAGAAGCCCCTAGGCGCCTCATTAGCAGGCTCCCTGGTGCCACCTCTTTGCCACCTAGAGTTTCCTGAAGTCTGCGGTGGAGGAGTGGGGTGGTCACACCGTGACCTCTAGGGGTCCATCTGGTGGGGAGGATCCCTAAGTGAGGCTAGGGGCTTGCTGGCCTTCTGAAGGCCATAATCGACTGGGAGTTGGGGTGGCAGACCCCTGTGGTGCATTGCCCCACCTCATCTCTCTGGGCTCTGTCCTGGGGGGTCAAGACTGTCCTCCCCCCAGGGACCCATGCCCCGCCCCCGTGCTCTGCCCCTCTGGCCCCAGCATCTGCCCCATCTCCTTCCTGAGGAGCCCAGCCCGGCCACATCTGGGGATCAGCAGTGTTTATAGGTAACCCCTCATGGGGACTGGGGCAGGCCTGGGAAGGACTCTTAGCAGAAACCTGGCAACCAGGGGCCTCCTTGCGTCTGCAGTGTCTAGCAACTGTTGCGGTGATGCCAGCCTGTTGACTCTGGACACTCCACATCCATGGTGCAGGGCCACCTCCTACATGCCCTCCTGAGGCCAGCGAGCTGACCGTGGAGACCAGTCTCTGGGATATACGTCACGTCCAGCAAGGGAGTCCTTCAATGACCCCAGAATGGGGCTGCTTCTCTCCAGCTGAGCAATCCTTCCAGAGGGAGCCGAGCAGTGTCCCCTCCTGTGGCCCCGGGATGCTGGACTCCTCAGTGGCAGATCAACTGACTCGACTGACCCTGAAACTCCTCAAGAAGGTAAGACAGCTGGGCACTTGTGCTTCTAACAGCTTGTTACAGAGCACAGCTTTGACAGGTAAGATTATACCTGTCACGCCCACTTCCAAAGCAAAGCACTTCTGCGTGGTCCTAGCCTTGTAGTGAAGAGCTGTGGTTTCTTGGTTCTTCTTGTGTTTGAACAGAACCAAGTAGGGTCTTCTGGAAGTTTCTGCAGCTGGGAGGCAAGCCTGCACCCACAGGATGGAGCACTTCCAGGGCCCCCAAAGTTCTCTCGCAGCCTCCCAGCTTCCAAATTTTAGGAAAGACAGACCCAGCCTGGTGTGGCCTCTCAGCTGGGCACGGGGCAGGCAGCCTGTGCACACTCTCAGGCCGGTCTTCGCCTCCTCTGAGGGTCTGCATGGTCCTTTCAGTGCCCCCTCCAACCCCTCACCTGCCTGCTCTGTTCTTCTGCCCGCCACGCTTGCCTTCTGCCCCCCTGGGCTGCCCAGAGAGGGCAGCAGGGGTCACCCCAGGACTGGTCTGGATTATAACTGCTCAGCCTTAGGCTCAGCTGGGGCATCAGGGCAGTCAGGACACAGAGCTGGCCTGGTCAAACTCTTCAGAAAGCTGCTTGAAGGGGCCCATAGGTTTCAAAGTGGAGCATGTGTGCGTCATATGGAAAATGTGACCACAGGCCCCACCTGGCACCAGTCAGTCGTCTGGGCACTTGTTCCTGGCCCAGCCCCTCATACGGAGGAGCCTGTGCCTGGAGCCCGCATGCTCATCCCTCTCTCTCCTCACAGAAACTGGAGCAAGAGCGTGAGGATGTGGAGGGGGCTTCTGAGGACCCCCATGTCGTACCAGGTAAGAGCCTGGGCTGCTTGGCGCTGTGTGGGCCCCAGACCCACCTCCAGGTATGGCCAGACTGTCCTCTAAATTTCACTTTCAGAGCAGAAAGGCCTTGATTATGTCTTTAACACACACACACGCGCACCCTCATATCGTTATCACTTCTGTCTGCACACCCAGGAGGGCACGTTCATCACTCCATCTGCAGATGAGAAGAAGGAGGCAGAGGGTAGAGAACCAGCCCCACTGCCTTGCTCAGATCAGAATCACCCTCGCCCGCATCAGACCATGTTGCCCCGAGCTTGCTCTGGGGTAGTGGGGTGTAGGAGGCCCAGCCATCCACATCCACCTGCCCATCTTCAGGTGCCCAGACCAGACGTCTCCACATCCCCAGCCTGGCTGGCCGTCAGTTGCTCAGGCCACAGGAACCAGGGGAAGGGCCGCCTTCCCTGGCATTCTGGGGTCCTGGGCTCAGGGACATCCGGGCAAGGTGCTGGGGAGACACTGCTCGTCCTTCACCACATGGTGAAGCTCCTTGTGCTGCGGAGTTTCAGGCAGTGCCCGAGGGCAACGGACGGAGCCCAGGGCCAAAATCCAGATAGAGAATCCCAGATCAGTTCACATGACCAAGGGCAAGCACAGGCATGTGCTGCGCTCAGTCCTCTCCAACTCTTTGCAACCCCATAAACTATAGTCCACCAGGCTCCTCTGTCCATGGGATTTTCCAGGCAAGAATACTGGAGTCGGTTGCCATTTTCTCTTCCATAACACAAACATGGAACACTACAAATGGGCTGGGAGTGGGGATGCCTGGGGGTAGGGGGAATGGGGACTCCTGGGGGGGAGTCAGGATTCCTGGGGGTGGAGTGGGGACTCCTGGGGGGAGTGGAGACTCCTGGGGTGGAGTGGGGACTCCTGGGGGGAGTGGAGACTCCTGGGGTTGGAGTGGGGACTCCTGGGGGGAGTGGAGACTCCTGACCCCAACTCGAAGACTCAGCTTCCTGAACGCCCCCTACTGTTGCCCACATATGGGGTGGCCCCTGAGCTCCACCCACAGGCACCTCCCTCCTCCTCTGGGACAGGCAGGTCCTGGAGGCAGGAAAGGCTTGGATGTGGTGCTGAGTCCTGAAGCCTGTACTTCCCTCCAGGAGATGAGGACGGGCCAGAGACCGCCCTGCGGAGTGCTCTGAGGATGAGGAAGGACCTTCTGCAGAGACTCTGGGTAGGCCTTGTGGACACGGGGTGTCTTGACCAGAGCTCTGTGCAGCTGAAGCTGCAGCTGGCGCTCAGAACAAGCACTGGGGTGGGGTGGGGGGTAGGGTATGGGGGTGAGGGTGGGGTTGTGGTGGGGGTCCTGCATGCACACTGCTTCTGATGTTTGTGATGTGGCAGTGGGTAACTGGTGGACCATGGACTCCACAGGAGAGAGGACTCGCCTGCTTCCTGTAGGCTGGGCTTTCACAGGGGCTACTTGCTGAGAAAACCTGCTCTGGCTGCATATGATCAGAAGCGGAAATGCCCCGTGAAGGGTCTAGTTCTGGGAAGTGGGATTCCAAGATGCCCAGGGCTTTGTCCAAACAGACACACTTGTAGCAGGGAATGACACATGGAGGGAGGAAGGTATTTGGGTCCACACGGCAGCGGTGATAAACTTACTGCTCTCCACTGGAAGCGTGCTGGAGAGACAGAGTATCCTCTACTGGCTTCCCTCATAGCTAAGTCGGTAAAGAATCTGCCTGCAATGCAGGAGACCCCGGTTCAATTCCTGGGTCAGGAAGATCCACTGGAAAAGAGATAGGCTACCCACTCCAGTATTCTTGGGCTTCCCTTGTGGCTCACCTGGTAAAGAATACGCCTGCAATGAGGGAGACGTGGATTTGATCCCTGGGTTGGGAAGATCCCCTGAAGAAGGGAAAGGCTACCCACTCCAGTATTCTGGCCTGGAGAATTCCCTGGACGGTATAGTCCATGGGGTCACAAAGAGTCAGACACGACTGAGCGACTTTCACTTTCACTACTGGCTGGAGAAAAGTTGTCTTTGGTTAATTTCTCCTGTGTGTACCACGCGAAGGGCTTTGCCTCCAGAGTCTCGCTGCAGTCCCAGCTCAGATGCATGCTGGACCCTGGTTGGGGCAAGAGGGGGCCGGGCACAGGGCAGTGATTGGCGGTATGGGGGCTGCCTGCTTCTGACTGGGGTCACATACCTGTGCACTGGCACTGCCCTGCCTGGCAGAGTGAGGGCTGGGACATGCCCCCACTGAGCAGCCACGGCTCTGCTTTGGCGTTGCAGGAACAGCGCCTCCTGGAAGAGGCTTCCCGGGTTCATCACCACAGGGGAGTGCACGGAGGAGCCCAGGGGTCAGTGCTGCCCCCAGAGGCGCCTCCCGTGAGCATCCACCCCACTGTCTCCCCAGCCCCACCTGCCCTAGACCCACCACGGATCATCCAACACCCGGTACGTCTGCCTTGGGTGAACCTGGGGGGCAGAACCAATGGGGAGGGTGCCGTGCCCCCAGAGACCTCCCGCCTGAGCAGAGATTGTCGGTCACTCCACACCTGAGCCCTCAGCAGCTTAGGGAAGTGCGCTGAAGGGGCCATCGGCTCAGCGGCCACAGTGGCTGCAGTCCATGTCCAGCCCTGTTGGGACAAACGTGTCCTGTATTGTCAGGCCTCACAGGTGCCCTAAGCTCTGGCTGTGTGTATGTGTGTGTGTGGGGGGGCAGTTATCTCCTCATTACAGGTGGAGGCTGGGGTCCCAGCTCAGCCCCAGGTGCTAACCTCTGCAGCAGGAGTGGAAGTATGGGGGGATTCCGCGTTGGCTGGGCCTGAATTTGGGGAAGAAGTGTGTCAGCCCTTTTCCAAAATTTCCTAATTACCAGAGGAAGCTTGGGCCCCTAGTCTTCAGGTAGAATTTTAAGGTGCATTGAAAGGTGAGTGCGCACCCACTCCTGAGAGGCTCACCCCTGCATATGGCAACAGAAAGCCACTCTTTCTTAAGCAGAAGGGATTGTATCGGGGCGGGTGGTGCCCAGAGGAAGGAGGGACAGCAGCTGGCCCCGGCGGGCTGTGGCCTCAGGGGTTGGGAGCGTGAGTAGACGACAGGCAGGAGGTGCCCCAGCGGGCTGTGGCCTTGCGAGGAGGAGATGAAAAGGCCGGAGGTGGCCAAGGCCAAGCTGAGAAGGTTCTGGATGGGCTGGCCAGGGAGACCGATGGTGCCAATGGGCCGGGTTGTGACCTGGAGGATGTTTATCCCCTGGGGGGACCTGGCTGCCCATGTAAAGGGAAGGGAGAGGGATCCACCCAGTGGAGCCCCCAGGGCCCTGGCCCCGGCACTGTCTGTGTCTTCCCCAACTTTCTGCCCCTGGAACCTCTACCAAGAACGGTGGGAGAGGGGTGTAGGTGCAGGAGGCTCGCCCAGTCCCCAGCGTGCTCACACTTCCTGCAACCCCTTACCCCAGTCGTGCTTGGGTGTCTCAGCCTGGACTCCAGTGACACCACAGGGCAAGCTGGACTCAGGGTGGTTGGGATGAGTTTTCCAGAGACCCTGGGGTGGAGCTGCCATCGACCACTCCGGCTGCCTCTCTAGTCTGCACCAGGTGGTGGGCTGTGACGACACCAAAGCTGCCTGCCACCTGTGTGTGTGCAACCTGCTAGCCAAGGGGGCTGGCAACACACAAAGAGGGTACGCAGTGTGCACCTCTGGGTTCATAAGTCAAGTCTCACCGGATCAGCTCTGTTAGCTTAGCGGTCTGGGGCTGCCTTCCAGCGGCAGCAGCAGAGGTGGACAGTTACAACTGAAGCTGTGTGGCCACAGAGCGGGAGCAATACCCCATCCGGCCCTTGGCGGGGTGTTTGCCAACCCTGTCTATGCCACCCTTTCTGTGAATGAGGGAGAGGGGACAGGGCAGGGCCTGGTGCATTCAGAAGAGGATTAAAGTGGTAGTCAACATGTAGTGCATGCTCTGAGCTGTGGTGCATTTGTGTTAACTCAGGAGAGAAGCCAGAGGGTGTTTCCATGCCAAGCTCCTTGGATGCCTCTATTAAAGCAGAAGTAATGGACACAGGGATGAGCTTAGCCCACTGACACCAGAAATGTGGGAAACATTAGAAAACGCCCTGTTTCGCTCAGCTTGAGCTCCATTACAAAATATTAATACCACAGTCTTTGCACTTAAATGTCAGACATTTACTTTATCACTGCCTGGAAGCTGGATGTCTTGGATGGAGGTGCCGGCCAACCTGGTTCACTGAGCATGGCCTCCTGGCTAGGAATTGGCAGCCTTCTCGTGGTGTCTCATGGGGCAGAGAGAGTCTGCTGTCTCTTCCTCTTATCAAGGGCACCAGGCCTATCAACCTAGAGCCCCACCCTTATGCTCTCTTTACCTTTATCACCTCTTCACAGGCCCCGTCTCCAAATGCAGTCACTTTGGAGCTTAGGGTTTCAACATATGAATTTGAGCAGGGAATAAACATTCAGTCCATAACATGCTATGTCCTAAGTGAAACCCAGATGCAAGTATTTATCTATTTGGATGCTTTTTTAATCTCTAGGGTTTCTCGCCTAAAATCTCCCATGGATGGATGGATGGATGGTGGATGTCTGGATGGCGGGTGGTGGGTGGTGCTGTAGGTCACTATTCCCAGGGCACATTCAGATAATGGCTTGTCTGGCTCTTCCAGGCCCCCCCACCTCCTGCCACCATCATCCAGCA